>NW_022987821.1:2818440-3418440 GCF_902827165.1 Trematomus bernacchii | reverse complement strand
GTCAAGTGCGTCCTTAACTTGGACCCTGAGTGTAAAATCTGAAATGCTGTCTGGACTGTGCGATGTGATCATGTAAAGGAGCCTGCTCACTTTCCCCAGTTTGACCTGAAACCCCCGAATCACCCCCGTCCCCTCGCAGGACTTCACCTCGTAGTTAGACATGTTGGAGTACAACCCCAGCAGGAGGTCCTGAGGGTACCCCAGCACAAACTGGTGCTTGCCCCAAAGCTGGAGGGCCACCGGCGGGCTAGCACTCACCAGGCGACCCACCTCGTTTACCAGCAAGGTATTAGGGGCGCAGTCATGCCCAAACATGGCCACGACTGTCTTGAACGACGGGTGGATGTGCTTGGGTCCGTAGACGGCCAAAGTTACTTTCCTTTGCACATGATCCCAAACAGTTGTATTGTGGCTGATGTACTGGGACTTAACAACAACAGCCACATACATGCACGGCTCCAGACCATCCAGCTGCACCTGGACTGTGTCCTTGTAAAGGTACGCATTAGGGATCGGCGTGTAAGGCCCTTCTTTGCAGTCACTGCGAACGCAAAGCACATCCGCAGTGTGACAACTCTCCTTCTTGACCGTTACCGATACCTTTATCTCCAACGTGAGGAAGGACTTTGTCTCCATGTTGCTCAGCTTGATCTCCACCACAGGGCTCACTGTGGAGCAGAGATCGGTGTTGAGCTCCAGAGGAGGGTCTAGCAAGGCTTTCATGGAGATCTGCTGGTGTTCTCCATTGCTGACGTGGCCTTCAGGGATGTGAATGCTGATTTGGGTGTCCGGGAGCTGAACAACGCCTCCGTTACAGTCCAACATGCACACGATGTTGGTCTCCACCGGCTGCGTCTGGCCCCACCCTGGACTCTGACCCAGAGAGTCAAGGTCATGGCAAGACCTGGCTAGCTTTCTGTGGTTCAACCAAGCAGTCCTGAAGTCCTCCCGGCTCTGAAACTGCTCCGGGGAAGGAGCCTTAAGGCCTGAGAAGAACCCCGAAGAAGGTAAGGATGGATTGGACTGCGCCTGCAGGACGGACAGTTCTGAGAGACTGTGGGAACGTTTGCTCCTGAAAAATGGATTATCCCTGTGGAGGTTAGGTACAACCTCTTGATTTGGGCTTGTGGGGGTTGTACTGTTAATGTGGCAGCTGCTGAACCCATTGGTCATGATTGTACTAGAGGTCAAGTTTGAGCAAGATGACGGAGATGCCAGTGCATCAAACAGAATAAGGTCCGTTGAGTTCCTAACGCCAGAATCTTTGCAGTTTTGATCTTTGATAAAGGGGTTCACAGCAAAGAGAGTATTGTTGTAAATTGGGGAAGGCTTAAGGGAAACCCCTGTCCATTCCCCTCGGCCTCCAAACTCCTTCGACCCATCCTCGTACCCTTCCCCAAGACTGTCAATCATCCCGCTGTCGCTGAGCGAAGAGTTCCCGAAGTTGAGCGGCTGCACGTAGGCGGCAGGGATGTAGCCCATCTCCGTGTTGTTGTGCGCGTACCACCACTCCCCCCCTGACGTGTCCAACACATAGAGGCGGTCCCCTTTGGAGAACTTCAGCGTAGTGAAGCTGCTGGGGCAGTAATCCTTTATGGCGACCACTTCCTGCGCTGCTCCATAGGAGGAGGAAGTGTCCAGCCTTAAGGCACTGGGAGAAGGCACTGAAAAGGAAAGAAGATATTAGACAGATATAATCTACTAAAATGAGTGATGGTCTTCTAACTTGATTACAAAGTGGTGCACTCAATGGCTGATTAATCAAACTACTGCAGTTAAATGCTCTTAATCAGACACATGTAATGGGCCAGTAATGAGGTGAGGGCACTACAGATCAGACAGGGGTCTAACAAAGGGTTCAGGAAGTACGAAATATGTGATAAAAAACAGTCAAAATTGCCCCAAAAAACTAAACCTTTACTCATTCCGAAAGCAAGGACACATTTTCTAGATCACTAAGCAAACATATGAGCAAATGAACTGCATAATGTACTGCACAATTCTCTATTTTTAGTTGACATCATTAGCGTATATGGAGCATGTAAACAAAGCTTTAATGCAGTGCAACCAGTGAAGTGAAAGAGCCAGAGAGAGGATAATAGGGTTTCATTTCCACATATGACTGAGTAGAGTAGAGACATCAAAACTGCTGTGAATACAGTAAAAAACTGACCTTTAACATCGTTGAGACTGGCCCCATTGACCCCTTCGCTAATGTCGATGAGCGTCCCTTCAGACTTGCAGCGAGGCAGGACGTGACTGTTGCTCGTCACTCTGACGATGCGATGGGCAGCCATGGCCGCTACTTAGCACAGAATTCGCTCATCGGCAGCTTTTCATCTGGATTGGAAACAAACAAAGCATTTTCAATTGGGATCGATCAGTTTGATGCCCAAATGAATTTTAAAGCAACGCTACTGTATGAAGTATCATTTTCTAGATCAGTAACAGAGTTTACGTCTGCTAAGGTCAAAGCTGCGGAAAATAAGCTTGACAAATATCACTGCCGTTATGAAGGGTGTTCTGAGGGAAAGAAATGACTTGCAGCTTTTTTCTAAATCGATGCAAAGAGCATGAGCAGTACGCTGGAGAAGGAGAAGGAGAGAGATTTGATTGAGGAGCAGTGCAATGGAGAATAAATAAATATATGACACAAAACAAGATTGAATTTCTGAGTGATTTGACAGTGAGGAAGGTCAGAAACATAGTGTGCAGAATGAGGCAAACACATCTCAGGAAACCGTATTTCTTTACAGCTGAAAATGGTATCCCCATTATGGATGTGCCAGTATCATTCCTTAATGCCAGTTGCATTCAACAACTTATTTTGAATGCTTGAATAGGGGTTGAAAAAGCAAAGGGACCTTGTCAAGAAAAGGGGAGATGATACAAAAAATGTCCTCTGCATCAAACTATCACACAAAGCTGGAAACACTGTTGTGTGACACATTATTGTGAGCTGCAAAATATTTTCCAACACGGGATTAAAAGCAGCAAACATCTCTCCCTCCGGCTGCTCTGTGTTTTCACTATTTACATCTCTGATTGTGTTGAGCAAGTCACCAATTTCCTTGTCCGAATTGAGTTGTGATTCAATTTGTGTATGAAAACACCGAGTCAGCAGAGGACAGTAATCTGATTAGAGAGACAGCCAGAAATTGTTTTGCAGCAAAACGCCGTTCCTTCAGTCACCAGAGACTTGTATTCTTCCTGCAGGAAGTGTTGAGCTGCGACACTGAGAACATTTGCATTGCCACACTAATGATGCCATTTGAATCTGATTAAAGCAACACAGAGTGCAGAAGCTGCCACGTCCCTTTCACTCATTATCTTAGAGAGGAATTTCTGCTCACATTAAATGCTGAGGTTTTTTAATTCAGCTGCAGGTGTTTGCCTTTCATAAAAGACAGCAGTATACTTTGTTATAGCAGCTTCCAGACATAACTGAGAATAACACACAGTAGAGGAGAGATATTAAAAGAAATTGCTTTTTTTGCCATATTAATCTTAATCCATGTCTACGAAAAGCTTGACTATTTGTGCTTTCATTGCTTCCCAGCCAACTTCACCCTTTATTGAAACCCCTCCCATTGAGCAGATGCAGTAATATTTCTTATCTCTCTTACCTCAAAATGACAAACAGTGAAAAAGTGGAATGGTTTTAGAGCAGAGGTGCACTCTGGGAAGTTGAAGTAGGTTTTGTTTAATGGCTGCATCTGTTTGAGCTCTAGCTGAAATCCAGTCAAACATTTTATTTTCTTGCTCATCAGGGAGCGTGTCGCCTGCCCGTCGATAAAAAAAAAGCCCCTCTAGTTTAAAATGAACACTCAGCGGGCAGCTGCGATCAATAAGAAGACAAAGACAGCGTCCCCGGCTTTGATATAACATGGAGGCCATCCCCGCTGCATGCAGCAGGAGGTGAGGGAAGAGGAGGAACTGGAGCTGGGAACAGCAGGAGGTTCAGTTCAAAGCACACTGGATTCTTCGAAAACTCATTTCCTTGATTTGAAGAGGAGAGACGACACAAGCTACAATAAAAAACACTAGAGGTAGAAAAGTAGAAATACCTACTTCATTACAAATCAAAGTCCTGCATTCAAAATGTTACTTAAAGAGGCCCTATTATGCTTTTGGGTAAAGTAAAAGTCCTCAGTGTGCAGAACAACGTTTTTTATGTTTTCATTACCATGACATGCATGTAAGAGCATTGTAATGCTGTAGTTTGTCAATGGGGAGACAGCTTTATATAAAATACTGGGTTATTAGTTAGTACTGCATGAGATCTTATCAGCATAGTTTATATGTAAACACATGATATGAAAGTAAAATAAATGTAGCAGAGTGAAAATTATAATAATTGCAAAAACAAGACTGTGATACCCTGCATGGATACAGAATAACAAGACAAAGTGTATTCAGCATTTGGGGAAATGAACGTGCTTTACTTCACGTTGGAAGAGACATTTCTATTACAGGAGGAAAAGAAAGATGCTCTCAGGAGATTTAAGAAAGCTGCTGCAGGGCTCCTGGTTAGCCTTCCTCAAGATTGGAAATATATGTTTCCCCCCCACGAGTTTGTGAAATACACTGCGTTATAAACTCATTTCAGTCAGGCTGACGGAGAGGCGAAGCGGGGAGTAGAAAGTTTAATTACCCGAGCGGCGGCCTGGTCTAATCCCTGGATGAATATCACTATAATAACCATTTCCAGCCTCCGTATGCTCGAGGAGAGTTTATCACTTTGCCATCACAGCTGTTTAAAATGAGCAGATTACAGGAGGGGGAATGAAACAACAGAATCGTGTCAAACCTAACCAACAGTGTTTAATATTCAGACTTCATCCACTGTTGAAGCGTACCAACAAAAACGAATCCCAGATCAAAGAGAGGAAGCTACAGTTAAATCACCATCGAACAAACCAAAATACTCTTTAGTCAGTGTGATGAGGTCTGCAAGATCAGTCTTTCCCTCTTTTTTGCTGCAGGTTGTCGCCTCAAGACCAAATAAATTATCTTAAACGTGATGCAACAAAAATTCCTTTTGATTTTAAAGTCCATTAAAGGTCAGCTCTTTCATTTATCCTGCAGGAAACTGTGAGCAGGCTCTTGGGTTTAATTCTGTCCTTTCCTCAGGGAAATAAAAACATTAGGTCCACTTTGAGACAGGTACCTAAACGACTGCCCTGTTGTGGCCTCAGGCGATGCAGCTCTGCTCCCAGCATGCATCTGGTCAGTGTTCACACCTCCAATGTGGGGGCGGTGAACCAGCAGAAGAAATGGATGGAAAAAGGGGCTCAGGGAAATGATGTCCTTGGAAGTTTGATAACTGTCTGCAACAGATTGTCCCTTATGGGCCACCGTTGCCTGAGGCTTATGAGTGAACTCTGCATACATGTGACTTTTGAGGAGTTTAATTTCATGCATTTTTGAGGATTTATTTCCAAATAAATCTATTATTTCCAGGAGATTGTGTCCACACTGCCCTGCTGCAGCTTTGTAACATTACCAGGTTTTATTTTTTACTCTGCAGAGTATCAGAAGATAAAGAAATAAAGAAAAAATCTGCAGTTGGCATGTGGTCAACTACATTAGTGTGCCACCATTCATCACCGGGGAAATTCATCCGTAAAATATTACAATCTCTGCGCTCTCCTCAGGATGGATTTCCAGGTAAATGAGGCCGCTAAGTGCCTGGTTTTAGTGCTGCTTCCACCTCTGAGCTGCAGGACTGGAACCCAAAATGAGCCCAACATGTCCCCTTTAACAAGTCAGCAAGTCAACTTTAGGGCAGAAAATGAGTTTTTAAAGCTATAATTTACTTCCAAAGTCTATTCTCAGCAGGGGGGAAAGCATTCATTTGATAAACTGTGCATGGAAATGTAATTAATTCTGAAAAAACAGCTAGATTTCACATTTATAATTCCATGAAAAGACTGTTTTTAACTGATGGTGTAATAATGGGGATTAATGAAGTGAGGAGAACTTGTGTTGTTAAATCATTACGCCCTAATGCGGCGCAGTTTTAAAGAAGATATATTACACCAGTTGGTCCAAATTATTCACCCTAATTTGAATTTTGCATTATTCTTATAGTTGTTCTCAACCTTACAAAAGTGTTTGTGTATATTATCATTGTTCTATAGCATTAGTTTTCGTATTTAACATCTTACTTAATCACTATAATCAAGATATATTTGTTTATGAGTTTTATATCAACACAGAGAAAAACAATACTGTGTGTGTAAGCGGGGTGTGTGTGTGTGTGTGTGTGTGTGTGTGTGTGTGTGTGTGTGTGTGTGTTGTGCTGAGAGGGCATTAATTACAAAATGGAGCGCACCTTCGAGCGGAGCAGGAAAACGATGACATGCTAGTTTTCAGGCTTAGCCTCGAGGGGGGGAAAGACAACAGAGTGTGTGTGTTTGTGTGTGTGGGCGGGGGGGTATACTATGAGTTGTTTGCTGTGTGTGTGAAGGTGTTTTGTGTCACTTTTAAATGAGTTTGTGTGCATGTGTTGGTTAGCAGAGAAAGAGGAGGATAACGTGAAAAAGAGAAAGGAAGGGGAAGTGGATGTGATGAAGAGGAGATGAAAGGAAACGAAGAGGGAAGTAAGCAAATGTTGTCCACAGTCAAATAGTTTAAAAAAAATGGGGGAAAGGAATGAGAGAAAGAGAATGAGGAGACGACGAAGAACAGGTATAAGCAGATAAAGAAATACTAGGTATAAAAGTGAAGAAGAGGAGACAAAAAGAGGGAAGAGGGAAAAGGACAAGAAGAAGAAGTGGAGGAAGAGTTTGCCATATCAGAGTTTCTTCAGGAAACACACACACACAAAATCACTCTGCATCTAATTAGGCAGAGTTGCAGGCGGCAGCAGTGTGTGTGCTGCTGATAGAAAGAGAGAGGAGGATTTTCCGATTATCTGATGACCTTACTGGCTGAGGGGGCGTGCACGTGCGCCTGACCGCGTGCACACACTTGACGACGTATAGTGCTAATTATCAAACTTATAATTCACTTTGCCTCCATCTGCTAATGAGCTTTCCTCTAAAAGAAAACGGTGTTTGCCTATGCTAATATGTGAATATCCAGTATTCTCTGTATATATTGTGTATTCAGATAGACACATTGATTCATAAAATAAGTAAAGAATGGAACAAATGTGCAGAAAGCTTTGAATTTAAATATATAAATAGTGTTTAGAGAATAAATACAGCATCATAACACATTAAAATGAACAAAACATGTCATTATTAGGCACCATACACTCAGAATAAACCATTATAAAATCATGATATCAATATAGAAACACAGATATCATACTTAAATAGTCATAATAGGCATTTAATGTAACTATAAAGATGCATGAAAATGCCATGGAAACAGACAATATCAAAATAATACGATAGAATATTTTAACTTGAGTGAATCCGAATTACTCTCCACACTCTGTTTTGCTAAATTAACCACAAAAAGAGCACATGCTTGGTGTAAAAAGATAATTAGAAGTAATTAAATGTAAATTAGTGTGAAATGTGAACTGACCTCCTGCTGGCTGGAAGACGCTCGCAGTGGGAAAGTGAGAAGGTGAAGAGCTGATGGAGAGAATTCTTCTCCTTTTTCCCCGTGTCATTTGGCTTAACGACCAAAACAAATAACATTAGTACTTAAAAGGTCAAACTAAGAGTATTATTCCACAGTTCTGGAAGTTTTTAGCGGTGAAAGACGCGCACACACGCCGGTTCACGTCCGTCTCTGCTCCGGTCTGCCGGAGGACTGAAGCACCGTGGTGGAGAGGAGTGTGTGACGTCACTGGGAGGGGGCGTGGCCACACACACACACACACACACACACACACACACACACACACACACACACACACACACACACACACACACACACACACACACACACACACACACACACACACACACACACACACACACACACACACACACACACACACACACACACACACACACTTATTTTAAGTGTTGTTTTGATAGGCCACTACAACCAAAATACAACAAAGGGCTCAATTGTGCTCAACAGTTATTGCACATTTCATTTTGTTATAATCTAAGGGCTTTAAAAAAGTGAAGAAACTCATTATACGATGTACTTCTTGTCAAGCAAGGCGTTGAAGCCCATTGTTGACACTGAATTAATTAGTTAAATAATGTCCTACAGTAGTACATTTACTTGATGCATGGTTAATATAGGCGAAGCCAAAATTAGCTAACCTTATTTTGGACTCTGTCCTTTGAAAGGTCAGCTGTTGGTCAACGGCGCGGATTGCCTGTCAAAGTTCACCCAAGTTTAACTGTGACCTGGCCTT
Organism: Trematomus bernacchii; assembly: GCF_902827165.1. Classification (NCBI taxonomy): domain Eukaryota; kingdom Metazoa; phylum Chordata; class Actinopteri; order Perciformes; family Nototheniidae; genus Trematomus; species Trematomus bernacchii. The sequence continues at coordinate 3,410,105 of NW_022987821.1, read as the reverse complement.
TAGTGTAAACTCTGTTCTTGCTCCATATTCTTTTTATTTCTTCTTCTACTTGTCAATACATAGTGGTCATTTCAATATGGAGCCTGAACTGATTCATTAAATCCACTCCTGATTGATTTTAAAGACATTTCCAATAGAGGAAACACAGCTAAAAACTGAAATAAAATCAGACTGCACATATTTTGGCTGCTTCTTAGCTTTTTATTATCAATAAAGTAACATATTTCCACAAACTGAGCTTTAGAAACGTGATCAAACCGGCCCTGGAGACAGTAACGATCAACAGGCTCAATAAATAAAGTGGAGTGGAGCTGCAGGGAAACGACTCGTGGTGCTCTGATAAAGAGGCGCTGCTCATTAAAGCTTTGGTGATTAAAACGCTGTCACTGCGCACTATTCATAATAATAATAATAACAGCAGAAGCTTTATCTGGAAATGGTTTGTCCTTTTCATGCAAAAATGGTGTGATTTCATCTAAGAAAGTTGATTATATTTTAACCACCTTGGTACCTGATGGATATTTATTCGCTTTAAATGACAATCACAAGATTCAAAAGTGCATAAAAAGGAGTTTGAGTGTTTTTTATTCCACACATTAGCCAAATAGAGCTTCCTCTTTCATCTCATTGACTCAATCGCTGAATAAAGCTGCTGTCAGTGCACACAGCGCAGCGAAAAGACGACAGGAGGAAGACAAAATGTCTCAAAATAAGCTTCGAAAGGCAGTGAAGAGAAGATTCCCTGCATGTGAAGATGAACTAAAGACAGTTGTGTTTGAGAGGGAAATAGCTGACTGATTTGGCTTTGAAGTCACATATATTTGCTGTTTCATACTGTATTTTTAAGGGTTGAGTCAAAGGTCGTGACCTCTGTGCATCATGAGTTTGACTTACAGACACTCGACTAAAAAAAAAGACAAGAGTTTCAAACTGCTTGGTATCTAAAATGAGCAAAAGCCAACATTCGGAAACAGTTACTGAATATAATGACCTCAAAAACATTACAAATGATGAGAGAACGTCCTGCTCAACTCAGGGAAGATATACATCCAGTCTTTTGCAACATGCTGCAGGATCGGCTCCCCTTCAGCGATGCCTGGGGGAACTTTTGTAAGCAGCGACCAAAGTTTACAACAAGGCGGATAATTGGAGCAACAGCTGGGAGAGGAGAACCCCCTCTAACAGATTGAATTCAACTGTCCTACTTAATCATGCAACAAACTAAATCAGGTGTGTGTGCAGCTTCAGTGTGCATCACCAGATTTAGATTCTACAACCCCTTTACTTTAAGACACGTTGTTTTGATCTCTTTTCCTGCAATGAAATGTTTCCTGTAATTGTATGTTAATTTCTGAGTTTATATCTGATCAGCTCATGCTTTAATTCAATTTAAATCAATAGCTATGGTTTAGTGTTTGACAGTTCAAAATAAAATATATTCAGGAAATTAAAAATAAATTAAATACAAATTAAGAATAATTTAATTATTTTTAATTAATTAAAAATAAGTAAAATTGGTAAAAGGTGAAATAAAATAAAATAATAATAATTAATGCAAAATAAAATAAAGAAATAGTGCAATAAAAATTAAGTAAAATGGGTCAAATGCTGCAGGAAATGTTAAACTGTTGTACTTCAATAACATCCCAGAAGCTTTGGGATATATATATAAAAAGTTTTCTATTTTCTATTTCATACCTTCTCTTCCCATGATGGATGCTACAGCTTCAGAAAGCGTTATGATTTATGTCACCGCCCTCCTCTCTCTCATTCTGCACTGTCAGGGGTCAGTGGGGGGGGGGGGGGGGTGATGGATATCTGTAAGGCCTCTTCTGAAGGGACCCGCGGGTCACCTTGGACCTGCCCGATTAGAAAAAGATTTCTCACACGTTTTCAGCGTCTGCAGCTGAGGGGGGCCGCGGCTAAATCAAATAAACTGAAGGGTTCATCCATCAAGCTCGACCCACTGGATCGGCACCGTGCAGGATGCCTGTCATGTCTTTGTTTGTGTGTTTCGTAAAGTTTGTCAAACGTCCTGCTTCTCTTTCGGACCGAAGATCTTAATCATCTACTTTAAAGATTTGACTTTGCATGTAGTAAACAATTGATTGAGTGGACTGGATATTCACGTTACCTCTTTCTTTGTAGATTTGTTTTGAGAATTTCCTCTAGATCTATTTAAGTATGATATTAAACCACAAAAAAATACATATTTTCTAAAGTTCAAGAGGCATAATCATGAACCTTTCTTTCCTTTTAAAGCTTTTTTTCAAAGTCAATTATGAGTAGATGTGATTGGTTTATTGATTATTAAACTATAAAGTCAAGTTATCTCTGGTTCCAGCTGTTGTTGAGATAAGAGGGGAAATGTAGGTCACAGCCTGATAAAGTTTAGAGTTATAATCCTGACGTATGTAGATTTGAATTTTTTTTATAGCATATCGTGTTGTTGCTGTATCTCGACAGGATAATCTGGTTTTCGATCACAATTGTCAAGATTATCCTCCATTTCCCTGCAAGAAAATGGTGCTTAATTGAACCTCCAAAAAGCATTTGAATGAGAAGGGGGGTTTGTAAAAATGTTTTCAGTAGAACTTGTCTTGGCCGTTGCTGCCCTGAGGTTCAGCTCTTATTGGGGGCTCAGACTGGATCCGACGCGTCTATTCATCTGCTGTGAATGGGAACTGTGGGATGTTAAGAAAGGACCCCCCCTCTATTCACAGCTTTATCAAGGACCCTCGCTATCAGCCCGTCCCGCTTTGCATCAGAATAACAGAGCGTCTGCGTGTAAACCGCGTCCGTTATGGGAAGAGCGGCAGGAATTTGGTTGATTTCCGACGCTGCCTGAATGCAAAAACAGGAATCTTTGGAAAATAAAGTGGTGGGAATTAGATACCAGAAGATTAAGTATTTATGTAAAGAAAGTTCAATCTAAAAAGTGCAATAAAAGATTAAATATTTGTATTTCTACTTTACCTTAAAATATCTGAGTACTTAATAATGATTTAATGATAAAATAAAAGTGAATAATCTGCATTATGCTGCCAATTTCACATGCATACAGTAAAGAAAACAGTATTGCACAATGTTTAAGTTGCAGGAAAGGTTATTATTTTGCTTATGGAGCAGGATACTTCTTCCCACAGTATTATTATTCGTCCTCGTCCCCAGACCGTTCCCTTTTCTCTCTGCTCCATCTGTCCATGCTCTACCTCCGTACACTCCAGGCTGCACAACCTGTTCCCTGCAAATTACTTATTCATCACTTTCTCAGGTGCAGCAGCGGGAAAAGGCCATGGATTAGCTGTCCGTATCTCCAGGCAAACACACACACATGCGCGCGCACACACACACATGCACGCACACACACACACACACCTGAATCTGCAGCAACTTCTGTCCTTAGGCAGCATTTTTAGGCTTTACAGGTAATTCCTGATGATAAATGTTTAAATGAATGCAAACCATTAATCACTGCAGTAACCCTTAAGAGGTTCGGAAGGAAGATTATACAAATTCAGATGAGAACGAGGGGTTTCAAGTAATATATTGTACACTCAATTAACTCTTGAGTTGTTCCTGAAATACACAGGATAACCTTAAATGCTGTTTTCACTCCTCTGTTACCATGCAAGACTTTAAGGGAGGGTGTGGTATATTGTACAGATTGTAAAGTGTTGGTGTGACGCTTCTTTATGATACATTGTGGGGTTGGGAGGGATTTTGTGGTAAAGAGTGGGACAATGGGATACATTACAAACTCTGTTGACATAAGAGGCTTTCAATTCATGACTTATATAGGAACACTTGGAGAGAAGTGCCTATAGCTGGCAGTTATTTAGCATCCCTAATCAAATGTTTATGGATATTAAAATGCTTTTTAAACAACTTCTTGCAGGCAGGTGCAAGAACGCAGCTTCAAATTACATTTTTAAACAGTGAATTTTGCGTTCACTGCCTGCTCACACCCTGCCTGCTCACACCCTGCCTGCTCACACCCTGCCTGCTCACACCCTGCCTGCTCACCCTGCCTGCTCACACCCTGCCTGCTCACACCCTGCCTGCTCACACCCTGCCTGCTCACACACTGCCTACTCACACCCTGCCTGCTCACACCCTGCCTGCTCACACCCTGCCTGCTCACACACTGCCTGCTCACACCCTGCCTGCTCACACCCTGCCTGCTCACACCCTGCCTGCTCACACCCTGCCTGCTCACACCCTGCCTGCTCACACACTGCCTACTCACACCCTGCCTGCTCACACCCTGCCTGCTCACACCCTGCCTGCTCACACCCTGCCTGCTCACACCCTGCCTACTCACACCCTGCCTGCTCACACCCTGCCTGCTCACCCTCGCCTGCTCCCTGTGAACGCCCTAATGATGAACTGATGTTAAAAAACTGCGCCTTCACCCCGTCTCTCTCTTTTATCTCCATTAATATCTCAAACCTCCTCACTGTGCTCGGCTAAATGTTATTCGGCCTTCATTTGCCCTCCCCCCCCTCCCCCCCACCCCCCATCCATCATAATTATGCTCCTGATTGATGGAGACGTCCGCTTCACGAGGCCGGTCACTTTCAGTGTTACCTGTGTGAGAGTGTGTGTGAGAGTGTGAGGGTGTTGAAACTCCTCAAGTCCTTTAAATGTGATTTAACAGGGGAGCTGGTGAAGCATGGAAGCTCACTGCGAGGCCAAATGAGAATTAGAGCTGCGTAAAAAGGTTAAATATCTGTTTCACCTCCGGACCGAACACTGTGTTCACTGTAAGAGGAGGTTTATACATGAAGGGGTTAGTATTTAATGAAACCGCCTGTTGCTGCTAGCATGAAGAATGGACATCAAAAGACCACAAAAAGAAGCTAAACTACCACCAAGAGACACCAAATGACCAAACGAGAACAAAAATATGCTAAAAATCGACAATGCAATGAAAAAAAATTTAAAAAACGGATCATAATTACTACAGAAAGATGCGAAACAACACAAAATGACGACAGACAGATGGGAAATGACCCTTACGAGGCATAGGAGAACCACAATGAAAATATGACTGCAAAAACATGCTAAATATTTACAATGCAATGAAAAATGACAATAAAACGGATGCTAAAACATTTGACTTGACACTTGAAAGGCCCAATAATATTCCCTGATGTGATTTTGAATAACTAGGAGATTAAGCGGAGAAATTGAAGAAATGAACGTAGAAGAATGTATGAAAAATGAAGAGTTGTGTATTTACTGGAGTTTGGAGGCTTCGAAACCTCCTCCTTGTATTAAGTGTGATGTGTATTCTCCTCATCGTGTCACTTGTTGCGTTGCTCCTCGGCTGATTCTGATTTCCCTGTCAGGGTTCGGAGGGGCTTACGGCTGCCTGACTGACAGATGGTTAATCAAGGGGTTTTTAATCTGGTGGAAAGAGCTCCCCGGCAGCGTCCTATTATCATAATGAGCTCGCTGCTTCTGTTTCAAGTCCTCACATGAGAGGGGCATGCAGAGCACTTCCTGTTTCTGAAAAGGTCCCCCATTCATCCTGGAGCTGTTTGCTCAAATAATCAATCTGCCTCAGGATTTATGCAGGCAGTAATCAGTCCACACATCATTTACATTCAATTTGAGAGAGGTTACGAACAGAGGAAGGAAAACAACACCTTCTAAGAAGTCTTATTTACTTGTGATGATTAAAGCAATACACTGATAACCATAGTTTGTATTTTTTAAAAGGTTAAAGGGGCCCAATTCGGCTCTTTGGGGTGTCCCCTTACCTGTAGTGTGTTATACAGGTTTTAGTGCATATAAAACCTGTAATAAGTGTTATTATTATTAAATAATTACATATTATGTGGGTTTATTGGCAACATTTCTCAGCATCTACCATATCTGCCATAACATCTATTTATTTTATTTTTATTTATTTATGTATTTATTTTAAATGTACTTTTCTTTAATTAATTAATAATTGTTATCATATTTTATTATACATTTTTTATTTTATTGTATTTAATTTAATTTATTTAAATGTTAAGAAATGATGAGTTGTGTATGAATACTGGTCCCTAACTCTGCAGATGATGACAGTAGCGATGTGTTCAGGGACAGGGTTGTGTCAGCGTTGGAGGAAGAGCAGTCTGACAGCAGTAATCCCTCTGAAGTCGGCATCTCTGGGAGTTTGAAGCGTTGTGTTATGACCTGACGGAGCTTAGCCTGCACCATATGGTGTGTGTGTGTGTGTGTGTGTGTGTGTGTGTGTGTGTGTGTGTGTGTGTGTGTGTGTGTGTGTGATAAGCTCTGTGTGGTCGCTGTCACGCTGACACCCACTCACATACATAAACACAGTGAGGACCATTTTACTGCTGATGGAAATAACTTCATTTCTTTCAGTTGATGCAGATGTAACTGTGCAAACTAAAGTATGGAAAGATGGTGATGGATTGTTCAATATTATCTGATTTATATTAGGACAAGAAATGAGAAAGTGACTGTTGTTTACCATGAGTGTTCTCTCTTTATTTCATTTAGATTAACATCAAACAAGACCTTTTTCTTGTAAAGTTTTTTTGTTATTAATGAAAGAAAAGTTTGCAGTTTATTCCAAATCTGGAAGTAGGTCACTGGACTTTAGAGGGACAGGTAAACTCACCTGTACCGTCTCACTCCTCTGGCAGCGGGGGTCCACAGAGGATCCATCTTTTCTTCTCTTCTGAGATCAGCCACATCTTCTCTTCTCCACTCATTTGACACTTTACAGGCCTCGAGAAGCAACAATTGAATGTGAGGACAGTCATTTTGTGGCTCCAGAAAGCTGCTTAAAGTCTGATAAATTCACTTGAAGACTACAAGATTGATAATAAATGAAATCTAGAGGTGTACAGTTTTAAAAAGTGAGTTTTGCAGCATGTTTCTCATCCCTGCAGGCTCCATTAGCTTCTGCTAGCACAACACACCTGCAATGTCAACTTCCTGCAAGAGTTGCATTGTGGGTAATGCAGGCTCCAAGGAAGAAGAATGCATGTCATGAAGAAGATGTCCTATTAAAGCCTTTTTGATCATGATTCTCTTGTGTGTTAAAGGAATATTTAGTGGATTGAATGGAGGTACATTTTCTCCAACGTGTTTTTAGAATGTGAAATACTTTCCTGCTCTCACTCAGCTCACACACACTCCTGTTGGGCCTGAGAAGCTCATCTCCGTGACAAGCTTTTCTCCAAACATGGCGCTCTGTTCCCGTCCTGCAGGATTTCAGCAGCTGCCTGATCTGATTCTCTGAATTACCTCACGACTAAAAATGGCCCAATGACCCAGCGTTTGACACACAGTGGCGTGCACAAAGCATTAAGGTGTTTCACACCACAAAGCCTTTCTTTAGTTTAAACCAAATGTTGTGCATTGCCGTCTTGCGTCTTAAATCAGCATCTTACCACATTATATATTGTTTTATATTGATATGTATTCAAATATTTACTCTAAAGTCAGATGTATTAACTTTATTAGGATATATTTGGAATTATTCACACAACATGGTAGCTTACTTAAGACTTTTGTGATTTTTTTAATGTCCACATCCCAAAGCAAATCACCTAAAATGCAAGGATGTACGAACAATATGAAGCAAAAACAAATAAAATATAATATAAATAATGTTATTTATGTTTGCTGAATCATCCCTGACCTTTACTGTGTGCCCAGTCTCTTTTATAAACCAGTTTATTTTCTCCAGTCAGTCCAATTAGCCCACAGAGAGGAAGTGGAAAATATAGGCCATCAGGTGTGTGTGTGTGTGTGTGTGGTGTGTGTGTGTGTGTGTGTGTGTGTGTGTATGTGTGTGTGTGTGTGTGTGTGTGTGTGTGTGTGTGTGTGTGTGTTGCTCTGATCCAGGAGCTTCTAATCCGATATGCGGGGGCGGGGGCGGGGGGTGAGAGTGTAGGCAGCAGAGGATTATGGGATTATGTGGGAGGAGATGCAACATGAGATGGCCACTCTGCAGCTGCACGATGGCAAGTTCGAGGTCACCGGGTAAAATCCGATACAATGACTCCATGTGCACAGAAAAGATGCTCATTTAGTCATTACGTGGCCCTTAAAGAGGCCCTATTCTGCTTTCTGGTTTCTTTTCTTTCCTGTAGTCTGTTTTATGTAAATAGTCTGCAAAGGCTAAAATCCCTGTGTTACGGAACATAGTGACATCACTATGTAACACTCACGCTTCTATTGGCTAGCGCTCCAACACATTGTGATCTCTAAGGTGTTGACCAATCACAACAGAGCTGGCCAGATAACCAATCAGAGCAGACTGGGCTGCACTAATAAAAGTAAGTTATTTCAATTGGAAAATGTTGAATAATCCCCCCTCGATTGACACTTCTTCTTAGTTTTGTAGAACTCTGATTCAAAAGGGCGAATCAGAGACACAACGACTCGTCGGGATGAATGTTTGTTTGCAGGTGAGTGTGTTGAAGAGGCAGGAGCAGACAGGAAGAAAGGCACCCATCTTCAGAGCTGCAGGCGACAAACAGCTGACCTTCACAGAGCACCTGAGTGTCTGGATTGCCGCCATAACTCAGAGTAAAACGCCGCACCGTGACACCTCACAGCGGCCCTGACCCCGCAGAAAACACTCTCCTCTTTTGTGTTGTGCAGCTTTTATTGTCCGCCGCCGCAGTGAACAACCAAATGAGCCAGATGGGATTTGACAGATTGAGGATCTGTCCAGATTACTCTCTGTGATCGGCGGCCAGGCGCACGGAGGCCATGCCAGGAAGTAATCCAGAGGAGCGAGACGGGCGCCATGACACCTCCAGGTTTAAAGTCAATGCCAAGGCTGCACACAGGACCAGGAGGAGCATCATGGGAGAAGTGTTACCCTCCATTTGTGCACTTTCTTTTACCTTTTGCAAAGTGACACTTACCCTCTGTCATTGGGATTCTAATGTTTTATTTTCCAGAAAAAAAAATCTGAATATTAGAACATCTTTAATAAATGTGCAGTGCTCCCCACAGTGCAAATGAAGCATACAATAAATACAATTAAATAGCTTAAAAATATGTATATTTTAAGAAATAAAATAAAGCAAAAATAAAGCAAAATCAAATAAGATAAAATCAAATCAAACAAAGTAGAAGTAAATTAAAACATAATGAAATAAAATGAAATAAAACACAACAAAGTAATACACAGTAATATAAAATAATAAAAAATGTTTTTGTTCATACTTTTACTTCGATACTGAATATTTTTGATTGATTATTATTGAATAATATAGAAATAAACTCAGTCAAAGATTTTAGATGACGTTTTTGGGAGCTTTATGATTTATGAATGACACTGCTGCCCTCTTGTGGTGAACTATGAGAACTACAAGTTACATTTTTTCGACGTTTACCTGGTTCTACATCTAAAGAGAGACTTGCTGTGCTGTCCCAATAATCCCACTATTGTACAAGTTAGCATGCTAGAAAAATGTTACGTATAGTCCAATAAATAACATATAAAATGCTGATAATAATAGCAAGAGGGTCCAGGTATGAGCTACAGTGTTATAACGTCAGTAGTCTGTCCCTAATGTAATCATATTGCAACAGTAGCCTACGTATTTAGAAAGGGTGTGTGTGTGTGTGTGTGTGTGTGTGTGTGTGTGTGTGTGTGTGTGTGTGTGGTTGCCAGGTGATTACTCAGCATTCTGGTGCTGTTGACCGGTTGCCTCGGTCGTTTAAGGACGCGGTGTCCATGGAGACCAAAATAAATGCTAAACGAGACACAGCAGAGGAGAAGAGAGGACTGAGAAAATGTTTTCCTGCAGGCTGACTTTATTTTTAGCTTTAATGTTTCTTGTAGTAAAGGTGAAACACACTTATGTTCGGGCACTTATTATCTGCACATCGAAATATTTAGTTTACCTGAAAGGTGACGTCATGACCTTAAACATGACAATCAGCACAGTACATCCACTTTTGTTAAATAATAAAAACAAAAACAGTTTTACAATTAAACCAAATGTAACTAATACAAAATATTTTTTAAAGTATATCCAAGTAAAACTAAAAACATCCAATTTAAATAATAAAAAATAACAATATCATAATAAAAATAAGATAAAACATGACAACATCTAAAAATAAACAAGTTTAGTGTCTTATTTCAAATATGATAGATAATGCACTGAAATGACAAAAAATGAGGTCTCACTCTGAGGCATATTCAGCAGACCAAACAAACCTTCAGACTGACAGACGGAGGAAGAGAGATGACAGATGTGTTCAGGATCTTCGGTTGTTTCTGCTCACAGAGTTTCAGTGTCTGCAGAAACAAAGAGACAGCTTGTGTTTGTCCGCGTGAGGAGGGAATTTATCCGCGAGACAAAGACTCAGTTTATCATCTGATACACAAAACTGTTCTTCCTGAAACACACACAGAGGAGGAGAGGTCAAAGGTCGTGGGGATCAGGGAGGGAAATCAGCAGATTGTGTAGAATATTCATACTCACAGGATTTACTCACTCTGTCACAATTTAGCTTTATTCTGCAGCTATGATATCTTAAACATATTCTTTAAGATGTATGCAGTGATAGTCTTTGTAAGAATGCTGTAGAAATACGTCGGTTTTTCCTTAAATTGTTTACAGCATTTTGAGAGTATAAACTTGGCCACCTTAACGTCTCCTGCAGTTGTAGTGATTTTGTGTGTGTGTGTGTGTGTGTGTGTGTGTGTGTGTGTGTGTGTGTGTGTGTGTGTGTGTGTGTGTGTGTGTGTGTGTGTGTGTGTGTGTGTGTGTGTGTGTGTTTGACAGCGGAGGGCACACGTCTGGCCAACTCCACAGAGAAAGGAGCGTCTTCATTAACATGCACGGCCATCCGCTTCCTCTGAAACGGCCCTTTGTCCCGCAGCCCCTGAACACATCGCAGGCAGATCCTGATCAGAGGAAAACTCACACACACAGATGTAAATAATAATGATTAATTATGGGATGTTTGGATATACATTTGCTTTATTTTCGCCAAACTCAGAAGGAGTTTAAATATTTGTCAAATATATTATAATATCTAGTTATTTTTATTTACTTTTGTAATTTTTAGTATTTGTTTTTGCAATTTTTTTGTAATTTTTATTACATCTAGTTGTTTATTTGTGTGTCTTTTTTTTTTTTTGGAGGGTTATGACCTGTGAACTGTGGGACACTTCTGAACTCAATTAAATGGTATTGCAAAAATTACAAACAGACAAACTGAACTGAGAACATCCTCTCTTGGAGGAAATAATGATTTTTTTGGTCATCATTTTTGTTTATAATGCTTAGTTTAAGTCAGTTTTGCATTAGTTGGAAGATTTTTTATTTTTTTATTCCTTATAGGATTAAAATAAATTGTCAAAAAGTGAAAAACGTTATCTGAGTCATGCAAAATGTCAACTTATGAACATTAAGAGTCGGAGCACCAGGGCTGCAGTGGAGTGAGGGGAGGAACAGATACAGGATTGGTCAGCAGTGTGCATGACCTCAGCGCTACACAGTACACACACACACACACACCCTCCTGCAGTATAAAGGCTGCCGTGCATCATCATCCTCCACCCTCAGGACCCGATAACTTCTACCTGAACTCCCACTGAGGTAAGGTCAATATTTAGATGGAGAAAGTATGAAACTGATTTTTACAACAATATAAATCTGTTATTTAACTCTTTCTGCACACTTAGGTGGAACAAAGCAATACTTTCTGAGTAAACGTAGAATAATACCGATTTATTTGTGTACTTTTTGTAGTGAAAAGGGTAAAAGACTTGTGAGAATGACCGACCTGGAGACCTCGATGTCGACCATCATCGCTGTGTTTCAGAAGTACTCCGAGAGGGAGGGAGACAAACACAAGCTGAAGAAGAGCGAGCTGAAGGAGCTGCTGCACGACGAGCTGCCGGACCTCATGGCGGTGAGAGCAAAATCCTAAATATATAACTTCAGTTTGAACTGACTTGCTTGTAATTCAACATATTTGCAGTGTTATTTATGTAGTTTAGTGATTTTTTGGCAATATTTTGGGCAGTTAACTCCTAAAAACTATGTTTGAAAATGTGACTCCACTACAAGTGAAAGACTTGCATGCAATGTTAAGGAAAGAAGGAAGAAACTTAACTATTTTCTTTTTAATTCAAAGTTAAAGGATTAAGAAATAAGGAAAATAGGGAACTATGTACAACATTTTTTTATTTGTGTGCACTAACCTACTTTTCATTTCCATATAACACTACTTCAGATGTTTTTTTAAGAATAAAGTAGGTTAAAAAAATAGGACCTTAACCAGATAAAGTATTAATATGCATTTAAAGCTGAGATGTCCCGTCCATTAGCCTATCACGTTCAATGTGTTGGAGCGCTAGCCAATAGAGGTGCGAGTGTTACATAGTGATGTCACTGTGTTACAGAAATAAACAAAGGAGTCCAATGGAGGGGTGTCAGGCCTGTGGATCTAGGAGAGTTAAATACTGTGACTAAATAAAAAATGTTTCAGAATAAAGTGCTAGAAATAAACCTTGTAACTAAATCATAATGTGTCAGTATGTCCTGAGTTGACCTGAGTTGACCTGCCCCCCCCCCCCCCCCCCCGCAGCATGTGAAGGACCAGGCGGCTCTGGACAGCCTGATGGAGACTCTGGACGCTGACGGAGACTCCGAGTGTGACTTCCAGGAGTTCATGACCTTCATCTCCATGGTGACCGTCTGTTGCCACGACTACTTCGAGCACGAGCACGAGGACGAATAAAGAGCAAGGGGGGCTACAGTAAATTATACAATAGAAGAAGAATAAGCCTAGCAACAAGCAACCTGCAGGGCATTGTGGGAAAACTAGTCACTGCTGTGGTTTGGCTGCAAAACAGGTCTGACCCACAGATTAAAATCCACCTTCTGTTTTATTTTAGAGGATAAATGTCTAGCAAGTCTTTGTCCTATGAAATAATGTTCCCAAATAACCAAACTGTACACTCAATTACGTTCCTAGGGAAACTGATTTGCTCCTAGTTGTGAACACGTTCCATTACAGGACAAACTAAACTACCTGGTTACCACGGTTTGGATTCAATTGCCTCATTTTGAACTCTTGTTGACTATCAGATATTGAAAGTGATTTGTCCGTTTGTTGTTGGCTAAAAAATGTATTTCAGCAGCTTTTGATTTTCAGCTAATCTAGAAGCCTCTTTGCAATTCATAATTTAGGAGTTGACCAGAAAAATATGTTTTAAAATAAACGTAGTCTTCAAGTAAAATAAGTTTAGAATGGCTTTTTTATTGACGCTGGCTTACAGTTAGGTAGAAAGGTAATCATATATCATATAACAATAATGGAGTCATAATCTATTTCAAATGACTAGCTATTAATCCAAACATGTTCAGATTGAGTCGCCTGTAGCCAACGATGGGATGCAACCTGCTAGATTAACAAATAAGAATCTACTTTCACACTCTTCACATGCAAAGGAAACATTTGATAGGTAGAAACATGTCGAAACAGAGTTTGATGATGTGTATTTTGAAATGTTGAATACTGGTTAGATGTGAAATGAATAAATGATCAATGTGTGACTCCTGAGTTTGAAGGAAGTGAACTTCCATTGCACTGCACAGCTCTGACCTAATGTGATGACACTGTGTGAGCCCCCGCAGGTACACTGAAAACACAACAACTTCTTTGATTTTAATAACTTTATTAAACGTTTGATCTGTGAATAAATATCTGAACTGTCTGCGACACTCAGCAGCATAAATATACATGAAACAGAAACACGTTACATTCAGAATACTTCAGTCGCTGCAGGCCGGGACCACATCCAACACATATTGCTCAATTGATCGTACAATCATTAAATATGTATTGCTAATAGTCTCAAAATATTGCATTTTGTGCTTCTTTTACTCATTTTTAACCTTTAAATAACAATTCCAAGCCGATATTGACCGGGTGGACACTCATTGAGGTATCAATAACCCAAATAACAATTCTAATCAAACTGAATGAACTGATCCCTAAAATGCACTACATTTGGAGTGTAGATAATATATGTTGATTGCCTGGTTCAGTTTGTCCGCACAGAATCAACATCCAAACTTCAGACACGCTACAAAAACACAGAACAACGTCTGGAAACATCTGCACGACCTCTCACTACATCAGATTCTTCTGCACATCACAGAATAAACAAAAACAATCCTTCTGCGATATAAAGCTGCTTCTCTTTGTGTTTCTAATCCGGACCTTCCTGAGTATTCTGCAGGAACCGTGACACACGCCTCGTACTTCCTGTGATACATTACAGAGGCATTAAAGCCTCCACTTTCAATCAAATGTTCAGATGAATAGCAATGATAACATATTTAAACACCTCTGGATTACAAAGCAGTAACGAAAAGCAACAGCTGCACTCAACAAGGATATTATCTTTGACTTGGATGAACATCAAACTCTTTAAATCCACTTGACCATAACCTTAACATATACATATAGAAGGTTAATATTAGAGCTTTGTGGAGCCTGCTAGTTAAATTCACCGATTTAATTCAAGTCTCTTTTGGACTAAATTTGATCTTTAGTCTTTGTCATTAATTCAAATAAAGAAAATGTACATTTTATTTTAATTAAATTGTAAAATGTAATAAAGAAAAAGTCCATATTGTTCATTATGGCTGCATTCATAAAAATACACATATTGTGATTGTGTTGATCAGCATGTTAAACATATCTTCCACAAGTTCAGTTTGATATACTTAGTAAACTTCATGATCTCCAGTTACATTTATAATAATCTGTGTGTAGTCCGTTGTTGAGTGCAAGCGTTAACATATGAAACCTCTGGGATGTTTACAGTAATTCAAGCCGCTGTCAGCGCTGGCAGTGTCATTTATAATATGTAAAACTCTTTCCACAGACAGCCTGAACTTTGGCTGACAATATTTCCTTACAAAAAATAAATATCAAATCATACAGTGAAGAATAAAACGACAGTTGAAGACGGTGAAAAGAAAACGCTGTCCAGTGAAATATAACTCCTTGTGATCGAAGCAACAACTACTATACACCTGTACGTATTTACACTCATGTCAGGAATATACACACACTACATTTTATCTTAAACAGATAAATATCACACACACGTACACACACACACACTTGAGTGTTGGGGAGGATACATTCCACCATGATGATGAAGTGACGAAGGTTTAAACCAGGGTTCGAAATGCCCCATACTTCCAGTTTTTTTTAAGCTTTTCAGAATAAAAACCATAATTTATAAAGTAAATAACAAGAGTGCGGGGATTTACCAGCCGCAGCTGAATTTACCCAGCATTCAATGCGGCGGCTGGTTCTTAAAAAGCTACAAAGCTGAATACAGAAGGGGAAATACAACAATATATTCCTCACTTAAAGTAAATACAATATATTACAAAACCGACAACATCAAGTAGCATGAGGAGGAGCTTTTCTTCTGGAGGGGTGTCCTGTGTGCAAAGGGAACCTTAAGTCGTTTCTAAAGGGGTTTTACGGTTGTAATGTTAACTGTTTTCTACGAGTTATGGTTCTTGCTCTCTGACCTTCTGATGCAGATGAACACGTTTCCTCCCAGCCTCCCCCTTGCTCCCTCAGAGCAGCCCGTCCAGGTTGGTCTCGCTCTTCTCTTTGTCCTCGGCCACCTCCAGAGGGCTGTACTTGGCGTGGTAGTCTCGGAGGATGGTGACGACGTCGAGGTGTCCGAAGTGGACCGCCTCGTCCTGAGGGGTGTTCCCCCACCTGCAGAGGCAGCGGAGAGGTGTGTGAGAGGAGCGCCACGACATGTAACCGTTCATAAAAACACGCTATTTACCTGTCCTTGGGAACTGGGTTAACTTTACAACCCTCCAGCAGGAAGCGAACCACCTCTCCATGCCCTGAAACACACACACACGTTATCATCCCAGTAGTCAGAGTGACAGACCCTCCCCCTGACAGTGATCTCCTCCTGTGTTTTACCTTCAGCGGCGGCCACATGCAGCGCCGTCCTGGAGTCGTAGTCTCTCTGCTCCATGTCCATGGAGGACAGCGCAAACCTGGAGAAACGCCCGACACACATTAAACTCCAGAATCTTTCTATTAGTGCTCGTGTGGATTTTAAATGTGAACATTTGTGTCACCTTCTGAGAGCCGAGACGTCCCCGGTGTACGCAGCAAAGAGCAGATTGATCACTGACTTCACCTGAAACACAACGAGAAGCACGTCAAAGCAAAAAGAGCCACTTATAACTTTTACAGCCAGATATTTACCAAGTAATTCATATATAATACTATCATGACATGTAAGGATCAAACAACAACAACAACTGTATCAAGTCGAGAAAGATGACTCAAATCTGAGAAATGTGTCAGTTTCTGTATGCAGTATTTTCCACCAGGTGGCGCTGTTGATCAAATGCTACACACAAGGTCATGCAGCTTCAAGGGAGTGACGCAGACATTACATGTATTTACTGCAGCTGTTTTAGACTAATTATAATTATAATAATAATAGAAAAATCAGAGAAGGTCATCATGATAATATCACAGGGTCAGGATAATGCTGGGACTCACCCTCTGGTCTCCCCCCTCCCTGCGGGGGTCCAGCTTCTTAGCAAAGTGTCTCAGGTTATCGTAGTTGTGGAAGTTGAATAGGGAAACCAGGTCCTGAGAGAAGACATTTAGCAACATTATGATTAAACATAGAGTCTCAACCTCAGCTCTTTGACATCGTCTGACCTTCAGGAGGAAACTCAGCAGATCAACTCATGATTTTAGGACATGATTTCAGAGATAGTGTCCTTTTAATAGCCAGGAAACATGTTTATCACCACTATTGAATCTACAAAATGCTCAACAGTAAAATGATTTCGGGTTACCGTGCAGAACTGGATGCCTCTGACGCTGTTGCCCAGCTTGTCGAGCGGAGGAGACCAGCACATGATGCCCATCACGTTGGGAACAACCAGCAGAATCCCACCGGCCACTCCAGACTTAGCCGGCAGACCCACCTGAAACACAAGAAGAACAAGAAGAGTTAGAATGTGATAGTTAGAACATTCAAAGCATGTTATTGAGGAGGAGAGATACTGACGTGGAAGGCGAACTGTCCCGAGAAGTCGTACATGCCGCAGGAGTGCATCAGACTCAGAGTGTCCCGCACCGCCTCGGGGCTCAGCACACGCTCGCCTGTGATTGGACAGAAGCCGCCGTTGGCCAGAGTGGCCGCCATGACGCTGGCGCTCTCACAAGTCACCTCGATGGAACACAGCTAACAGGAGGAGCACGTGTCGACACAAAGATTAGAATATGCTGCAGTAAAAACAAATCGAAGCTTCTGTCAAAGTTCTCCGAGCTATGGGCTCCCGGGATTTTATTGTTTTCAGTTTACAGGTTTTAACAAATGTTTTATTTACTCCTTATTATGTTTCTCAACTCCATTTACCTGGAAGTAGAAGTCGAGGATGGATGTCATGTCTGTGCCTTCTGGAAAACACTGAAGGAACAAAAACACTGTCAACACACACTCCTGAAAAAAATGAATAACATAACATAATAATATAAGAAGTATAGATTCATATTTAGACAACAAATGTGAAATAGTGTTCATGGAATCATTTTAGCATTGCAAAAACAGCATTAGGAATGAACTTGCAATGATATGCACGACAATAACTGAAGTTTTAAAACTAAATGTACTCAAAATGGGCGCTACATGTGCAGTGTGTCGGGCGGGAGGTTTCTGTGGCCTCACTTTCTTCTCCTTCAGGTAGTAGCCGATGGCAAAGTTTCTGTCTCCAGACTCTCGCTCCGACTGGAATCTGGGACACACACAAAGGGAGAGGTTTGTTCTTCACACAGCGTGACTCAGCTTGTTATATAAAGCTCTCCTCGGTGATACAGCAGTGTCCTTGAGGATTTCTTTGTGAGAAATCAATACCACGTGCAGCAGAGTGAAGTATATCGTGAAGTATATGTCTGTAGTAATATGTAGTTGTACTCACGTGGCGTTGCTGAAGCCGACGTACTCGTTTCCTGCCAGTTTGTTCATGAAGTTCATCACCTGAGGAGCAACAGAGACAGTGAATACTCCACTATTGAACCTTCGTAAAGCACTTTTATTACATGCTACTTTTACATGTTACTTATTAGACGCTTTTATCCAAAGCGACTAACATATTCAATACTGTGGGCAATCCCCACAGGAGCAATTTGGGGTGACGTGTCTTGCCCAGGGACACAACGACATGCTGACTGCAGTGGGGTTTGAACCTGTGCTCCCTTGATCCCAACACCAACGCTCTAGCCCACTGCGCCACACGCCTATTTAACAATGATGACCAAAATGCACGTCTTTTAACCCAAAAACCTCAGTCATACTCACATAATCAAACTTCTCAGCGTTGCTTGCCCCTTGCTGAAACACAAACAGAATCAGGGTATTACATTTTTTTACTAAAATTGCATCTAAAAACACATCAAACTGCAACTAACAGTGACCCGAGTCATGACACTAGCACTAAACTACAACAGGACGCATCTCTGGTGTTTTTAAATCATCATCAATGAAACCATCGGGAGAATTAAGATTAGAGGAGACGAGATGAGATGGAGGTGAAACAAAAAAGTGAATCCACTCAACAAACTACAGTAGTGCTCAAGGTGTTATCAGCCAAGGGCTTTAAATTGTATAAAATACAAACTAAAATGATGAGACTGAATTATGGCCATTCATTAGTCAGAGTAAGTAAATACAAATATAAACAAAGACGCCTCCTCTACAGTCAAAATGGAGCATGATATTAAACCGCTGTTTGAACTCAAGCCACAGCTGTACTGTTTATAATGTGGACGTATAAACAGTGTTTGGTAATGCAGGTGAAAAGTAATAAAGCCACATTTAAACATTCATAAAACAGCCATGTGAAGGCTAAAAGCAAATCCAGACCAAAGAGGGGAAATACAAATAATTAAAAAGGGAAAAATTACCAACGTCATTGACCTGTTGCAGTGCTCATAATTTCCCAAAGATCCTACTGCTGTAAAATATGCAACAACACATAAAACCACACAACGAGCCTCGAAAAGGTACATTGCACATGAGTTTATCTGTAGATTCAGATAGGGGGGGGGGGGGGGGGGCATGCACACAAGCTTTTTAATTATCTGATAGCAACAATCAACCTGAGACTGCACACATATGACTGGATGATTATAGCAGCTTGTCAAAGGTTTTTATGATTTCCTTAAAACAACTTAAAGGATTACATTATTTTCCTTAACTCTGTGAATGTGAAGACTGTGAAGCTTGATTAAATACTGCTCTCCTGACGGTGTGTATATTATGATCTAATATTCCAACATCTCTATAGAGAGGCGAAGTCCCGCCCATCTACTTCCGACCCATGGGACCTTATTTCTGAAAAATAATGTATTGAAGTCAATGGGGAGAGAAAGATTATCTTTCGATCCCGTTTGAATTGTGCCATGAATTACACATGATGTTTGTCAATCTTAAAAAATCATTTCCATGTCAAAAAAGTCACAGTTTTGTCGTAAAACTGTTGAAATATAAGACTATGAAAAATACGCAACTAGAAAGACTACAAATCCCAGAATCCCGGTCCCGCATGCTGGCTCTTACGGAACCGACTAACTCCCCTTGTGTGTATGTACAGCTCTCAACATGCCCAGACTTGGAGTGATTTTCACCTCTTTTAATACTTTCCGCCTCATTCTGAAAGAAAGAAGTGAAATGTGCCAACGTGACGGCCGTCTTGGTGTGTGGTGCGAGACGGGAGATGTAGTTCATTGAGCGGTTTCACACAAAAAAAGTGTTACTTCACAGTTTTACGACATATTTTTATTTTTTTGACTTGCAAAATTATCTTTTAAATTGACAAACATCATATGTGTAATTCGTGGCACAATTCAAACGGGATCGAAAGATAATCTTTCTCTCCCCATTGACTTCAATACATACTTTTTCCGAAATAAAGGTCCCCCGGAAAGGGAGGGACTTCGCCTCTCTATATTAATGATAATTAAACTGCTCGTCAGTCTGTAGGGACAGCTTCACTGTCCTCAGGTCAGTGAGAGTTAACATTTAAAAGGTTTTAATTGAATCAGCAGGTGGTGCTAACAGCTCCCTGTGTGTGAGGAAGTTTAATGAAAACAGCAGAAGAGCAGTTTCATTTGAGAGTGTGTGTGTGTGTGTGTGTGTGTGTGTGTGTGTGTGTGTGTGTGTGTGTGTGTGTGTGTGTGTGTGTGTGTGTGTGTGTGTGTGTGTGTGTATGTGTGTGAGCGGTGCTGCTTTCAACCAAATCCCCTTTCAGCGTGATTATCTAGAACCTTAATCTCCCCCGTATACAGTAATCTGCCGGAAACACGTTCTCCACACGATTATCATTTCATTTCAGACTATTTCTTTTTGGATTTGAATGCAGTTAGAAACTCCTGACATAGAAATAAAACACCTCACAGTCTGTAATCTATGTTTTAGAAATATAACGGGATGATGGCATTAAAATCCACTACCGCAGCTGATCAGTGAGTTTCTAAAATAATAATTTGTAATGGTGGGGTGTGTGAAGGCAGCTTACCTTAATGAGGGAGGTACACACAATGGCTCCAGCATTAACCATGGGGTTGTGTGGTTTATCTGCAGGAGAGAAACGTAAGGTTTAATATAAGCAAAGACACAAATCTGATCATAAATGTTAAGATATTATTTGCCTTTTACTGATATGCACTAGGGGAGGACTTGGAAAATATCTGAATTAAGAATCAACACGTTAATTATAGATATAAAATAAAAATAAGATTGTGGTAGATAGCTGCACATAAAAACACACATTCACAGAATTTAAAACCCACAGCGTGCAGTGATGTTCTCCTGGGTTTTAATCTTCTTAAGCAACAGGCCGGGACAATGTTTTGTTTTTCCATCCAAAAATAAACAGCCGGAATATAATCTGCTGTTAGATCTCAACAAAGAGAGGAAACCAGAAACTTTTCTCACACAAGATTCCTTTCAGAAAGGAGTTATTTTTACTGAGCGTCAAGTCTGGAGTTATGTCTGCGGCACCGGATGAGGCAAAAATGAAAGCTTCAGAGGAGCATATAGACGCAGACAAATGACTGATAACATGATTTAATTGAAGACGCTGATGGAAATATATAAGATTTAGACATTTGAAGAGACTCAGAAAATAAAAATCATTATACAGATCCTGTTTACTTCAAAAATTATAATCAATTTCAACTGATATGAAAATATTAATAAATAATCCTTAACAGAATACATCGACTAAGCTCCTCAGTACGTTTCAGATATCTTTCAGCTATACTTTGCAGGACATCTCAAACACAAAGAGGTTTTTATTCTCTGTGGACTTTCAGCAGGACACACTGACCACTCTGTTTTATTCTGTGCTGTGCTGCTACCTTTAGTAAACAACTTACTGAAGTTACATAGCAACCAAGGATCCTCTTACCCTCTGAGTACGGAGAAAGTGAGTGTGTGTGTGTGTGTGTGTGTGTGTGTGTGTGTGTGTGTGTGTGTTGTGTGATCCTCACCTTCCTCGTTCAGGAAGAGCTTGTTGAAGCGCAGGCCGCTGGGCTCCTTGGCGATGAAGCGGTGCACGTACTCGGTGCCGTGGTCGTGCACGGCGATGGCGTACTTCAGCGGCTTCACGCAGGACTGCAGGCAGAAGGGGACCTTGGTGTCGCCCACTGTGTGCCTGAGGGACACACACAAGGACACATGTTCACACAAAAGATGTATACTCGTGCATTTAAGGTTTTGTGAAAAGGATTTATTCTCAAGTGGTACCTCTGTCCGTCCACGGTGCACAGGGAGACGGCCCACAGGTCGGGGCTGAAGCGGGCCAGCTGGGGGATGTAGTCGGCCACCTGCAGGGTTCACAGTCAGACATTTTAGGAGTTTGAGATACCGACAGCAATGTGTGTGTGTGTAAATGAGTGTGTGTGGCCCCCCCTCACCTGTCCTCCTGGCATGTTTTTGGCTTTATCGTAGAGTTCGTCTATGTGTGCGCAGAAGGACTGGAAGTCTGGGATGACAAACTTCTTCCTGAAGGCCTGAGTGAGCAGCACGATGTTGCTCTGCACGCACCTAAAGCACAGGACACAAGACACAGCTTAACAGGTGCTTATTCTTCTGAACATTTTACAATGTGTCTCACTTGTTGGTTTATTGTTAAGCCTTTGCTTAAGCTAATCATCAAACTGGATTTACACTCCGCAGTATCCAAGATCTTACTAGCTGAACAGATCTTCACACTACAGCTGACAGAATTTACAGATCGTGTCATTAGTGGAGTTGTGTTTTGGGGAGAGCTGTACAAAATGTTTGTTCCATTTCATTATGCATAAAATGTCTGTCTTCACATTTTATCAGCCTAAAGTTAGATTAAATGAGTTTGCTTTTGAAAAATATCCAAAATATGCACATATTTATACAATACAGCCCTTCCTCTACTAATCTTTCTCCCAAATGTTGTCCAGATTTGGTCCTGATCCTTTTTATCAGAGCTACTAAGCACCACAGACAGTAAACACATGACTCCTCCTGACAGGACGGTGTGTGTGAGTATGTGTGTGTGTGTGTGTGTGTGTGACTCTCTGGTAGCACAGAGATTTGTGGCTGAGCTATCTCACTGCATCACACTCCGTCTAATCCCTGTGGCATGGGATCCTGCAGAGAAAACAAACGCTCACGTGCTTCCTGTGAGGCCGCGCTCTATAAATAAGCCGGCAGCAGCAGAGTGATGGACCCCGGCCAGCAGCATCAGCGGCGCTCCGGTCTGTTAGCCAGGACTCAGCTCCCTGTGAACTCTCATATGCCCCGACTCTCACCCAAGCTGTCACCCAGCATCCGTTCCTCTGGGATCAGCCGCCATGCTCCCAGTATAGGAGTTATTTTATTCTACAACCAGCCTTGCTTTATTTCATTTTAAAATGTCCTTTGTTTACTGTACAAATCTGCTGCTACTTGTTTAAGTATAAAAACACGAACCTAGATGTGTAAACGTTGCGTATAATACCAACATAGAGAGAAGCCATGCTGCTGTTTTGTAATTATTTTACAGCACGTGCACAATATAATTGATTTGACCTTTAATGAAGGTTAGTAAAGGTCATTCTGAAAGCTGCCACAACTGTACAACGAATAAATTCTCTTCTATCAGCTCTGTCCTAAGATCATATCTTTAGCAGAAAGCTATTACCAGACGTTTAGAGGATTTGTGCCTTTTACAAATGAACAATCGTATCACAATTCTAAATCATGTCGCTTCCTACACAGCCTTGTTATCTGGAATGTTATGGCACATTTTGAAGATATTTCAATGCTTTATTAAAGCTAAATCAATAACATGTGCTAGGTTTCCCCCCCAGTAGTCGTGCTCTGAATGCAGCTGGATGAAAACCTCCTGAAGATGCTGATGACGTGCAAACGGAGGAGTGATGCATAATTAATGCCGTGACCCTGTTCTGCTGCAGGAGAGAGCAGGACTCCGACCAGCATCAACAGTCCTTGTGATAGACTGATGAAACATGGATGCTGATAATAAAAAGGTGGGACAGCGAGCAGAATGTAACCGAGAGAGACAGCAGCTTTAACTCACTTTAGATTTAGATTTGTGAGCCTAACATTGCACCAACACCTGTAATTTATCTATTTATTTACTGAAACATCATTCCTACTTGTCACCTCAAATAAAGCTACGAATTTTTATAATTTACAATTTGTAAAATGCTTTTATTAACCAGTGTGGCCGTTTTTCAATTCTTTAGGACTTACATTTGTAGGAAATACAAAGAAATTGTGTGCAAATAAACCAGGCTGCAGTTTCCAAGGCTTTATTGCAAGAGCATTGGATTTTAAAAATAGTTAGAAATCCTACTTTTTGAAGAGGTGTCGGTCGAGAGCTCCATCAGAGGTCGTCTTCACGGTCTGTTTGAGCATCTCCATGCACTCTTTCAGCCGGGGGTCTCCTGTGCGTAGCCCTGTGGCTTTAAGAGCCTGCAGAGAGAGGGAGGTGTGAGGGGGTGACATCATGATTAAGACCCCGGACACCAAATCAATAAATCTACAAGCCGTGAAGAGAGGCTCCTGAAGAGCTAACAAGAGGAGTTAACCTGCTCATAAATCAACCAGAGACAAGGAGGAATCACATGTATCTACGTGCTATAAATCCTCATGGTTCATCTGAGCTGATATTTAAACAGAAATCCCATGTGATCATTCCCGCTCTGAGGACTCACTGTGGTGAATTTGTGCGCTGGGATTTTCTCCTGGCCCTCTGCGATGGTGTAGAAGAGCAGGTCCTCCAGACTAGGCAGGATGCCCGCCTTCCTTCTCCTGCGGGACAGAAGAAAATACAAACAGAAAAGTGAAAAAACAACTCGGAGGGAATATGTGGTGGAAACATGGAGGGGGAACTGCAGCAGAGGGAGGAGAAGAAAAGCGTTTTGACTGCAAGGAGAAGCAGAGAGTAATACTGCACTGCAAAACATGACCTTACTTCAGTATTATAACCTGTGGAAAAGACGTGCACATGTGCTTTTCCATAGGTTAATATGCTGCCATAAGGCCACTGGAATGGAAACGGTTAATTGTGTATTTTGCTAGAATACCAGCCAGGAAAGTGTTCAAAAAGGGAGAGTGGGCAGCAGCACAGAAGGACAGATAACACCGTCTGAGAAGGACGCCGCCTTACAGACATCTTCATCTATGCTGTGTGTGTGTGTGAGGGTCGCAGTGTCAGTAATTCAGCCAAGAACAATAATAATAATGTGTGAATTATGGTGACGGGGTGATGGGAGCAGAAGGAGAAACGACCGCCAGCCTCACACTGCAACAGTGCAGACTCAAATAAAGCCCCAAGCTATGACATCACAAAGTCACAGCAAGGACTTCCAGTTCACACACTGGGGCTGGGTAATATAGTCTGAACAATTTTATACTAATGCTATCTTAGCTTAAGAAACATTTTGTATTTATATGGCAAACTTCTGAAGGCATCAATCAATGTGTGTTATCTCAGTTCTTTGTGCTGCTGCAGTCCTCTGATTTGCTGCTTTAATATCTTTTGTTCCCGATGGAGATCAATAAATGACATAATCTTAACAGTACATTTTTCATCTTGTAGTATTATGGTCTGGCTGGTATTCTGAGCAGCACTTCCACACCGAGTCGTCTATGGGAGAAAGTTAGTAGCATGTCAGGAGGCAGCAGGCTCACAGCAGGCTCTCTGCTGTGATTCATTTTCACTCCAGAACGGATTTGTGCAAAGCTCTGGATGCCCAAGCGCACCCTGACCTGCAATGCATTATGGGACACTGGCCTGTGTGCTAGGAGAGGATGTACCAAGGTAAAGGGATTCTGATAAAACAGCATTGGACAAACATTTGGTCATCATCAGTCAGCTGATTGCAGCTTGTTCTACGTTTTTGTCAACAACAAATCCCATAAAAAGACCAGAAACAAAACCAAACTAGTAAGCAGGATCAGTTAAATTAATACGTTTTAAAGCCACTTCAACAAAATCTGAAAGTCAAACAATTTCCTGGCCCTGCTGCTGCAGAATAATACAGATTAAAACCTGGAGCAAGATGCCCTGTTATTAACAATTCCACTCAGAAAGTCAGAAATTCCCAGTGTGAAAATTGTAATTGCAGCCAATGCATGCTCCAGATATACAAGGAGGAAACAAATATGGATGCAGAACATTTGTAATAATGTGTTTTTATTACATGTACAGCACTTTGGCTCGACCAAAAATCGCTTTTAAATGTGCTTTATAAATAAAACTTGATTTGATTTGATTTGAATTTATATTACTCTGCACCTGAATGTGTTTTTTTTGGTGTCATTAATTGTGGACGATTACAACTTTTTAAAGTTCTGAGAAGAGTAGGATATCTGAATTCCCGACTTGGATGTGGAACGCTGCATGTTTACTGAGTTATTCTCATGCACTTCGCATAAGCATGTTGTCGCGTCCCTAAAGACGCTGCCACTTTTTCATAGCTAGTTCCATCCTCCTTAATAAAGGCTGCTGGTGAGGAAGGAATACACACCAGAGAGTGTGTGCGTGTGCGTGTGCGTGTGTGTGTGTGTTTTACAGAAGGGACGGAGGTGAGGTAGAGGGGAGGGAATACAAGCGCAGCCGCTGGGAGGAAGTGAGGTCATTTCAAAGTGAACACAGTTATTCGGCTTTGCGCAGAAAACCTCTACATCTACTGGGAAACAGAAAAAAACAACAACTAAAAACTAAAATAAAAAATAGAAACATACTTACAAATGCAAAGCAAGCAGATCAACAACAGGGAGAGAGTGAACAGAGGGAATAATACTGAATTAGTTACAGTGGAAACCACATTAAAGCACAGTATGAACACATCAGCAGCAGACCATTACACTAGGTAAGTAATGGAGTTGTGAATATGGCATATCAAAATAACATTAATAGATCAATCAGAATAAGCACTTTGCATACTGGGGATGGCATGTTAAAGGGTAAGCTTAGTTGTTTTAAAGTAGGGTTGTATGTTGTACTTATATTTGTAATGTATTACTGCAGTAGATTTGTAGATATATGTGCATTGCTTAGCTTCTATCTGTTTCTTTAAATCCACTGCAGTAATACACAGATTAGGAAAAAGTACGTCCGACAAACACACTTCAAAACATCCAAACTATCTCGGTATAGTACATTTTAAACACACATGACATGAAACGGTATTGAAGTAACATTCTTGTTAAGTTAATGAGGCCTGTGAGGGAGTATCCCCCCCCCCCCCACAGGGGTCAGAGGTTGGAACATCTGGATCCTGCAGCATCGTCTCATTAATCCAGCCGCTCTCATTGGCGCCATGTGTTTTTAAAAGTCAGCTGTGGTACAACACACACAGCTCATACAGAAAGGTGGCATGAGATTGCTGCTGCTGCTGCTCTGAAATGCTACATTATCTCCACAACCGAGGAACTAGTCTGCATCAAATGTCATTAAATGTAGAGATGCAGGGGTGGGAATCAATATTTGTTAGTGTATGATTACCATGATATCCAGCAGACAGATCAATCGTTCTGATGTTATTTTGAGACGTTGGGAACGGTGCCTATTATCCAATGAAGTTAGGAGTTTTAATGTAGTTAAATAAATATCACCACCAGCCTACTTGACACGTCACACAGTCAGTCGTGTGTCTGTAGTTTGTGCTGAGTGTGTTTGACCCGAGTGCTCGCTCACAGATGTCATAATAAATTGCTGTGGAGGCAGACATTAAAGAGGGAGTTGTTGAGAGGCGGCGCTGCACAAATCCATCCGTGACTCATCTGCTCCTGCAGGCCCCGACAACTCCCGGGCAGCACGCCAGCATCCAGGCTTTGGTGCAAAAAAGCGCGGAAAAGCGACGTAGGCGGGATAATCTCCCCCTGCATTACAACATTTGTAACCCCTTATTAACCAGAGCACAGCCTCCGGAGGACCCTCGTAATCACAGACTGGAGTCAGAGCTGCAGGCCGTCTGGAAGACCTCAAACGCAACGCCTTGGATATTATATTTAAAGAGTTATTCTATATATAAGGACCTTGGATTATCTGAAGACTTCTTTTTTTAATTAGTTGATTAGTAGATTAGTACAGAGCCCCTGAGAGTTCCTACAAGAAAAAGAAAAACGTGCACGCACAAGTAATAATCTTTTGACTCAAGATAAAATATATTTGACATTACAGTAGTTTATTTGTTGTCCCTTGATCACCAACAAAAATCCACATGATCAGATCCCTTTAAAACTTCTTAAAGCTGATAAATAACCAAAGCGTTGGTCGGCAGCAGGCACATTGCTCCTCTGCTGACTCACTAAAGCCAAACGCTGCCTGTTGATGATTTCTCAAACACTAATCTGTGCTGTGGATGTTTAACAGCGTCACTGAAACTGCTATGATCCTCCAGGGGAAAAGAGATGTGGCCGACAACCTTACTGACAGCTTAAGCAAATGGTCCGTGAATGGAAACAAATGAGACATCCAGGCTGCAGGAGCAATGAGGCATTTTATCACCAGGGAAAATGTCTGAAGGGTAGATACAGGCTGGTGGCACAGCTGCTTTGAATGCTAAAAGCAGGAATAACTTCATTTTTAGAGCAACATGGGGGGAAAGTGACACATCTGAGAGACACAAACATCTCATAAAGAGAACTGGCACGACTCAGCTGTTAATAATAATATACAGTACCACTAACAAATATATATCATTTGTCACAGTTGTTTGAATGTGAGGATTTGCTGCTTTTCTTGTCTTGCCTACAGGCATTTAAAGTACTTGCATATTATTATGTGTCAACTGATAGTTCAAAGACTTGGACAGGATCAAATTATCACTATGTTGTTGCAGATTTTGTATTCCATTTTAATGCTTATTTTAGTCATATAGTATAAACTATTACGAAGTGGATCCTTGTCTTAATTGATGTCAGTGGCTGACTGTTGAGTGAAAGTGTTAGTGATGATATGGTGCTTTTCGGTCATTAAAAGCTTTTAACGTGCAGCCCCCGGTCTATCACCACGAGGACTCTCCTCTTCTCCATCTGCACTCACTCATTTCCCTGTTGAACCAACACCTCTGTCAGTCAATTACAGCCTTATCAGCTCGACTCACAACACTGCAAATAATCACTGATACTGACGCTGTGATACTCATCTACTTATAAAGGCAATAATGCCATCTAATTCATTCAGAATGGTCTGTTGGCAGAATATTAGCTGGTGCATATTACAGTAGCTACTTGATTATGCATTTATGTACAAGAAACCAGGAGACTGCATGTATTATAATATTGTGGAACACAGTAACAACTACAATTTTGAATGCAGGGCATGATATAATAGAAGCAGGATTATATGCTGTAATAGCAGTGGGATCAAAATAAGAACTGACTTTAGTGCCATGTGTGGGATATTATGGATTTAATTACATATGAGCAATACATCTATAATTACAAATAAATGGAGGTTGCCTTCCTGGTTTCAATGATGACTGACCTTCATCAGACATTGAGTTGGGCCTTGGTCTGTCTGCATGGTGCATACAGTTAAAATGATATATTTTTCATATTTGTTGTAGTTATGTTGTCATGATCATATGCATGAGAAGCTGGTGGCAGGTTAATGCCTCAGTGAGTTTAACACGCTGGAGATGAAAGCTGCAGCTTCTGGTCACGATTTCTGGATGGCTGCACACCACCTGCTTCCACTTGACATTTTTACTGTAGAAACGTTTACTCGTATGCCTTTCTCCTACACGCACACGATAACATTAACATATGGTTTTGAATAATATTTGAATGATACAATCTAGCAACTGTGTCCGATAATGGATCTTGCTTGCTGCTACATAGCCATCACGCCCCTGTACGCAGGGAGCTGTTCACTGGTGATTGCGTACTGAGAGCCTGGGTAGGTGAGCCTGCTGACCCCGGTCCTTTCTGGCTGTCTATCCCCTCCATTACTATCCTTAAGTCCAGCTAGCTGGCACTGTAGCCTTAGCTAAGCCGGCTAGTTTGTTATTCCAGCAGAACAGCATCTAAGCTTGCTATTTAACAGCTAGCCTCTGAGTGATGCGCTTGCCGAACTACGATGTAAATAACTGCTAATTAAAAAAAGGGCTTTGTAAACGTAAAATATAGGGCAGAAATTAAAACATCCTATTAATAATGAAATGTTAGCAGTCGTTCTTTAATTCGGCATATATTCGGTATGTTAACATGGACTTAATTCAATAAAATATGAACTTTAAGTCCCCAGGTGTCATCACACCATGGATGTATTGGATACAGCGTCGGAGGCACCGTTAATTCCTACGAGGCGCATGAAGCCCAAAATGGAGCGACTTTAGAGTCAGAAAGTACCCGGATCATCCGGGGCCTTTCAATTGGGAGTAACTATTTTAGGGCCACAACGACGTTACGGAAGCTGAAGTACCAACGTTTGTCCACTACGACCATTCATACAAATCTGCTTCACTTTCCGGCACTTCCTGGGGGTTTGCACCACACGCTAATATCGCTCCATTAAATTGCCTGTTTTTCTATTACGTTTGGCCTATAATGGAGCTAGCGGCTAACATCTGTCCACAGACCGGCTGGTTTTTAACGTTACTCACTTCTCCGCCGAAGAGTCCTTGGAGGCTTCATTGTGGCTGTCCCCCTTGGAGCAAAAGCTTCTCACGGCGTGCCTTCTGGTAAAGCTCTGCGGGGCTAACGCTCTCACTCTGCCCGGCAGTCTCCCATCCAGACGGCCGGTGCTGAAGCAGGCTGCAGGTGTCGCTTTAACACCGGCTCTACCTGGCAATGGACGCTTCAGCTGGGTTTGAAATAACTCCTTGAGCACTACCGTTGACCGAAAATGTAACATTTCAATCCCGTCGAGAAGAATATCTGGAGGATATAATTACTGTAACACCGAAAAAAGGACAGGAGGCGCAGTTCCTAACGATAGTGTCGGCTTTAACGGCCGAGGTTTTCCCTGTGACTCAACAATAGTAACCAACCTACCGTTCACGTAACGGGCGTTTTGATTGGAGCATTAAAACACAAAGCTGCACCTGATTGGCCAAGAGAGCTGTCAATCATCAGAAGTCTCCCTTACTGTTTCTACTGTATTTTAATTATCTCCAACAATTTGTGAACATATATACATATTTAAAACGTACTTTTATAATGTTATAACTGTATACAATACTTCTATAAAGTACAATTCTTCCTATTTATAACAGTTAAAGTAAGACATATGAACCAAAGCAATCCTATGTTAGATTAGAGAGGAAACCTTACGAGAAATACACTATGTATAGACTATTGCAGTAAAATATCCCTTAAAGTTGAATAACTATAACATTTTAGAAAATAAAGTGTGCAGTATCTTATGCACACTTTATTGTACGTTCTTGTTTAACAGTTATATATATATAAAAGTGGTTTATGGTACAGTGTGTGCCCCTTAATCAGCAACCTTATTGACTTATGATGATTTCCTCAATATCCTGCTGTCTAAATGTAAAATATTTTAGTGAAATAAGGTGATTTAAAGTCAGTATAAATCACCACTGAGTAGCACAAATAATATCATACATTTTAGTTCATTTAAATGTCTGGTCTTGGTCTGACACCATGTGAGTTATTTTGGTATTGCACATATTTGTAGTAAAATAGTTGTAGCACCATCTCCTGGTTGGATATATTTTTAGATTAGCAACTGGAAAAGATTGATGAACCAATTATAGATGACCAAAAATAGTCTCAGGCCCCTAAAATAAAAGGAAGTGATACATTAAAGCTTACCCTTTTTCTGTTAGATGCATGTAGCTTTGTTTTTTCTCAACCATGTGAAGAAAAGTGTATTATATGCTACATTGAAATATATAAATTAAACACACATTTTCCTTTAAAAGCATTTCTTAAACAGTCTACCTTTCATCAAATCACGTTACCAATACAGCTTCTAACCTGAAATCTTTCAAATGTAATAGTCCTATAAACTCTGAGTCAGATCTTAATGTTTGTTTTTTAACTTTTTTTGCAGCGTGGGTGGGTCGACATTGACACCACGTATTAAATATTGACCTACATTAGAGATTACTCACTGGAAAGTATTTTGTAAGTTTACTTTTCTGTGGTTCCCAACTTTTATCTGACTTTATCTGAATCTCTGTAAACTCCACCCACGCGGAGCTCCAAGAAGGATTCATGCTGAGAAATAATGTTTTGCTTGGAACATGAATTTGGAAAAAAATGCACTGCCGGAAACTCACATTTCTATGTATTAAGGTCAAGAATTTAAGGGGATTTCCAACTAAATGTTCTTGTAGGTTGTTGTTTTTTACAAGAGTTCACATTGTAACTATTTTTCTTTTATCCGAATTTTATAATAGTGTTAAAAGAGGCACAGATGCATTGGTTAGTGATCGTCATATGTGTTGGAGCGTGAGTGTTCCGTAGTGATGTCATTATGTTCCGGAAGTAAACAAAGGAGTCCAATGGAGGCGTTTCAGGCAGGGGGGGGGGGGGGGAGTGTGTGGGATGTTTTGCGATTATTCAGGGTTAGATTAGTTTTAGGGTTGGCTGGTAAATGTTTCTGTATAAAGATATATTTTAGATACTTTCTGCTCCGTGTCTGGGCCCCTAAAATCTCAAGAGTCCCATTACACATTTCTCCATTCTGTCTCATTGTATTTTTAAATCTTTGTGAACAGAACAAAGGAGGGAAACAAACAAGGCGATCCCTGACGAAGCTGCAGGGAGGAGAGAGGCGATAATTCAGCGTCTCCCACACCTTCTCAAAAAAAAAATCAACTTCCTGCTCCTTTTTCAGAGCGAGGGTGCAGATCCCTCCCACGCTGCTTTAGCGGCTGGCGTCCCACCGCCCACCCCCGTGGAGCCGCCCACATCCAGGCGTTACCAGGGCAACACATCATCAGTGACTTGGAGGTGGAGGAGAGGGGGGATGTGTGTATATATGTGTGTGTGTGTGAGTGAGAAGGAGGGAGGATGATGGGAAGTATGTGAAAAAAGGACCTGCGTCAGAGTGAGTCATCAGCCAGTTTCACAATGTGTCGATGTGACGCTGATGCAAATGGGCCTGCGCAGGGATTCATCTCAATGCAACAGCAGAAAAAACACAAGAAGAAGAAGAAGAACACAAACAGGAGACAGAGAAACTCCTTTAAAAAGGAAGCTGGTCCGACTTAAAGGAGAAGAAGAAGGAGCAAAGGCAAAGTTATTATGTTACATCCTCTACAGATCACAGAAAGCACCTCACAATAGAGTTCAAAAAAATAAAGTTTAATGTTTATGTGCTGTATAACAAATAAAATATATTAGTGTTTAAAAAACAGGTGCATAACTAGGTGAAGCCTAATCTATCACTTTACAATAAACAGTGAGGAGGGGATCAGTGACACGGCAGGGCTATTCTCGGAGACATCGCACGCTAACGAGGCCGATACGATTTCCCCCAGAATCCACCAGCTAGCTTAGCTTTAACATCCTCGTCATAGTGGCTGCTTGGAACAAAACAACCCCCATGAAGATGTCTCTAAACACCGCCACAAGTAATTTGTGACAGACGTACAGTTACTGAGCACATGACAAAGAGATGGATCCACATAATAGACTTATTACTCACATAAATATTGCATTGGTCTGCCAGAGTGGGACTAATCTATCTGCAGGGGGTCAGAGGAGAAGAGACGTATTTACACGGCGTGATGAACACATAGAAACACTCATTTGTTTTCCTTTAAACAGCAAAAACTCTGAAATAAGCACTGATGGCCATCACAGGTGGATAAACACTGTTAAGAGCTAAGGCTAACCAACATCATCATCATGTAAAGTGTTTTTATATACCAGACACTATTTTTTCCTCAATGGACACTTAAAGTTTTTCTTGATTTTGCTTATACATAAACACTTGTATTGACACCGAAAATCTACAACAAAGTTACGAACTGGTGGCGAGATTAGGCTAGCACTATTTGTTACTATTTACAGACCCGGGCAGCAATTGACTTGCTTTTTTTCTGCTGTTATTGCAAAAACCACATACCTGCAATCTTAATATTTGACATACAAGTTGGATTTTACGACCTAATATCGTTTTTAAAACCTGCAGGCATGTCTATTTCTGAAATAATCTGTTTGCAGATGTGTGGTTTCCCTTCTACAGCAGTGATTTTGTAAATTACAAAGTGAAATGAAGCAATTAGCTCGGCCTCCGGCATGCCATCCTACCCAGGCGGATGGCAGAGGTCCCCTGCTGTTTCTCCACAACAGCTCCTATACATCTTGCTCTTAAATTACCTTCCAGAAATATACACAGAAGAGGAGAGGGGGGGGGGGGGGGGGGGGGGGGGGTGGGGGGAAGAGGGAGGATTAAAATCCCACCTGTCCCCTGCTCCCGTTTGAAGTGAACGACAAAAAGACAAACCTGCTAAAGGGGCTGAATCTGAACTCAATCTCCCTATACAGTACTTTTAAACTTCTACAGTACAAATACAAATGAATAAGTTAGATTTGGGAGAAAGAGGCTCAGAGGACGGAGGGTGACTCAGGGAAATCATTTCAGACGCTGCTAAATCTTTGGATATTTCTTGTAACATCTGTAGAATAAATATAAATGCCTCGTAAAGTCATACAAATGAAGTGTTAATTGGGATGCTAGCTATTGCAAATCTCAACATTAAGTAACAATTTGTGCCAGTCTATCAAATGTTATCAAGATATTTCAGTCTTGCATCTCTACAGTACTATTAGCAACAAACATCTGAGGAAAAAACCCCAGATACTTGAAATATTTAGGAATACAACTGAATATTGGCAGCATCTGCAGCTTAATTTTGAAGGTACAAGTCAGTTTGAAGGCTTTACGACTTTGGCTACATGGTAGTCATATGAAGTCTTCCCAAGACGCTGAACAGAACAACATTTCTGCTTTAATCTCACCTCTGAATCTACATTTGGGGTCAGACTCAGCCCCTGTAAGAAAGCAACAAATATATAAAAAAAACACCAGGCCGAGGTATACACACAGATCACTCTTAAATTACGTGTATAATAACAGACACAACTCTCTCTTTGAACAAAACAAAATTACAAAATAAAGAAAAATAAATGCTTTTCATGAGGCAACATTGGTTGTTAAGGCTCTACTGTGGCTGTGCTTGCTTA
This sequence comes from Trematomus bernacchii, assembly GCF_902827165.1. NCBI lineage: Eukaryota > Metazoa > Chordata > Actinopteri > Perciformes > Nototheniidae > Trematomus > Trematomus bernacchii. The sequence continues at coordinate 3,375,340 of NW_022987821.1, read as the reverse complement.
GTATCTATTGATGGGTAATAACTGCATACTGTCAGGTGTGAGTGGGGTGGTGGGGGGGCGAGGCGGGAGGCACTATGTGGAGTCTTCCGGCTCTGACTTGATGGTTTTCTTCTCCGCGTTGCTGCACGCTCGCTGCGACGTCCCGTTTTCTGAAGATGGAGACAAAAAGGAATTACTCACATTGCATTTTCGATTTATTCATCAGTCTCAAAAGCCTGTAGGATTTACTGTTGTGTTTTCCCTGGCGTCACTCACCTGTTGCTGGTGTTTTGCTGTCGTCTGTGTTGCTGTGGTTGTGGTTGTGATGGCGCTTCAGCTCATTGGCTAGCTGCTTGCCCAATGGGAGGTCTCCTTCCTGCATGTTCTGACTGACCACGCGCAGGTTGATTGGTCGTTCGTCTGAGACAGAAACACACGAGACAAGCAGGGTTATTTCTTCTCCATCAGCTTTGTTTTACAGCACATGTGGGGACGAAGTGTGTTGTTTTTTATTTATCTTTCACTGAACATCCTCTACGTATTTTCAGCATTTTACAGGTTTTTATTGTGTTTTCATGCACACTTGTTTCCCAGATTAGAGTCTTATCCTTAGCTGTTGTTATTGGTCAACCTCTTAGAGAAGTCACGCCCATTAGCCTATCATGTACAATGTGTGATAGAAATGTGCTCCATATGGATGTCACTATGTCAAGGAAGTAAACAAAGGAGTCCAATGCAGCGTTTCAGGCAGGGGGGGGGACGACAAATATTCAAGAGATTACGGGATGACATTTAAGAAAAACAGGGGACAACGAAGGAGGTAAGGACATGCAGAGGACAAAGAAGAAGAAGAAGAATTGACAGGGAGGAAAAAAGACATGAAGAGGAGGAGGAAGGAGCGAGAAGAAGAGGGGGAGGAGAGAGAGAGACAGAGTCGGAGAGAGAGAAAGACGCCCCCCTCCAGGCAACTGGCTGGAGGTAAACAGGCGTGGGCGTGATAATTACAGGTGCATTGTGGGATTTGTGGGAACAGCGATATAATGAGCTGTCGGGAGTGTGTGAGGGAGGAGAGGGATGAAAATGAGACGAGGCCCGCAGGAGAATCACATGCTGAATAATGATGCCTCGCTTCTCCTTGTGTTTCAGATAGAGAGTGACAGTCAGCACCCATAGGTGTTGTTTTTTAATCCACACACACACATCCCGTGGCTTTACGGACATGACACACTCTTTACATCAAAATAACATGAAGTCACTTTATGATTCAGGCACCCACAGCGGGGGGGTTTCCTGATTGGAGCGGTAGGGCATACACATACAACAAACAAGGGGGACTTGATTTATCAGAAGAGTTTCTGACATTACAATTTGTTTCTGTGCGATGATTTTCCTGTCTTTAGATGCACTAAAATGTCTCGTGATTTAAAGGAGTTTTCCCTCTCGTACCTTGGTTGTCTCTGCTGGCGTCGGCGGCGGCGGCGGCTCCGTTGGTGTTGTGAGCGCCGTTGAGGTACTTTAAGGCGGCGGGGGGGATCCTCCAGTCCAGAGCCTGCAGACGCTCCTGCACCGCCGCGTCCTGCAGGATCTCCATTTGCCGCGCCAGCAGACGCTCCAGCTGCATCTGGAGGCAACACACATCATATTTAAAGTTTATGTGTCTGGTTTACTCAGTTATTTTAAACTTCTCTTATTCTATTTCAGCTTGTTAGCAAGTCAGAAACTACTGCAGAAGAAATAAAACAATACGGGCCAGGGGGGGAGAGAAACTCGCTCTGGAGGGAACACAGGGATTTTAGCCTTTGGAGACCATTTATATGCACTAAAACCTACACCTATATACAGGAAAAGAAACCCCAAAGGGCCCCTTTAACATCAACATGAGTAGCAGCAGCAGGTGCCAACAAGAGACATACAGCATGTTTCCCATATCAAGAAGTGAAGGTCACATGAACATGTTGTCTTGGTAATGAGTTCCCCTCCCACACTCTCTAATTAGGAACAAGCCACAGAAGCAGGGGCCCTGGAAAACCAATGAGGAAACAATACTGGGATCAAACTGGATCCTGCTGCCACTAACATCTGCTCACAGGGAGATCTGTCGCCATGTGTTGCTGGGAATCCTTTTCAAACGGCAGGTGACATCAAATTGTTTCATTGTTGTCAGATTTTCAGTTTTCTCAGTTGGGTTTATTTGTTCTTACCTGCAGATTTCGTCCGACGGTTTCCTCTCCTTTGGACTTGGCGCAGGCCAGCTGCTCCCTCAGCATCTCCTGCCGCATGTGGATCGCCTGCAGCGCCTCCTGGATGTCAAAGAAGTTCTCCTGAAGGCGAGGAAGAAGAAATACCTGATAATTATTCTTTTTAATAATTTAACAGGAAGAGGAGAGAAGCAGATTCTAGGTCAGATTTGAGGGTGATTGCTTCTGAAGTTTCTGTGAGTTTAAATGACGTGAGGACAAGCTTTATTTCTACATTCAAACACAAATGACACATGCTTTATTTTTTAAAGCTTGTTCTGATGTAAGTTAGTTAAAACATTTTGTGAATTCTTTGATAAAATACAGTGGTTTTCTCTTTAGATTTTCTTAGAGTTTTGGCACGCGTCCCTCTTTTGGGAGCTCGGAGTATTTTTTCTGTGAGCAGGTGTCGGCTCTTTGTCTTGTTTAGAGTCCCTGCAGAGTTCACAGCCTCCACATGTTTTAAATCAGTGCTTCGCAAAGAGAAAGAGGAGCCATTCAGAGTTTAAAGAAAAGTCTCAGAGCCAAGTGTGTCAGGAGAGGAGCGCTGTGAGGTCGCTTTGTTTCAGAAAGCTGCACAAATACACACACATATAACGTTGTGTCTTTTAGGGTTTTCCCTTTCCGGTAGTGTTATATAGGTTTTTGTAAGTAAATGTTCTGCAAAGGCTCAAATCCCTGTGTTCCCTCCAGAGGGACAGTAACACCAACCCTGCATATGTAACACACATAAAGAGTTTTATTTCATTTCATTGACCTTACCTCTGTTTTAATCCTTTTAGGGGACGGCTCGTCTCTGTCTCCACAGCGAGACCTGCACAGATAACAGGACACACTTTAGGACTTCATACTAAAGCAAGTTTATCCAAAAGCAGGAAGCTAAATATTACTCTGGTCAAATCAGCTTTTTAACATCTAACCTTGCATTATTTAAGAAGTTAAGCACAGTAACATAATGTAAGTGTTGTGTTGCTCACTTGCTGGTGCGGTATGTGTATTTGTAGGTGACCTCTCTGGAGATCTGCCGTGCGAGTCCGAAGAGTTCGTCACGGCGCGTGAGCAGAGCCATGTCCCGCATGCAGAGCTGCGCCGCCGCCTCGTTCACCGTCAGCTGTGGACGATTCAAACAGTTAAACCACGAGGATCTCTTAGGGAAAATCCATTTTTTTAATAAAGCATTGTTGTGTGTCTAACCTCATGCAGCGTCAGGTGTTTCCCGTCCCTCCTCTTGGAGTCGAAGCGCCCGTAGATGGCGCTGTATTTCCGAATCTCCTCCTCCCTGCGCGGCTCGTCGTCGCTCAACTCGAAGATGTGTCCAATCATCTTAGCCATCTTCTTGTTGTTCTTCAGCTGCTCCTTCACCTCGGCTAAGTCTGCCTTGGGGAGTCCTGGGGCCATCCTGTCCACACACTCCAGGACGGACTGCACGGCGGCGGCGTCCAGAGCCTCCAAGGCGTCCCTGGGGGAGGACGGCGACCCGAGGTCAGAGGGCGACAGGCTGTGCTCGCTGTCGTTGCTGTGGCCCGACCAGAAGCGGGCCTCGCTGCCGCCCTGCAGGGGGGACCCGGCGGACACTTTGTCCCGCGCCACGTCCAGCTTCCCGGGGTCGGAGCAGGCGGCGGCGACCGCTTTGGGCATCTTGACGCTGGCGGCGCGGTCCTGCAGAGTGGGCGAGCCCTCGGGCAGCTTGTAGACGGGGATGCTGCAGACGGGCAGCGAGCTGAGCGGCTGGTTGAAGATGGCCGGGTTGGTGACCCAGTCCCGCAGCGCCTTCTGCAGGCGGCGCACGTGCAGCGGCTTGCTGGCCATGCCCACTAGCGCCATGATCTCCAGGAACTCCTCCTCCGCCGCCTCGCACAGCTGCTGCACGTCGTCGCCTCCCTGCTGGATGAAGGCCTCGTAGTAGTAGAGCAGGTTGGCCCGCTGCAGGATGCGGTACAGCTGCAGCTCGCCCAGGGTCCTCGGCAACACGGCCGCCATACCTGAAGGGGGGGCACATTATTATTTAATCATCATCATTTTCTTTTTTTAATACACGTTATACATATGTATTGTTGGCTTAATTGTTGTACAATATGAAAAAATGGTATACAATTTTAATTTTAGATTAATTCCTTAAAATAAAAATATTATAACAGTATATACATTATTTATATGAATAGATCCCTGTGTTTGGGGGAAATAAAGCTTAGCTTAGTCTGAGAATGTATGTGTGAATTCTAAGTCCCAACGTGTTCTCCCCTCACACAGCGTGTTCTCTCACCTGATCCTGCGCCTAAATCACAGACATAGAGCCACATTTACATGATTTACATGATTTATATTTGTACTGTGCATATCTTCCTGGCAGGTGCATGATTGCAGTTTATCAGGCCTCAGCAGGTGTATGCAAATGTTACATTTGATCTTTACAGAGTGCTTTACATTTTTAGATGTAATGTGTGGGATAAAGCGCCTCTCTGCAGGTGCACGGGGTTAAAGAGGAGAAAGCTGCTTTTTACTCGGCTCATTTAGAATTCTTTCACAGCACTTTATGCCAATATTGTGCTTGAAAACACCTTTTATCTCCTGTTTTCGCTGCACATATGCAGCACCCTGTGAATAAACTTTTTCTCTGCTGCCAGATGAGTATTTATCTTCGCTGTCATTCACTCTGCCTCCACTCTGCATCCGAACAAAGCAAAGAAACACTCTGTGCCAAAGACTTGTCGCTTGCCACCTAAAATTTGAGGAGAGGCAAGAAGTGGAGGCTTGTTTTCCACTCTTCCTATGTGCATGTGAGGCTGTGCGGAGGCCGAGCTAACAGAGGAGTGGCAGTCCGAGGACCACATGCCTCTCTCCACCCCTGCAGGATGTGTAGGTGGAGGGCTGCCTCGCCCAGAATAGGCGCAGAGAGCCAGGCAGGCCTTTACTCCAGAAAATGACAACTGAGAGGACTAAAAGAAGACTTTTATTTCATCTACAACCACACATTGCTGTTGCTAATAAGGCTTTTGGCAAAAATCTTTACAAAGCGGACATGTTTTACGGATCTAAGTCTCTCATCTTTCTTTCTAAGAAATGTGTTCCCAAGATCCATAATTGAAGCTAAATGAGTATCACTTACAGTAAGAGTCTAAACAATGATTCCTTTGTTAGCGTTCACAAAACAACACCTCCCATGAGGCTTTTCTAGCCTGTTGTTCAACTTTAAATAATGTACACAGACACATTTTAGCTCTACAGCTTGAAGACACCCTATTCTGCTTGCCTGTACTGTGTTATAGGTTTACGTGCATGTAAACTATTGGCTAGCGCTCCAACACATTGTACGTGATAGGCTAAGGTGCGGGACATCTCTAAGCGGTTGAACAGAGCCGGCCAGCTAACCAATCAGAGCAGACTGGGCTCTGGTTTCAGACAGAGGGTGAAAAGAGGTGCTGCAGCACAGGCAGTATGAGAGAAATAAAGAGCTTTTTGAACATTAAAGCATGGAGACATGTCACAGTAAAGGGCTAGAGGCACATGAGTAGAATACAATTAAGTGGATCAACCTGCTGAATGAATTACTGTAATAACCTGGTTGACAAAAACCAGTGAGTGCTGTATAAGAAAATGATAAGACATAAATCACTGTGGGAAAATAATGTCATGCAAGTGGAAGGAAGTTCATTGCGCGCAGCATTGATGGGAAAACCGACTCAGGCTGAAACAATTGGAAAATGTGCATCTTATCTCATGATTTATGACTAAAAGGTCATTTATTAAAGCTTATTTAAAGGTAGGGTAGGTAAGTTTGAGAAACCGGCTCGAGATCGCTAGAATTTGAAAATACACAACCGGAGAAAATCTGCCACTTCCTTACAGAGCCCCTCCTCCAACACACACGAACGCGCACATGACCAATGAGGGCACGAGATAAGTTTGTGCACAGATGGAAGGCTGACAGGCAGGCAGGCCATCCAGTTATTTTAGCCGGGCCGGCTCAGATGATTGGTCGTGCTTTTTACAGTATTACGGCTTCCACAGATGACATTTTTTTATGGATTTTTTGTCAAAGCACTTCAGATATTCATTGCTATCGGGATGTTAAGAGCATTCCATGGAATATAACAAAAAGTGTATCTCGAGCCGGTTTCTCAAACTTACCTACCCTACCTTTAACTCAAATTAAGAGACAAAAGATGAAATTGAGGGCCAGATAACGTAAAGAATCAATAAGCAGAATCATATTTGGTCAAATGTAAGTTATATCTGTAGAAACATTAAATATAAGCAGATTTAAATGTATATCGAGAGCTTGATATTAAGAAAAAACCTACATTTCCTAAATCCAGTTATCAAAATAAATACCTATATTGCATTCACATAGAAAAGCTTTCTTCTAAAAGGAACTTTATATCTTACACATATCATGGATAGTAAAAGTATAAATACAACTTGATGTATGGTCTTGAGGAATTTAGTTCAATATTTCCTAAAAATTCAAAGAGAAAAACAATGCAACACTGCAGCAAACAGAGGTTGTCACTGCTGGTTCTCTCTGCTGGTCTTTCCATAATAAAGCGCCAATGTGTGAATTGAATGCCTATATTTAGCTGCAGTGTGAACTCCTGTGTGTGTGCGTGTGTGTGTGTGTGTGTGCGCGTAGCTGCCAAAAGCGGACGTCTGTCTGGAGAATAAAATAATCCTGCAGCTTTAAAAAGCATCGCACTGCTCAATAAATAGAGAAATGGATTATGAGAAAAGAAAATCTTTGAAAAATGCTTATTGTCAGGGTATTAGGTCAACAGCCGTCTCAAGACTGGTATCTTACTGGTGTGTGTGTGTGTGTGTGTGTGTGTGTGTGTGTGTGTGTGTGTGTGTGTGTGTGTGTGTGTGTGTGTGTGTGTGTGTGTGTGTGTGTGTGTGTGCGCATTCGTGTGTGTGATGCGAGTTATGGTAGGCAGTGAATGGCAGGCACTAATTGAAGTCCTGCTACACAAAAGCGAGTTTAGCGAGTTTGGCTTTTCACCTGGAGAACTGAGGCGTGTGCCGGCACAATGACACACACACGCACACACTTACATTATATATACACACACACACGCACACACACACACACACAGGCTGATGTGTAGTTTTCCAGGTGAAATTCTAAGCAGCAGAGGGTTATCTTAAGTGAGGAATGTGTTGATTTTTTTTATGATTCATGAGAAATTTCCCAATTTTTCTCTGGAGCAATGATATTTAGTCAGCATTAGGAACGCGGGAAATGTGTTTATACATGTGTGTCTCTTGGTCTTTAGACGCATATTTGATCATATTTCACACCATTTCTGAGTGTTAAAAATGGCTCTAGAGCGGCTAAAAATAACATCCCAGTTGACAATGACACACAAGCTGTTCAAATGACAAATCAGAAGAAATAAACTCCGGTTTATGATGACAAATATAATTGTGCTTTGTTCATGTCTTATCATATATTCATCATTTCCTATAGTACGTGTGAGATTAAAACCACATTTGGCTATTATTAACTCCTTTAATGTATTTCTATCTCTTATTTTCCAATAGAGACTTACAGCAAATGCTCAGTAATGCAGTTATATCTCGTTATAGTAGAGTTTTACAGACATCTTATGATACTTGAAAGCTTTTCCTGCACTATAATAAAGGGTTGTTTGGTGCTAATTTGCAGAATTATGACAGACATAAGGATAAAAGCATCACTATGTTCAGGTAACATGCAGGATTTAGGACTAATTGTGCCTACCTGGTGAGTGTCTGGCCCCTTTTGGTCCGCCCTGGTCCAGTTCTTCTTCTTCTTCTGCTCTTTCTCCTTCTTCTTCTTCTTCACTGTTTACCAACACAGAGCCTGGGGTGTGAATTTGTGCACAAATATATAAAAAGGAAAGCCCGCACAGAAGGGATCCCCCAGGACAGCAAAGCCAAACAAATCTAAAAAAAGGAAGAAATCAAAAATTATTTCCAAGACCAAAGAAGACGCGCGTGCTTGTCTATGCGTGCTCAAACGGAGCGACACTGCTCTCCTCTTGCTCTCTCTCTGGAAACTTTTTCTTTCTCCTGTAGAGAGAGAGGAGAAAAAAAGCGCAGAATATCAGTTAAAAAAAAAAAAAGCCTCTGACCTTCGTGCGTCTTTCGGTGCGTCTTTTTCCTCCCAGTGTGTGTTGAGTGTGTGTATGCGTGTGTGAATGTGTGTGAGTGAGTGAGTGAGTGTGTGTGAGTGAGTGTTTGAGTCCTCTCCCAGCGTCTCTCCACTCCCCTGCACTATTCACCACCGTCAACACAGACGTAGTCACACACAAACAAGCACTTCCGGCTGTCTTAACAAAATAAAAGCACTGGACCAAAAGCTATATGCATGAGTTATGCCCTTGAAAAATGTTTAATATACTAAATATACTCAAATATAAAGCATAGACCTCTATTTTGAAACCTGTAACAGATCTCTGCATTTTTTTTTTTATATTTATATATATTTATAGCAGCCATTATGCAAAATGCACCATGGATTCGTCTTTATTTTTATTTTATTAATGTGTTTTTCATTTAGTTGTATATGGCAGTCTATTTTTTATTTTATTTTACTTATTACTGTAACAGTGTTAAATGTACCTGGAGTAGAATAACTACTGTATAATGGGATTTTCCCGGGACGAATAAAGTATTTCTGATTATTGATAATTTCGGATATCTTTTGATACAGACATGTTAATAGTACTTCCGTATTTTTTGGCATTAAGGCTTTTACTTGAGCACATAATCTAAATACTTCTTCCACTACTGTTGAAAAAACCCAGATGCGTTGTTAATGCAAAGTCATATTTCACATGCTTTTATTTTGTTAGCACTTCCTGTCTGTTGCGTTCTAACTGCACGCAGTTTGACGCAGGCAGCAGAATAAAGTGGGATATTCCTCTCTCTCTCTCTCTCTCTCTCGCTCTCTCTCTCTCTCTCTCTCTCTCTCTCGCGCCCACGCTGCTCCCTGCGTGACGCAAATCCGCGCGTGGGCGGACACACGGGGCGTGGGAGGCTTTCTGCACGGAATACCAAACACAGGCAGGTTCAACACCCACAGAGAGACACAGCAGTTTGCACACTTTATGTTCTCAAACTAAATTAATGCTGCACAATTTCTCCATATTTTAATCCTCACATTTAAATATTGTCAAAACTGATAGTCTTAAGATTTTAAAATTGGTCACTCACATTCTGCCACAACCGTTTTTCTATATGATAAAGTGATTTAATGACTTTAAAATGTCTTAAAATTGATTTTTAGAATAATTTAAAAGAATTGTTTGAACTATGTTTTAATGTGAATATCTTCTCTATAAATTGATTAAATATATTTAACATGTATATATTTGTTATATGTACATTTTGTCCGGATGTCATTTTTTTGTGTAAAATGTACGCATAAGTTGTTTCATAGTCTACTTTGTAGCAATAGTTGTGGTATTAGTATATTCTAGTTTATAGAAAATACATTTCTGAAATGGAGGTATTTGAGTATAGGAGTTCATATTGACCCCGAGTACAGCAATACACTCACTTTAACTGCCAGTAAGTGGATTGCCAGAAGAAGAGTCACCTGCACATGTGTCACAAAATGAATAATAAATGTCACACTGACTGATATCTGTACGAGGTGTGTGTGCGTGTGTTTAGTCACGTGTGAGGGCACTATGGCGCCACAGAACTGCGTCAATGAAACACGCTGTATGCAAACGGTCAATCCAGATTTCACTGATGTGAGACATGCAAATGGTTTTCAACACAGGGAAGTGGGCCCCAGGAAGCCCTGTGTGTGTGTGGTGTGTGTGTGTGTGTGTGTGTGTGTGTGTGTGTGTGTGTGTGTGTGTGTGTGTGTGTGTGTGTGTGTGTGTGTGTGTGTGTGGGTGGTGTGTGTGTGTGAGTGAGTGAGTGAGTGTGTTTTAGGTTGATTTGCAGCATGGTGTTTCCCCAGAATGACTCTTCTTTTCTCCATTAAAACTCAATAAACTGACAAAAGTGCCCTTTAAGTATGCACACTACTGCAGAATTACACTACTGATACTAGGATGGGACTATAAAGAACTCATACGTATACTACCACAACTGCCTTTAACCAGCTACAACTTGTACTGACTACCATAAGAAATAGGAAAGTTTTAGTAGTAAGCTCTGTTGTGATTGGTTAACCGGAATTTTAGCCTTTGCAGACCATTTACATGCAACAAAACCTATACAACTCACTACAGGGAAGGAAAAACCCAGATAATAGGAATAATAGGGCCCCTTTAAACTAAATTGATAACTGGGGAAGGAAATACTGCGTTCTATTGCGGGAAACTTCAATATTTCCATGTAAGATGAGACCCCAAAAAAGCGAGCAGAGTTGCGAGTAAATGTCGCTCAGAGCTCAAATCAAATCTCCACACGATCACTTTGATTCCCCATCAATGAGTTATTTTGGGGAATTAGGCCAGCCGCCACCAGAGTTTCACCCTGGGGACAAAACCAGAACGGCTTCTGTCAAACAACGACACACCCACACCCCCAAAAAGCCTCGCCCTCCCATCTACACCCCCAACACAGCAGCCGAAAAATAGAATAAAACAATTTACACTCAACGCTGCAGCTCCTTTTATGTGTCTTCAAAAGCCCAAATGATGAGAAAACTAGTATTTGTACTGTCTGTCTGTGTGTGTGTGTGTGTGTGTGTGTGTGTGTGTGTGTGTGTGTGTGTGTGTGTGTGGGGGGGGGGTGGACGGGGTGGGACTGCGTGCTTTTCAGATCCTCTAATTAATTTCAGAAGGAAACTAATACAAATATCAAAGCAAAACGGCAGATTATGCATGAATAAAACATCCGGCAGGAGTATCATGCTGATACCAAAAATGTTAAATAAACATAAGAAATCACTAATAAGCCAAAATGTATTATTTTTCAGCACAATTACAATTAGTATGGAGAATAGCACATACTTATTTGAATATTTATATATAATAATATGTAAAAATGCAATTTAGCTTGCCTTTAAAGTCATATTAATTCATTTTTGGCAACTATACAAATACTACAGACATTCAGATATTTAACACTTTAAAGAAATTGTATAATAAATACTTTAATTTATTTACTGTCCTGCTAAGAATTGGACACAGTCTTGCTAGCTGTTTCCCACTGTTTCCAGTCTTTGAGCTAAACTAAGCTAAGCTAACTGGTTGCTGCTATGGAGTCATGATTGCAGATGTCACTGAAATGTACATGTATATCTTTGCTTGAAAATCCAGTTTCTACAGTACAAAGGAGCATGTCATAAGGAAGAAATAATTATAAGCTGAGATTATTTTGTATATCTGAAGTCAAGAATAGAGTTTCATGCAAATATTTATGATGTGTTTTCCAAACGCAGGTAGGCAGGTAGGATTCCAATCCACCCACCTTCAGCAGTCTTCCACGTCTGGCTTCTGCTCTGTGTGTGTGTGTGTGTGTGTGTGTGTGTGTGTGTGTGTGTGTGTGTGTGTGTGTGTGTGTGTGTGTGTGTGTGTGTGTTATTATGCAGCTATGACCTTCTAACGGCGTTCCCGTGGATCAGCTTCCGAGCAGACGGGGATCAAATCAAATTCTAAAAGAAACGGAGAGGGGAAAGAATATTAGCTCCATATCTCTCCCTTTTGACCTCCCTCCTCTCCCACTTCTCTCCTCCCTCCCTCACCTTCACACACACTCAATATCTAACAAGAAGCAAATTAAAGCGAGAGCAGGAAATAGGATGTCCACCCACACTGTGAGGTAGGTCGACACCCAGGCTGCCTGTTCCCACAAGTCCCAGTTTCCCAGTTTACCCAAGTTCACACCACAGCCCTGCTCCTTTACACTTCTCCTCTGCATGGAGACCAGATTTACATGATCGTCTGTACGGAAGACTACATTAACTGAGAGTTGATCAGAAAAAGTTGAATAAAATGGACTTTTTCTGCATTAAAAAGGACTGGTTTGTTAGAAATATGCTTTGATTTTTCATCATGTAGACTTTTTGGTTTATGACTAGGGATTATTATAATTTTAGCATGCTAACAAGCTAAACAGATCATAATTGCAGCCGTAACACATCTAGAATAATTAATTCAAGTCATATAAATGTCATATTTTGAAGGATTTCCCTCAAAATGTTGTGCAAACTTTAACCGATGAGCAAAGATATTTTGCGGCTTAAAGAAAATTGCTCTTTGGTTGTTTGAGATTATGCAGACACACAGGTCATCACGATGCAATTTTGCCGGTTACCCATAACACCTTTCTGCGATGTAGCAAAACTCCATCTTGTTTTGACTCCATCTGACCCTGATCTTAAATGTTTCCCTAAATCCCCTTCAATTTAGTCCTCAAAACATTATAACCGCCGAGAGCGAGCGGTACAAGGCTTTCACACGACAGCAGCAATCTGCTTTCATGTCGTCCTGTCAATCATTCCCACAGAGTAGGCGTCACTTTTTTTCTTCCTGCATCCCCCCCTCCCCACAGAAGCCTCCAAACAGTGGATGTATCTCATTTGGCAAGAAGCCTCTTCATATTTCACTTTTCAGGAGACGCCTGTTTGTCTAATTTCTGCAGCTCTTCTCCTTTTCTTTCTCCCTGCAACTTTTCTCTTCTTCTTCTTCTTCTTCTTCTCCCCCCTCCGGAGTAGAAACACATTTCAATGACACGCCCACGCCTGGGCCTGTCAGCCCCTCGCCCTGTCAGAGCGCCCACGCTGCTCTGCTCCCCTTCTCCCTCCCCTCCCTCCCCTCTCCTTCCCACATCCTCAACACTTTGCGCTCTAAAAAAGCAGCTCTTTTCATCCAAGTTCCCTCTTTAGGAGGAAAGAAAGAGCGGAGGGGGGGAACAACAGAGCGGCATGATTCAGTCTCCAGGCGGTGCTACTGCCTGTCATTGAGTGTCCCTTTTCATTTGGAGGGAATGCCAAAAAGCAGCAGATAAAAAAAAAAAAAATGTCCTCTTATTGTCGTCTCCACCCTGTGTTTGGGTGGCGGGCACATTTCAGACGGGCGTGGATGTGAAGAGAAATGCTGTGAAATCAACAAAATCTGGTTAGAAAGTAGTTTAAGCAGTTTTTTTTGTATGATGCCGTACGAGGCCACGAGAAAGAATGTGTGTGTGTGAATAAAGCCGGTGTGTTTGCTCAGTCTTACTTTGTGTCTGTTGAGAAAGTGTGGGATGGTATGAGCGGCTTATGTCTGACTGAACACGTGTGTGCCTGCGTGGGCGGGGAGTGTGTATAGGGGCGATGTGTGTGTGTGTGTGTGTCTCTTTGCACACTGATTACACTCGTGTGGGCGTTTTGGGCAAGGATGTGTGTGGGCGTAGTGAGTGTAGGCGGAGGTTATGTGACATACAGATAGAGACTGCAGTGTTCCTGCAGTGTGTTTATGTGTGTGAAACTTTACTGCAGAAACAGCTATAGGGCCCTGCTGCTGCTCAGTGTGCCAGCGTGGAAATCTGCTGCCTTCACACTCGCATGGAGTAAAATACATCACCTCTGTGAGGATGCACCCTGAAAACACGGACACTCTGCACTGTGGAGAAAGTTTTTCTATCAGACTGACAACTTAACAATTAGCAGTAAGTGCAAAAGTACTCCGCGAGTGACTCCTGCGTTAAAAATCATACTGGAGTAAAAGTACAAACATATTAGCGTGCTAATACTAAAACTAAAATTACTTGTTAAGAAGAATGGCCATTTCCTTATCATATATCTGATATTACTGGATTAAAATGTAATAATGCAAACATAATTTTATTTTGCTGTTAAAGATGGAGCTAACTTCAATGAGTTTTTGTATTGCCAGGTTTCTTTATCAATTATAGTACATCATATCAAATATATATTTTGTTATTTAAGGGGCCCTATTCTGCTCATTTTCAGCTTCATATTTGTATTTTGTGCCTCTGCTGTGACATGTTCAAAAAGCTCTTTATTTGACTCATACTGATAGGTCTGTGTGAAAGTCAAGTCAAAGAAATATCAAATTTAAGCTTCACTATTGTGAACATTTTCCGCTTTTTCTATATTTTATGTTTGGATATCTAACTGGAAATTTAATAAAATGGTTCAAAAAGGTTTGGTTCTCACACATTAGAAAAAGGTCACTTCAAGTACAATTGTGCATCAGCTGCTGTGGGATGAAAGCAGAGCAGACTGTATTACTGCGATGGAGTTTTCAGAGGTCTTGAAATGCTCTGCACCTTTAAGGCTTGGTGGGAAGCCCTGCAGCCCCCTGCTGACAGGCGTGGGCTGACGTGGAGGGGATTTGCCCGTTTTGGCCACGTTCGGGCCTCAGCGACCCTCGCCGCCCACGCTCTCCTCACCCCAGAGTGCTGCTGACGTCTGACACGTCTGCTATCTGAGGCGGAGGCAGACCACTCTGCAGTCAGAGGGAAACCAGAGCGCCTCACATGTGGCACACAAACACCTCAACTTTGGGTTTATCTGAAGGTGTGATTAGTCTGATTAATTTCTGCAGAAAGGTCACATCAAAGCTGGAGATGGATGTGACAAAAGATGGGGGAAAAATCCCTCGCAGCGGCAGAAGAAGAAGAAAACGGTAGAAATGATGAAACAATGCGAAGGGTGTGAGCAAAGTTGAGCAGGCTTTGAAGTGAAGCCACACATTCTGCATGATTATTGCTGTTAGGTTGTTGATCTCAAGCCAGCAGGCACGAAAAACAACAGCAGCTTGGGATTAGTCTCCCCCCCACTCACACGCCTACCTTGCCAGCATAAGTCCCTGACTCAATTAGAAAAAAACCTCTGCAAACTTAGGGCTCCTCACGCACAAGTACCCACACGCCCTGCCCACGTCCTGCAGCACATCACAGCCGCTCGGGGATTTGTCTCGGCGACATTAACGCACCGACAACTAATACACACACTGGTAAGACAACAGGGCCGAACACACAGAGGAAATAAAGATTTATCTGCCGTTAATTAAATATCACATATCATCCGTGGAGGCTCCTGCCTGCACAGAGCTTCGGAGAAACGTGACGACTGATTGTCTCAGATTTGTTCATCTCAGTCTAAGGGGAATTTGACTCTGTGTTTTTTCTTATTCGACAATTATTGTGTAATTCTGCACTTTTCACACTGATAACTTGACCTTGGCTTTATAGTTTTGTCCTTGACCTGCTGAAACAAACAAGTTATTGAACCATCGACCATGCAGGTGTAAAGAAACGTCCTCTTCATTCCATTAATAAAAGGCTGTTTGCTGCTAATGATCAGATACTGTATCTTCCTTGGTGGCTAGTTCCTACACAGAGCTTCAGAGAAATGTGACTGATTGTCTCTCGACGAAAGATTAGTTTATTTTCAGTCTTCAGGGGAATTTGACTACTTGAAATCTTATCAGACAAATGAGGTCTCATTTCTGTGGAAGGAATGGATTTCTAAAAGCACCAATTACTCATAATGTAATACAGATAACTTGAACCTGGCTTTGTAGTTTTGTCCTTTAACATGTTCAAACAAACAAGTCCTTCATTTATCTAACATATATTTATATTTTAAATGGAAATGTAACTTTAATACTACGAGCTGTCTTTTTTATTTGAGTTTGTTTTATTTAGATTCTCTTGGGTTTTTAAAGCTTTATAATGTGTTATCTCTTTGCTTTGAATGCTATATAAATAAAGATCCTTCCTGATAAAACCTCTCCCAGCGTCAAATCCCAGAAGGATGAATTTCTGTCATTAATTCCACAGAAAAATCCACTTCCCGTCAGTCATGCTTCCTGGTTTTGTCCTTCTTTTAGGAAGTGGAGTGGAGCAAATTTACTGGAAGTCCCTGCAAGTAAAAATAATAAAACTCCAGCTAAGTGAGTAAAATGCAAATGTGGATGTCCTGATTGTGGGCGGTCAGGGAACTCACTCTGGACAACAGCGCGGGATAAATGACTAACATGTAAATGTGCTCTGTGTTTGTGTTCAGAGTGATTTTTTATCAGAAGTCACAGAGAGGTCGCTTCGGGCCAACGCTTAAAACAAAGTTGAAAGTCCTTTTTGCTGTTGAACTGTAATGAGACTCATTCTGTAGAAAAGCCTCGGCTAAATGACTCAAAAGATAAACAGTATAAATTGTGTATACATGAGGCACGTTAGACTATTACACATGTGTTCTTCTGTCTTCTGAAACCCCTATTCAGGTAATATTAAGGTCATCGTAGGAAGAAAAATAAGGACACAAGAGAGGGGTAATATTCTGAGGAAAACTCAGAATTCCCAAGATTAAAAACGTAAATGTACAAGAAAAAATCTTGGACATTCTCTGATATGAAAGTGTCATATTCATGAGTAAAACGTCCTACATTTGAGGTACATAACAAGTTCTTAGTAAGCACCGTTTTGCAGATATGTCGATGGGGGCCCAAAGTACTAACATGCAACCTGAAAATGAGCATAATAAGCCCTCTTTAAGTATAATTATATATCATTTATGTATAAAAACACAAATTTAGAGGCAACAGGTTTCTTTACATCTGCAAATTAGTAGAATATGAACTACTAAACTGGCTGCTGTAATCAGGTTTAAGCACTGCTTTTCTGCATTGAATTGGTTGCTTTGTATCTCTATGCAGCCGCTGTAGTCCTTTGGTTTGTCTTTGTGGACGATTAAGGTCATCATTTACAAAACAGTACACATGTACTTCTAAGTCCTGCAAAACCACTCACATCCAAGAGAGTGTCCATTTTCTTTCTTGTGTCTTTGTGGGCTCTTTATAGCGGTTGTTAATGTCTCTTTGTGGTCATATTGAGTGACTTCCTGGTTTGTTGGTGTCTTTATAAGTAAAGCTTTGTAGATAAAGGCCATGAGGGTGCACTGACACTGTGCTTGGGAGGCACCTTCACCTATTCATGCATGCCTAAAAAATAAAATAAAAATTGAGAGTCCAGTAAAAGATACAGTATATCACAGATTGATTATCTGATCAAATTGCCTCCCTATTGACAGTGAGTGACTCCGCCTCTAACAGGAAGTAGATCCCACTGTGAAACCTCTGCTCTGTCCTACAGTGACTCTAAAAGTCCCAGCGGGGTCAGATTTCAGATGTAAAGTGCAGCTCTCCTGCTGTGCTGCCCTGCAGGCTGCGGGGGCCGGAGGAGGGCCAGGCGGGGCCGGCCTGCTGGGTACCGCCCGCCCACAGAGAGGCCTGCAGGGTGGGCGTCATCTATGGAGCGATTGATCCCAGCCAGGACAAAACGTCCCCCTGTTGTCCTGCTCCACATCCAGCAGCAGCAGCACAAAGAGTCCGAGGTTTAGAGGAGTCCATAATGCTCCAACAAATTCAATCTGAGCTTAGATTGTAGGTGAGAAACTCTACGAATCAAGATCAAATAAACATATTTTGATCCCTGTGGGGAAAATCAGGTGTCACAGGATAGGAAAGTATTTCATTTACTGTACAGTGTTTCATTTGACATGTTTTATTTATTTAATATGTATATATTTGTCATATTCCTGCAACTTACCTACACTGTTGGAGGAGTCTGAGACTTTATATGTATTTTAATATCATATATTACATTATATTATTATTATATTTACTTATTCACATATTTATTTCATTACTTTATATAATAATTGATATTATATTAATGTTATTATATTTATGTGTTTTTTATATTTATTTGTATTTTATGATGATATTTTTTTATTTATTTTGTATACTTGTTTAATTTTTCATATATATATATATTTTATATATTATAATCATAATAATTATAATAGTGTTTATTTATTTATTTTAAAATGATATATACTTTATTTTTTTCTTCCAGTTTTAATGGCCAACAACGACAGTGTAGCTATTGTGCATATGAAAAATAAAACCTCTGGATCTTTAATATTACATCTTTGGAATCACAGTCAGAGATCAGAGAACTAAATATGATATGTGATTAAAACCTGCTGGCATAGCAGTTTCTAAGAAGTGCCCGTTAATATCAGCCATCCCTGTGTTGAAACTGTGTGAAGTTTGTGTGAGTTGTTGTACCGTGAGATTCTGCTGTGAGGTCCAGGCAGCCTGGTGGTGGTGGTGGGGGGGCGGTGGTGGTGGTGGTGCTGCTGCAGTGTGGAGGTGTTTGCCTGGAGAGGGGGAAAGGTCACGCTGCAGAGCTTCTCTCAAACTTCATGGCTGCTGAGGAGAGACAAAAAGTACCTGGAGTTTCTGCTGGTGAAGCGTTGATCGTGACTTTTGGGCAGTGAGGGAGGTTGGGAAACTGTTGAGACTGCAAGGATCTTTGTAGGATAACAGGTATACCAGAAATCAATATCAATAGTTCAAAAAGTGTTATTTTTTTTCAATCCAGCCCAAAGACGACATTAGAAAGACATAAAATAAGACAAAAATATGCAAAAGTACATCAGACAACTAAATCAACTGACCTGGCTTTGGCAATGCAGATATAAATATCATCTGCGCATGTTTCTGGGCTGCTGTTAGATAACCATGAGTTCTGTCAGACTATTGAAACGCGTGATTGTTCCACCACAAAGGAGGGAATTCTTTTCAGAGAGCTGTTGAAAACCTACATTTGAATCACCAAGATTAACTGGAGAGATCTTAAGAGTGCAGAGAAATTAAGATGGGGAACCATTTAGTCATTAAGTGTGTTATTACCCATCATTTCTTCAATTATGACGACAAAAGGACTTGGAATCACCAAATAGAAGTCAGGCTTGGCAAGAAACACGAGTTAAATTGTTATAACGATGGCAAACACTGATGAAAATTACAATTCTATATATGTGAAGTTTAATTTGAAGCTTATTCAACATAAAAGATTAATATAATGAACGTATGGGTTCCTGGTTTTTAATCTTACTTTCTGAAAGCTGCAGTCCGTCCTCTCGTCTGACGGCAGCATCTGTTGCAGATGTTGATGCATCTGGGAAAAGGAGGTTTATCTGTAATTAGTCCGGTTAGTGACACTTCACTGTGTAGAGCCGTATATCCCCTGTGCTCTCATATGGTGGTAATTAGCATAATAATCCATCATTAACCACATCATAGACTTACAGCACTCCTCGCAGCCTCTCATTGATTTTTAATGATTAATAATGCATGTCCATTATAAGTCTATAATCTGTGAGGGAATACATGAAGCACTGACGGTGAGTTCATTATCACTGATGGGACTGTTTGTCGATCATCTTCTATGATAGCAGAGACCCTTTCTCCTTTTCCCCAGAATCCTATTTGGCTGGTGAGACGGTGAATCTTAGTTTGGGAAGCAGCAACCATTGTGACCGGTGGATGAAAATGTTAATTTGCTCCCTTGATAATGATGCATGTCGTTTCCAAATGTGATTATACAAACAGAATGGCATGCTTGTAATGTGCTTAAGATGTTTTTAACATACATTACCGTGCCTGCACACTGTGGACCCTGAAGGCAACCTTTAAGGTTTTTCAAAAATAAAATACAGTGGGAGCCAAGTCTGCTCTGATTGGTTAGCTGGCCACCTCTGTAGTGACCGCTTAGAGATGTCCCGCCCCTTAGACTAACACGTACAATGTGTTGGAGCCACATTTGATTACTTTACTT
Source organism: Trematomus bernacchii (assembly GCF_902827165.1). NCBI lineage: Eukaryota > Metazoa > Chordata > Actinopteri > Perciformes > Nototheniidae > Trematomus > Trematomus bernacchii. Next base: position 3,355,547 of record NW_022987821.1, on the reverse strand, counting down.
TTTTCATAGTGTTTTTTCTTATTGACTTTATTTCTTTATTATCTCTTAAACATCGTACTGTGAACCTTTGCACATTCTTAAAGAAGTGTGCACATTTTTTGCCCAAAAACTGCCCATTTATTCCAATAATGTACAATAATATATTAATGTTCCTCCTACATATTCTCCATAGTGTTGAATCATATTCTTATTGTCTTTGTTGTTGATTTTGCAACCCTTGCTTTTATTTGTACACTTGTTACACCTAGTGGGCAATAAACCTCATTATAACCTGAATGTATTAAACCTGACTCCCTGGATAATCTGCTACATTTTGTGTGTTAGACAGACAAATACAAACTTTAAATACCTGCAGTGGGTCCAAAAACGTCCGCTCTATTTGAAGTTGAATATGAAGCCTGGTTCATGCCAACTCCTCCCTGCATTGAAGACAAAAAACACATAATTTAATCAAATTGAATCAAGATTACAATTGGTATTGCTATGTGCACAGGTGACATGGCAGCGTCCCCACTTTACTGTAAACAGAGGCTGAACGCTGGCAGTGGGGTGGAGGCAGAGCGGCCATGACAGCTGTCAGCTCCAATTCATCTCACTCTGCTGCACCCGCTCACACTGCAGCATCACCCTGACACCCTGACACACACACACCCTGACACCCTGACACACACACACACACACACACACACACACACACACACACACACACACACACACACACACACACACACACACACACACACACACACACACACACACACACACACACACACACACACTTCTTAATTAATCTAACTGTGTTTTTGCATGCACCATTGTACACCTAATCAAATTCCTTGGAAATGCAAATCTGCTTGGCAATACATCTGATTCTGATTACTGTCCCTACAATAAACAAATCAATTAAATACTGTTACGTGACTGTAAAAAAATACATCTAACAGGTATACAAGGACCAGGGGAGGGGGTTCTCAGATCAATGCAGGGTTTGTGGATACATTGTGGCCGATGTATGGGTTGCAAATCAAGAGTTAGGTTACTACATTTAGGAATATTTCTCTGTTCTAATGCCCTAATGACACTGTAAATAAATACAAGTACCACATAGTGTTGGAGCATGCAGACCCTGTTGGATGTCTTTATAATTCAAATGTGTGATTTAAAATGTAGCAAACAGTAGAGGCGAGTAAGAGGCAGCCGAGTGATATGTAGTGTGCAGCATGCTGCCAGAAACACGACTGTCTGCGGTCTCCAGTCTGACTCAGGCTGACTCAGGTGGTCCTGAATGCACCGCTGCAGGGGGTCTAACCCATAGAGAAGGGGGGGCGGGGGTTCTGTATCAGCCATCTTTAACCCATGGCCCACTCTGTGGTCTGCTCAGTTACACTGCACAGTTTACTTAGTCAGCTCCTGCAGCTCTGTGCAGGTTTCACTACATGGTGAACACACAGCAGTCACAACTGAACGCCATGCTAATCTGGGGCTTTAGGGGCTATAGCGGAATATGGCCTTTTTTAATGTCAGCTTGCACTGGGGATAAGGGAGAATTTGCCTGACTTTTACTTGTAACAGAGTATTTTTACACTTGAGTATTGCTACTTTTACTACTTTTTATTTAGAGGCAATATACCCTGGTCATTTAAACGGCAGTTTTCTCCCAGAAATGGTCCCAGACGTCTCCGGAGAGTCCATCTCATCACTTTGATTCAACAGATCGCCTCCTCAGGTCTCTCCATCAGCGCTGGACGAGTGAAACTATAAATAGCCTCAGGTTGTATCTGGGCAAGAACGACTTATTATAATAACAGTCATGCTTTTTTAATAGGATGCTAATCAGGGAACAAAATGGACTAAATTGTGAAAATGCCATTTATGAGATATTAGCATCCGATGAGTATGCTTTTAACGCTCAGGTGTGGAGGATGTGGCATAGCACATCTGGTGCATTGGGTCAAATGAAATAATACAAAAAGGAAAATATCCTTTTTTGCAACCGTTTTTATATAGTTTAAAAACTAATTACTAATAACTATGATAATTACTTTTATTTTTCTACATGATCTAAGCACTCACAAGCAATGCACTTAATAAATTAACAAACATGATACCATTTGTTCCAGTAATTGGAAACATCTGTAGGTGAGTGCTGCAATTCTTAGAGCATTTTAGGGAATAAAAAGCCTATTTTTCACGACCCTGTGTCATTTAAATCTACTATTTAAGCAAAAGGCAGAGAGAAAAGCAAGAAGATGGTGGGAAATTATTTAAATATGCTTTTATTGCTACTAAAATTAAGTCCCAACGTCCTGATAGTTTTGATATAGTTAAAAACAAAATAAAAGAGCAATTATTATGAATATTGACTTGTTTCCACATGATTTAATCAGGAACATGTCACTGCAAATAAATATCTGACTGTCCTCCTGTCCCACGAGTAAGACAATTAAATAATTAATATGATTTGTTCCAGTAATTGGAAACATCTGTAGGTCAGTTTGGCAATTTTAGGGAATAAAAAGCAGTTTTTTCTCGATCCTCTGTGTTGTTTAAATCTAAAAAGTGTCGCAGCTCGTGCAACATTATTATTCTGATCATTATTTAAGACAAAAATAAAATAAAAGCAAGGACGTCTCGGCGGATATCAGACAGGCTGAGTGTGCCAAGATGGTTTTGATTTTCTTTTTTTATGACAGTCTAGTTTTTGAGGAAGCCTATTACTGTCCTCCCACACACACCCATCAGTAGCAGGCGCACCACGACCTCAATAACCCCCCACACACACACACAGCACTAAAACGCTACTGCCATCAAGTGGCTGATTTCTCAAACTGCATCGAAAGTAATATATAAAAAGGTACTTTTCCTGATAATTTGAAATGATTATTTTTAGTAGGTAGTTTAATAATTAAGGTTTTACTTTTAAGAAGATATGCAAAATTAAAAAAACAATTTAATTTTAGCGGCGGCAGACGTATTCAGATCTTGTACTTTAGAAAATCACTTTTAAAGTTGAGGCAAATTAGGGCCGTTTTAAATTCTAAATGTCTCAAATCGTACCACATGAGGGGAATAAACAAACACATCTGGAGTGTAATAGTGAGATAAATATTTAATAATGTTATTAACCAAAGTGATTAAGATACAGATACTGCATTAGAAGGTAAAACCTCCTTTCATTATTTAATTTACACAAGAAAAGAAACCCTGACTTCCTTCATGTAGCTCTGTTTCTGAAGGCTTCTCAATCCAGACGACACTGAAACAAAGAACACTGGGTAATTGTTTGGCAGGAGAAAGGAAAACAAAGACGGTAAATATCGTGTGTCAGTCGGCTATTGGCAGCTTCAATATAAAAATATTAAAAAGAGCCTCAGTGTGACGGATCTGTCTGTATAGGAGTGCAGTAAAGGGATCCTTGCATGACATCTTATAATAATAAGTGAGAACAATAACCATGATTAAGAGGCACTTCTTCAGTATTAAAAGTGGATCGTTTTTTTAGAGAAGTGATGGAATCTGAAACAAAAGGGGAAAAGATGCAAATACATTTTTCCTGTCATCTAAACCTGCAATTAGGAACAAATGTAACACCTATTTTACCCAAAAGGCCATGAAAATGTGCTCGATTCCTGCAAGGGAAAAAGCACTTCTGAAAACAAAACTTAACAATAATGAAATATATTAAAAGGATATCATAGCAGGGTTTCTGCAGGATTTAAGAGCTGGATTTAAGGCGTAATACCAAATATTTCCCCAAAAGTATATAAAAACTATTTCTAAATGTAGTTTTAGGTTTTTGTTAACCCACATTTTAAATCGTATTTTATACCCTTTTTTTTCTCTAACATGGCTAATTTGTACTAATATTGTATATTTATTTGCACGTACTGCTGTGTGCAAACGGTTTGAAACTCAAAAGATCTCTTAAATGTTGTAATTTCTGCCATATAACAACCTCCATCGTTGGTCATTTCTTACCTAACTTTCTGGCCAGCATAGGTTTGTTCATGTTATTTTACGATACAAATGTTGGATTAAATCCCCATTTGTTCAAATTTCATCACTCTTTAAAGTCAATTAGTTTATAAATAACTTCGAAGGAATTTCCTTCACACTCCACCGGTAAAGGGCAGTTCACAGTGCACAGGGTGAGTTGGATTTGATCACCTCTGAGGGGCAAATGCAAACAAGCGCACCTCCAGTTCCATCTAAACAAACTCTGCTTTGCAAAAACAACCCATGTTAAAAAAGAGTTGCAGTATTAGCTACTCGTTTCAAGATTTAAAGGATATTTTCTGCAAAATTTAACAATAAATCCAAATAAATACGTTTTTCCAAGATACTGACTCATTTCTAAGAAGTACCTGCAATCAGATTTTAAGACTAAATCCTCTTTGCAGCATACACAAATACACACTAAAGCTGTGTGTGAATGAAATAGTCTCTAATGAAAAGTCAGTGTGTGTTTTCGCCTGTGAAGGCTGGGTTTTCCTCTCCTCTGGGTGAGAAAGGGTGCGTTTGGTCTTTGTCCTCGTTAGTCTGTGGGTGCTTTGGGGCGGGTGGTGTCTGGCTGCGTGGGAGTTTCTGTGCCGTCATCACACGGGTTTCTGTACGGCAACGACACCGCCTCGCACTCGGGCGACGCCTGCTCATTAGGTACCTGGCAACGAGAGGAACAAACAGTAACAACAAGCTGCAACACGGACGGGCTTTTATTTTGAAAATCATCTTCAAGCTAAGAAATAGCTAGCTAAGAAAACTAGTAAATAGAAACACTGGAGGAAAATAAAATCATGTCAAATTAGTACTTTAGTAAAAGTACTTAGTTACATTCCAGCTCTGCTAACCGTTAGCATCTTGTATCTATCTCAGTGCTAACTAGACTAGCTTATATTTTTTCAAAACACACTTCCCTTCTCTTCTAACTTCTCTGCTGCGCTACTCTGCCTGTCCATCTTCAGGAGGAAATCCAACATGGCTGACAGGAGGACGAGGGTGGGGTCGGGGGGTCACATAAACGTGGGAGGGGGGAGGGGGGAGGGGGGGGAATTAGGGCATGCACCTCACATTGCGTCATGACACGAAGGCGTGGGAGATTCGCAAACACGTATGCATGCATATACACGCCCACATACCACACACACAAAGTTACAGATGAGTCAACGCATGCATCAACACACACACACAGGAAACACTGGACGCCCCCCCCCACACAAACACACAGTAATTTTCCATTGACCTTCGCACGCAAAAAACGTCTCACCTTTCTTCAGAGAGTGTGTGTGTGTGTGTGTGTGTGTGGGCAGTCGGTTAGGGGAGGAAGTGGCAGAAAGATGAGGTTAGTGTGAGTTCAAGAGACATCCTGATACACACACTTTAAAGTATCACACACACATAAAAAGGGTATTATTAGTATTATTATTAGTAGTATAATATGAGGAGGAAACACCAGGATATAACCTTTTTTATTATTATTGATTAATCTCCTGTTTATTTAGGAGATTAATCAATAATAATTTGGTATGAAATGTAATAAAATGAAGGAAAATATCCAACCCAGATTCTCAAAGATATAAAAGTATAGTTATATAGTTAGTCCCAGCTCAATAAACAGAAATATACCAGAGGAGAGTATAAGCAGGCCATATTTCTGTATATATGTCGAATATATGTCTTGTGTTTTGTAGTTTTTATCCTACCTTGGACACCGTACTTTGGAATGAACCTTCTACTTTAGGTTAAAAACACAATACTCTGGTACTTTGACTCTTTAACTATAGTTCTGCAATATTATTGAATATTTTGTGAATAAAGGACACCGGCTACTTGATAGAACCTTCTGATTTAGGTAAAACATGCCTCTTTACTTTTTAAAATGTATTTCTGAACATGGTTTGTATTTATTGATTCACCTGCAGCGGTTGAGTCTCTGATGGCGGCGCACTGTTCTTCGTCATCTTCATCATCTCTCTGATCTGCACGATGGCGAAGGCCACGGTGACCCAGGGGGCGCCGGAGAGCACCCAGGCCGGCTTGCTGACGTCCTCCTGGTCCTCCTGGTGTTTGGTCTTCTTCACGGGCAGCGTGGTGGGGGGGCGGGTCAGCGCTGGGCTGCCCGTGCCGCTCTGGTTCTGCACCAGGTCGATGGTGGCGATGGGAACCGGGCTGGAGGGAACCGGGATGTTCTCCGCCAACATCTTATCGTCTAAAAGGAGAGAGGACATGTTACAGAGACAGAAAGGATAACACTGAATGTCTCAAAGATTTAGATTTCATAAGGTTTGGTAGTATTTATTTCACTTATATAGAAATGTCTGCAATATCAGAAACAAAAAAGTAGCTTTGTCCGCTAAAAGAAATACAGAAAATGACCGACCTTTGTCCTCGTTCTCCGCGGTGAGGCACTGGATGAAGGAGAAGATGAGGAGGATGACGAGGGAGGCCATGCCGATGCCTCTGAACGTCGCCGCAGCGCCTGCAAAGCAAACGGGAGGAAAACTGTAAGTAACTGTGGAATACTTCTCACTTTTGTGTGACTGTGATGCCGATGTTGTGTCGTACCAAAGTAGTTGACGAACACGCCCCCCACCATGGCCCCACAGCCGCGGCCCAACCCGAGGTGCAGGCCCTGCAGGATGCCCTGCGCAGACGTCCTGAGGGCCGGAGGCACCGCCGCGCTCAGGAAGGAGATGCAGGCGGCCCAAACTGAGGCGTGCGTCACACCTGGAGGACACACAGGGAAAGAGATATTTAGAAAAGGTGCAATCAGCCATGAGGATACTAACAGACAGAATTTAATTTCTCTTCTATGTGTTTTGGCTGGAAATTATCTGTTAAAATTAATATTAAAAAGGGACGATATTTAACAAGAAATTGTATTCAATAAAGTGCCAAAACTAGAATTTATCTATAGAAAAAATAACTCCATTACATAGTTTGTCCACCAGAGAGCAACAAAACAATTATTTGAAATGTTAAATGTCCTGCTAAAGCCAGATCTTAATCCCTATGCATTCTATGTTAATAAAAGACTGATACTCTTTACTGGTTTAAACATGTCCCTCCATGAAAACAGAACTGTCAGTGAACTTTAGGCTGAAGTATTGAACAGTTTCTCTTGTTTACTCTGAGAGGCGTCTGTGTTTCCTCAGGGCGGACATCTCAAACAAACTCCTACAGTAGTTCATCCCACTGATCAACTATAGTTTGCCATTTATCTTCTTTAGTTGGATTTCTCCACTTATATTATGCATTTTAAAAACATCATGCATTCAAATAAGTCCTACGTGATTACCTAAATATTTATAATGATACAAGTCATTTGTCTATGTTTTTTAAAGAGGATTTTTTATTCTAGATGGACATTGGAGATAATTAAATCAAACTAAATCTGTGTACTGTGCTTTTTTATTCAGATTTAACCCAGGTATAAGAGGAAGAACATGCAGATTTAATGGGTCACTTCAGGTGAGGCCTCCTGCTATTAGGGCTGCACGATATTGGAAAAAACTGACGTTGCGATATTTTCTTCCCCTGCGATATATATTGCGATATGAAAAAATACAGGAATTGAAGAAAAGAGCGTGTTTTTTTTTCCGCAAACCATCCTTTCTTGAACTTTAGTGCTATACAATTGGTATTTGTTTAACAATATTTAAACGGATGAAGGATTTTAGTCACGGACTTCTGGATGTTATGTTATCAGAGCAACACGCTGAGCTAGCTCGGTTATCCTGCTGTGATCTGATCAAGAATGGTTGTGATTGGTGGTTTGCTGTGCATGCAGAGCCTGCATGTCACTCGCTCAAGTACCCCTGACATGAGAGCCACGCAAGTTTTCCTTTTGTAGCAAGCAGCAAAAGAATTGTAACATGACGTGTTTGAGTTCATTTGCCTACTTAATATCGCACCTCCTAAAAAATAATAATTGCATGTCCTGCGATGTGAATATCGCGCATGCGCATAACGCGATTATCGTCATGACACGATATATCGTGCAGCCCTACCTGCTATTATTATAAATGACTTGTTGATAATGAAAGAGGCAATGGGAGGAAACGAGCCTCCTGATAAGAGCGCTGCTGGACAAACATAGCCACTTCCTGTCCTGACGGCGGGGTCCTAGCCCCCCCGCCTCCCTCCAGACGGAGCAGCGTTACCTTGAAGGACCTCCATGGGCAGCACGATCCAGGCGTTCTGCAGGTACGAGATGTACAGGTAGCGCGCCGTGTTGCAGGCCAGGCCGATGTACAGCACCCTGAGAGGAGAAGAGGGAGGATAGGGGGTGTACAGATATTACTGTGTGGACTTAAACAGATAATAAAGCAGTGTTTCTCCAGTGAACAGAGGTGGAAGCAGTATTTAATATAGGTCTTTAAATGTCTAATGTAAGTGTTGTTAAGCTCTCCCTGACATTCTCGTATTTGTTCTCCCCAGGACAAAGATTACTGAGTGTTTGTTCATCCAAAGAAAGTTTGCCGAGCACACAAAGAACACGATGCACGAAATGAAATAAATGACCGCTTGGAAAAAACGGTTAAATCTTATTAACCTCATGAAAATAGAAATATATTCTACATCTCACACAACAGCAAGTGAGATGTTAAAAAGCTGTTTCCTGCAGTCAGTAAAACAGGAAGTGAGTTTCCTCTGAAGACTGAACAACATGAAGAGAAAGTGATAAAGTGTGAGACAGCGTGAGACAGCGTTTCCGCCAGGGGGGCGTCTTGCCGTCATTTGACGCCCTTATTCAGCTCGGAACGCCCTGAACTCGAGCCGAGGGCGTCCAAAAAAAATAATAATTCGAGAGAAGATCGTGTTTTTATCGCTTTAAATTACGAAAAGGAAAAAGGACAAGGACATCCCTCTGTTGGAGGGGCAAAGGAGTCTGGTGGGATTCTTTTCGCCGCCAGCAAAGCGTGTTCCTGTGACGGAAAGTGTACTGCCGGCGAGCCTTGACGGGGGGTGCTAGAGGAGCACGCGCGTGAACTGCGAGCGCCGGAGCCTCGCAGTGGCGAAACTGAGGCTCTGTGGTAAACTGAAGAGCCGTTTAGGAGCCGAAAGAGCCGGCTCTTCTTCGTGAGCCGAGCCAAATGATCCGGCTCACTAGAAAGAGCCGGAATTCCCATCATTAATACGTAAAGAGATAGTGGGCGTTTCACAATCGCGAGTAAAGCTGCTTCAGAGCCACTATTTCAAGCATACTACGTCATCGAGTGCCGCCGAAGTACTGTTCCAATCTCCAGCATACTTGGAAATCTACCGAGCCCGGCGTACTCCGTTTGGAGAAATATCGAGTCTGCACATGAGTAGACTCCGCGGTCTTAAAATCCCCACAATGCTTTGCGCATGGACCAATTTCCCCAAATCTGTGGTGGAAGATGTAAGGCGGGGCCTCTCATATGACGCACACCTGCACACTTGCTAGCGTGTTCCACTCTTTGTTTTCCGAATGCCAGGAAGTATTCTTGACTCGCTTCTGAAGCAAGATGCTCGGCAGACATGTGCTACCAAGCAAGCGTACTCGCGATTGAGAAACACCCCCAGTATCTATAACTTAAGGGACGGCTCAATTCAAAATTCAAGTCACGTGACACGACGTGACACGACGTGACATCACCCCCCCCCCCCCCCCCCCCCTCTCAGCCCTGGTCTGGCGGAAACACTGGTGGGAGATTAAACTGCCTAAAACTGAGACAGAAGTGAAAAACAGACTGAAGTTAATCTCTCCATTTTAACCTGTTTTTATGGACAGTTTTATTTGTACTTACTCTCTGCTTTCTTATGCATGAAGTGAACGTTTTGTGACAGAATGTTTTAGTATTACTAGTGTAGAAATTAGCCTATCACGTAGAATGTGTTGGAGCACTAGCCAATAGGAGCGCAAGTCTTATAGCGTGATGTCACACTGTTCAGGAAGAAACAAAAAGGCTTTGGTTTGGGATTCATTTGAGGCGTATTAATAACCCCAGCAGCAGCAGCGGGACTTTCTCTGCTGTTTCAGACTCCACAGTAGGGACGTTTCAGAGCTGAAATCTTACACCTCACTCTCAAATGTCCCTGGAGCCCGCGACTCTGACAGAAACCCCGAGCATCAATGACAGCTTTGTCTCAGACATCCACTTTAACCACTGCTGCAGAGAGGATTTAACGGCTCAGTGTGAAGCAAGAAGGGGATATTAGGCTGTATCGAAGGCAGATCAGGTGCTAAAAGTTGAGGAAGTCAGTAAACATTTTCAAGATTGAAATGACATTTAATTGAACTTAAAACAAATGTATATGTTTTTTGTATTTCCTTAGGATGTGTAGAATGTTAAGAAGGATAAGGAATAACTAAAAAGATCTCAATATGTTATTAGAAATCTTTTAATAGTGAGAACATTAAAAGGTTATTTTGTTCTGTATTTTCAAGTTAAAAGGTATATTTCAAAAACTACATTTTCCCCCAATTACATTTGGAAAAAATGATGTGTGCAATATTTCTGTCGGGGATCTTCAGAGAGAATCCACGACTTTTGCAACATTTGTGTGTATAAAAATCAGTATGTATTTTACCTGACGTGTCCGACCAGCTCGATGAACTTGTGGCTGGTGAAGTACGCGGCGAGCTCGGAGATGTGGCTGAGGACGGAGCAGATCCCGAACAGCGTGGTGGAGCCCTGCAGGTCCTCCAGGTGCCAGTACAGGAAGGTGAAGACGAAGCCGTACCCGAAGCCCATGAACCAGGCGACGAAGAGCACGGAGCTATAGCGCACGCTGCTGAGGAGCCTCAGCAGGTCGCTGTAGTGGAACTCCTGAGCAGCACTGGTGCCGGGGCTGCTGGGAGTTTGCTCCTCGGGAGTGGACCTGGGGCTGTCCTCCACCACCGCCTCCGGGACCTCTTGCTGGTACTCGCTGCCGTCCTCGAAGTAAAACTGCGTGGCGACGATGAACGCGATGGTCATCATCACGCCGAAGACGATGAAGGCGATCTGGTAGTTGCGGAATTCGGGCACTATGCAGCCCAGGCCTTCGATCACCGGTATGAGGTGTGTGTGGTCGATCCAGATGCCCACCAGCAGCATGGTCAGCCCCCAGCCCAGGGAGCCCCACATCCTCTGCAGGCCGTAGCGGTCACGGGCCTTCCCGAGGTACTGCAGGGTGACGGTGTCCACGATGGTGAGGGTGGGGGCGCTGAAGAACTCGCCCACGATGATGACGAGCAGGATGAGCAGGAAGAGGCTCTCCACCTGGTCCTGGTTGTAGATGATCTCATGCTTCTTGGCTTTGGTTGGAGCAGGGGAGGTTGTGGTGGTGCTTGTGGTGGTGGGGCGGGTGGTGTTAGGCGTTAGCTGGGTGGTGTTAGCCGGAATAAAAGGAGCTAAAGTCATGTTGAAAGGAGCTGAAGTGTCGTTGGCGTCTACGCTTCGCTTGTCTCTGTGGAAAACGGGAAAATAAGAGTCTAGCATCTTGTGAAGCCCGGACTGGTCCAGAACACTCCGCCGACTCCTGCTGCGGTTGGTGGAGCCGCTGGTGAAGTTACCAGGCGGGAGAGTCGTGAAAGTCGTCGTGGTAGTCGTCGTGGTGACAGGTGCAGGATTTATCATGCACTTCATCGCCGCTGGTCTAACGAAGCCGATGCCAGAGTTGAACACCAGCCAGCAGAAAACAGAGAACAGCAGCACGGCCTTCCCTTTCTTGAAGCGGTCGGCCACCACCCCCCAGAACGGGGCGCTGCAGAACTCGATGAAGTAGCGGATGCCGACGAGGAGCCCGCTGCGGCTGGCCGACATGCCGAGCTGCTTGTAGTACAACGCCAGCAGAGGGTGCAGCGAGCCGTAGGCGGCGTAGAAGAAGAAGTAGAAGACTTTGGAGATGAGGAGGTGCATGTTGATGCGGAGGCACATCCTCTCGCAGCAGTCGATGGAGTCGGAGGAAGCCAGCTGCTGCTGCGGCTGAGAGACCGAGGTCTGCGGTGGCGTCTCAGAAGCACCTGCCGGATGATCCTCGGTGGGCTCGGCCAACACATACTTCCTCTTCTGATCCTCCTCATCCTCCGTCAGGATGGCAACCTTGTCTTCAGCTGGCATATCTGGAAGATAAGGAAATTAGGATGGAGCATCACCATCACTCAGTAACCAAATCAGGCTAAATGTGTTCTGTCTGCTCTGTCAGAACAAAAGTATGTCAGGCAAACATGATAATAGGGTCCTCTAGTGCTAATTAACTTTGTGATAACGAATGTTTACTGTCCCTAACAGAATGCCTAATAATAAAACAAACAGACATCCAAATCTTTTAACATTTTATAGTACTATATTGTATGATCTATAGTTACACTTTTTAAAACTCACTTTAACATATTTGAAACCATAATTTACCCACCTTTAGTTCAGATCAGGTCTATTTAAATAATGCAGTTTTATTAACTTAAATAAAATGTGTTTTAAGGTGACTTTACAACATCTGTCCAGGGATTACAGATGAAAAAAAAGCTTCTTTGATAAGTCTGGCATATTTATAGGAATATCTAATAATGTCGGTTTTTTGGAAATGTTGAAATCCTATTTAAAAAGTAAAGTTATACTGTAGTATCAACCCCTTTCAAATGAAACAATAGTAAAGTTACATGCAAACTGCAATAACAGCTTCTGGTCCGCGGACCAACGTTTGGGAACCGCGTATCCGTCACTGACTGTCACTGATGGTCCTATGCGGAAGTAATATGTTATCTTGAACAAAGCTGTCTTATTTAACCCGTAAAACACACCAAAAACAACACAGTTAAATACAAAAAATGACATGTATTGCCCAAATTGACGTCACTAATTTAACAAAGCACAGGAAACCGGTTTCACGTGCTTGAAATGACTCTTAACGTGGCACCTGCTGTCATTTAGCCGCTCGGGACCTCAATTAAACTCTCGAATGTATTTAAAAATGACTTGAAGCAAGATAAAACAGCACATTTAGACAATAAACGTATTAATGTTCTTACCTGCTCAGGTTACCGCTCCCATTAATCTATGACTGCGCAGTTTCTGTTGAATTTCTCCCTCCTTTGTCGAACATTTTTCAAACGAAACGCGCCATAAATACGACTTTAATTTAGCGGATACAGTTTGAATGTAACACTGTAAATTAACCTTTTAATTTTAACGTGAATGTGAAGTGTTTCTCCGGCTCTGCTCTCTTTGTATTGGGAACAACAGCAGCTCGTCCGGAGCTCCCACCTGTCCTCCGACAATCAAGTCCGCCACGTTGGATGTTTCTACTTCCGGCAAACCCTTCCAAAATAAAAGCCATTGTTATGATTATATCACATTATATTTAAAAAAGGCGAAGGATGTTTATCTAATTGAACTAATTTGTACAAGTTTGTTTCAAGTGGCTGCACAATATACTACATTTCATTTATTTTACATGTATTTCCTTCAGTTAAATGTCTAAAAAAACAAGTATTTCCTGTAATAAGCACATCTGTCCATCCCTAAATATTTAAATAAATACAATTAGAGCTGATGTAATTATTTGTGGAAGTGATTAGCTAATATAGAAATCTTATTTGACCACAAACAATATATATAAAATAAATAAAATATGCCATATATGCCAATAATCTGTGTTATATGATAAAATATTGATTTATTTTGAAATAAAAAACACTTCGATCGTCCAATTGAGCTTTGGAAAACTATACGTCTCACTTTTTTCGGAACAAACAATGAATTGGGTGAAAAATGAAATAATTGCATGAATAACTGATGATAAAAACAGTTAATACATCCCTATATCAAATATATATTAGGCTTTTATTTTGTGAACATCCGGTCCCCTTCAGTGCTAAATCCTCTCACTTTGAAGCAGCAATGAGACTCCGCCTGAGGGGCTCCAGCATGTCTGTTCAAGGGGGGAACTTCCATCAATCATTATGAAAACATATTGAATACATTCCATTAATTCCGTTTAAAATCACTCTGCACAGATACATGTAACACTGTAAAAAAAATCCAGTAGAGTAGACAAATGAAAATAATGTTACCACTGAAGCACATGTCCCTAGAGTGATATAATGGTTGTATTAAAGCAAGTTCATTAATAGTAATAATAAACATTAAATGCATTTAAAGCTACATCTATCAAAACTAATGTCATCAAATTGTAAAAGCAATGCATCTGTTTGACCTGCAGGGGCTGCTAAAGACTCTTTCAAAATGTTGTGTTGAAAAAGTATATTTTAAAGTCACTAAAATGTCACATTAAACACCCATTTAATGTTTAACAAACTCATTGTCACATCAGAAACATGTGTAAATGCATCACAATGCATACACATAACTAAAATATACAGATTCAAACATTTAAGATGAGAAAATAAAACCTTTGCACTAATAAAGCAGTGAAAATATACAATGCATTTACTGTAAAGAAAATGTTGCAGCAGATTTTTCCTCTACAGTTTTGTTTTTTTAGAAGCTTTTTCAGACTCTTTTCGGTGTGAGGCATGTGGGAAATAAGACAAATGAACTTAGAATTGAAAATCTCTATCCATGCAGATGTTCCTGAGATATTTACTGGAGCAACAGTTTCCTGGAAATATTGCTAGAATGCCAGAAAATAAGAAACTTAAATAGACAGATTCAGTAGTCAGACTCTTCAGAATGTTCCCCCTGCTGCGTCCAGTGCGTCGTCTTCTTCTTCTTCTTCTTCCTCTTCCTCTCGCCCATCAGCATGGCGGCCAGCAAGGTGGTCACCACAGTGAAGGTGATGATGAGCACGGTGACGGTCTCAGACAGGCACAGCTCCGTGTCCACGTCCATCAGCCGGTAGTCTCTGAGCACCGGCGGCTCAGCGCAGGTCAGGTTGTAGTAGTCGTCCAGGAAGAGCCTCTGGATGCTGCGCAGCTTCCGGAAAACTCTCTGCAGGTCGCAGTCGCAGTTCCACGGGTTCTCCTCCAGCAGGATGTGCGTGTAGGAGTGGATGCTGAGGAACGTCTTGAAGTACACCGTCGACATGTTGTTGTCAGCCAGGTTGAGCAGGGACATGCTGGTGAGCGGTGTGAACACGCCCATCTCCATGTCGCTGATCTGGTTCCCGGCCAGGTTGAGGACCTCCAGGGAGCGCAGCATGGAGAAGATGCCGCTGCGCAGAGAGGTCAGCCGGTTGTCCTGCAGGTGGAGCTTCCGCAGGCTGCTCATCGGAGCGAACGCTCTGACCTGCAGAGGGGGAAGAAGTCATCAGATTAAAGACAGTTATATGTATTAAGCTACTCCCTAGGCTGGGTACCTTAGTGCAGTACCTGCTCACCTGGATGGAGCGAATGCTGTTGGCGCTCAGGTTCAGCCTCTGCAGGGCCTCCAGGTGCAGGAAGCTGCGGCTGTCCAGGCGCGTCAGCCGGTTGTGAGCCAGCTGCAGCTCCCGCAGGAAGGACAGCCCGGCGGAGAACCCCTCGGTCAGCACGGAGATCCGGTTCCACCTCAGGTCCAGTTTCTGCAGGAACTCCAGCTTGGAGAAGCCTCCGGGCTGCACCACGCTGATGTTGTTGTTCTGCAGCAGAAGCACGCGCAGCTTGCGGTTCTTGTCGAAGGAGCGCTCGGGGATGATGGAGATGAGGTTGTCAGAGAGGTCCAGGAGCTCGGTGTAGGGCGGCACTCTGGAGGGGAGCTGGGTGAAGAGCCCCCGAGAGCAGATGGTGAACTTCAGATCTCCTCGACAGTCGCAGCCCAGCTCACACCAGCTGCTGTGAGTCCTGGAGGACGCCTCCGCCAGCAGCAGCAGCAGCAGCAGCAGCAGCAGCAGCACTGCCTTCATGGCTCCCAGGCTCTCTGAAAACCAGGGGTGGGAGAAGTGTTCAGATGCTTCAGTTGAGTAAAAGTACCAATACACTATTGTCAAAATACTTTATTACAAGTTATAAGACCTGCGTCAACATCGTACTTAAGTACAAAAGTATTATCAGCAAATGTACTTAAAGAAAAAAAGTAATCATTGTGCAGAAATAATGCCTATATATAATTATATTTATATATGTGACATTTCTATATAATATTGTTGCATCAAGAAGCATCTTACTGTTGCAGAAAAACAAAGTTCTGATTTAAATGATTTGACTCTTTTGTGACTTAAAGAGTTAGTCCACTAGTCACATTATTTCCTTTTTAAATGTAGTGGAGTAGGGTATAGAGTAGCATAAAAAAAAACTAAAATGATACTTAAGTACAGTACTTGAGTACATGTAGCCTACTTAGTTACTTCCCACCTCGGATGAAAACACACACAGAGGAGCTTAACAAATATATATTATGATTGTGTTGTTCCATATGCATATGAGGTATTATCTAACGCTAAGTTTGATTAGAAAATAAAAGGTGCAGACTTAGTGTAAGGAAGATGTTTAAACACTCTAGGAGAAAGTGCATCTCAGTCTGTATTCAGTCGGGTGTACTGATGATTTTAATGCAAACAGCTGGCAGCGTTAGAGGCTTTCATCAGGGTGGAGGTCTTTTTTACTGCCTGCGTTTTAAACCATGAACAATCCCAACGGAATAACATAGTGCTAAAGAAAGCCTTTCATATATCTGATCCCTCTTGATTAATAAAATACAATGGTACAACTTTAATCCCATACAAATAAAGTTATAATGTTTTCTCCTATCAGCAGCTCTGATAAAACAAGTTCAACTGTACAACCTTAAAAAAGCAATAGTATAAGTGATATAGCAGTAACATTTACATGAAGAACAGATGCAGTACTTAATAATAATAGATTCATTTTCCGATGACTCTCTACCAGCAGCTGTGACAGAAAAAGTCAAACAAAATAAATAAAGTTGTACAATTTAAAATACAAGAAAAATATATTCCACAACTTGAATCCAATAAAGAAAATGTTTTAAATAAAAACAATAACCTTACCAGCAGCTGTGTCTCCTGCAGACGGCGGTCAGCATGCAGCCGGCGGCAGGTGGAGGAACATGACGGAGGCGCTGTCAGCCGACGAGAGACACCACAAAGAGAGGAGAGATGGAAAGATACACAGCGAGGGGAGAGATCGTCAATTATTCACCATGCGCTGTGGGAGGGGGTTAAAGAAGGAGGAGAGGAGGGAGGGGGGTTAAGAGAGTGAAACTGGGCCACAGAGAATTAGAGTCAGGATGGATTTGATTGATTGAAGCGGAGGGTCTTTATCTCCAGGTTTATTTATAGCTACCTGTATTTAATTACTGCAACTTTTTCAGATGACTCAATAAGTGTTTGATTTTGTTTTAATGGCTTATAATCTTTTGATTGAAGGCGGTTTATAGGCAGTATTTACAGGAGGATTATTAGGACAGAAAAAACACCTGATATCAAACCTAAAACTAAATAAAGAAGTCAGGAAGTGAACGAAGCTCTAGCTGTGTTTCTTCGCTGACAGATATAAATCCAGCTGCAGCAGATGTGACGTCTGTAGGATGACGCGGGGTGTATAGGATGGAGGATGATGAGCGGACCTGTTGGGCACAGAAGGAAAGATTACACTAATACGGATAAACCCCCCCCGACACAGATGAAGCACTCTGCAGCCGCCGGACCTCCACCTCCATTCATCTCAGCCTGCAGTATCTGCTGCACATCTTTGACACTGTGGCTGTTTGTTTATACAGAAATAACGTGGAAAGTGTTCGGGATATTAGTGACTTTAAAAAAACCTACCTCTATTAGTGAGCTACAAAAGTCTTGCATTATAAGTAGTAGCATTTACGTTGTATCTACTTAATGCCGAACAGTGCGAGTGTAATTCTATTATCTTAGCACTTCTGTCTCTGTCACACTCAAAACTGAAATAGAGGATGTTTAAGTGCAGAGAATAATGATCAATAATAATGATCAATAATCGATCAATAATAAGCATAATGTGCATTTCTTTTATGGAGACTTGGAGATCTCTTCAGATGGAGATGTTACAGTGCAGCAGGTTTAGAGTTCCTGCAGAGATCCGGTTTCAGAGCAGCCTCCTTATCTCGATAATAATGGAAACTTAATCAGTTACCTTCCTGCTGCACACTTTACCCACACACACCCGACACACACACGTCACGCACACGTCACGCACACGCACACGCACACACACACACACACACACACACACACACACACACACACACACACACACACACACACACACACACACACACACACACACCTGGAGATGCCAGATAATACGTTACAACTTTATTCAGATTAATAACAATTAATAATACAAGAAAATATATTTAAAAAACTATCTCTTCCTTTACCACAAAATGAAATGATAAAAAAGTGATGTATAAATAATTATGTTATATTACAATATTTTAATATTTATATGATTCTAAAATAGTGAGTTTTGCAGAATGAGTGCTAATTTATTTTACTTACATTTTGGTTGTAGTTCTTTTCAGTAACTGTTACATAGTATTTCTACACAGAAGTATTACTAGATGTACTAAAGAGTACTGCATCCAGCTGTGCTTACATGTACTTCTACTTCTTCTGTAGTATAAAATAAAACAGTTTTTCTCATAATTCCCGCTGTGTCACAGATAGAGGAGATAATCTACCATCAGAAGGTATTTAGGTGTCGGTAAGTGAAGTACAGATGGTGTGTATGTGTGTATAAATATTTTCTGCAGTTGTTTCCTGTGTTTCTTTCAGAGAGCAGCAGGATTACAGTGAGAAATGAAGACGCTAATCGTTAATCCCCGAGGACTGCAGGGATTACCTCCTGCTGCTACAACACTCAATCTTCATCTCACTTTCACTCCATTCTTACTAGAGATTGTCTTTGTGGATTTCTGTACGTTTACATTTTAAATATATATATTAAAAAAATTGAAATAAATTTCAACTAATGTTACCATTATTTGTTATTTTCATAATTCATGGTTAATTGTTAAGTCAGTAAATAAATAAACAAATATATGAATAAATAAATACATACAAAAATTGTTAAGTCAGTAAATAAATAAATACACCAACACATAAATAAATAAAAATAATAAATTGTTAAGTCAGTAACTAAATAAATTAAATAGATAAATAAGTGAATGCATGAATAAGTAAATACAAATAATAAATTGTTAAGTCAGTAAATACATATTTGAATCAATTTGGTATAATCATATAAGCATTTCTTACCTGTATGCAGTATTAAGAGCAACCAGCAGGGGGCGGTACAGCTCCATCTGAAACAAAAATGATTAAACACAATGGTCAGTAATCTCACACACACACACACACACACACACACACACACACACACACACACACACACACACACACACACACACACACACACACACACACACACACACACACACACACACACACACACACACACACACACACACACACACACACACTCCTTGTGAGAACCTGATGACAGGTCCCGCCCTTCAGCTGTCAATCATCCTACTCTCCTACACTCACACCTTGATTAAAAAAGAAAATTCTAATATTTACAAAATCTGTTTAGACAGACACAGTGGTCCTGAAGGAGGTGTGTGTGTGTGTGTGTGTGTGTGTGTGTGTGTGTGTGTGTGTGTGTGTGTGTGTGTGTGTGTGTGGGATGGAGGTGTTAATGAAGGCGACAGCGTGGCGGCTCGTTCTCGCCGCTCCTCAGATCCAACATGGCAGCTCGGACTGAGGTCATATTCATAAACACACGTAAAACTTAAAAAACTGAGTGTGAACAACGTCTCTGAATAAACACCTTCATCTTCATCATCATCGAGTGTCAGCGCTGTCAGCCTGAGGCTCCGTCACCACGTCAATATCATTTATGATTATTAATAATGTTCATCTCATCAACAACTACAACTAGTGAAAGTGTTACTACTACTGCTGCTACTACTATTATGGCCATTGCAGTTAAAAAGTAAATACTTAGGTTATATTCTGAAATTCCTTAACATACAAGAAATAAATAGAAACTTATCTGAGATTAAAGTGGTACATTTACAAAAAACTTGAGTATATATTGAGATGAGCGGTACTACCACCACCACCACTACTGCTACTGTACTGCCTTTTTAGTTTACAGCGTGAGTACTTTCACTCTGTGTACTGCAGTACTACTGACCTTTCACACTCTGGTGGACATAAAACCTGCCATCTGTACATCTAGCCTGACCTCTGACCTTTGTGACTGTGTATGTGTGTGTGTGTGTGTGTTTGTGTATGTGAGTCTCCAGACACAGCCACAGTCGATAAAGAAAACACCTCGAGGGAAACTGGGAGTGTGTGTGTGTGTGTGTGTGTGTGTGTGTGTGTGTGTCTCCAGTGGTCTCTGGTTGTCAGTGTGGATCTATCAGACCCACAGGAGGGAGGCCGTGACCTCCAAACACACTACTCCTCTTCACTTACTCTCTCCTCTTCCTCTTTACTTACTTCCTCTCTCGTCTTCATCACCCAAATCTTCTCTTCTCTCCCAACATTTCTTTATCATTCACTAGTTTTTTATCCTCTTATTTCCTGATATTTTCCTCATATGTTTTCTTTCTCTACATGTAGTTAGTTCTGAGTACTTTTCATCCTCTTGACATTTTCCTCACTTCTCCGTCGTCTTTGTTCCCTAGATTTCTTTTTTCTTTTAGTAGTTTTCCAACCTCCTTTTCATCTCTTCTTCCTCCTCATTTTCTTATTTAATATCCCAGTCATTCCCTCTCCTTTTGTTGGACCTGTTTCTCCTTATTTGTCCTTTCGCTCTGTTGCTGTTTTACCTCTTAATTTGTTGCCTCCTCCTCCTCGTCTCCTTGAACCCTCCTCTGGTTGTTCCTTCAGTATCTAGGTCGAGGTTGTCTCTCTGCTCTCTAGTGTGGACGACACACACACACACACACACACACACACACACACACACACACACACACACACACACACACACACACACACACACACACACACACACACACACACACACAGTGTGTGATCGCCCCTTGAGATGTCAGTGCTTTTAGGTCGATCTGTGAGCTTCAGCAGCTTCCTGGAAAAAAGGGGAAGGAAAAAAACAACAGCAGCAGGACGCCGAAAAATATGGTGAATAATTCAGCAGCATCATATCAGAGTCAACACAACAAACAACGAGAGACACAGAAACACAAACTGCATTAAATGATTATGTTTCATCAGCGTGTCACCTGTTGGAGGCTTTGACACTCAGTTAAGATGCTTTCGCCTCATACCAATCAATACTTTTTGAAACTCAAAATAGACTTTAAGTTAAAAGTAGTTTGGTTCTTTTAAGCTTCCTCATTTAACGACCATTTATTCTGGGTAAGTACTTAAAGGGGTCCTATTTTGCTTTTTGGGGTTATTTCTTCTTCCTGTAGTGTGTTATATCGGTCATGTGTGTAATATTTTGAAAAAGTCTTCATTGAAACTAAACTTTTTCTGCTCATTCAGAGGGGAGCAGTTGTGTTTCAGCTCGCAGCATCAATATTACATGATCTCTCCACCCGCCTCATCTGCTTAGGTCAACAAAACAAGCGCGCTGATGCAACCTGTTTTGGCATATTGACATGGAGGACGCCGCAATGGCAGCCGTGTCACCGACAACACACAACCTGAGGTGAGTGTGTGTGTGTGTTGGGGGTTAAAGGTCAAGGCGTGCGGGTGAAAGTGATCAGTGAAGCGTCACATTGAGACACAACAGAGAAACGTTTTCCTGTCAAACACAATCACAACACAGAGAGCCTTCAGTCTGCTTACATTATGACGTATTTACATCAAAATAAACAAAAATGGGTTTTGTTTTTCAATTTTTGTGCTCACTACCTGAACCTTGGTGTGTTCATATTTAAATGCCAGACAGCAAGTGTCTGACACTTTTTTCAAAGCTACCAAACATTCAGAGTCCTTAAATTACTTTTAATAAGGTGTGTGTGTGTGTGTGTTCTGCAGAGGTTTGACCTTTGACCCTGCGCCACACCGACACTCAGTAAAGGTCGGGACATTCAACTGAAGCATTCTGCAGACACACACACACACTACCACCTGACCTTTTAGCTTGCTAGACGTCGACTTTGACCACCTACAGTCGCTGAACAAAGTATTCAGGAATCTATGAGTGTGTGAGCGTGTGTATTGTACCTATTCTTTGAGTGTCTTTTCACATGGCAATGCTAATTGCTAATGCTAATAAAGAGGGAGAATGCTTATAGATAAGTGAATGTGTGTTTAATAAATGTGTGTGTGTGTGAGCTCAGTTGACGTATACCGTGATTGAGGTGGAGGTTGTGTGTGTGTTTGCAAGTACTGTACCTATTTGGCATATTTTACAGCTAATTGTACTTGTGTTTAATCAAAGGATGTGTGTGTGTGAGCTCAGATGTGGGTTACGGTGATGGAGGTTGTGTGTGTGTGTGTGTGTGTGTGTGTGTTTCCTCCCTAAAAGCGTTAACAGCGGCCATTAGCTCTCTGGTTAAACCTTTCTGACAGCTACACTGCTCCTGCCTCTCTGTGTCACTACATATGAAAAAAGGTGATGTTTAATTAATTTCTGTATCTCAATGTTTTAGACCATTCTTAGATCTGATTTCCTTGATTTGACATGATTGATTGGTGTTTCATTGTCTGTAAACAGTCACTTTAAAGCTTGAATAAAGCCAGTGTTCATTATTTATCGTAGGAGGAGTGTGTGTTACCTTTTCATCAGGAAGTGTAGCAGATCTGCTCGTCGGGGCGGAGGTAACGCACATCGACAGCACGGCGGGTGGAGACAGGGGGGAGAGATATTTCCTGCATGTGGACGAGTGGAAGCAAAATGAAATGAACTGAAACACTGAGACAGGAAAATCAATGTGGGGAAAAAATCCATCAGAGCTTCAGGAGGTCCGTGTTTTAGGAGAGAAGTGAGTTTCAAGCTAAAAAAAAAACACTTACATATAAAAAATACTGCAGTACGTCAGGTTTATGACTGAATGTGAATAAAAACAATCCTTTTAGACGTCAGAATGAAAGACAAAAAGGTTGATTTCATTGTGATGCATCAAATAATAGTCACACTTTTAAATAAAAAGCAAGGTAAAGTCTCTGCACAGAAACAGTTTCAGGAGAAAAGGGGTAAAAATAAATGTACATACCAGAAATACTACAGTAGGGTATTGTGATTTAAAAATATATCAAATAAAATATCCACCTAACTCAGAAAGATAAGACATAAGATTTATGACTTCATTTTAGACGAGACAAGGAAAGAAAAAAGGTTGGTTTCAATGTTTTAGGTGGTTTTCAAGGTGTTTGGACACATTTTTAACTAAGAATCAGGTCAGGGCTCTTCACAGGAACAGCACAGTGTCCATACTTTCCACCAGGGAACGGCCTGAGTGGTTATAGAAGGCCAATAAATATTTCATATCTCGTCTGAGCAGCGGGTCGACGCAGAGCGCAGAGTCCTGATGGAGGTGTGAAATATGTGACACAGAGGACGTTTACAATATTATATCTAGAATGTAAAGCTGATGATGAAATGCACTGAAGTGTGTATATTACATTGGGGTTGATGTTACCAGATTCAGATAAAAGCTAATGAAACTCCCTCTGTAGGGAACACAGGGAATTTATCCTATGCAGACCATTTACATGCACTAAAACATATACTGTATAACACACTACAGGAAAGGGAACACCAATAGGGCCTCTTTAAGCAAAAACATTGTCATTAATCCAAAGGAGTCACTTCCTGGGAGCGGTTGTAATGAATGATCTCAGTAACCGAGACAACAGCATCCTCTTCGCTCCGGCTGCTTCCTCCTCTTCCTCTTCCTCTTCCTCCCCGGGGCCTGCGGCAGGCAGCGCTGTGAGCCGCGACACACCCGAGGAAGTTTTAAAGTGGGACACACAACATCTGGCTCGGATGATTGATCATGTCACAAGCGGGCAAAGTTAACCGGCTGAAGACGGCGGGAGAAGAAAAACTCTCATAAATGATTCGAGGCGCGTCATTAATGATGCAGAGTCAGCACGCAGACAGCGTTCAGCACTCCGGAGAGGGAGGCTTCACTGTATGTGTGCGGATGAAATGTAGTTTAAACAGGCAGGCTTTTATTTAAAAAATCTCTTTATGAATACTTTGATGCGTAGGAAGCCTAAAAGGGAAGGTGATACATTTATGACCTCACATGTAGACACTGAAAGGTTCACTACACTCTTTATCATTCCCTCTTAAGGTTTTCTTTGTTTTATTGGGAAATATCCTCAAACATGCGGATACAAATGAGTAGGAGATATGTTATGCTTGAGCTGAGTGTGTTTCTCCAGTAATAGTCACTTTGCTCTCGGTGGTATCAGTGTGTGTTTGTTTGCTTTCTGCCGGCGTGACTTCACACATCTGCGGGTGCAAAAAGCAGAGGAGTGGAAATGGACAACACTGTGTGTGTGTGTGTGTGTGTGTGTGTGTGTGTGTGTGTGTGTGTGTGTGTGTGTGTGTGTGTGTGTGTGTGTGTTTAGTGACAGCAGCTGAAAGCTTCCTCAGGTTTTTGGTGGCGTGCGTCACTTCGGTTATTTTACATCTCTGAGGTCCCATGATGCACCTCAGTGTGGATTTCACCTTATCAGCTTTTCCTCTGGACACACACACTTTTTAAATATCTTTCTTTCACTATTGTTCACGTTATCATATTAGTATTTGATGGATTGTCTGAAGAGGGTTAGGTGACAGAACATAAGACATTTAAGATATAAAATATATATCTTTGAAAGGTTTTAAGGAAATGTTTATGAGGGGTGCTCCACATTTGACTACTCATGTTTTAATCTGATTTCTTGTGAAATTCTTACCAAACCTTCCTGTAAGGACTATCTGTCTACTCTGCGTGCATCTTCACTGGGGACAGGTGAGCTGCTCAGGTGAGGAGGAGGGGAACTACGGGGACACCTGGTGGTCAGGTGAGGCATATCAGGCTCTGAAATAAAAACAAGGGACGTTAGAAAACAATCAAACAGAAGAGACATTGAATGTGATGGCACAAAAATCCTTTATTTCCAGGATCCAGGAGCACATTTTCCACACACAGCTCAAAGACAAACTGCATTTTTAAAACGTTTCCTTTAGCTACGACCTTCAGTGATAAAAGTAGCTAAATAAAGTCTGTGTGCTTGGAGAATTAAAAAAATGAACCACGACAAGACAGCTTACGGAGAGTTTGGTTCCAAGTTTGACTCCAAATGGCTGAGAAAACAATGCAAATATAAAACACTATCAAATGGACGGAGTGGATTTAAAATAAAAGCTTGAGTGTGTTGAAGTAACGTTGGACAAGCTATGGCACCGTTTAAGTATTGAGCTAAAGTGACGGACATGACATAAATATAAAACACAAGACTCTCGGGAACAATATTCACAACATGGAGTCAGAAAATGCTTTTTTACCACAAGACTACTTTCAGTGCTGGAGAAAGAGTTTGTAAGAGCGGTGATTTTAAAGTAGTGCTCGCAACAACACCATTAAAAAACACAGTTATACACACACACCATTTTTTTTGTTTTTAAAGCACCTTGTAAAAGGATTGTCATTTTATAATCTTTCACACAGCATTTGATCTCAACACTGGTTTAAATATTCTATTTTATAAGAAAGGTTTACAAAAAATTGCAAAAACAAAAACAAGAGGCAAATCTGTAAATGCATTTGAAAGTTGTGTCTTCATCAGCTAACGCTACTAAAATCCACAAGTATCTTATAAGCACCTTTCTGTAGTGAAATAAAAGCTTCATGTTTTACAGTTTAACAAGACATTCAACGATGCAGACACCGCACACACGCGTGGTCACACGTTTCTCTTTTGGTTTCTGAGTCCGAGCTAAATGCTAGATGCTAACGCTGGCGTCCAGCTTTTGCACCTTTTAGGTTTTACTGTGAGTAATGCTGCGTTCAAGTCACATCAGAACTCTGCTGGATGAGAAATGATTGGTCAAAATCAGACACAAAGTAACAAATATAATAGATATCTATAGATATAGATATAGATAACTGTAATTGTAACTTGTCATTTTGATTTGAAATCAAAGCTAATTCTTTTGGACACATATGGTCTTCATCTGAAAAAACAACAACAATTTACTTTAATAATATTTCCAGTTAAAGGTGGGATAGGTAATTCACTTCAGAAACACTTTTTGTTATATTCCCGTTTAAAAGGACCGTACAGGACAGCTCAAGTCCCTGTAGCTGTTAAGTCATCAGACCCTCAATTAACCCAATCTTAAAAGAGAAAACAGAGCAGAAAAACAACTTACCTTTTTATCAAATCTGTGTTAAAGTTGCCATGTAATGTGTATTCCAAAACATTACTTAAAGCTTCTTGAGACAAGACCTTTTTATAGAAATATACATTTTTTATCAGCCGTTTTGGTCTTAATCCCTTAAAGGTGGGGTAGGTAAATTTAAGAAACCGGCTCGAGATACACTTTTTGTTATATTCCATGGAATGCTCTTAACATCCCGATAGCAATGAATAAATTAAATGCTTTGACAATAAATACATAAAAAAATGTCATCTGTGGAAGCCGTAGCGCTGTAAAAAGCACGACCAATCATCTGAGCCGGCCCGGCTAAAATAACTGGATGGCCTACCTGCCTGTCAGCCTTCCATCTGTGCACAAACTTATCTCGTGCCCTCATTGGTCATGTGCGCGTTCGTGTGTGTTGGAGGAGGGGCTCTGTAAGGAAGTCTGAAGGAAGGAGCAGATGTTTTCCAGCTGTGTACTTTCAAATTCTAGCGCACTCGAGCTGGTTTCTCCATTCTTACCTACCCTACCTTTAAGAAGCTGTTTGTGTTACTTACAGTACATCTGACTTAAAGCTGGCTGATATGACAATATATTTCGTAAAACTTATACAAATTAGTTTTTATTTCCTATATTGTTCCTTTCGTGATTAACCTAGGCCTTTATTGCATGTCCATTTTGCACTCAAGTTCTTTAATTGAGAAAATACCTTTCATTTGTCATTTTTATTTAAGTAACCAACTAAATACTGTATATATATATATATATATCAGGATATTTATCGTTATTGATATATTAACTAATAGATGTATCCAGTGCGAATCTGACGTGACATGAACGCAGCATTTCCCACTGATGGACGTGGTTATGATTCTTGATTTTGTTATCTTATCTGGTTTGTTATTAATTACAGTACGAATAAAGAAAGACATTTCAAACCCTGCATGAAGCAGAAATGTATAATTTCTGAATAGCTTAGTTTGGTTTGAGTCTCTTACTTTAAATCCCCACACATATAATAGCCAGATATGAAATGAAAAACATTTAAGTGCATGTATGTACCCTCTGAATCGTCTGGGATGGCGGGAAAACTTGAGAAATACTTCCCTGCACTTCCTCTCCGGCCTTCTCTTGTTGTAATCTATTATTTACACTGATTTCCTTAATGGATGACTGTGCACTCTGCAGGAGGAGGAAGTGACACAAGGCATTATGGGACATTTCACACTGTCTCTGCTCAGGAAACAAAAATGCTTTGATTTCAGACCTGCTGACGGACAAATCAGACCCTCTGATAAAGTCTCTAATATACAGGTAAGTGCACAACATCGTGTCAACCTCGAGGCGGCTCAATGCAGCTTCAGGAGGAACCAATAAAACGCTCTGATTTTCACCATCCGTTTGAATCTCATCAACAATATATAAGAATGAAATGCTGTTTAGTTGAAGCACCAGGACATCTACTCACCTACATCTAATGTACATCTACTAACAAACATTTAATATCTGTTGGTATTCAGTCCCAATCTCTCTCTCTATATGATTAACATCCGCGTACGAGGAAAGAAAGTGTGCAATAGCTTTTTCATTTACCGGTATATCATGTATCGTAGCATAAGTTAAAGTCTTATTTGCACACACACACAAATGAAAATGTTATAAAATCTCCATTGGTGTTTTTTTTTTAGCCTGTTAACTGCAGTTATTTTAATATAACATAGACACCAGTTTAATAAAGTAACCCGCCTCGCTGAAGTCTATCTTCTACAGCAAGATATAAGGGACATTTATATTAATTATATTTATTATAATTATTATGTTATTAACCTGGGTAGGTTGCTTTCGTACTCCTCTCTTCCGGACTTTACCAGTGTGTATATACAGATCAGACAGCGATGAGTTTTGGCTACAAGAACACAAATATTTTCCAAACATGAAAATTAAACTCAGTGATCGCACGACTACCAATATATTAATACGCAGTGTGACGGATATAAAAACATCTTCCTTCAGTGGCCTTATCGGTTCCAAGTCCTTTTTCCCTTCCCTCTTTTAATGTTAAATCAAAAAGATGTGGATTGTCTTTGCTTGTGTACCTTCCTTTCCTTCTTCACACCCTCAGTTACACTTCCTCATCCTTTCAGAGGAAGAATCCAGACTTCTGAGGGTCCGGCAGCGCGGGCAGCGGGTCGGGGAGGTCGTGTGTCGTCACTCCGTTTCCGTTGGGCATCAGACACGTCCGGATGTACGCTGCGTTAGTGGCGGCGAGGAGGCAACCGTTCTCCAGCTGTGGAAGAAAGACGTCACATTGTCAGGATGTATCTATGTTGTTAGTTTAATTCCATCACAATGTTTGCTCGTTAAAAGTCTTGTTAAGATGTTTTAATCACTCGCGCCCCATCTTGATATAAATAGCTCCATTCTGAGTACTGATTTCCTACATAATAAAACATATGTGTATTCATTGTGATGATCATAACTCATCCTCTCTCTGGGAGTCAGATCAGTGTTTAGCCACTTCCCTTTAGCACAGTGCATTTACCCCACAGTGCAGTACTCTCAGCATTAGGTAATGACGACAGATAGATTGTAGGTCAGCACGCCTCAGTGCTCGGCCTGCCACTATTTTGCTTTCAGCGCCAGCCAGTGACCCTGAAGAATAACAGAGGAGGATGAATGGATGCCTGCCGGGCCGACCTTATTCTTTTCATTAATGTTCGCTTTCTCACCGCCGCCTCTCGTCTTTACCCCCCCATTCTCTCAGGTTTCATTATCTCCCATTTGATATGTCAACGGCCAACAATAACACTGAAGGAGAGGAGGAGGAGGAGAGGGGCACAGAATGGGATATTCTTGTCTTTGTGAAAGATTGTCTGGAGCTTTTAGGTGATTATTTATGTGTTTTCCTTGTTCTTATCATTCAAAATCAAAGCTCCACCCCTGATGTAAAGTTATGTTATCAATTCAACCCTAGTAGGACTGGAGAATATAAAGAAAATCACTATGTATAAAGATATTTTTGGCCGACATTGCAATGTAAATAGGTTGCTTTCACATAATTACAAGATCCAAAATTGATGACACTATCTATTCTCTTATCACAATATTGATAACATATACATATATTCCTTATAAAAGCAGTTGTGTGATTTCAACTGAACAGGCCTTATAAAACAGGGGTGCAGATCCTGAAACGTTCGTGCTTAAATCTGCTCCAAACTTTAATTTGGCCAGGCTGATCGTCCTCGTTAAGTTCTGAAGACCTCCAGCTCCTCTGTACTCTGAATGATTCATTTTTTTTAAGGATGACATTCCCCAGCCCTCGCTGCTCTGTCATTACTGCGAAAAGTTTTTTTGTTGCACTTCAAAGACGAACTCCTGCTTCCCCTCAACTTTAGTCTCATTAAAAAACAAATAGCAGGATTGCTACTATTGTTTTAGAAAAGGCTTGTACAGCAGACAGTCTGAACATGTTCCTTTTGAATGAACATATCAAGTAATTGAGCTTAAAATGTATAATGGGCTGGAGCTTAAACCTTTTGTATTTATTAGTTTATCTGCAATTTTCTGGATTCAATATTTGGACCACCTTCATTTTTGATTGGTTTTAAAAGAACCATTACAATATCCCTAGAACACCTTCAATTAACCTTTCTCTGTCTCACCATGGACGACACTCAAAATGAAAGTATTTCTGCGTGTACATACTGTAAAGCTTATTTGATGTATTTTTGATGCCAGTGTAGAACTTCACACTGTATTTACTGCAGGAACATTCAGCCTGATTGAAATCGAATAAAATCTATCAGAGTTTCTTCTGCAGACTCATCCTGAGAGTACATGGCAGTGACCCATCTCTCCCCTCGTCTTATTTACCCGGCGCGTCGGCTCTCATCACCAGAATCTCCTCTGAGCTCCTCGCCGGTCCGCGGCCTCTGTGTGCTGACTCGGAAAAAAATCAATTTCCATGACAGTGAAAGAGCGCAGCGCGGGTGAAGGGGTGAGGGTTTGTTGATGTTCGCTGATATTTGAGGGCAGCGCAGACTCCAGGCCAGATCGGGAGTGTTTATTGAACAGACTAAAAACAGTCCTGAGGAGAAGTGTGTGTTTAAATCTATTTCTGTACTTGAGGCTTTAGAAAATATATAATAATCAAATGTGACTGCAGATTGGTCTGTAAAATCATTTTTGTTCCTGGGGGAAATTAATAACCAAGATCAATCATGTAGGGAATATATTGACATTATTGACACCTTTAAACTTGCATTATAAACTCAACTCTAGAATCTAAACATTAAACCAGGGGTGTCAAACTCAAGGCCCGGGGGCCAAATCCGGCCTGCGACTTCATTTTATGTGGCCCCACAAGAGCTTGCAAAGAATATAATATGTTTATTATACGGTTACATGCTACTTTACAGAAGCACGTTGCCCATGAACTACATGTTCCACAATGCATCTCAAATTTGACTTTTTTCTCAAAATATGCATTTTTTTTCTCAGAATTAGATTTTTTTTTCAAAATGTTACTTTTTTTCTCAAAATGTCACTTCTTTTTTTTTGTTTTTCCAGAATTTGGCTTTTCTTTTTAAATCATTTTGTGACATTCTTACTGAAGAGACTTGCAATTATTTGCCCTAGACTTCTGCTTTCAGACGTAGTTAATTATGAAGTTATTACCCTATCCGATAATAATCCAATGCAGAGGCAATAATGTAATATAATATATAATACATTATTTTATATATATTAAATATTTATATATGTATTTTTATATAGCCTTAAAGTTACAACCGGCCCTTTGAGTGCAACCATAATGCTGATGTGGCCCGTGATGAAATTGAGTTTGACACCCCTGCATTAAACCTACAGAGGGTCATTTTATCCAGATCTCACCATGTGGGGTCAATAAAAAACCTGTTGATATCTAAGTGTTTACACCTTGCATTATTAACATAACTCTGTGGCTGCATCACGGGTCTCTCACCTTGCTGTGGGTGGAGTCCTGTGTGCTGCCATTGAACATGCTGTAGGCCTCTAACGTCTGCAGGCTGTGCTGCGGGGGGGACAGACCCAGCAGCTGCTCCAGCTCCAGGGTGGAGCTCTGCGCCGGACACTGGGACAAACATGGCTGCTGGTGTTTGTGCTGAGTCATCAAACTCTGGTAGTGACAGACGTCCGCAGAGGAGACGCCATTCAGCGCCGAGACGCCGTTGTATCCGTCGTGTCTCGCGTCAACGCTGGGAGGGAAGGCCGAGTGTCCGTTTGTGATGTAAGATCCGTTTGTTGGGAGCTGATTCTGGAAGTGGAGGTGGAGCGAGGGCTGCTGGAGCTGCTGACTGGAGTCCGGCTGATGTTTATGTCCACCGTTTAGATGAGAGGCTTTGGGCGCAGTGTGGTGGTGATGGTGGTTCCAGTGCCCGTTAGTTAAAGTCTTGCTGTCCGCTGTGATCTGAGCAGCTTTCCCCAGCTCGCCTGCACTGATGTGCTGCTGCATCTGCTGCGACAGATGCATGATGGGTGGAGCTGCCGGTGGGAGCGCCGCCTGCTGGGACTCTGGCTGAGCGGAGTCTCCTTCTGTGCCGCTCTCCAGAGAGTCGTGGATGTAGGAGAGGATCTCGTTGTTGGAGAGGAGGTCACTGAGCGAGGGGACGTGGTGGGGGCCCAGCTCCACCTGCATCATCCTCTCGTCCAGCAGCAGCAGCTCCAGGTCCTCTGCGTTCAGGCCCAGGTTCTCCAACGCGCTGAAGAGCTCGCTGTTGGAGCACGTTTCCTCCCCGTCTATAGACAGAGAGTCCAGAGTGGCCAGCAGCGGGTCGTATCCTAAAGTGGTTCCTCCCCCCATCTCCACGTTAGAGGTGAGGCTCCAGCTGTCTCCCCCCATCAAGCCTCCAAAACCCTCCCCGTCCTGCTGCTCGCTGAAAAGCCCGCTGTGGCACGACATCCTGGGCTCGGGGTCCGGCTGGCACACGTACACCGACGTGTCCTGGCTCATCAGAGCTCCCAGCAGCCCCTTCGGGTCCTGGTCCTCGGAGGAGCTCTTGTCCAGCTTACCCTTCTTTGACTTGCTGCCTCTGGATTTGCCCTGGAAGGCATCGGGGAAGCCGTGCAGCGGGTATCCCGTCTGGTAGAGCATCGCCTCTCCCGTGGCGAAGGTGAAGGGCAGGTGCATGGAACGCTTCCTCAGGTGCTCCCCGCCTTCCTCCTCCCTGCGAAATACAGATAAAAAGCAGACAGATTAGCAAAAAACTCACAAATCAAGCCCTAACAATTGTCATCTTTAGGGCTGTGCAATATTTCGAGGTAAACCGGGTACAAAAATCTTAGGATATTCAATTTGCTCTTCCACTCACACCAGGGGCCTCTGCGTGGCGATGATGTAGTCCGGCTTCCCGCTCTTGTACACGAGCCGGGCGTTGGCCTGCACCCACTTCCAGCGGTTCTCCTTGGTGAGCAGCCTGAAGACGGTGAGGCCGCTCTCGCCCGTCTTCATCACTGAAACATCAGACAGGAAGTCAGAGCTCTGTGTCGCGGCGGCTCATGTCTGCACGCCTCGCAGTGAGGGCGCTCTCACACTGCGTTAGCTCAGCGAGGCGTGCAGCATGCTGAGGTTCACTTCGGCTACATGTTAAAACACACATTTAAGAAACAAACACACAGTTTTCCTCCTCTCCACGCCTCAGTGTTCTGTGTGTCAGTGTGATGTGGTACAGGTCGTGTTTCTGTGCTGTCTACTTTCTAAACAAGCTTCATGGTGAAGCTCATCAAACTGTGTCACATTCAGGAGAACCACAACCATCATTTAGTTTACATTTCCTCCGAATCGGAGGGATGAAATGTCCTCCTGTGTTGTTATCATGTCTGTGTTGCTGTTTGGAAACCTGCCTCCCATCTGTGTGTGCATCAGAGCATGCATGTGTCTCTATGTTGTATGTTTTCCAATGCATATGCATATATTTCCGTTCTGTATGCATGACTACGTGTATACACTGTGTGTCTTTGTGATTGAGCGAGCGAGTCTGGTTGCCGGGTGTTCAGGGCGCCATGGTTACGACTAACCGGGTCATCCGGTACACGAGGTAAGTAGGACACTTGACTCTCGCTCGGAGATTCCCTCCACCAACACACACACACACAAACAAACATACACACACTAACAGCGTTTGTTTGTTTTGTGCATGTGTTACAAATGTAATGTTGATTCAAACATAAACCGGGGTCAATACACAACTACTGATGCTAGAGGGGAGGAAGCTGCAAATGTCACATATTTGTAAATCAATAAAGATTTAATTAAAATCACTGTGAGCAGCCCCCGTTATCCCAAACTTTTCAGACAATACGTTCACATGCACAAAATAGTCCGTTTTTTTCCCCTAGCATTCTTTCAAGGCTCTTCAACAACTACACTATTCAGAATCTTTAAAAGTCTAAAAAAGCTTCAGGAAAGTAGTTTAAGCTCAGCTGCTTGGCAGAGTTACCAATTGAATCCCACCCCACTGATATTCATATTGAAGTAACTCCAGACTTACTCCTGACGTGGTTTTCAGCGCAGTACAGCATGTCCGCAGCGTGAATGAACTGATAACCAGAACCTCGAGCTCTCAGCTCCGCCTCGGTGTAGCCCAGGACTATTTTACCCCTGAAAACCAGCAGATACACACAAAAACTCAAACTTTAGACAATTGATTTGAAAGTAACCTGAGTAAACAACATGTGTGAGGTGTAAGGGTACGTACTTGGCGTCGCAGGCCATGGGAGTGAAGTCCAGCTTGTGTTTGGTCCTGAAGATCATGTTCCTGGTCCTGATCTCCAGGATGGCGGGGGACTGGAGGGGCGTGGCGATGGCAAACAGGGCGAGCTGAGGGGGGGTGCTGCCCTCGCCGTGGCTCTGCGTCCCGCTCTGACCGTGGAGGAACTTCAGGCGACCCTGGATGTTCAACGCCTGAGAGAAAGTGAAAGGAGAAAAACTCTGAGACATGGAGTTCCCTGAGTGAGAGCTGCTCCTTCCTCCCTGTCCAAACTCATCCGTTTTATTTACCCTGCTGGGGGGGCAGAGAGCCAAACCACTTCAGTGCACTGTAAACACTCTGGGTGTCTGCTGCTGGAAACCCTCCAGCTGTAAGTCTGTAAACATACACAAACTACTAATATGAACCTAAAAAAAAGGGCTGAATAGTACCCCTTTAACAATGTCTGCTGTTATCATTGTGTGGATACTGTGACAGTTATGTGTGATCACTTCTATTTCTACAGTCATTTAAAGAGTCAAATGAGACAAAAGTTGGGTGAGCATTTCTTGGAAAATGAAAACACTTTCTCCTGTCCTGCTCTCACCCTGTGGCATCCCGTGTGAGGACCCCCCCCCCCTCCTCTGTTAGCGCTGGTTAATTGACCTTGGTGGGTTTAAAGGCCTGCAGCCGTGATGTCAGGAATCTAGCTCTGAATAGCAGGAGGGATTACTAAAAACAAAGCCATAGCGAGCGGTAGACAGAAGCAGGAACCTGCTTAATGCTCACGCAAACACACAGGGAGGCAGGAGGGAGACGCCGGTTCGATCCCCTTCAGAGCGGCTGCTGCAGTTTCCTTTAGCAAAGTGAGGAAATCCTAACTTGAGTTTTTAGGGAACACTAAATAAAGAAGCACACATGATCACTTTGTTAACTTTTCTTAGCATACAAAAAGGTCAAACACTGCCCCATAATTTCTTAAATACCCTTTAAAAACAATATCTCAATAATTAGCAGTGTTTAACTCTTTTGTTTTATATCTTAGATGTTTTCTAGCCACAAATATTGAGTTAAACTTTAAAAAAAAATGATATCTAAAATACAAAATTGTGCCCATCAAAACGTCTTCTTTGTTCTGGTCAGCAGTCCAAATATACATAGACTATAAATATATCACAGTAGCCGTGAAAATGTGGCATTTCTCCTGGAAAAGTTAAGACACAGTTTCTTTTGATCGCACATTTTTTATTATTATTGAAAAGTTGCAATGCCTTGCTCACTTTTCCCAGCAGTTTTAAGGTTTTTCTCTTTTACCCCGAAGAGTTTTCTTCATCTGCAGCTGAGTGTGTGAGTGTGGAGCGAGCCACCCTGACTAAGCAAGTTTCCCCTCTGCTCAGGGGGGATTAAGGCCCTTTTTCCCCACGACCCCGAGGCTCTTTTAAGGCGGATTACAGGACTGAGTGGTGGTGGCTTCTGATCACTCAGAGACTCTGAGGTGGCACGCCATACTGCCAGCAGACACAACGCGCCTGAACACACCATGAGCCTCAAATATGGATAAAGCTTTATCACTATATTCCACTGGGAGAGTGTATATCAATAATCATGTCTTTAAATCACAATAACATCTGTGGGAAATGTCGTCAAATGTGTTACATAATAAAAGCATTGTTATTATTGTGTGTGTGTGTATGTGTATGTGTGTGTGTGTGTGTGTGTGTGTGTGTGTGTGTGTGTGTGTGTGTGTGTGTGTGTGTGTGTGTGTGTGTGTGTGTGTGTGTGTGTGTGTGTGTGTGTGTGTGTGTGTGTGTGTGTGTGTGTGTTGTCTCACCAGGAATCCGGAGGAGTTGTCCAACAAACAGCGGAAGCGGACGACGAATCCTCTCTCCAGGAACGAGGAGTTTTCAGGGGGAAGCTGCTCGGGGGTGTAGCTCACCAGACAGGAAGAAGAGGAGGACCCCGACTCGCCATCTGAGAACATCCAATTATAACTCATATAAGTCTTTATTATAGTTATAAAAGGGACATTATAAATGAATAATCTTTAGACGAATGAGAAAATAATTACGGAAATATAGATAGAAATAAATAAATGAAAGGGAAAAGAATAAATAAAAATAAGGGCATACACATAAATAAATACACAGAAGACTTCAGTCTACAGACCTGCTGAGGGGTCTGTGGGGGGGCCGAGGCTGTTGGGGGGGTTGAGGGCCCAGTGCAGGTTGCTCCTGAACTCCTGCTGGTCTTCAGTGTGGATCAGCTCAAACACACTCTGGTGCATCACGTCAGTCTGACAGAAAAACAAGATGAGAAATAACCTTAAACATTTGACCTGAAGTTACTGTAAGCAGGGACATTGAGGGGTGCGTTTGATTGGGTTTGCCTTGAAGCTTAGCCAAAGAAATCAAGTGTTGCTGCAAATTTAATTCAAATAGTTGGAACCCAACCAAAGACCTGCTGTGACCCTGATATCTGTCCCAACCCGGCATGACTAACATGAAATAATAAAGACAGAAAAATGAGAAGGGGAGTTATTGTTAGTCACTTTTCACTCGAAATACTGTACAGACCCTGAAGGAAAATGGAAGACTTTTAAAAAATGGGAAGCTAAATTATATTTAAATTAAAGCATAACATTGAAAACTGTTCAAATGTAATATTGTTCCAATTTTCAACTCTATTTTGAAGCTTTACCATTTTTTCTTTAACTCTAGTGATAATTTGATACTGCAGGTTTTGTTGCTGTCCGTCTATAAATGTTTCCTTCCTCAGTAGTAGATAAAAACTCGGAAACAACGTCTGTGTCTTTCCGTAGTGGCTGCGCTTCTTCCCCTACTGCGTCTTGTTTTCCGGTGTGAAGACAGCCGCTGACACTCAGTGGTTTTGTTTCCCAACACTCAGCGACTCGGCGACTCACCACACACTCAGGTCCGTTTGGTAAATGCATGGTGACACACCTCAGGTGGACGGGGAAACGAGGGGTGAGGGGTGATGTTTACACCTGTGTGTGTGAGAAAGGGGGTTCAAGGCTGTGTGTGTGTGTGTTTATAGTCTGCTTCTACATTATGTGTCTGTGTGTATGTGAGTGTGTGTGGGACTGACTTTGTCAAATGTGATAATCACATTCTCTGAAATTAGATTAGATGCGAGGCAGCGGCGGTGCGTTGAGGAGCCAATTGGATTAAAGCTCTCGCTCTATATGTGAGCTTGTTTCGATCCTCAGATCACTTAGGACGATGCGTTCACTTGCCATAAAGCAATCAAGCTGCTTGTTGACTTCAACTCTCAATTCAAGCGACTTGTTGGTAAAGAGAGTGTTTTTGAGTTTTACCTGATGGAAGCCGAGGTAATCCTGGATGGTGTGAGAGCAGAAGAAGACGGTTCCGTCCGCTGTCACCACCATCACGAAGCCATTCAGGGCCTGCACAGAAAACACAGGAAATGGTTATTATAATAATACAAAAAACATTTATTCCTTCTCATTATTTGACAGTTGAAATGTCCCTTTGGACACCAGAGGGTCTAACCCAATGGTAGCCCGAAAGAAAAAGGTGAACAAAAACATATTTAAAGTCATTTTCATCCGCAAAAAACTTCATTCTGTATTTGATTCCAAAACCAGGAAGAAAGAGGACAAAAGAAAGTAGACTTCTCCCTGGGCAGAAAGAGAGGAAGACGAGGAGGAGGATGAGGAGGGGTCAGCACAGGGTGACTAACATCTTCATCCCCGCTCCTCCTCGGCCTCGGGGCTCGGTGAGGAGGTGATGACACCGAGGCCTGACACCGCCAAGAGTCACAGCGGTGTCCCGCGAAAAACATCCGCCCACACCTCCCTGATGAGGAGGAGGGTGAGGAAGACGGGCTTCATCTGAGCAGACACTAATGCACTCCACATTAATATCATTTGTCTCGCTGCTGTTGGAGCTAAACTTTACATTTCCCATTTAAAACATATTTTAAAACCAATCACATGAGGTCAGAAATGATCAGAATCAGCATTAAAACAAAAAATACCGTGACCAGATTGGTTTAGGATCTAATCTTAAAAAAACCTGATAAAAGTAGCATGTGACCAAACACACACACACACACCCACAAGGCTGTATATAAAATGCAGAGTGTAGTGGCATGTGTATAAATATTTACTGTAGCTTCATGTGTTTGTTGTCTCTGCCACCTGACAACACAATGTGAGCTAACAGGACTCAGCATCCACCACAGAAGAAGACACACACATTGAAACCCAGCTCACACACCAACAGCTCTGTGAGATATGAACGTATGAGGAGTGTGTTAAAGATTTGCTTTTATATACTGTGAAAAATGAAGGAATATTTTAAATGCTTTTAGTTGATTTCCACCCCCCCTCCTTCAATAATAGATGTGTTCACCGGCTCTGTATAATTCATGGTCCGGCGTCTGTAATGGAAGAGAGGAAGCTGCTGATCCTTCATCTTCACCGCTGACCCATTTACTCCTCCGGGATCAATACGTGTGTCTGATTCTATTTTGCCTTTTGTTGCAGCAGTTTCTGGACTTTTACCTAAGATGTCAAAGGTTTGTCGTGAAACCTCTTTAAATCTGCAAAACTAATCATTTCTTGGCTTTTTTTCTCCGAAAGTGACAACGATCGCGGTAAGAGTGAACTGAAAACAGTGAAGTTGTGGGATGGACTGATAAGCAATGAGCTCCATAAGGATTACGGGGAGCTCTCTAAGAGAATGAAAACCCAAACCAACATTTTACTGGCTTATAATAGTGTGATATCGAAGTGAAACAACCCAAATTGATCGCTCCCAAAAAGCATTTCTGTGCTGTCAGAGGTGAACAAGTCTTTTCTGCTGTGTTCCTGCTGTGCAGAGCGCTCTCTCTTCCATCACAGCTGACCTTAAAACAGCCCGCTGTCGTTGTTGAAAAATAAAAAAATCCATGACTA
This sequence comes from Trematomus bernacchii, assembly GCF_902827165.1. NCBI lineage: Eukaryota > Metazoa > Chordata > Actinopteri > Perciformes > Nototheniidae > Trematomus > Trematomus bernacchii. The sequence goes on along the minus strand of NW_022987821.1, from coordinate 3,316,651 downwards.
ACCCAGAGCCTCAGTGGTTAGAGGATAGCTACTTCACTGTGTCTCGTTTAAATCAAGATAAAAAATACAGAGGAGTGAGTCAAGATGTTTGTAAAGTGAAACGCATCTGTTACACGTAGCTATGATTAAAGACAGCATGAAGCAGATCAGTAAAGCATGTGTAGCGATAATGGAAGTGTAAATATATCTTCACTGACCTGCAGCAGCAGCTCCCCCTCAGGTATGTGCCCATCAGACGCTCTGCCTTCATCACTACTCTTCTTCAGCTGGTTCTTCAGAGTCACTGCAGACAGAGGAACAGAGAGGATCAGTTAGCGAGTAATAATATCTCTCTATAATTTACCGACATCTCTTAAAAGCAAGTATATTCAATCACGTCATACAGCTAGACTGATACTCTACTGTACATATTAGCTTGAATCTACGGATTTAAATCTGCATTTTAAAGATTTTTTATATAATCTGAGCTGCTAAAACACATCATTAAATATTCTGGCATGAAAATACAGTTACGTTTTAAATTCATAAGGTTATTCAAGTTTATCCTACGTAGTTTCATCCTGACCCCGGACTTTTTAGCCTTAGCTTGCAAACACAAACATAAAAACCATTGATCATTAGCAGTTTGTTGACAGTTATTGTGACCCAAACATGTCCCGTACAGTGAGGCAGACCGCAGGGCTCCTCTGTGACCTCTGACCCCGGAGACCAGGGGCTGAAGTGTGTGTGAGCGAGTGTGTGTAGGAAACAAAGAGCTCCTCTGCAGCCGCAGCAGCGCAGACGCTAATGGGAGAGGAAGTCTGTGAGCGGCGGACAATACAGACGCTTCTTCTGATTGCGACCCACATTCCTCACACTCAATACGGCCCAACACATTGTACGTGATAGGCTAAGGGGCGGGACATTTCTAATTGGTTGACCAATCACAATAGAGCCGACCATCTAACCAATCAGAGCAGACTGGGCTCTGGTTTCAGACAGAGGGTGAAAAGAGGTGCTGCAGCACAGGCAGTATGAAAGCTTTTTGAACATAAAACTAAATCCTCACCATGCTGTGTGTGTGTGTGTGTGTGTGTGTGTGTGTGTGTGTGTGTGTGTGTGTGTGTGTGTGTGTGTGTGTGTCTGTGTGTCTGTGTGTCTGTGTGTCTGTGTGTCTGTGTGTGTGTGTGTGTGTGTCTGTGAGTGTGTGTCTGTGTGTCTGTGTGTATGTGTGTGTGTGAGTCTGTGTGTGTGTGTGTGTGTGTGTGTGTGTGTGTGTGTGTGTGTGTGTGTGTGTGTGTGTCTGTGAGTGTGTGTCTGTGTGTCTGTGTGTATGTGTGTGTGTGTGTATGTGTGTGTGTGCTCACAGAGCAGAGAGCAGGAAAACATGTCCACCATCAATAATTGAGAGTCATGGAGGGTGGCGATGGGGGGGGGGGTGTTCCGCGCCCTGACGTCATGAATGGGAGCCGGCGGCAAGAAAAAACACCCCGAGGCTCGGGAGGGGGAGGAGGTCTGTTGGCACAACTCAGGGCGGCGAGGACACCAACAGCCAATAAAAACATCACAACAGACGCTTCAGCTCCTCTGACTCACTACAGAGGAGGAGAGCGAGCTCCATACTCCATATTTAAGAATTGTACTTACTGCTGGCTAGATTAAACATCATGATTTAAAAATATATACTATAATATTTTTCACATAATGCAGCAAATGTATGTAAGCAGCAGCACATTCTCACATTTAACGAGGGTAATAAGCTACAACGATTACTCATCATCATCAAATATGAAGATCTCCTTCCGTTTTTCAGTTTTATTTTCAAATTAAAAAGTTCATATATTTTGGTTTTAGAGTGGCAAAGACAGTAAAGGACTCTGCAGATCAATCCATGATGATACAAATGGTCATATGCAGCCCTGATGAATAGAAAAACCCAACGTTTCAGGGCTAAATTTGCTTCCTGTGAAAGAAAATGTGTCTGAAAAAAGAGAGAAATATCCAGAACCAAGCTTGAATTATTAGACGAATAATGTTAATATTTGTCCTCCACTAAGTTTCAGTTCCTTAACGACAGAAAGATGTCATGTAGCTATAGACTAGACTGTTCCAACTGTGTGTCCAAAAGGTGAACCACAAGCAGCTCGTGTCGTGGCTCCGTCAGTCTGCAGGACGATGACACCCACCATGACCCGTCTAATCCTGCCGCTCATCGCCGCCACCAAAATAAATATTTCAAAGGTTCAACCAAGTGCAAAGCGCGGCCCTGGATGACAACATCATCAGCAGAAACTACAATGTGTCTGTTGAAATATTCAGGAGGCTTTATGAACGCTTTATTCTGCTGTTTTAATCATACTCTATCCCTCTGGGTTCTGTACAAATACAGCTTGAATAACTATGACATATAAGATGCAGATGTAAACAGAGAGGAAGCAGCATGGAACAGAGGTAGGGAATAATAGAAAACAATGATTCATTATTACATAAGTCACCACTAATCTGCTCTGAGCACTGGGCAGATGACTCCACAGGGACAGATGTGGACACACACACACACACACACACACACACACACACACACACACACAAGACATGACTTAACATTTGTGCGAGTTAATTAGGATCTTTTAGGTATAACGAGTGCACACAAATGCACCATTCCCCAATAGATGAAATGGTTTCCTGTTGTGTCACCTCACTTAAACCCAGCCTACTTCTTCCCTATGCTAACAGAAAGTGACACCACCATGGGGGCTGACTAGAGTTAGCTCTAACTCAGCTCTGTGAAGAAAAGATCCAAATAAATACACCATGGACGCTTGAATTTGAATTTTTCTGAGGTTTTATGTAGGAGTCAAAAGTTGAAAAGTGGGCGCCTGTGTCCCCCCCCCCCCCCTTTCGCCCTGTAAAGCGGCTGTGAGTGGATAATCCCGCAGTGTTTTTATTCTCCGAGGCTTTCATCTGCTCAGACCTCCATTACCCAGAGACTCTGGGACAGGGGTCGACTAGTGGCCACAGGCGAGAGGAGCTGACCTACTATACTGTGAGGGTGTAGAGAGACGTTACCATGAGGGAGGGGTCAGCAAGGGGTCACACCTCCTGTACAGAGCAGTGTCTGCAGGTCTGTTTACAAGCAGACACTCAGGTTAAAGCCTGATTAACTCACTGATTTAGCTGCTAAAAGGATGATTATTGTGGGAAGCCTGTTAAATTATTAACAACTTACTAAACATAGGTCTTGGGAATTAATTGCAAAGATATTACTTTATAAAATCACTGAAGAAAATACACACTTTGACAGTTTAAACTGGCATTTGAGAGATGTATTTAAGTGCAGATTTGTGCATACCGTCACATTTTGGTATTGCTAAATATTTGAGGATTTCTGAAGGCTGTTTGTGTTGTTTGGACAGATTTACAATCTGCCTTTCACAGCAAATCTGTGAACACACACACACACACACACACACACACACACACACACACACACACACACACACACACACACACACACACACACACACACACACACACACACACACACACACACACACACACACACACACACACACACACACACACACACACACCACACACACACACACACACACACACACACACACACACACACACACACACACACACACACACACACACACACACACACACACACACACACACACACACACACACACACACACACACACTCCTAAAATCCATCTGTTATGCCTGTAAACCCGCTTACTCCTCGACAAAGCCACTTTACTTCTTCTTAAACAGAAAGACACAAAGGTCACGACCTCTCATGATATTTATTTGGGGGGGGGGGGGGGGTTGTATGAATTCTCCAGACCCAGTTTGACTGAATTATTAAAGCAAGCAGCTGCTGAGAGGCTGTGTGGATATCAGAGCACATCAGCGTTTGGCCAAACAAACGCCACAAATAAGAAAACAGAGGGAAATGATTAATGACTTCCAAGTTTCCGATGTCTTTATAGATCTGAATTATCAAATTCATTTTCACAGTCTTTCCCTGACCTTCTTTCTTTTACTTCTACATCTGTTTCTGCCTGAGTGTCCGCAGGTTGTGTGTGAGGTGTGAAAAGCTATTTCAGTGTTTCAGTAGGCAGCCGTTTTTTAAAGACACACACTGACATACACCAGCTTCATTTTCTTTCTCAAGTTCAAGATTCATCATCGTCACTATTTCTAAACCACTACTGATAGCGGCAGAGTATTTTAGCGCCTCCCGTTTTGTTATTTACTAATGCAACATCCTCTGATGCATTAGCTGATGTGTGACCTGCCACCTGCGCTGTAGAAAGACTTTCAAATAGACAACTTTATAGGGAAGATAATCACAAAGAACATAATACTTATAACAAGCTGAATCTGGAAACACACATGCAACCAGTTTTTAAACATCCTATTAGACTGTTCATCAAAAAAACACCCCCATAATCATAAACCTGGTGTTTATCCACATTTGACTCTGCGGAGTACCTGCATCCAAGTACTCTCAATACAGGGTCCTCCTGCAGTAAGGGGATCCCTCTTTTCTTTGATATTTCACTGTAATCTTGTGTTTCCTACCAGAGAAGAAGTTCTTGGTGCGCAGGAAGCTGACGCTGAGCCTGAGGATGGACAGTTTGTCCAGGCTGGAGACGACGTCCTGGGGGAAGGGCAGCAGGCTGGCCAGGCGGTCCAGCTCCGAGTTCAGGCGGTCCCGGTGCCGTTTGGACGGGTTGGACTTGGCACTTTCAGCTGGGGCTGGTTTGGCTCTGGACAGAATAAGCAGTGATATTTAACACTTTTTTCATATATCGAAAGAATGATATTCCCATCAGGAGGGTCACAAATAGGGTGTACTAGTTTAAATCCTAATGTTTCCAAAGAAATCTCAATTATGAGGCAGAATAATGAGGAAATGACATTAAAAGGATGCCCAAGACATCCAGAATATTTCCATTTGATGACAATATAAAAATATAGCAGTGTTGGGTTTGAGATTCAGTCTAAAACATATATTATATTCACCAATTATGATCTGGCATTGGGAGTTTTTTGTGCCATATAGCCAATAGTCATGCGGATTAAAATGACAATCTCATTAACTTTTAATATTCTCAAGAATCCATATTGGCATATCAACCATAGAAAAACAGGTATCAGTCAAGCTACTGTATAGTGCTAAAATATAGCTTTTTAACATATTTAGACCTGATATATTAATGTTATTAACTGTAATAATATATTAAACGAAATAATACATGTCTTTAATGACAAAAATAACAGCTTTTTATGAAATAACGTTAAAAAAAAAAGACACAAACTCACCCCTTCTGGGCCGGTTTTCTTCTTTTCCGTACAGCATACATGTTGTTGACGTCGATTTATTCACAGTGAAGCTGGAGAATAACCATAAACTCTTAATTTATATGTAAATATAAAAAGCTCCACAGAGTAAAATCCAGTAGCAGTGGTAGGAACCAGAACCGTGAATCATTCACTGTATGAAAGACGATCAAACAGACCCAGTAAAGCTCCCTGTCGAAGTGTTATTACCGGACCGTCACAGGGGCACTGTCACTTCGGTTATCCCGTCCATGGCGCTCCTCCGCTGGGTCAAATTCCCCAAGGGTTCCGCTAAAAAATAACCTCAGTTTAACACCCACATCCTGCGCACGGAGTTCAGTCCCAACAAATGTTCAAATTAAAACGTTATGAAGTTAAATGTCGTTCGCCTTTCTCCGTCCTCTTCTCTCTCCTCTCTCTACTGCTCTCACTCAACCAGAGCGCGCTCCCCGGGAACTGATTTGAAGACGGGAGCGCGCATCGGGTCAAAGGTTACGTCATGTCAAAAATAACGGCTGACTTTTTTTTTGTACATTTAATCTTTAACAAAAATAAAAAAAAACACTACAGAAAAAGTAGTATATACTTGTTATATAAAAATATTGCTTTAAAAAATATTTTAACAAATATATATGTTTTGTGTCATTTTATGAAATTGTTTGACAAACTAAAACATAAAAATTAGGATTGTTGTCTTTAGAAATAACATTCCTATGTATTATGAATATTTTAATATAGGTAAAGGCAGTGAATATGTCATATTATAGGATCTATTAGTGTTTTTTTATACATCTTAAATGGTGAAAGGTCCCTGTTTTTCAGCAGTTTTGTCCACTTTATGGTAAAATGTTTGTCTTTAATTGAGGAGATAAATATTTTAAATAAAAACAGTAATGGGGACATTTCAGTGAACTTACTTTGTAATGCAGCATGTCAGAGTAAGACAATATAAGACTGTTTTTTATCCCTGGCCACCATTAAAGGCTTAACTGGGGACAAACAGGAAAGATACATTAAATTGCCAGAATGTAGAGACACACTGCCATCTTGTGGACACTTCAAACTCTTGCATTGGACAAAAAGTACAATATTTATGTAGGATAAATACAATAATATACATCAAAAATATAATTCCATCTAAATGGCTTAAAAATAAGGCTTTATGTTAATTTTCCAAATATTTAAATGACAACATTCTCATTTATGATTAAAGAAAAGGGCCGTGCAAGTAAATGTTATCTTTTCATCAACCATCAACTTTTCTCTTCCCAGCAAATAATAACCTGTATTTGTACACATTTCCTCATATTATAATATTCCTCATATTGTTAAAATATTCAAAAAATAAAGCTCTTTATTCAGAGCCCGGAGGATAAGGACACTTCTGTGTGTGATCAGATCACCTTTAATATGGTGAGCGGGAAAAGATTGACTCAAACACTCAATACACTGTCAGAGGCACAATAATGAAGGCAAATCCACGAGATATAATATGCTTCAAAGTTACAAAAAAACAGAAAACATCATAACAAGAGGTTAACATTTGTATATGCTGTGCAGAAAATGTACAAAAAATGATGAAGGCGTGAGTCAGGTTAACGCAACAATAAAATACACAATATAGGACATTACGTATTTTGAAAAAAAGACAAATATATATATTTATATACAGGTACACAAAGATACTGCAATGTGGAGCCTTTGCCTCCACGGTTTAAAAGTATAATAAGTACATAAGGCTTTTTTTCCCAACTAGAGGCAAGCAACAAGATATATTTTATATTTTGATATGAATACTTTGTGATTGAATTGAAAGCACACTTTGAGTCTTTTAAATGTGTACTTTTTAACATCCATCTGTGATGATTTTTGGTTTTATTTTGGTGAATCTGCTGTCGAAATGATCATAATAGGGAGAAAGGATGGGATTTCACTGTAATACTTACAGTAATTAAGTAGATTTAAGAGTAAAATACATGTTTTTCACTGCTTTTTTAAATACTATTTGAGCAAAATCAGAATGAGAGTTATCTTTATGATTGCATTTCATACAAACAGGGCATTTTCGAACATTATTTTAAGGAAATCGAGCCAAATCAATAAAAAAAAACGACTACATTACCCAGAATGCCTTTCTACAACTCACTTGTTCCTATGATGCCACAAATCAACACTACTACTAGGCACTTTAATGTGACATGAATGCAGCATATTTGTAATTTTGTGAATATTCAAACCATGTTCACACACAACTACAATCACTCGGGTCTATTTCCTGCTGTTCATGTGCAGAAATGATCCACAGAAAGTAGAATTCTTGAACAAAATATTAGTTTTCTGTTTTTTCCCTTTGGTATCCTGCAGAACAAAGAATCACAGATGGCTTTATTTACTAGTCTTTTTGGTATTTAAGGCAACATTCAAGTCAGCTGTCACTACTTTTGTCTATTACAGCTTCTAAAATCAAAACCTTCTTTTAGGAGTTTTAAAAAAGTACATACAGTAAGTGCTGATAACTAGTGAAACTTAATTAGACACAAATCAGATTTCATGGCTCAGTACTGATGATGCGACACACATTTCTTGCAATTCAAAGGCTTTCCCGTGATGTTTTATTTCCAATCTAAGTGCTGAATCGGGTTGTTTTGAAGAAAATAAACAGACAATCACAAAGAGGTAAATTAAAAGGCACTTGTTAAGCATTTTTTCCATTTTTTCCCTTATTTAAAATATACAATAGCTGCCTTTAACTGTTCTTACTTCTGTGTTTTTTCGCTGCCGGACGATCGTCGATATTTCCCGGTCGTCCGAGCCATAAATTAACCACAAGGACAGAAACAGGAAAGAGGAAGAGGACGGAAATATGAATAAAAAGTCTGCTCTCATATTTAGTTTCATACTGAGAGACTGATTATTAGATTAGAAAAAGAAAAACGAATTTAAAAGACAGTTTTAAAGGGGCCCTGTTATGCTCATGTTCAGGTTCTTATTTACATCGTATGCCTCTGCTGTGACATGTTTCCATGCTTTCATGTTCAAAAGGTCTTGTATTGAAGGCAGTAAGTGCTTAGCTATTACTCTCAGTCTGGGGCCATTCTAAAAAAGGACAATTATTTTTTATTTAAATAAGACATAATAATGATTTCATGATCCAATATCTATCTAATCTAGAGGAACCAGTTGCGTAAGGAAGCTCTATTTTAGTTACCATTTCTATGCTTTGGCAAACACATTTAAAGGAATAGTGCAAACATATGTCACAAATTGGCTTTGTGAAGTTAAGGCGAGGGCAGGTTTGGTTTAAACGATTTCTTTTGCAAATATTCCCAGTGGAAATGTGACTTTTTTTTCTCTCCCTAAAACAGGAAAACAACAACACAGAAACATTTAAAAAAAAAGAAAAACAAAGAACTGGCTCAGTGATGAAAGCTCTGATTGAATGCTTTAACAATATATAAGAGGCACTAACAAGCAGCTGCTTTCACTGAATCATTATAAATGGTGATTTTCTTTCTTAGCAGGATGATTATGTTGTGCGTTTTCTTTTGAATACCCTGTCTGCGCAGTGAAGAGTTGAAATGAACGAAATCTAGACGCCTTTTCAAAGGGACAAAACAACAACGACAACAAAATTAGATATATGTTATCCTTCTGAGCGCTCAAAATAAGTGAGTATGGTGTTTGACGGCAGAGGATTAACAGGAAGTAGATTCAGGCCCACTTCGTCCTCATCCTTCAAGTCTCTTTTTTGTAATGTAAGTGAAATATCTCTCTTTTTTAAGTGCTAATAACTCCAGGAGATCAAGCAGATTAAATGATGCATTTCTTCTGATAACAATGCAACAATAAGCTAGACTGCTTTCATTGTTTTTGCGTTTTTGCACGGCTCAGCCAGACTCATAAATCCAACATGTTGATCATGTTTTGAGACAGAATAACTTCCATTTTAACCAGACTAGCTTTATCTGTCGAAGAGGGTCAATTGCAATAAAGAAGAAATCTGCAAATTTACACTTTTGCAGGATTCGTCTGTCATCATTGATTCGTAGTGGAAGAACACAGGTATTTGGACACACTTTTACTGTTTTTCGACAGTAAAAGTGGGTTTTTAAAAAGAGACTTTGAGGATGAGGATAAAGGAGTTCATTTGGTGGATTTTCCCTCCTCCTCCGATGAGTTAGTTCATCATCCTGGCAGAAAATCAAGAGTCTCCAACTTGATTAGAATAAGGTAATCGGTAATCTTTTTTTCGTGGTATAATTCAACACGCTCCAAAGAGGGAAATGTCTCCTCTTCTTCAAAGAGCATCCGTCCTGAAACAAAGCTTTCCTCCGTGTTTCCTAACAAGAGGTAAAAAGAGGAAGGATTCGCGTCCTGTTTTGTCCCCTCTTCCTCCTCCTCTGGCACATTTCAGTTTTTCAGTCTGATCCTCTTTCAGGTTTAGAGACAGGAGTCTTTTTGATTCCTTTAATCCGTGTTTCAGTCCGGGTCGGGATCCTCTGCTGTCCTGGAGTCACAGCGGCAGTTTTCCTATTTGTTCTCTGAGTAGTATGCGTTCCCATTGGGCAGCGAAGAGTAGGGGAACCCTCCGTTACCCACCACTGGACGGCTGTTGATCTGCGAAAACAGAAATACAATTATACATTTTTATTAGTTCAGTTTGAGATACAGTTTCTGATTGCTTTGATATTATATCTACCTGTGTCTGTTCGTTGTAGTTCAGGTACGGCTGCAGGAGTCCGTCGGGGTCGAGCGCCGTTGCCGTCTGGCAGGACAGCGCCGCCTCGTCGGGGTTGGGAATGGCCGTCATCCCCGGCATGACCCCCGCCTGGTAGAAGTGCGCCGGCTGGGAGGGAATGGGGTTGCTGGCGGGATTCAGTCTCTGGGTGAGGTGCACTCCGTTCACAGGCACAGACGTTCCGGGGGCATTCCTGAACATGCAGCTGCTGGAGGGGGGCGGCTTCATGACCTGCTGAACAGGAAACGGCCCGCTCGGAGTCTCTGGGGTCATGAACATCGGCCTGCCGTTGACCACGTTCTGCATTGCCACCACCCCGGAGAGAGGAGTCCTCTGGAAGCCCGACATTTGGTTGAGGCAGGCGCTCATCTGTTGGTGTCCACTGGAGATCAGCTGCGGCTCTGGAAGCCATCTTTGATTATCGCTGTTCTGAAGCGCAAAGTGTCCCTGTAAGCAGCTCGTAGCGTCCGCGGTAAAACCGGACTCGTTTGAAATATTTTGGGTGTATATTTCTGCAATGGTGGCTTGGTTGGGGACAGAGGAGGAGCTCCACTGGTTTGCCTGAAAGCTGAACACGGGGTTTAACTGTCTCTTAGCGCTTTGGTCCTGTAGGCCCATGATGGGCAGGCTGGGGGTCCGCATCTGCAACTGTGGGGCCATTTGGTTCAAATGATTGCTTTGCCTGAATGCTCCGAGGTTGTTCTCTTTAGCAGCGACCGGCAGGGACCTCTGTGTTGTTGCCGCGGGGGGGAAGGAAACGGGAGCTCCTGTGATCCCCAGATGAAGATCAGCTGACATGGGGAGCGTCTCCTGCAGGGAGGGGCCGTTGAGCCTCATCTGAGGAACATCCATGTGGGAGAGCTTCATCATCCCGAGGCCCTGAGTCGGCTGTACGTTGGGGATCAGGTGGTTCTCCAGATCCCAGCCGAAGTCCTGCTCTGGATTCTGGCTCTGGAGGTCCAAAGCAGAGATGCATGCTGGTCCATCATCGGGCAGATTGAGCCCGCCGTCCCTCTGCAGCTGCTCCTCCACGTAGGACAGGATATCGTTGTTGAGGATCTCGTCCAGGTCCTCGCTCATCTCACAGCTGCTCATCTTCAACAGCGTGCTCTCCCAGCTCTTCAGCTCATCAGGCTCCACGTCCAGGGCCTCGCTGAGCTCAGAGTCCCCCAGGATCTGCTGCAGGGTCTCCATCATGTCCTGCACCGTGGCATCAGTCTTCACCAGGCTGCCCACCACAGGTTTGGTTGTAGTGAGCTGCCACATGTCCCCGGGGACGCTGACGGTGGCGTGCGTGTTCTTGAAGGCGGCGTCGTTGATGGAGGTGAGATTCTCGCCGTGCTCGCAGTACAGCGACTGGTCTTGAGTCAGCATGCAGCCCAGCAAGGATTCGCGGCTCACTGTGTCCAGCTTCCTCTGCTTGGGGGCGGAGCAGGGTTCAGGCACTTCCACGGTGGGGGCGACGTCGTACAGCAACGCCTCTCCGGTGGCGAAGTTAAATGGAAGCGGCAGCTGACGGAGGAGCAGCTGCTCCTCCCCTTCCTCATTTCTGCCAGGAGAAAGGAAATCAGAATACTTTATTCATCCCAGGGAAAATAAAATATAAACTAGAATACAAATATTTAAGAATGTGCAATAAAAAGAAAGAAGGAAAACATAAGAAATTCAAGTAAAAATGTCAAATAAAATAAAATCACATACACATATCATGTATAAAATGTGCAATAAAAGATAAATCAAAGAGAGACTCACGTCAGCGCTCTCTGCCGGGCCACGATGAAGTCCGGTGTCCCCGCCTTGAACACCAGCCGGGCGTTGGTCTGCACCCAAACCCACGTCCGACTTTTAGACAGAAGCCTGAAGATGATGAAGCCGGTCTCTCCGGTCTTCATCACTGGAAACGACAAAAAAAAGAGTCAATACATTTGTTCATACATCAGCCTATAGTGAAACTAGTACAAACAGAACCAAAGCCTCAATCAACCTCTTATTTAGACCTAAATCTTGATTTATACCCCAATATGTCATTTATTTTATATAAACCCCTGACTCACTTCTCACGTGGCTGTCGGCACAGTACATCATGTCTGCAGCGTGGATGAAGTTGTAGCCGGAGCCTTTCATGCGGATCTCCACTTCATTGTAACCCAGAACCACCTCGCCCCTGAGGAAGAGGAAGATACAGGCAATTAAAAACACTTTAAATGTTTCAAATAAAAATCAAAGATCATGAGATATGTGAAAAGTATCTGAGTCAGGTGTGTGTGTGTGTGTGTGTGTGTGTGTGTGTGTGTGTGTGTGTGTGTGTGTGTGTGTGTGTGTGTGTGTGTGTGTGTGTGTGTGTGTGTGTGTGTGTGTGTGTGTGTGTGTGTGTGTACCTGGGGTCGATGCCCATGGGAGTGAAGTCCAGCTTGTGTTTGGTCTGGAAGATGAGCGTCTTGGTGCGGATCTCCAAGATGGTTGGCGGCTGCATCGGCGTGGCGATGGTGAACAGAGCGAGCTGCGACGGCACCAGCGTCCCGTCCTCCGAGACCCGGTTCTGACCGTGCACGAACTTCAGCCGGCCGCGGAAGTTCAGCGCCTGGAGACACAAAGTCACATTTTTAAAGAGGCCCTATTATCTGTTATTGGACATTTTTTCGTAGTCTTTTTCATTCATATTAAAACAGAGAGGGATGTTATTGTACCAGGAAGCCGGAGGAGTTGTCCAGCAGGCAGCGGAAGCGGCAGCAGAAGCTCCTCTCCAGGAAGGAGGAGTTCTCGGGGGGGATGTTCTGTGGGTCGTACGTCACCACGTTACTGGTGATCTCTGCGGAGCTCTGCTCTCCTGCAGCACAAATATGATACGATATGATTAGCCCTAATGCTTTTGGTCTTAATTATCGTATTTAAAACAAGATCATCTGACAATCAAGCAAAGAGAAGAGTATTTTTAAGTATAAAAACGAGTCAATAAATACAAATGTGTGTAAAGTAGTATTTGAATGCAACGTACCAGGGCTCAGTTCGTCCTGCTGGCCGCTGTTTGGCTTTAGAGCGAAGTGGAGCTGCCGTCTGAAGAGAGCGCGGTCGTCGGTGTGGATCAACTCAAACACACTCTGATGGATCACATCCGACTGAAAACACACACACACACAAATCATCCTTTCTGTATAATATGAATGAAACATTAATGTACTGTACTGCATTTCCACAGTTATCATAACTTTAAAAGAAACCTTATATGTGACTCTCTAGATATTCCGTTTTTAGATAAAGTAATGTTAGATATAAGAGTAATAGAGATAGTAACACGTTTTTCTGTTTCTGTGGTTGTGTTTCCCCTCTGGCGCTCATAATTCCTGACTTCAGGGTGTCTTTGAACTCAGCAGAGCCTTCTGAGTTGAATTCGTTTTTTAACAAAGGAGGTTTGTGAGGGGTTGTTTGAGCAACGGAAAGAAAGAAAGAAAGTAAGAGGTGTGTCTCTCTCGGCACCTTCTGCACAACGACAGCCCTGTGTGTGTGTGTGTGTGTGTGTGTGTGTGTGTGTGTGTGTGTGTGTGTGTGTGTGTGTGTGTGTGTGTGTGTGTGTGTGTGTGTGTGTGTGTGTGTTTGCTCTGTACAGTATGTGTTTGCACTTGCATCATCGCTCTTGAACGCAGCTGGCCAGAACAAACTGCTAACAAAACACTGAGCTGTGGATATTTATTTATTATTTGTCAAAATCTTACATTTATTTATGCACAACCAACACTTTATTTTGAAAGTACTATGAATGGGCCACGTTTGTTTTACATTTTAAAAGTAATTTATAATACATTTTAATGCTTATCTGTTGTCTTTTTCATATTGTATTGTCACTTTCAGTCGAGCACATATTTGATTTAATTACATTTTCTACCTGATTTTTCTACCTTGTATGTCTCTTTTTAAAGTTTGTACCACCCTTTTTTTTGGCGTCAAGCACTTCCTAATATATATTTTGAGAAGGCTAATAAAATTGAACTTCTTTATCCTTATAATATTATTAATATTAATATTATGGGTCATGTTTTACCTGGTGGAAGCCGAGGAAGTCCTGTATGGTGGGGGATGTGTAGAAGATGTAGCCTTCAGCCGTCACCACCAACACAAAGCCGTTCAGCGCCTGAAAAACAAATATAAAAAAAGACTATTTATTCCTCCCATAAACACTACTATACAAAATATTTTATAATAGTGCTCTATAAGCCCTTATTTTATATTTAAATTCCTATTACTGTATTTATGTATGCACCATTAAACACATATTTCTCTCTAGAACACACAACAACCAACATGTGTGTTACCTGAAGCAGCAGGTCTCCCTCTGAGAAGCTGACTCCATCGATGGAGGTCCTCTGGGAGGAGGCTAGAGACGGGGTGGGGGGGGTCAGAGCGTTCTGGACGTTTCCTCCGTACATGAGGCTCCGCTCGCTGCTCCAGCTGGAGCCGTTCTGCCCTTTCTTCATGGTGGCTGCAGGAGAAGAAGAAAATGTGACGGTCAGAAACTAAAATAAAACTTATGACAGGTGGACTTCATGTATTCAGCTTCAAAGTGTCAGAAGAAACAAATTAGCTCCAATTCAGACCAACATGTATTCATAAAATCACATTTTTTGTTCTGTTTGGTCAGCAGGTTTACAGAAAAAACGACTGACACTTTTTTCATGAAACTTGGTGAAAGGACGTAGCAGGATAGCATTCAAATGTGGACCATATTCAAGTCACGTAGACTGATACACATATCGTTTTGAAAGAGCACACAGATTTCTGAGAAAAAACACAGACGAAGAAACCACTGACAGGAAATGAAACTTAGTTTAAGAAACAGCTTTTACTTTTCTCCACCCAGTGTGCAAATCTCTGTGCAAAGTTGAGCAACATTTAAAGAAACCAGAAAAAGATGTGGGGCAAACAGCTGATGGTGTTTACAGGATCATTCCTTCAAGCGGCCCTCTTTGAATTGTTGGGGTTTTCCCTTTTCTGTAGTGTGTTTTATATGTTTGAGTGGTAAGCGGTGCTGCAGCACAGGAACAAATAGAGACCTTTTTAAACATTATAGCATGTAAACATGTCACAGTAGAGGCACTCATATGAACCTGAACATGAGCGTAATAGGACCCCTTTTATATCTGGTGAAATGGGAAGTGAGGAAAAATAGAAAGAGGAAGATCTTTTTTTTTATCAGGGTGGAGCTGCCTGATGTTTCCTGTCGTCTTACAACACCGTCACTCAACTCTTCCTCCTCTCCCTCTTCTCGCACTTATCAAGCACTTTTTATCGGAAAAACAGGAGAAAAATAACCTTAAAATATCCTCTCAGAGAGGAAGCAGGTGGAGGAAACTGGTAAAACAAAATGATGATGGATGAAGTGATGGAGGAGGGGAAAAAACACAGTGCAGTTTGGTTCATGGAGCTAAATTATTAAAGGGGCCCTAATCTGCTCATATACAACAAAATGTATCGACATTAAAAAAATATTGAATTATCTTTTAAAAAAGACCTGAAAATGTAAAATAAAAGTCTTATTAATAGTTAGAATAATCAATAGAGTAGCTGCATGCCTACATGCTTTGCAGGCGGCTGGTTCCAATTATTAGCACAGTTTTTGTTCCAATTCCTCAATCAGTGGGTTTGAAACTAAATGCCTCATCTCACACACACACCACACACACACACACACACACACACACACACACACACACACACACACACACACACACACACACACACACACACACACACACACACACACACACACACACACACACACACACACACACACACACACACACACACACACACACACACACACACACACACACACACACACACACACACACACACACACACACACACACACACACACACACACACACACACACACACACACACACACACACACACACACACACACACACACACACACACACACACACACACCCCCCACCCCCCTGTCCTCCAGGCCAAATGACGACAACAGGCAGAGCCACAACATTTCCCACTGGCATTTGAACGCAGCGGGAGACGTCATTTTGGAAGAGTAGAGTCAACGTTTATTTTCTAATATCGCTTGTGGAAGCAGAAGATTTTTGTCCAAGAACAAAATGCAGCGTCTTCTCCAAAACCATCAGGAAAAACATGTTTTTGTAGCATATAGCGAAACAGCATAATAAGTTATACATCCATGAATAAAGTTATAAAAGCAAGGTTCAACTTATAGAAATAATAATGTGATTGGCCAAGTTTGGCTCTGAAATAGTAGATTTAAAGGTCGGAAAACAGCTGTTGTGGATTGTCACACTAATATAGGACATATAATAATATTCCAAAATAATGCTTATTATTTCCTCTTTTAAAGTGGCCCTTTTTTGACTTTGACTTTTCCTGTAGTACGTTTTTGAGCATGTAAATAGTCTACAAAGTTTCTCACAGAGGATCGCCTTACACAAGGATAATTTATCAAGAAGAATGAGGCATCAAAAGTTAAAAGACGAAATTTACAGTAATAAAATGTTCTGTAGCTAAAACAGAAACTGGACAGGATCCAACGTGTGTTCTTTGATGACTAAATGAGAAACATTTACACATTTTAAGACACTAAATAAGTGTAAATATGTACCAGTTCTCCATAAAAATAACAGGAACAATATGTGGTGTGTGTGCGGGTTGTTAACAAATATTAAGTAGAGATGTGTCGCCCTGAACTAAGAAGAGAGAATTTTAAAAGAGTCGTTGTATTGGGTTTCTGTGTGGTTGTAAGTGTGTGTGTGTGTGTGTGTGTGTGTGTGTGTGTGTGTGTGTGTGTGTGTGTGTGTGTGTGTGTGTGTGTGTGTGTGTGTGTGTGTGAAATGGGGTTTGTCCGGGCATGCTCAGAGTGATACACACTCATATACACACCACTTATAGCCTGAGGCATTTTGGTTTAGTGGTGCATTAAAAGCAACAATGAGCTATTTTAGTACCGAGAAGAACAAGGCGAGACAGAGGATTGATTAAGACTGGGAGAAGAAATAAAATAAAAGCATGTGACGTTAGGAAGAGAGCTTGAGAGTGCTAATTAAACTGTAATTGTAATAAGGCGATGAAGGGCAACAAGTACAGAGAAAGTGCAATTTTAAGGCACTTGAAAGTACTCTATTTACTCCACAAAGTTTTAGAAGTACTTTCCCTCCTCTGCATATACCTGACAGCTTTGCATATTCAGATTATTAGCTAAAACAAAACATATATCAACTAATATATATATATTTTGTATAAACCTGAGAGGACCCACGTAAGCGCCTTGGGGAATTCCCAGCTCTGTTTCTGACGTTGTTAAAAAACCCAATTCTTTGACCTCTTCTACCCTCAGCGCTGACGTTTTAACGAGGAACAGCTGACTTTTACCAAACTGCAAGTAACCCTCGTAAAACAGGAAAACCCACTCCACCTCTTCTTCTATGGTTTTCTTATAAAAATGGGCCCTGGAGGAATTTAAATACCCCCTCCTTAGCTTAATTTGGGTACTGTACAGAACGTTTTTATGATCATATTTCAAATAGCTAATTGTGCTCGGATCGTTTGACAATAACTTTAAGAGGCTATAAATAAGCAAAAAGAGCTCAACAGCGCTACTACATGAAAATAAGAAGCACTGCAGGGTAAATTAGTAAGGCTTGATCTATAAAGTGTGGCTCACAAAATATAGAACATGCTGATCACTAAACCGGGTCTTTAAATATCTTGTTTTATCCATTAAAACATGACATGTATCTAATAAAGTAATATATGAACATGGTGCAACCCTTACACTGGTTCCCCCATTTCTCTCTATTCTATCATATTTGCGAACACAGCCCTCCCCCTCCGTCTGCAAACACCCGCTCCGAAGCATTTTGCGGTTTCTGTCGACTTTGAAACCCAAGAGCTGAATGGAATCATTGTTCTTCATCCCTTTGGACTACAGGAGGAGGAGGAGGAGGGTGAGGAGGAGGAGGGTGACAGGAGATCAGAATCACCGACTCCCTCTCTCTTTTTCTCCCCCTTTCACTCTCATTTTAAACTCTCCCCCCCTCTTTCTCTGCAGGTTAGCACATGAACATACGGTGAAAGTACAGAAAAGGCCTTGTGTGGTTTGGAAATGGAGAAGGGTTTCATATTCAACGTTCCCCTCTTCTTTTAAAAGGTGTGTTTTCTAACATCTGTTCTTATAGTGTGGTTCCTGTTGTGTTGCTCACATTTCGTCCATTTGGGGTTGCTGTAATAATCCTAATTTGTTGTGCTATAATACACCTGGACATAGTGAGAAAGATAGGTCTTGGTGGAATAAGTCATGTTCTTTTTGTGGTAATGGGAGTTTAACAAACTGATATGATCATTTATCTCACTGACCCTATTGAGTGTTATATTACATTGAAGTCCATGTCTTCTAATAAAAGTTACAGACAGAATTGTTTTTTTAAATATACAAAATATTACTGCAATTGAAGAGCGTTTGAGACCAAAACCTTTCAGGAAGAAGCATTACATTCTCTTAAAGGAAAAACTCAAATGTAGCTTGAGCAGCAGTTTGGCAACATGTTTTGAAAGAAGATAGAAACCTGCAGGAAAGACAATCATCGAGACGTTTATCTACACCCAGAGTGAGAAATGAACACAGAAATAAATGCTAAATATAATCCTTAATACTCACGCTACACTATACTTAGAACATTTAAAGAATACATCCCTTTATACTGAGAAAACAAGCTCTACATGTAATCTTTTAATATCATAATTGTTTAGCTTTTTATTCCCACTTTCGACACCTGTCTCTCATCCCTCTGCAGTCGTTTATCAAATAGGCGTTTTTCTGTTTCTTCACTTCTCGTCTCTGTTGTTGTAACTGCCACTTCCTGCCCTGCGGTCTTTGTCTCCCTTTGATAACCACAAATATTTCACACATGGCCGCCGCGCCCAAATTCTGCGCCCACAGACAAATGGTAAACAACCCGAGTGGTGCAGGTCAACAATACCTGAAAACACACAAATATCAGTCACATACAGTATAACCTGTTTATTTCTTCAGATCTCAAGAAAATCCCCCACCATGTGTTCTGATTGGTCTAAAATAACACCACACACATTTACTGCACAAAACATCCATGCAAATCCTGAAACAACACATAACGTCCTGGTAAAGTGCATGAGCTCTTTTCTCACACACACATACAGAGACACACACACACACACTCTGCTCCAGCCCTGACCCTGCCCCTGCCCTCCCTACAGCAGCGGTGACCTTTGACCCCAGGCATGCTGCAGCGATAAGGCAGAGTCTGGAGGAGACGTCTCAGCGTTTACATTCCGCCTCCTCCTCGTCTGAACGACAGGTCACCCCCTGATACTGCACACGACCCACCACACACACGCACACGCACACGCACACACACACACACACACACAACACACACACACTACACATCCATATTGTGGGGAAACACAGTTATCACCCAACTTTCTTTGAAAAATGGAGGATTAAGATTGAAGGGGTCTTTTTTAAGGTATTACTTGTAGTTTACATGTTAATTTATGTATTTCATTGACCCAACTAATCGTTACATTATATTGAAAAAAGTTTCTATAAGAAGTTAAATACAAAGGTAGGTGTTACTATTCTTTCAGCTTCTGTTTAAAGGGGCCATATTATGCTCATTTTCTGGTTCATATTTGTATTGTGTGCCTCTACTGAGACATGTTTACATGCTTTAATGTTCAAAAAGCCTTTATTCAAGACCCCAAAAAGAATAATAGGGCCTCTTTAAAGAAAAAAATCGACTGAAAGTCCAGTATCTAAAAGCGAAAGAGTATTTTTGGGCGTTTAAGTGAAATGAATATAAGACACACTATAAAATAAAACTGTAAATTAGAGAAGCCAAAAGTATTTTAGGTAGATGAATGCATTACTTTGCAGTTTGGCAGCATGTTTAGAAAAGGTTTGCACGAAGAAATGTGCAAAGAAAGAAAATAGTACAAAAATATTCGGAAAGGCTTTTTCTTCCCTTTAACACAACAGATGGAAATACGGCTAATTTGCTCTAGTTGCTGCCTAATTTCTGTCCCCCACAAACACACACCCACAGAACGAGACACACACACACAGAACGAGACACACACACACAGAACGAGACACACACACACAGAACGAGACACACACACACTTAGCCTCGCGTGCGAACTTTCAATCCCCAGCATCCTGCACCGAGAAAGGAGAGGAAGGAGGCCGACGGAGGAAAAGACAAGAGAGAGAGGGAAAACATTTAGTGTGATTACTGTGTGTGTGTGTGTGTGTGTGTGTGTGTGTGCGTGTGCGTGTGTGTGTGTGTGTGTGTTGGCAACTTTGAACGGTTTGCATGATTACATGATCTCCAATTTGGAACTGCTAACTGTTGTTACACAGCAGACACTGATGAGGGGGGGGGGGGAGGATGAGGAAGAAGAGGGGGAGAAATGGGGTAAGAGAAGAAGGGTATAGGAGGAGAAAAGGAAACAGAAAAGATGCAAAGGGAGATGAAAGGAGGAGATGTTGGTCAAAGTGGGAGGAGAGGGTCGCGGTAGAACAGAGGAAGAAGAGCTGAAAGGTGGGAGGAAGGAGAAGTAAAAAAAGTGAGGTAAATAGAGGAGATTTTGTAAAAGGGTGAGGAAATTAATGAGAGAAGGGGGAAGAGGGTGAGGAGAAATAGGAGAAGGAGGTGGCAGGAAAAGGGGGGGGGGGAAGAGGAGGAGGAGGGAGAGCAACAGCCAGTAATCTGTAATGGAGTTTGAAACATAATGTAGCCCCGGTGCTCTTATCGCTGTCGTGCCGTGGACCCATTGAGGACAGGAAACACACACACACACACACACACACACACACACACACACACACACACACACACACACACACACACACACACACACACACACACACACACACACACACACACACACACACACACACACACACACACACACACACACACACACACACACACACACACACACACACACACACACACACACACACACACACACACACACACACACACACACACACACACACACACACACTTTTAATCTACTGAGCAATAAAGCTGTGAGTAGGAGGTAAAGGTTATTTGTATTGATGTAACGTCATTGATAAAACGTCTCATTTCACAGATTTATCAGGTTTCTTCTTTTCAAACTGTCTGCACGAAGTCTGCTTTTTTTTTTTTTTTTAAAACGTTACCGCACTCCTTCCTCTAAAAGTGCACCAAACCAAAGTCCGCACCACAGCTCCGAAGCAACAAAACCTCCGACCGAGAGGACCAAATAATTCTGATCATATTCGAAGTATAAAACCTTCGAATATACAGCCATAAATAATAAATGTATGCCCAGAATTTGCTACAGCCATTTGTCTTCATGCAAAAACATCTCGTCAACTTCAATTGTAACTGAAGGCAGTTATTGTGATTATTGCAGCGGTAATTATAATCCAGTTTTAATGGTGATAAATAGTAAGTGTTGTTGAAACAGACAGCAGGGAACGTTCAATCTTAATGTTCAAAAAGCTCTTTATTTTTCTCATATGGCCTGTGCTGCAGCACCTCTTTTCACCCTCTGTCTGAAACCAGAGCCCAGTCTGCTCTGATTGGTTAGTTGGCTGGCTCTGTTGTGATTGGTCAACCGCTTAGAGATGTCCCGCCCCTTAGCCTATTACATACAATGTGTCTTTTAGTGCAAATGTATGATGGGTTCAGCCAGGCCTTTCTGCATGGCCCTGAACCCAGGCTTGTGGGCTGCCTGTAACCCTGAGCACTGACTGACAGGCCCTCTCAGCAGCAGGCAGGCTCGGCAGGCGGCCAGCGGAGTTGCGTGTAAAGAGTTTATTTAGACAAGAGAGCGAGAGGGTAAGAGGAGTCGAGGAGCTGGCTGCTCAAAGATTTTGTTCAGGCCTGAGGGATCATTTCTGCTGCACAGAGGGAGGAGGTCTCACTCCTGTCAGAAAATCAAGAACCGAACGAAAGTCTAGAAATGAACAACTCACCAGATGTGGTATTTATTAAACTAGGTGTGTGTGTGTGTGTGTGTGTGTGTGTGTGTGTGTGTGTGTGTGTGTGTGTGTGTGTGTGTGTGTGTGTGTGTGTGTGTGTGTGTGTGTTTAGTTGGTTGCATGTGGATACAATGTGCAAAGATTTGTAGAAATACATACAAACAAGAGAAAAGATTGTAAGAACACACACCCAAAAGACATGACTGATATGCTCTGATCCTGGCAGAGGGGTGTGTGTGTGTGTGTGTGTGTGTGTGTGTGTGTGTGTGTGTGTGTGTGTGTGTGTGTGTGTGTGTGTGTGTTGGCTGCCAAAGCGTCTGATATAACTGTACTGGCTTTCGAACACTATCAGCTGGATCAGAGGAGTTGGCTTGCTCTAATGTGTTTTCTGTGTCTGATCATGTCTGAGTGATAAGTTTCCTCCGCCAAACATTTTCTCTCTCTCATCTCTTTCACTCGTTTCTGTTTTTACTCTCACCCCTTCTACCCCCCCTTTTTAAAGCAATGCAGTGACCTGAGGTAACATCAACCAAAGAGTTGTCCGTTTTTTCCTACTATATATTATTTACTCTCCGTCCTTCAAGATGTTTAAATGTAAATGTTAAACTCTGGTTAACTACGAGTTAAAATGCATCGTGCGTCTTTCAAACTCCCACAAAAAACCCTCATTTCTTTTCATAGGTGATGCCACGTGCCGCGGGCGCCACGAGGAGGAAGTGGTAACACTTGGCTGCTACTGTGGTGCAACACACACATACACACACACACACCCACACACTCTAGATGCTAGGGATGCTTCATTATTTCCATTGATGCATGATGTCATTGAAAGTAGGTTTAAATCTAAATGACGTAAAGCCACGTAGAGAAAATGTGACTAAAACATCCTGAAAAAAACCGCAAATGATATCTTTAAGTCAATTATTGGTTGTTTTTTAACATAATGATGAAGATAACAAGTCTAAAAGGGGATTTAACGTCAATTTTTCTGTCAGAAATCCTCATTAATCGAGTCAGGAATCAAGAAAAAGTCATTTCTTCCTCTTTTTTTGACGTATTTTAGAGAAGTGTTGCTTCTTTTAAGACAAAAAAGACAGTCAATGCATTAAAAACCAGCTTTAACCTGAAAACTAAGCCACCCCGATGAGTACCCCGAAGCAGAGAGACAGTGAAAAAGTGTGGAGTGAAAGACTTCAGCTGGATGTTGAAAGAAACACACGACTGATTACAGATCAGTGTTTTCTCTCTGCTGCACACCTGCGAATAACACGGACATCTGATACACAGAGCCAATATTTGTCTTTTATTAAAGAGCAGATATCATCCAGCTTGGATCACAGCTGCAGAAAAACAGCCTGGAAACTGAAACAGGAGACTGACTAATGTTTTTAATAATAATTTAATCACATCTTATTCCCAGGACTGAATAAAGTGAGTCACTGTGGCTTTAACAGCTGCGAACTCTGACTTTAAAGTTTGTTTTTGACGTATGAAACATGGAGAGAGTGACTCCTGAATGTATTTAGTTTAAGATAACCACTTTTGTTGAAGCCAAAATGCTTATAATCTAAATTCAAGCCTTTTGTAACGGCAACAACTATGAATTGGTGCTTCTCTGCAGATGTTTACGTGTGTTTAAGGTAAAAAAATCCCTTCGAAAAAGAAGCTTTAAGTGAATAAATCTGAAAACGTCTGCGTGTTGCTCTCAAGAGGTGAATGCAGTCAAACAGGATGGGTTGGTTTGTTCCAGCATGTCTGCAGGAATGTTCCTCAAAGTCAGAGTACTACTTTAAATACTACTAATACTACGAATGCTATTAGAGCCTCTGCTGAATACAATGCAACATTCATTAAATCTCCCACAAAGTGCTGCAGTAAAGCGACAATTAATTATGGATAAGGAGAAGGTTCATCAGACATGAGCGGGGAGAACAAAGAGACACAGTTAGAGGAAAACTCCTTCAAATAAAAAGGCAATTTACAGATAAATATTTGCCTCCTGTCGGCTCTTGAACGCCTCATGCAAAGTGTGGAGTTTGTTTTGATAGGACATTTTATTTTGAAAATCACAGCGTGCAGCAGGCCAGTCATCGTAGTTATCGCCTACTATTGACATGTATTTATGAAAAGGAAATATTGTAAACTTTTGGACCTTTGCTACAGTTTTAAATCACATTTCTGTGCGTCAAAGTTTGGCGACACAGCAAGAGTTAAACTGCGTGCATATTCAACCGAGAAGGGGAATTTTATTTCCAAAATCGTTTGTCTTCTTAGGAACGTCCTCCTAACATGTCACAGACAACTGGCAGAAAAGGTTATTTTCCGTCTCTTTGTAGCTCTGAAAACCAACCACAATCTGCAAGAAAAAGAGCAAACTGCAGAAATGTGAACTCTCTGAACCTTCATATTCATTTCTTACAAATATGTGAAGAGAACTCATCTGTTGAAGCCAAACTGTATCAAAGTAAAAAGTGAATACCCCGAAGCTATGAACCATCTTCCCTCCACTTAGATGTGTTCTTTAATTATAATTGAGCAACAGACATCGGGCATGCATTTTCTTTTCCTAAATAGATTTATAGTGTTTAGGAGTCAACCTCTTCCAATGTAAACCGTGGCGACAGAAGCTAAACAGAGCGAAGTGGGACCGGAGGCGACCAGCGACAGAGAGGAGCTCCGGGAATCAGCAGCCGAGCGTGACTGGATCTAGGACTGTCAGTCGAGCTGGATTTTCCATCAGAGAGGTGAAGTCCTCGGAGAGCGGAGAGGTTTCACCCCGAAAAACCAGCGTCACTGTGTCTACGTCACGCCGACCACAACGGAAAGTCTCTGAGACTGTACGGTGGAATCCTGCTGGAATAAATTATGTTTTTTTTATGTCATGTACATATGGCAGGAATAATTTTATTTTGATTGTTTAGCTATTTAATTATATTTTTATCTGTGTTAACCCTTTAAGTAATCTTGCAGGATTTTAATTGAGCAGATTTTTTTTCCTGTCATATCATTTAAATATGGCTACAAATCTGGTTATTTAAGATAATTCATCTATATTTTTGGTGAATTTGCTCTATGTCAGGACTATATTTGGGCAATTGCCAGTAAATGCAGGACAATCAAACTTTTTCTGCAGCACATTTATGATAGCTGAATCTATTTATTTGATTAGAACAGTATTATTCATGTTGCAGATGCATAAAGCCGCCTGGATACAACCGTGAAACAGCTGTTTGGATTAGAGTCGTGGGTGTTACCTCTCAGCACATGCGCCAAACATCTAATATGAGACACTGGATCTGTGGGGAATCTCTCGCCATCCCTCCCTCCCTCCCTCCCTCCCTCCCTGCGTCGCGGCTGGGAGGTTTCATTTGGCTCCTAAATATACAGCAGCGCTCTTGGCTAAAAATATTTTTGCTTCAGAGCTCCGTCAGCTGCTGCATGAAGCCCAACAGGAAACACGTGATGAGCTAACAGCTAGCCCTGCAGCCCTCTGCCTCCACCTAAACAAGGTTATAATCTAGTTAAAATTGTTTTTCTTCTTATTTAAGTCTGCCGAAGTGTCCTCGAGCAAGTCCTGACCTCTAACCTCTCTGTGGAAGAGGAGAAACAGAACAAATGTTTCCCTACAAGAATAAAAGAGAGCTGCACTGCAAAAAACGATTTACTGAGTGAAAGTAGTTTTTTAAGCAATCAAATTACATATTGTATGCTTTTGCAGCCCTGTGTGCTACAATGTTCCATTATCTAATGATATCTGCAAATATTTCCAAGTTTTAACACCTTAGAAATACCCTACAGTCCCGAATGAACGCCATGTGTTTCGCCCGGTTTATTTCTTCCCATGTGCTTTGCTTCCCGTTGGACGTGAAAGAGTTAAACGAGCGGAGTGTGGAGGGATTACACAACCACAGCCATTGTTTTGGAGTTCGGGCCGGCGGCGAGGAAGGCCGCTGAGCCGACATGTCTGAACCAGCTGCAGGACGAGGCTCGCTTTCATCTGCAGGAGGAGGTATGTAAACATGAGGAGGAGGACGAGGAGGAGGAAGAAGGGTCTATTTTCTTGCAGAAAGTACAACTGTAAAGGCTGCAGCAACTGTAATCATAATTTGTATTATAGATAAGTCACTAAAAATGTTGGAAAATGCCATAAGAGATATATTTAAGGTCTTCTTTTGTGTAAAACATAGTTTACTGTCATAGAAGATGAAGAAAATCAGTTAGAATCACTGAGTGTTACTACAAGTTTCTTTTAAAGTTACAAAAATGATCAATCAATTACCAGAATTGAATTGTGATATACCTTTTAACCTACAGTAATGTGATTTTGAAAAAACTCCTCAAATATAGTGAATATACTGTAAGGATTGTACACCACAAAAAACCTTGGACACACTTGTGGTTAGTCCTTCCAAAGTTTTCTTTTATTTCTGGGTTCATTAACTATAAGACACTAATCAATCAAAGACTTTAAGATCCTTTTGTGAGCGTTAATTATCAGATTTATATTTCCCCGTTAGTTGAACCGTGATAATCCTCAGGAGATGTTCCTGTTGACTTGAAGTGTCACGGTGAATCCTGCAGCAACACGCCAGCACCTACAGCCGGGATTACTACTGTAAACTATCACACACATGAACACACACTCACACACACAGCTGCAGCATTAATACCTGCAGTGTGTGTGTGTGTGTGTGTGTGTGTGTGTGTGTGTGTGTGTGTGTGTGTGTGTGTGTGTGTGTGTGTGTGTGTGTGTGTGTGTGTGTGTGTGTTAATGTCCTGACTAACTAAACCTCCAGACACTTTGGCTCGAGTCTATCGGAGAAACGCAACGCTGCAAATGAATCAGTTTTAATGTAAAATGATAAATTGTCAAGTAAAATTACAAGAGTTTTACCCTCCCTAAAAAAATAAAAACTTCCAGCTGTCCCTGCTGCGGTGGTGGTTTCTGGGAATAATCTCTGAAATCAAAGCTGTGTAATTGATAGGGATACGAGCAACAAGGGGAAGATGGTTTAGAGTTAAAAATTCCTGCGTCATCGTCTTCTTTTTTGTTTTGTCATGTTTCTGCTTCAGCGCGCCTTTGAAAAGGATGCCAGAGAGAAAAAGATCTGTCCCCCAGAGCGGAGAGGTGAGAAGAAACATGGCGTCTCTTTTATCTTAATGAAATAATGAAGGAACGGCGTCTTCACATCATTTCACAACAGTCTGCACAAGTTTTTACTTTGAACAGAATCTGTTTTCACTCGTCCCGCTTCACTCTGACATCCATGACTGAATGTTTTCTCAGTTTCTCATTAAGATAAACGGCGACATTTTTCTGCTGCACTGTCATTGGTTTATTTAAGTCTCACTGGGAGGTAGCTTGGTGGAAATCTGGAAAATACGTGACTAAAACTTGGAGATGCAAGCGCTAAAAGGGTCCGTAGTGTGGCTCAGTTATAGACACATATTCTTGAGCTGCAACAAGTTCCTGCTGCTCGACAGAAGACTGAAAAGGACTCACAATCGTCTTGAAAGTGAGAAACATTTCATCAAGTGTGTGTCTATTATTACAAATACAGTGTTTCAAAAAGAAAAGCCAACTCAAGCTCCTGCAGCACCAAAGAAGATTGTGAAATGGCTCATTTTTGGTCATTGTGACTCCTTCTGTCTGCAGACAGCAGTTACAGCTCCGGCTGCATTTAACCGTCTCTTTGCACTCTGGCAGCGTCTCCTGTCCTTAATGACCCGCTCTCAGCGTCTATGTAAACTCTCATTCATGAGGAGAGAGGCGTGGCCCTCAGCCTGCCAGTAATTTTCCACCATAAAGATCTAACCGACTCACTTCCCTGTCATTAAAGCGAGCGCGCTGCTTCAGCTCCAGACGTGCAGTGAGGGCAGGGGACTCCCGAAAACCTCAACAGCAGCATTACACTCCCAACCCCAATATCACACTTTGATTACTCTAATATGTGATGTTATATGTGATTGAATCCCTCCACAGGATTCATTTTCAGGAGAGGATGCACAGGGACTATTTTCTTGCTACAATGTCACAAATAGAGCTGCAGCTGATGCAACCCATACTTTCACTAACAATACAAATGGTGGAATACACCCGAGCTGATATTTCATGAATGTCTCTTTTGTGGTCCTTATATATATTCTAACATATTTACCTTTAACAACAAGTGAAATTATGCTTTGTCTTCATGCCCACTAATCTAGTCTTATTTATCTATCTAAGTTGTCCTTAAAAAAGTCTGTGACGCAGCACAAGATTGTCATTGTTTTCTTTAGCTAATAAAAGACCAATCTCAAAATAAAGATAAAAACAAGATCTGTAGGACGGCAATTAAAAGAAGGAGAGCCACAAAGTATCTGCACATCGATCATCAATGAGCTGCACACGTGTTCTCCACATGCTTTCTACTCAAACTGCTGCAAAGACATAAACATTGTTTATTTTTTAAGCTTTCATTTAGTGTTAAACTGCAGCTCTCAATAATGTGTAGCGTTGTGTGAAACAAGCTTTAAATAAAGTTTCATTCAAAGTTTTAGACGTGCATGATTCTGCTTTTGATGTGCAGGCTATAAAGATGATTTATGGCCGAATAAAACAGATTGAAGACGGCGTACTGAAATAAAATTAATATTTAACTGATGTTGAAGACGGGGATTAGTGGCTTTTATTAAAGTCATTGTAATTCCTCACAGAGAGTCTGACATCAACAACATGTGTACATTTCTCCAGAGCAACGACAAAAACAACAAGAAACTGATCATGATTAATAACGTGAATTATTGCCATTTTTGCACAGCGTTTCCATCCAATCACATCGCTCGGCTGCAGCTACATAAAAGTCACGTCCATCAACAGTGAACTTGTGAAAGGAGACGCTAAGATGTGGGTCGATGAAGAGGAAGAAGAGTCAGGAAGCAGCTTGTTCCCCGGAGGAAAATGAGATCATGACGCTCTGTAACTGTATCCTGACCTGACCCTGGACATATCTGCACTGTAAACACACTTTTCAAAACAGAAGAAGAAGAAATAGGGGACTTTATTCAGGAGCTTTTGATCAGATGACATGACCATCAGCATATCGAGTGACAAATAACTGCTGAATATGTTACATTTTCTATTTCAAATCTTTAACTGAGGCTCATTTCATTGAAAAGAACTGCTGTTTTAAGTGAAACCCTGGAGCTTTTTAAAAGCAAAGCAGACCCTAAATATTCTTTTAAATCTACCTCTGTCATCTTTTCCTTGTCTTTTGCCTTGTATTTTCATCCAAATGAGATAAATATTTGTGCCCAAGAGGAACAGAGAGTGCATGTAAAACCGCAGGCGACGAGCACATCATGTCCTGTGCTTTCTAAAATAACACGACTGTCTTTTTAGTGAATTATCTCCGTCTGCCCCCTGGTTTGAGGCCGGATCAGAGGTTAGCAGACACCTTCTCGACTTCGCCCCCGGGTGCTTCCTCTCGCTCTCACTTCCTGTGACAAACATTAATTCCTGTAAGACGCAGAGGAGGGATTAGTCAACGTGTTTTACAGGTTTCCCCTGATCAACGGAGGAACTCTCATTCATTCTCAATTCTGACATTTTAAGCATATCATTCTTGATGCTTTAACCTCTTGTCTTCTGTGAAGCACCAAGTGTCAAAAATTACACCAAAATAAAAAGTTTTGTCTTACAGAGAGGGTTTGTGGAAGGTTTGGGTGAGTGGTGCTATATGGTTTGTCTTACAGAGAGGGTTTGTGGAAAGTTTGGGTGAGAGGTGCGATATGGTTTGTCTTACAGAGAGGGTTTGTGGAAAGTTTGGGTGAGAGGTGCGATATGGTTTGTTACTTTCTAAGAAAGCTGCACAACATATGACCTCTGTACACAAATTGGGTTAAATGTTAAAACAATGAAGCTTGGAGTAAACTTGTTTTCATTCGGTCATAATTGTCCGACAGCTGCTGCGTTTGAACCGTCACACATGAATTAAAGTCACTTTCCTCTCCGGTACAACGCGTCATTCCGTCTGCTGTTGTTTGATGTCTGCGATTCAAATCAGACATTTGCATAATGGAGATAAAAATCCAGATGAGGCGGAGTAAACCTCACACATCAATTCAGGTGTAGCTTATTCTGGTTACAAAGCTGTGTTTAGTTACGCATGAAAGAGCGGTGTTATAGTTTGTTTTTATGATTGTTGTCTGCGTGAGCGTAACAACATCCTGGCACGAAAAAAAGCGCGCCTACCACTCACAGATGAATGAGTGATAGGACAGGAGGACACTGCATCTGTGATTGATTAGTGATGCCTGGCATGTTAACTAAAATGACTCGTTTTTGTATTTGAGTCATCAGCTTTTTGTTCTGAAAAAAATCGGTTTCACTCTTCAGGACTACGTTACCCAGAATTCCATGCAGCTATAGTCAGGATTGGCCTGCAGTACGTAATTAGGGTTATTCAAACTTTATAAAAGGGAGAAGAAGAAGATGTAGATGATTGATTTGAATAAACAAAAGAAGAAGAAGAGGAATACTTTGGTTAAGGACAGCGGATTAAAAGTGAATCCCAGAGACAAAGAAAGGCGGGGAAGAGGAGAGCCAGCATGTTTCTGCAAACACACACACACACAAACACACACACACTGGTGTTTCCCAGATGCCGGGACATGTCTCTACATGAGTGTGTGTCTGCTGTTGTGACTGCGAGGGTCTGCAGGTCTGATGTTATCACTGGACACATCCCAGCACTCATTTCAAGACTCACTCCAGAAAATAAAAATGCTCTCAGAAACTTTAAACTTTAAAACATTGATAAAAAATTAAATTGGTAGATATGGCTGGCTGTTTTCAGTCAAGAATGAAGAGAGAAGTAAATCAAATAAACAGCGCATGAGTTTGTTTCAAAAGATTAGTGTGGGGCCAAACCCATAATACTAATGCAACATGGCGGTTGTCCAAAAATGAAGTTTATTTCCAAATCTGCTGGAGTTTATTAGCAAGGGGATCTAGTATCTGACTGTAATGAGCTCATATTGCAGGAGTTGCATTAAAAGCATGAACGCGGTGAAAACGTTGCTCCTCTCTGGATTTATCTGCTGCAGCCGCTCTTCAGTTTTGCCTCGGGACACATGCACGTCGCTCTCTCTGAACGCCGTTAGAGCAGCATCTGCTTCCTGGCGGCGGTTAGCGCGGGACTCCTGCCAAACACAGAATCTGCAGCAAGACAAACTCATGTTCTGGAGAACAAACCGCTGATATGTTTTTCTTTTTGTCTTTACATGATCAATGTCGCTGTGTTTCTGTACCATGTCTTCCCGGACAAACAGACTCAAGTTTAGTTTCTTTCCCAGGGCCATATGTGCACTTAACGCTGCTAATATTTAAGTTATCATGTCTTCCGTGCAATTTAATGTATTATTTATTTATGTACTTATTCCCTATCATGTCTATTTAAGTCCCATTTCTTGTTTTTATATTGTCTTGTTGTTTTTATATGATCTTGTTGTTGCGCGTTGGCACCTTGAGTTCATATTGTAATTTCGTTGTACTTTCTTATCTCTTTCAACCAGTGGCGAGCCGTGAGCTTTATACCTAGGCCCTCTGACCCCCACCCCTTCCCTCGAAAAAAGAAAAAAAAATAGTTATTACGTCACAGCGTATACTTCAGCGGAATATCAAAACAACGGCCCAGGGTGCAAAACGCATCAATGACAGCGACCCTCTACCACACAAAACAACACCTGGGAACCCAATTTGTGTTCTTTGAAATTGAAAATGATATTGCATTGTGTTTGTTACTTTCGTTGCCGTTGTATGTCTTAAGTGTAATTTGGCATGCTTTTATTTTGAAGGCGAGTTCACGCTGTTGACAGGAAGTTGTTGTTGCTATGGAAACAAGAAAAGTTTCACAGCGGGCGGAACTTGTCATAATGTCAGCGATAATAAAACCCACCCATTTAGAGGGAAGATATGATTGGTCAATTGTACTGTCATTTGACATTACTCTCTCGTTCAGTTACTATAGCGGGCCCTCTGTGAATCGCAGAGAGGGCCAGACAGACGAGCTTCTTTCATGTAACCCATAGATGTAACCCCTACATTCAAACAGAGAATGAACAGGCAGATTCGAAGGATTTATTTCTTTGGAAATGTTATTTTAAATACAATTAAATCAAGTTTTTTTTCGGTAAAACTAATGAAAAATATAACAAAAATAATATTAAAAAAATATATATTTAAAAAAAAATTTTTTTTTTTTAATGTTTTTAAATATATTTTTTTGGAATATCTTAGGCCCTCACAGAGGGCCTAGAGGGCCCTGACGGCTCGCCACTGCTTTCAACTCTCTGAAACAACGCTTAGTGTCTGTCAACAGCTGCCAGCCAGGGAAAGAATACGGCTGAATACGGCCCCTGTAAATGCTCCTCATAGCAAGATGACCCCTTTGACGTCGACCATGAGACAGGTCAAAGGTCAGACTGGGGGTCAGAAACAGGAAGTTCAACGACCTCTCGCAGCTTCAATCGGCTGGGAATACTGAGAGAGACTGGAAACACATCTGGAAAACGCATGCAGGACGAGGAGAGGGGGAGAAAAGACTGAATGTGTAACAAAGAGAAAAGTGTGTATACATGCATGTAAGTGTGTGTGTGTGTGTGTGTGTTTCCTGAGGCCCTGCAGAGGAGGGAAGTTCAGCCGAGCTATTATAAGACCACAAATTACGGCTCTCTCCACGGCCAGAAATCTCCTCTGCCGGGCCTCATCAGCCGCAACATGGAGACTGTACTGCACAAAAAGGGGCAGCGTCACAAAAACACACAGGATCCTCATCAGAAACCACGGTTTTCTGGGCAAATATTGCAAGAAAACGTGGACTTCTACGTCTCAAAAGTTGCATTTTCTCATTTCTTGTGCATCCTTCACACGTGTCATCCCTGCTGCCTCTCAGGTGTGCTAAAGCTTCTTTATCCAATGTCAGCAGAGCAAACATGTCCGCCCACGCAAATGAAACGGCACAGAGAGACAGAGAGAATCATTGTCTTCATTTTAAATTACATATCGGCAGCGAGTCAGACTCCCGCCTGATGAATTACTTTATATACACCTTCTTCTCTGTTCTGGTCCTGCAGCACCTTCTGCTTTAGTTTACTTAGAGCAAAAGTGTATTCAAACTGCTGTATGGATGCATATATGAACAGTATGGAGTCATTTAGGCGAGTTAACAATAACGTTTTCAGTCAAATGGAGTCAAAAGAAGAAGAGTAGGATAAAAACAGATCAGTGTTTGAAGATGAGGGAGGTTTGGAGCAGAAAACAATGGAGGCGTTGTCATGGCGGCCATGGGATCGAACCCCCGGGTGTTTCCCACCGGGCTCCGTCCCGCGGCTCGGAGCGACCGGGACACAGAGCGCTCCATTCTCCGCCACTTCCTGGCCTTCCCATGAGCCTGTGCACTGCTGGGGTCGTCTTTGTTCTCACAGAGTGCATGCTGGGAAATTCACTGTCTGACAGACTCCCTTTGGAAACGCCACGATCACAAAGAGGGATTCACCACGAAGCAGACACTCAGG
Source organism: Trematomus bernacchii (assembly GCF_902827165.1). Lineage (NCBI taxonomy): Eukaryota > Metazoa > Chordata > Actinopteri > Perciformes > Nototheniidae > Trematomus > Trematomus bernacchii. Next base: position 3,282,983 of record NW_022987821.1, on the reverse strand, counting down.
GAAGGTCCCATAAATACTCCAGTGTCAGCGTGTTTATGTTCTGTATATCACACAATCTGCTGAAAACATATCTTAATATCAGAATATGTCTGTATTTACAACTATATATGACTTTTGCATGAATCATCCATCCATTTGACATCATTCTGTCTTCTTCAACTCAACTTGATTGGAGATATTCATTGTATTCCATATACAATTGTTTATAAGGGTAGATAGAAGCCTGGTCTGTGTTTGAATGACAGTGGAGGACACACGTCTTTGTTGGTGGCTCCCTCATCCTAGGAGGTCTTGTGGTTTGTCTGAATTCCTCGTGAAGAATAATCTAATTGAGGAACTCCTGCAGGCCTCAGCGTCTGGACCGAGGCCACACAGCAGCGACACAGCGAACAAAGGACACGCTCATGTCTGTGCATCGGGAAATAAAGAGTGGAGATGATGCAGGGCTTTCTATCTCAGCTACTATCCAGTGCAAACACTTTTTTATAACCTATAGCTATGAATCAACTTCTACATTTGCCAGTATATAGACTTTTTTAGACCATAAAGCTATGAATAAACATCAACATTATGTCAGCATGCTGCACTTCTGAATGGAAAATGTATACTAAGGAAAAAGCGCTGAGTTTATCAAAGCCACTTCCTGTCTTGTCGCTTTTCTCCCTACATGGCTTTACGTAACATATAGGTATTTTTGTCTAAAGTCAGTCAAAGTGGAAAATCATCTACTAAATATTCACATTTTACAGATAAAGATTGGAACTTTGGGTCAACAATCACGTATTTTATGGATGCAGAGGATTTCTATAACTGATCAATCGCTAGTTTCTAAAATGGGATCCAAGATTGTTAAAGGAGCCATTAAGGGGTTCAAAAGCCCTTAATGGCGGCAAAATACAAATATGAACCTGGAAATGAGCAGAATATGGCCCCTTTAAACTCTGGTTACCTGCAGTGGAAGAAAACAGTCTGAATCTGGACTTGAGCAGCTGCGTTGTCTCAGATTTTGAAATCTCCCTGTAACTGTAATTTTATAGACTTGCTGGTACATGAATGTCCCTTATTTTATAGCTTGTACTTTTATTTCAACCCTGTGCCCTCATTCTTTAATCTTTAATCGAGCTCTCTCGACTTTGAGTAATTTCCTGACTTTTTATTTGAAAGTTTAAGTGCTTTATTAAACAAATAGAGAGCAAGAAAGCAAGAGAGAGACTAAGAAAGAGAAATAACGAACACAAATCACTATTATAACTATTATTATTATAAATATTAGACTTTTAACCTGGAAAACATGCAGGGCGAACACACATCTATTAGTTTAAAGTAACTTGCAGTGAATACATTGCAAGATAAACGGCTTTATGAGAAACACAAACCACATTCTTCTGCAGAAAAAAAGCGAATGCAACTTTTAAAGATAACGGAGAATGATGAAGAGGTACCAGGAAATTAAGGGGCCGATATTGCTGTCAGGACACATACAAAAAAACGTACTTTTACATAATAAAAAACCTCAAAAGCAACAGGACGTTTGATCTGTATAAGAAAGCCTTAAAGGGAGATAATAACACGGACAACAATGCACTTTAAATGAAGTCTGGTGCCTTTTGAAGCAGGGAAGAGGGGGTACCTTTAAGTGTGTGTGTGTGTGTGTGTGTGTGTGTGTGTGTGTGTGTGTGTGTGTGTGTGTGTGTGTGTGTGTGTGTGTGTGTGTGTGTGTGTGTGTGTGTGTGTGTGTGTGTCAGAGGAGTCATGAATGCATAAAGCGGTGAGTGTCCCGGTGCCGTGCGAACAGCCTCCCCGCTGTAACAACAAACTGGAGTCCTGCAGCGTTTGTTTGAGGTGGAGGGGGGGGGGGGGGGCGGAGCTGTGAACTTCAGTCGGAGTAAAGAGGGGCCAAACAGTCGGAGGAAAAGGGGCCCCGGGGTGCTACAGGGGCCGCCACAGGAAATGGGTGGGGCTCCGTACGTTAGGGTGACTAACGTGTGTTTTTGGCTTATACTTTTCTGGTTTTATATCATATTAAACTGAATTTACCTGAACATTTTCCACTATTTTCTGACCTTTACAGACCAAACGATAAGTATAGAAAACAAGTGTTATTTGCACACACCGAGCACAGTGCATATCCTGTCTGATATAGACTTTCTGCACATCCTCACACTGCGAACACGTGCACAGAGCAGGTGTGCTCTCCCTCCTCTTCACACCTCCTCCTGAAGAGGTCAGCAGCACATTTACAGCACTGATATAGCCTCTCAGCTGGTCACACCCTGCCCACCCCCCAACACACACACTCACACACAATTTGCTGTAAATAGGATCTCCCAGGTTGTCTCGATTCAATCGCTGCTGAAGACGGAGGAACAATATGAGGAAGTGAATAACCTCATTGAGTTCCAACCAGAAAATGTACAACATTCACTTTCTTTTTAAATAAATAATCGACTAAATTAGGCAAAATGTGTCTTTTCCATATATTGCTTACAAAAAAGACCCTGTTTCAGGGTTGGAGCACTCACCGTTGAAGAAGCTCTTGACCTTCAGGTATCCGACGCTGAGCCGCAGCACGGACAGTTTGTCGAGGCGCGCTCGCACATCCTCGGTGAACGGCAGCAGACTCGTGAGTTTGTCCAGCTCGCCGTTGAGGCGGTCGCGATGCCGCTTGGACGGGTTTGACTTGATGCCATCGGGAGGAGGAGGTTTGGGTCTGTGAAAACAAGAAGGAAAATACATTAAAACACAGAAGTTAACAAGCAAATTATCCAATATGAGAAGCTGATACCTCAAATTTGTCACTGGGCAACTATCCTCAGATATAAAAGTGTTTCATGTGTGAAAGGTGAGTTTAAATGCATTATTTTCAGATGTATTGTTGTTATTTTGGCCTCGCAGGATTTAGCCGGGTGGAACATAGCGGAGCCATGGGAACCATGTCAACAGGCTGATGACACCTGTTATAATCACCTCACCTGTGTGTGTGTGTGTGTGTGTGTGTGTGTGTGTGTGTGTGTGTGTGTGTGTACTGTTTTTCTTGTGTAGCATAAAGGAACTATAATTGCATTTCTTGGTGCAAAACAGTGTTGCAGAATAACAATAAATGCTCCTTAAATGCTATAATAATCGTCCTAAATGCTGCAGCGCTGTCCGGATAAGGAAACTGAGCGGAGGGTAAATAATCCCCGTGTGTTTGTCTGCAGGTCAGCAGATCAGGTGCAGCAGAAAGCGTCTCTGTGTCTGAAACTGAACTCCACGGTAAAGTGGCTCTGTAACTCAAAGCAGACGCTGTTCTTCCTCCAGAGGAGAAGCTGTGAACACGTGGAGACACCTCTCACGTTAAGCTGCTCTTTGGAAGCATGCTTTAGCTCAAATCTGGAATTAGGTAGGCATTATTATTTAGTTTTCTCTTTCCTGTAGTGTCTTATGTGTACATGGTCTCTCCTGTCACAGTAGAGGCACTAAACACAAGTATTAACAGAAATTAATTGGAAGCATTAAAAACACAATTTCTCACCATTAATAGCTTTTTATATTGCAGAGAATAACTGTCACCTTTTGTGTCTTTCTGGGAAAGTTGTGGCTGTGTTAACCAAAGTTTGGATGCCTTTGGGGTAATTTCGGGGATTTTTACATTCATACAGTTAAACCACAGTATCTGATCTCTTTAGAAAAGAGGGACTTTCTTAAATCATGATAACAGATAATCAGTATGTGTTCCCATTTATGTCCAAATCAGCAAAGAAAACATTTATGGCTTCTCAGAAATAACTTTTTTTCTAGATAATCAAATTTCACTTTGAATTCAATCCAACTCAGCACAGAGAACAATGGAGAGTCAGTTCAGGTCATCGGAGAAAATATCAGAATAGAAACAAGTTTTTCTTGGTTATTGTTATCACAAGTCGGCGATACTTCTTCTTTCCCCCTGAAGAGAACATACTGACGTTTCCGGATCATGATGAGCCTGACTTCCTCCACAATAAGTCTAAAGTTGACACACTGTTGTTCACATGACAATCAACAAATCAACAAACAAACAGAAGGCGCTCTTTCACCTCGAAGCACTTTTTGCAACATGAGGCAAACAATGTAAAATGTCTGCAGCTTTCTTCAACTAAATATTGAGTTCAGTGTTCCATAGTGATGTCACCATGTTCCGGAACTTTGGGATTTTAGCCTTTGCAGGCCATTTACATGCACACAAACCTATAGAACACACTACAGGGAAGAGAAACCCTCGAAAAGCAAAAGGGACTCTTTAAGCTTTCAAAGAATCTCAGCAGATAGGTTTTTGGTTTCTTGCTCAAGAGCACTTCAGCAGAGTGTGTGGTTGTTGTGGGAATTTAACCTGTGACCTCAGGTCGGTCTCCCACAGTGCAGCTGCACGTCTGCTGCTCTGCCACTTAAATCAGCTTCAGATGTTCTGCCTCCGCCGGGGACTGTAGGTCAGGTGAGGCCAATCACGTCGCTCTCTGTGTGTATGTGTGTGTGTGTATGTGTGTGTGTATGTGTGTGTGTGTGTGTGTGTGTGTGTGTGTGTGTGTGTGTGTGTGTGTACCTGCATAGCTGCATGCTTTCTATGCAATGTGACCCTTTAACCAACTCACAGTTACCTCCCTGTTACACAATGTACCGCCTGAAGTTGCAGAAAACATTGACCAACTTCTGAGTTACTGGCAACAAGAGTGAGGAAATAATTTGCATTTGAACGAATAAATAAATAAAGATTAGGTCAATCAAATCAACAAGTTTAATTTAAATTCAACATAATAAGCAGGAATATAAAAAAACAGTTCAAAGGGTTTAAATGTAGGGTTTTATGTACGAGTTGGCTGATTTAATGCTGGTAAAAACAAGAAATCTTTCAGCAGATGTAAAGTTTCACAGGATATTTCACAAAGCCTCTAAAAATATATTTACCAGGCCAGAACTGTACTGTAAAATATATCAAATTCAGACAAAAAATCCCAACCAGTGTTCAGAAACAAATGTGCAGCTCACAGTAATCTAACTCTGGTTATCGGCAGATGTGTGATTTCACACTTTAAATCCGTTACACTGTAAAAAGCATGACGTCGGTGCAGCGCTGTAAGTGTAACATAAATGTGTAAAACGTTAAACCCTCCTCTCCTGTAAATAAGACATCTGCTTCCAATAATACCGCAGAACACGACCTATCTGGGATCGAGGAGATGATATCTATCGCTGCATTCCTGACGGCACAACTCCCTGCAAGAACAATGAGCGGCCAGTGTTGTTGCTTCTCCGTTATCTCACAGATCTGCGTGTGTCTCTGTGTGTGTGTGTGTGTATATGTGTGTGTGTGTGTGTGTGGGTTTTTTTTTGTGTTGGACTCGAAAAAAAACAACAATCCCCTGCGTTTACACAAAGGCACTTTGTCTAGAACCGGGCAACGACACCTTTGCAGAACAAAAGAAACTAAATACGATGTTGGCGTCTGCTGCTGGAGGTATGATACAGCGTGGAGGCCGAATCAGGCAAGAATAGGCGATACCAGAGTAGATATTTAAGGATAAAAGCTGCGTATACTCTATATTTGATCATTTTAATGCCTAAAGTTATATTCATTTTTAACATGTTTATATTTTACCTGTGCTTCTTTTCATATCCAGATGAACATTCAGGTGTAAAGATCGGTCGATATCAGTCCAAAAAGTCGATAACAGATACTCAGAGCCAACATTTTGGGATTAGAGCTGCCAATATTCTAAACTTGATGAACTCAATGCCAACAAACTGTTGATTTACATTCATTTGATCCCGTTTGAATCAAATGAATACTAAACTTGCTGGTTCGTGCCAACAACAATTTCTCATTCTACTTCACAAACAATAGCGGTGCGTGAGTTACTGCCCCATAAAACATCGTAATTAACATTTTGACAGTTTGAGAATTACATAAAGACATAAATGATGATACTCTGTGGACTTTGGACTGATGACAGTTAAGATAGTTAAGAGCAATTATGGGACTTGAAAGGCATAAGAGCTCCAGGAAAAGTATGTAGACAATCAGTCTATAAGGCTATAGTCTATTTGGCCAAGTCATATACAAAATATGATACAAAATGTTGATGTTTTATTCATTCTTATATATTTTTCCATTATGTTTACTTGAAATAAAAGGTTATTGATTTGACATCCTCATCAATCACCACAGACTACCAAAACACAGGAAGTGGAAACCTCCGAAATAAAAGCATAAAATCAACATCACTGTTTTTCTGATGTTTACTGATGTCGTAACGTCTGGGAAGTGAATCTGATGTCTGTCACATGTCAGTCATAAGAGAAACAGCTGCTCTTCAGCATGACTTCTCAGCAAAACCCTTCATTGCATTCATTTAGATTAATATCTTAGCATCGGGTTGTTTCCCCTTTTGTCTTGAGCCTCTTTCTAAATGATTGCATTTGGTAATTTATTTTCAGAATCCGAATCAGAAGTACTTCCCACTGCAGGGAAATGTACAACTTGGTTGATTTGGTACAGTGAATCCACACTTCGCACATTTTTTATGGCTTGTAATCTATTTTTGTATTTATTTTCTTGAGCTAGATCCATCCCTTAAGCTCTTGTGGGAATTGAACTTGAGAAAATCCCTGCAGCCAGGCTAAGAAACATGGTCTAAAAGACGGAGAAATGTAGATTAAAGGCTCTTTCAGAAATACTTTAATGCCTAAAGAAGACGTGTTTAATATGGGGGTCCTACTTTTCGCTCTTTATATATTCTCTAACTCTTCTTATCCACTGTTTATACGAACGTCACTCTCCAGGTTAACCAATCACTTCGCTCTATTCCCAAGAGCCTATCATAGCGCTCTGCCAAACCTTTTAAGTCTGCTCTCCCCTCTCTGACAGTTGTCATTTCAGGTGACTCTACGCAACCCTCCTCCACCCCCTTTTCACCTCCCGTCCCTCTGAATCCAGGGTCAAGCTAAACCCCTCCCCTTCAGACCGAACACAACTATCCATTCACCACCACCAGTGTCTAGACCCCAGGGGGGTTTCATCGGATCGGTTCTACCCTCCCGAATGATACTTCCTGCACAACGGGGCCTAATCGCCAAAATCACCATTACATTCATTTGTGTATCTCTGCAATAAATATGTATTCTCACATCAAAACAGTCTCTCCTGATTGAAATATTACTTGGATTGTTCAAGTACTTTGCATTAAAGTGATGAAATGGAGTCTGCATACTTGTTGTTTCATAACTTTTTCACAGACTAAGAAAAATCACCATACATGTAAATGTTCTACTTCTACAGTGTAAACATACAGGTAAAGCGCCTGGGGACACACTGCTGTGACGCCTCCTCTCTCACACACTTACTCACCATTTCCTAAACAAGGAAAAAGAAACGAAAGATAAACCGAGAGCAACTTGGGAGAGTTATGTAAGCGTTTGCGTGACATTGAACTATGTTAATTTGTGTTGAGGGAGGGAGGAAAGAAACAACCCCCCAAAAAAACACCCAGAGACACGGAAGGAAAGACAGGAAAAAGTATGTTGTGGCAGCGGAGGAGGAGGAGGAGGAGGAGGAGGAAAAACACACAGCGAGGCTCAGATTACGCCATCCTCCTCCCTCCCTCCTCCCTCGTGGAAACATTGCGTGAGAGCCTCTCGCTCCACGTCCTGATTATGATTAATGCAGGTAGTACCACACACACACTCAAACCACGGTTCTGACAGGGTTCTGACCCCGGGCCTGCGGTTCTGTGCGAGCCGTTAACACTGCCGTCTGGCTCGTAAAAGGCAGGAGTCACAACCTGGGAAGCTCACAGAGAGCAGCTCCTATGGTCTGAAAAGGCTCCTTACAGCACCGGGAAAACCCTATTCAGCATGGTGCTCGTCAGAAATGTCTAAATAGGAACTATTCAAGCGTGTTGCATTCAAGAGCATCTCTGAAATGGTCTTTGCATTAACGGGAAAACCCACTTTAGCAAGAAAAATGTCTTTACAGCAATAAGATGGGTGTTAATGAGCGATTCAAGCATGTTGCATTCAATGACATGCCCACAAATGTTATTAAAGCACTATTATGGGTGTTAAGTAAATGGTCTGCAAAGGCTAAAATCCCCCCCCTACCTGAAACGCCTCCATTGGACTCCATTGTTTACTTTCAGAACATAGTGACATCACTATGTAAGCCTCACACTTCAATTGGCTAGATCTCCAACACATTGTACGTGATAGGCTAAGGGGCGGGACATCTCTAAGCGGTTGACCAATCTCAACAGAGCCGGCCAGCTGACCAATCAGAGCAGACTGGGCTCTGGTTTCAGACAGAGGGTGAAAAGAGGTGCTGCAGCACAGGCAGTATGAGACAAATAAAGAGCTTTTTGAACATTAAAGCATGGAGACATGTCCCAGTGGAGACACTACATACAAATTAAAGAATTATTAAAGCATGTTGCATTCCATGACTTCTCCAAGCATGTTATTTAAAGCACTGTGATGGGTGTTTAAGGGGATTGTCAAGCATGTTGCATTCAGGAATATCCCTAAAATGTAAAGAACCTTAAATGAATGGTAACGGTGCTTAAAGTGTTATTTTAGGACAAAATGCTAAGTTGATAGTTCTGGTTTGTTTTTCTTTTCTGTGCGGTTAGGTTTTCGGGTGCAGAAGCGGATCAAATATAAAACAAATTACTTGCGAGAGGCGTGTACAATATATATTTCCAGTGGTGGAAGTAACTAAGTATATTTACTCAAGTACACTTTTGAGGTTCTTTTCTTTAGTGTTTGAAATGTACTGTATGCCACGTTCTACTTCGCAGAGATCTTTTCTCCTCCAGTTTGTCAAACGTTGTTTATCATATTCGGTGCACTATCTTTGGATAGTAATCTGTGGTTTGGTTTACTTCCTGTTAATAGGTCAAAAAGTGTTTTTCTTGCAATTAAATGAAACCAAAGCCATGACAAAATGTGAGTTTTGAAAGCACCCAAAACAACAGGAAGAGTCTATTTTAAATGTATTTATTTGAGGCATGTTTAGTCTTGCACTAAGCAGACTGTCCATCTGGGGTCATCACAGTCTGTAGTTAGTGATCAGGCAAACGTTCTTTATAGTACCTTAAAGTCCCAAAGTATACAGCCACTTATCAGATCACATTTTGGTGCAGAAATGAACCACTGCCCCATTTGCTCCTGTAAAAAACACTGCCTGACAAAATGAAGTTCCTTAGAGATCCTTAAAAAGGTCCTGAGGAACTAAGAAATCACAATTAAAGGTACAAAGACTCCTTACAGAACCATTTGAGCATTGTTATACACATTATAAATAAAATGTAGTCCAATGGGCTTCCATATTATGCAAAAAGCATGTTCCTACTGCACATAAAACCCTGCCATATTCTCATATTGTGTTTCTCAAAGATGCAATTTGAATATGCATCCGCTTTAAGAGAAATAGACTCAAAAGGAGGTAGCATTATGATTTATACTGATGTGGGGTTTTCCTCCCAGCCAACAGTCAAACAAAAAACAACTCAAAATGCCATTCGCAGAAAGGAAGGAAAATAAATAAGTCAAAAGAGTTTTATAAAATGTGCACACATGAGTCTTGGGAAGCCTTGCTGCATCAGGTGTTATGATTAGATTTTTAATCATTCTGCAGCAACAGTTTTCTTTATGTTCCATGCTGCAGTGCTGTTGGACTTCAGCACCCAGCATTACACAACCACAGCCGGGAAAACACACTTTATGGTCTTTATAGATCCAGGACAATGTGGCTACTATTGCAAACACTGAGTGCAACTTATGACCTACTGCATGAACTCTTATTACCATGTAACTCAGGCTGTAATGCACACTCCTCTGGAGGTGTTTGCACAGCTGTAACTCAGTAAAAAAAAAAACTATTTATCTTAAAAAAGAATAAGAAAAATACATAAAATATTATTTTAATGCAATAAAATCATCAAAAAGTCATTAATGCGTGATGTGGTGTGGAAATAGTATATTTAAATATGTTTTAAATCCTGAAAAGAAGCATGAGTAGTATAATATTTCTAAAATATTACAGTAAAAGTACAGTACGCAGTACAATGGGTCACCAGACCAGTGCCTACAGGGGTGTTAGAGGCATATAGAAAGTACAATAAAAGCATTGTGCACAAGCTTTTTATGTACCCAATACACACTCTGTAATATTATATGAATAACTATAGGAGTATTACACAGTTTTTACAGTTTTATGCTTGTTTACTTACATTTTCTGCACTGGCTTCTTCCGTTTCTTTGCAGCGTAAAGCGACGTGTTCGCCAGCATGGTGAGTTCAACAAAGTAAGGTAAATGAAAAGTGGCTTTATCCCGGGTTTTTAGGAACAAGTTACCGGTACAACTCGGTAGATTCACATCCCTCAAACAACAAAAACGACCAAAATAATAAAAAGTATGAAAAATGAGACGTAAAATCCCCTTTACGTCGTCGCTTGGTTCGTTTAGAAAACGTCCCTCTACGCACTTTATGTGCTCCAAACTCCCAGAAAACGTCCGCTAACTATCACGACTTTTCATCCTCTGTCGCTTTATGTATATCCACTCCGATTTACCGCAAATACCGTGACTTTTGAACGTTAAATTAAAAAAAAGTCCCCAGAGGATTTTTATGTAAGTCCTCCGCCTGCGCGTCACCGCCAGTGTGATTTGACAGGGCTGCTGGCGCGCGCTCCCGTAGCCGATTGTGTGTGCGTGTGCGTGTGCGTGTGTGTGTGTGTGTGTGTGTGTGTGTGTTTGCGTGTGTGCGTGTGCGTGTGCGTGTGTGTGTGTGTGTGTGAGTGAGTGACACCTTTGCGCGAGCAGAAATATTTAAGGTGGACCAAATGTGGGCCAACTGAGACTAACCACACAGAGGAGGAGGAACTGGAGGACTGCATCTCTACCAGGAGACCTTAAGAGGGAATTTATTTTCTAACCTATCATATTACACTAGAGTTACAATAATTGATGTATTAATACATTTTCATTTGCATGCAAAATGTATTGTTAATATCATTTTTTAAATAAAAAACCACAATCAAATTCTAATGAAATAATAATTATAATAATTATAAGGATACAATTAAAACATTTATATTTTTTATAAATGTAACAAAAATAATTATTATTTATAAAAAATAATGCATAGTTGAACTTTCAATTAAACGAAGAAAGTAAACTGCATAATTAATTCATCTATTTAAAATAACAAATATTACGGTTCATTTAGCAAATGTAATAAATACATTAATAAAATGATGAATAGTGTACACTAGAGCAGTGGTTCCCAAACTTTTTGTGCCCAAGGCACACCAAAGGACAAGTAAAAATCTCAAGGCACACCTATTGTGCAAAATAGCCCTTATAACACGTGTTATCACTCATATCATGTAAAATATCTGTAAATGTGCATAATTATTTACTAATGCCAAATAAAATGTGACAAAGACAACTATATTACTCATGAAATATTTATTAACGGAATATTTCAGAAATTAAATTTGAAACTTTATCAAATTAGGCTTCATCAAAGCAGCAACACACTCATTTAAACCAGACAGGTCACAAAATTAAAAATGAGTCAAAGACTCAGCAGAAATTCAGCACAGAGAACTGTCAATGCAAGGAAGCTGCACTGTCTATGGGCCTGAACTACAAATTATAAATGTAACATTTCAGCAATCAGCATTGAAACATGTGCTATTGTAAATATTTTGCCGATTTACAAATTAGTGAGATACATGTGCCTGTCGGGGCGCGCAGATTTTTTTAATCCTTGGTGGCACTGAGGAGAGGGCCACTCTCAAGTCCTGTTCAACAGAGAGCCGTGACCTCCTGTTGTTCTTCATGTAAACCAGAGTAGAGAACCGAATCTTGTGCCGCGGCACACCGTTTGGGAACCACTGCACTAGAGCACTGGTTACAAATATGTGGCTTGAGACCCCTAAGAGGTCACCAAAGCTTCATGATGGGTCACGAGACCATTTTGAAGACAACTTTTTTCTTTTAAAATATACAGTCGGTCTATACATTAGGTTTTCATTACATTTCTGTAAAAACAAAACCTTTAAATGCTGCAGATCTTTGTTGTTGTGGCATCATCGGAAGTACAATAAGTTATTTTTACTTTGGAAAATGTTGAACCAAGGATTTGTTACATTTATTCACAGTAAACACATGCAAACCTTCCTTAGGATTTGTTAAATAACTACTAAAAAGCATTAACTTGAAGCACTTGTTGAGCAAAGTGCCTGAAGGGTTGCTAGAAAGGCCCTTCCTGCATGCAGCATGTTTGACCGAAGAGCTTTTAGACATGGCGGAGCAGAGAGTTCACGAGTCGTCGTCAGAGTTTGGCAGCGTGTTTACTGCTGTGTAAATGCCACCTCTGCATGTCGCAGTAAAACGCAGCGCGGCCTGCGGTGGTGCAGTGGAAAGTCACCGCAGCTCTGCAGCATGTTTCCAGCTCCGCCAGAGATTATACAGCGGTGCAGTTTAGTCATGGCTTGCTAATGATGAGGAGCAACTGGCTTCTTATGCCCCCTCTGTGAGTCCCTGCAACACATTCATAATCCTGCTGTCAGACTTCACTATCATTGGTTTTAAACTGCCTGCTGTAAATCATTCTGTGAATGTCTCAATTAAGAGCAACCACTGCTCGGCTCCATTAGCAATCTCCAGATCACAGAGATATTAAATTAAAGCTTTGCAGGCCTAAATCAAACTGTCATCCTCCTCACAATCAAGCAGCTCAGAGGACGCTGCAGACAGAAAGAGCTCTGTGAAAAGCCTCGTAAAGAAAAGGAAGGAGAGACGGTGTATTCAATCAGAGTGTATTTAAACAAAGGTTGCATTTTAATAAGGCCAGAGGGTGGCACATCGCAGATAGCTGTTGATTTAACTGCCGTGTTGAGTGATAAACAAAACGTCCTGCCATGGCAACATGCAGCTAACAGTTCCCCCTCTGCACAGTTGTATACGCAAAGCATGCACAAATGAGAAGTATATTTAATCACAAGGGAAGAATAAAATAATGGCTTTATATAAGATTCCTTTGTATTTGGTTAGCTAGCGCTCCAACACATTGTACGTGATAAGGGGCGGGACATCTCCAAGCGGTTGACCAATCGCAGAGCAGACTGGGCTCTGGTTTCAGACAGAGGGTGAGTAGAGGTGCTGCAGCACAGGCAGTATGAGAAAAATAAAGACCTTTTTGAACATTAAAGCATGTCACAGTAGAGGCACACAGCACAAATATGAACCTGAAAACGAGCAGAATATGTCACCTTGAATTTGTTACTAATTTAAAGAGTGTCTTCATCAACATATCTTTGGTGTATTTCTGCCTCTTTGTAGGTGAAATATAATGAGAAAGCAGCCATGAACCAATTGTTCTGAACTTCAAACTCCAAATAACAACGTCTCGTCATAATTTCCATGCAGAAGAATCCTGATGCTTGACACTTCGTATTATTTACAACAGGGATTTTGGAAGTCGGCAGCGCCTTACACAACTTGAACCCTCATGAAGAGAAGTCACAAATGAAAAAAACTCCAGTTTACTTTACAACCAGTCAGATGTTGGATGACAAATATCGACTTATTTCTCCCTGACGTCGAAGTTGTGTGCCTTTCAGTTTCATAGATTTGGTTCCTGGCGTGCTGCAGCAAGTAGCTCACCGAAAACAAAAACATGGTAATATATCACGCCGACAAAGAATACAATGAACAATACAGGAATATTTCAAACTTATGACCCTGCTAAAGCTGGTTCTCCTCTCCCTGACAGAGCGTAGGAGGACACGGGGACTGACTGCCAAATTACCCGAGCTTTGGATAAATATGTACATGCACCTTGGCCGTTTCATCATTCTACCAGTAAACGCAGAGTGAAGCAACAGGGGACAAACAGAACCCTTTACCTGGAGATAAGCTGCACTGGAAACTGTACATGGAAAATCTACAAAATGACTGGTTTTTGTTTCTCTCTTGGAGCACATCTCTGCAGCAGGTTCAACAATCTGGCAGAAAGACTGTAAAACAAAGAGAGGAGGCCGGTAAAGCTGCATATTTTTTATCATGAAGTGTATATCAGCTGCTTCTTGGAACATTTCATGCAGATTGTCTCATAAAAACAACATGTTTTTGTCTCTCAGATGGTACGTTTCCGCCTGTTCCTCCTCTTCTCCAAAATATGAAACGGTACAGCGACCAGGTCGAGAGCTCTCAGACATACGAGGTCTCAAATTAGCATCCGTCGCAGGGATAAAGGATGTAGATCAAGATATGATTAAAAGGTTGCAGCCTCTCAAAATTACAGGCCTGCTGCAGTCTTGTTATTTTCCACGTCAGGTCCTCCGGGTCAGGCGGGGCTCGAACCGGCGTTCCTCCTGCAGCTCTGGTTAGTGGTGAGGCAGACGGAGGACACTCAGCGGGCTGCAGCGCCGGTTAATATCCGGGACAGGCGTGTTCTGGTAAATCGGTGGCAGATGTTGGCATAAAATGGGGATTTTCAGCGGTTAGTTTGTACCAAAATGTGGATAGGAAGTAAAAATGCTTTTCATTACTGGTTCAACATGCTTTTATTATAGTTCTCCACCAATACTAAGAGAAGGGAAAATCCCCAAAAAGCACAATAGGGCCCCTTTAAATAAAGCCTCTAATGGAAAGGCCCCTACATGCTAATTACTGAGCGCCACATAGGACACTTTGTTTGTGGAGAGTTTATTAGACTCAATTTAGCACCACGCGTTGTCAATAGTATCTTATAATGTGTTAGGCTTGAGGTGCATTATTGTTCAATTTGAGAGGGTTTCGAAGAAAGAGAGGGTTTAACACGTTCAAAATGTGCAGAAATTAAGAAAAAAGGGTTTAGTTTTGCTCCAAAAAGTGAGTTTGAATCTCAAACAGAAGCTAAAAGTTGCTTTATTAGCACAACACAAAAAGAGTGTTTTATTCCTATTCTCCAAAGTCACTCACCAGAATGAGTTAGGTTACGTTAAACCGCTCGTTCCTGGCCCAGTGTGACGTTTAAACTGCAATTAAGGAATCAGACTCTCATTTACTGAATTAACTGCAATTATTTAGATTCATTTGCAGGTTAATGATGGATTCTCACACCTTTACGAGGCATTTGAGCAGGAAATCTGGGTTTGTTCCAGTATAAGTTGTATCTGTGTCTTGTGGCAGTTTGTGGCTTGTTTTATTGTGCCTTTATAGTTTATTTACTGTGGTTTTATTGTTGTTTATAAGATGCTTTCACCATGTGTTTGCCACGGGAAACAGCTGCCTGCTATCCCAGTTTCACTCAAGGGAAAATCAAACTCAACTGAACAGGCTAAGAGCATGGATTTGATAGCTCTTTGTGTCAAAAATCCATCATTTGTACTGATGTTTTACGAACATTTTTGTGCAAGTAATATTTTGTTACAGCCATTGCGAGGTTAACAGTCAAAATAAGGTGTTAACACTGCAGAAATGATCCAAACACAGCCTTAAAATGTGGTATTTTATTTAAAAAGTAAGCCTGTTAAAGTGAGATAATCACATTTTTCTTGTGTAAAACTTAATAATTCAGTAAATCACATTATTCCACCTATTTTACTCCAAGAAAGTGTCTTTTTAATCCGTTTTCAAAGTACAAACTCCAATAATGGTGTGTTTCTCACAGACCTGTGTCATATATCATGTTCTCATGACCTTTAGCTCAGTCCCTGTTTACAGGATTAGGCTGCAGAAGTTGACAGCTTTATGAAAAAAGGTGCCATAATCCTTAAAGAAATACCTGTGGTATTAGACGTCATGTTTTGTATTATCGCCTCTTACAGCTGCATCGAAATGTCACGGCTGTGTGTTTCTTTGTTTGGATTACGTTTTATTCAAAGGCTCGAACATGATCTTTCAGGAGATGTGATCAATTATCTACAGACACTCAGCGTCCTTTCAAAATAAAATAACTTTAATGCTCTCTTTACTCTTATTTAGCGGCAAAAACCAGGTCAACATTTATCCAATTCTTTGATTTATGAGCATCTCTTAATCAGCTGCACCACATGTTTACTGTTAATTAGTGAGTGTTAGCATGCTGCTAATGGCTAATGTTAGCATGCCGCCACCCTGTCTTCTATGGGGTTTAAAACACATGGTTAACATTGTGAGTGAATGTGGAAATGCAACAAAACTAGTTGTCAGCAGTATTAAGTGTATTAAGATGCAAAAGGTGACAACATAATGCTGGAGGTTTACTTGAAACGGTAGAGATTATGATTAGCATGCAAAGAAGATGAACGTTGCATCCACTTGCAGCTGATAACATTTCCCTCAAACAAATTGCTAACGAGCCACAGGAGCAGCTTTTACGAGCTATACTGTTCAGCTGTGAGCCGAGGGAACAGGAGCCGATCTGCAGAGGCTTTTTAGAGGGTTTTTAAGAGGTTTCTCTGAGGTTTTTAGAGGATTTTTAAGAGGTTTCTCTGAGGTTTCTCGAGGGTTTTTAGAGGTTTTTTAGAGGTTTTGTGGGAGAGAAACTCCCTCTGGAGGTGACACAGGGATTTTAGCCTTTGCAGACCATTTACATGCACCTATATAACACACAGAAAGCATAATAAGGCCTCTTTAACATCCATATCTGTGTGTGTGTGTGTGTGTGTGTGTGTGTGTGTGTGTGTGTGTGTGTGTGTGTGTGTGTGTGTGTGTGTGTGTGTGTGTGTGTGTGTGTGTGTGTGTGTGTGCAGCGATATGAAACTGAATCACAGTGTTGTTGAGAAACACAAACGTCCTCTGGATAAATAACAGAAACCTCATCCCGACCTGGAAGCACAGATTTGTTTTCGCATATTTATTTGGACGAGCGTTTAATCCATCATCCCGCCGTGTGACTAACCGAGCATGCTGGGAAATGTTTTTGTCAGCCGTGATACTTTCCCAAAGTTTTTGTTGATGAATCACTTCAGAGGAAAAAAAAAAGTCCTGGAAAATGAAACTGTTTTTGAGCAGGAGATGGTATGAAAGAGAGCGTTCGAGGCGCGGAGCCGGTCCCAAACTAATTAACTGAAAAGTCACTGTGAAGACTGTTTGTACTGATTTACTGTTTGTGGTGGTCGACCTCCTGCCATTTTAATAACTGAAATTTGTTTTAAATAAACATGTTTTATCTTATCCTGTTCTGTAGGTCATAAAGCACTTTTGTTGACATCGTAAACATTGAATGAATGAACTCGATGGCTTTCTTTTTGTCTTCTATATCGATGTGTAATGTTAATTAAACTGCATTTACAATGTAATGTTGAGTGTTAGTGGTCCTAACTACACGTTACACTGAGAAAAATAACATATGATTAAATATAAATATAAAATATAATGAAGTAAAACAAACATGAACTATGAAGTTGAAATTCTGTTTTTTCCTCCATGTACAGATATGGGTACATGTAAAAAGAGAATATGTACAAATAATAATTTGAAGTTAATAAGATAGAAGTAATAATAATTTAAAAAAGACTACACGTACACACACTCACACTGGGAGAGCTCCATTCGCACGCAAAGGTGCCGCTCTCTCCCTCTTTGTTCCCACATTCTCTGGTGGTGACCTCACAGTGTGTGTGTGTGTGTGTGTGTGTGTGTTTGTGGTTTTTTTGGAAGACCGGCCCTTGGATCGAACTCCGCCAGCCCCAGACTATTATTATTGCTGCAACACACACACACACACACACACACACACACACACACACACACACACACACACACACACACACACACACACACACACACACACACACACACACACACACACACACACACACACACTTGACTCGATTGGCCTCTCTGCCCATCTGGGGTTGATTAAAATCACCACTTCCCTATACACACGCACACACACACACATGTGCACGCACACACACACACACACACACACACACACACACACACACACACACACACACACACACACACACACACACACACACACACACACACACACACACGCACACACACACACACACACACACACACACACACACACACACATACACTGACATGAGTTGGATGACTGTGTAAATAGTGTGTGTAGTTATGAGCACTCTGACGGCTTATGAACTCAGTCACCCCTCAAAAATAAGTACAATATATCACTTTGAGATGTAGTGGAGTAGTAGTATAACGTACTCAAGTAAAAGTACCTCAAATGTGTACTCACGTACAGTACTTACCAAGAAAATGTACTTAGTTACTTCTGGTTTAGAGAAAAGTGGAGGATTATAACAATGAAAGCTGTAAAAGTGAGGAACTCCATAAAATATATAACATTTTCACATTCCAGTAATAATCTTTTTGGATAACAGACCCTGCAAACCTCCTCTTGTCTGGAATTACTCAGCGTTCGGGGAAAATGTGGTGTATTTAACATCCTTTTCCTTTCCTTAAAACAATCTCCTCTCATTTTCCCCTGGCCACCACAGCGCTGTTATTGAAAGTATTGTTACTGACTGAAAATGGATTTGACAAACAGAGAAAATGTGAGTCACAGAGGAAATTTCCCACCTAAATGTTCCTAGGTTTTATGCTCAAACTTTTCCTCTGAACGTGTGTATTTTTTATGTGCTCACCTGTTCGGATGCTGTCAGACGCAGCCTCATTAAAAACCTAAAGTTAATCAACCATCACATCCAGTTCAAAGCCGCACACGCTGACTCATGTTTAGGTAAAACTAACATCAGCATTTCTGCAGCTGCTCAGCGTCAAAGTCTAGAAAACAGAATCCACCTTTGTGAAGGTACTTCTACTCTACATGACTTTTATGTCACTTTATGCATAAAAGGAGGGGATTATTATTCCTTTCTCTCGACTAATATGATTTTAAAAAGTCCAAATATTTATTATAAACACAGATATTTTGCAATTAATGTAAATTACTAGTGAGTGTAAAGTAGACCTGCTGTTTTACAAAATAATTTAATACTTACATTTTTTTTTTTTTACTTTTCCAAACGCAGTATCAAGGCTGTTCTAGTGTGTGAAAGCTGTGTGTGTGTTGAGTTCATTTGCAGTTCATTAACAAGCGTCACACGGTTTTAATTTGCAGGTTTTATTAGCCGATAAACACACACACACGCACACCCACACACACACACACACACATGCACGTGCGCGCACATACACACACACACACACGCACACACACACACACACACACACACACACACACACACACACACACACACACACACACACACACACACACACACACACACAGACTTGTAATCTACTGAGCAATAAAGCTGTGAGTAGGAGGTGTGTTTAATGAAGTAACATGACCTGTTACAGGATTAAAGATTATAATTAATATCTAATTACTTTCCCCTTTGATTAATTTACAATTGATTTGTTCCCTTTTATTGTTATTGATCATAAATCTAATTGAGTATTGAATTCATTTTTTTACAACTGTTTATTGCCGTTTGCTCTGAAACGGATGATTTGGCGCCATCCTCTGGCTACTGGTGGTATTACACCTAGAAAAACTAGCTTCACATGTTGCCAGTTTTTTACTGTCAAACTTTAAAATATTCAACTGATTTAAGTCTAAATAAATGTTTACGACTTTCCTGCATTATATTTATTAAATGTATTGACTTTTTTAATTTAATTATTTTAATGTTATTCTACTTCATATCTCTACTTTACTATATTTCAAATACAGATATTGTTACACGTTTGACTCCACTTCATTTATTTACTTTCAAATTGACATTTTACATTAAAAAAAATTGTTTCATTTAATATTACACATTGTTAAAGATTAGAAGTAAATAAAGTAATTAAAATGACAGGCTGTGTAATGTATATGTAATTTAATTTTCCCTTTTTCAGTTCTAATCTCATGATTAAAAAATATATATAAAATACATTTCAACAGATTCGGTTGAAATGTATTTTATGTATTTGTTTTATTTTGGAAAATGTGTTAAATGCCTTTTGTTTTAATAAAATGATCTCCCCTAAATTAGACTTAGCATTTTTTTAGTGCAGTACCGTTATCTGACCGCCAGAGGGCGACAGTACAACGTGTCTTATGCTAAGGGCTTTTAAATGGCACTAAAAAAAATACTCTTTGTGAAAATTCTTTAATAGAAAACATTTGAAAACCAACATTATTTAAAATTGTTACATGTAGAAAAATCACAATAAAAATGTGAAAGTGCTGATAATGTAAGTAGTATAGTGAAGTGTCACATGTCAATAAAGTAATTAAAATGACAGGCTGTGTAATGTATCATTTAAGTTTCACTTTTTCAGTTTTAATCTCATGATTAAAAAATATATATAAAATAAATGTCAACAGATTCGGTTGAAATGTATTTTATATTTTAATTTTATTTTGGAAAATGTGTTAAATGCCTTTTGTTTTAATAAAATTATCTCCTCTAAATTAGACCCATTATGTTCATAGCATTTTTTGCATGCAGTACCGTTATCTGACCGCCAGAGGGCGACAGTACAACGTGCCTTATGCTAAGGGGTCTTAAATGGCACTAAAAAAATACACTGTGTTAAAAAGTGTCCAAAAATAGTGATGAAATTAATAAAAGTCAAAGGACTCGAACTCATAAATACATTTTCATACAAAGTGCAGTAGTTTTTGGCTCAATAGACATTTTTCTGACTCCTATATTAGGACCAGTGAGTAACATGAAATACTACAGGGCTTATATTCAGGGATAAAGTCACAAAAAAATCACAAATTCATGAGATACAATTCTTTAATAGAATACATTTGAAAACCAACATTATTTAAAATTGTTAAATGTAGAAAAATCACAATAAAAATGTGAAAGTGCTGATAATGTAAGTAGTATAGTGAAGTGTCACATGTCA
The DNA here is from genome assembly GCF_902827165.1 of Trematomus bernacchii. Taxonomy (NCBI): domain Eukaryota; kingdom Metazoa; phylum Chordata; class Actinopteri; order Perciformes; family Nototheniidae; genus Trematomus; species Trematomus bernacchii. The sequence goes on along the minus strand of NW_022987821.1, from coordinate 3,262,102 downwards.
ATAAAGTAATTAAAATGACAGGCTGTGTAATGTATCATTTAAGTTTCACTTTTTCAGTTTTAATCTCATGATTAAAAAATATATATAAAATAAATGTCAACAGATTCGGTTGAAATGTATTTTATATTTTATTTTGGAAAACGTGTTAAATGCCTTTTGTTTTAATAAAATGATCTCCTCTAAATTAGACCCATTATGTTCATAGCATTTTTTGCATGCAGTACCGTTATCTGACCGCCAGAGGGCGACAGTAGAACGTGCCTTATGCTAAGGGCTCTTAAATGGCACTAAAAAAATACACTGTGTGAAAAAGTGTCCAAAAATAGTGATGACATTAATAAAAGTCAAAGGACTCGAACTCATAAATACATTTTCATACAAAGTGCAGTAGTTTTTGGCTCAATAGACATTTTTCTGACTCCTATATTAGGACCAGTGAGTAACATGAAATACTACAGGGCTTATATTCAGGGATAAAGTCACAAAAAAATAACAAATTCATGAGATAAAATTCTTTAATAGAATACATTTGAAAACCAACATTATAAAATTGTTACATGTAGAAAAATCACAAACAAAATGTGAAAGTGCTGATAATGTAAGTAGTATAGTGAAGTGTCACAGAGTGGCCGTAGTATGTAAAAAAGCCTATCATAGTAGGTAAAGATAATGTTTAAAAAATACAAAGCTGAGATAAAAAAAAAAACGTAACATATAGTTATAGTTATAGTCGCTTAGGTAAAAATTCAAAATGTACATGAAGAAAACCACATATTTATGGGAATAAAAACTAGGATATTCTCTGAGATTATAATGTCATAAAGGTAATATTTTTAATATTTCTTGTCTCTATTCGTGCTCTTCAGCCGTCAGTGGTTTCTTGCTTTGTTGCTCCATATCAGCAGCATCAGACTCTTCGTCTTCCTCTTCCTCATTGAACTCGTTGGTGACATAGGAGCCTTTTTGTCGGGATGAAATCCAGATCAGCACGGCCATGATGCAGATCAGCAGCAGCAGCACGGAGCCCACTATGCCTGAAGGTGGAGTAAAGATAGTGAAAAAACACATCAACAAGTGGTGTCAGGGCTGCAGATTAAGATCTTGAAAATAAATGTGTTTTAATTGGCATCATTCAGCCTTGAGTCAGATATGCACATACTGTACAGGACATAACACAACTTGAAGGAACACTTATTATTAGATCAAATTAGGAGATAAAAGTCGAGATCTCACCTCCAATTAAGGCTCCAGACGTTCCACTGTCTGTAAAAGACATACAAAAACTTGAAATTAAGCTGAATGTTTCCGTTTATTCATGCATGAACCTTTAGCTCCTTATAAGGCATCATGTATATTTATCAACGTGTTAAAAGAAGCATTACATTGGGGCGTTGTTACTGTCATTGTGAAGCTGCTGCAGGACACATGTCTGCAGAATCCAACCATGCATGGTATTCAAACACCCTCAGTCTATTCTTTGTGAGACGATAGACTGTTGCATTTAAACGACACTAAAATCCTCTCCAAATGTTAACTTTCCAACATGTTTGATAAGTGAGGAAGTGAAAACAGCAGCTATTTATATACATTTGAATACCAGATGCTGCAATATTCCCCTCTAATATGTAATGGAAAGTATTTTAAAATAACACTCAAATAAATGAAACTGAAGGTTTTTTTCCTCCACACAGAGACACAAATGCCCAGGCGTTGCTGTAGAAACAAGAGCAACTGCTCTTATCTCCGTGGCGACAGACCCTGGAGGTTATCACACTCCACTGGTGATAAGACACTCCCTGCTACACACACACATACTGTACACACACACACACACACACACACACACAATTTATTACCTAACTTATAATAATTTTTTTTAATCTTTTGCTGGAAACATGATGACTAGATCAATAAAGTTTTTGAATCATTTTATTATGACATTTATGTACATGTACGTACCTTTGAGCATTATCATGGGGGTCACGACCTCATGAAGAGCAGGAGCTGGAGCAGGTGTCACAGGGACCGTCAACACGTCAGCCATTTTCTTTTTTTCCTACACAAAAGGCAGATGTTAGCAGCATCTTCTTTAAAGAACTATCTTGGGAATGAAAAAATGCCATTGTTGCAACGGATAAGAAGTATATATTAGTATCATCCTCGGAACAGTGTCAGGTCAGGATTTGTCTTGCAAAAAAAATAATATATATAATTATTATTTTATGACTAACCATTATGTGATATTTATAAAAGTTAAGGGTGATGCAGTTTTTTGTATTTTCCCTAAAAATTATGCAACTTTTTCATTTAAATTAATTAAAACCAGTGCCTTTTATGTTAAAACAATATTGTTGAGGATGTTCGACTGCAAGTAAATGTGGAACAAATAGAAGTAATTAAGAGTAAAATAAACATGCAGCTCCAGATTCATGTTTAAATCTTGCAAAACTTTAAGAAACAATCATATTTCATTGCATTAAAACGGACTTAAAGGGAAAAGACACTTAGTTTTTCCCAGAACTATCCGTGTGCTGCAGAGCATTCAGATGATTCTAATCTGTTTTCATTTGAACTGTTATTATAATACATGTTTTGATATACTTATTTAAGAAGTTTGGAACATGGACATGCTGGAAAGACTTGTTAAGTGAAGACGCAAGCATTGCTTCAAAGATTATTGACTGAGAACTAGTTAAAAAAAAAGGTTAAAGTTTGAGCAGCAGAATGTTTTGCAAAATAAAGTCACATTGCAAAGAGTGAAATATCGATAATCAAACTAAAAAACAAGTTAAAAGTGAGTTAAAACACAACAAAACCCCAAAACTCACCAAATCTGAGGAGAAGAAGAAGCAGGAGAGAGCGTATGCTGAGTGACACACACACACACACACACACACACACAGATGGGTGTGGTGTCAGTCCCCAGAGTCGGGGTCTGTTTCCCCTCCGGCCAATCACGAGGCTGACTCCTCCCCTCTGATGCTGCACCGCCTGCAGATGTCTGTGCAGCTGACAACGCCTCTTACATCATCCACACACACACACACACACACACACACACACACACACACACACACACACACACACACACACACACACACACACACACACACACACACACACACACACACCACACACACACACACACACACACACACACACACACACACACACACACACACACACACACACACACACACACACACACACACACACACACACACACACACACACACACACACACACACACACACACACACACACACACACACTTAACAATCCTTCAGCCAGTTCTGCACATCTTCACTCATTTTGTTTTTTTGCAGGAGTTTTTACACGTCTTAGTGGTTTCCTACATTTCCCAGAATGCACCACAACAACCACAGAGGCGTGTCGTATGTATCGTTTGAATCTGTGGCTGTTTCACGATGGATTTCTCTCCTCGATTGCGTCACAACTCCCAAAGGACTGAAGGCCAGCATGTATTCACTTAACAGAAGAAATAGTTTTTTAACTAGTGACTCTGAAAGTATAAAGTTAGAGGGGCCCTGTTCTGCTCTTTGGGGTCTTCCCTTTCCCTGTAGTGTGTTATATAGGTTTTTGTGCATGCAAATGGTCTGCTAAGATGTTTTGGCATTGTTCTTGACTAAACGGAGGCTGTTACCTTGTGTTCAGTCTGATTTATGTGACGCCAGAGAAGTGCTTTTATTTAACTTTTCCTTCTGTTGAGCCACAAAAACCTGCCGTCTATTCCCGTCTGCGGCGTCTGTGCTTTAACAACAACATACCTGACCATCAGCTGTGATGCAAAAGAGGAATCCACAAGGGGTCTACCTGCAATCACAGACTGTAAAGACCAGTGACGTGCGGTGAAGTTCATGGCTGTTGAGGCACTGACTCTTTCAGAGTCAGATTTACAAATATTATATTTTGACCTTAATCGAAATATTCTGTTATTTTCAAAAGCTTTTTTAGTCTGATGCTTCGATTCATTTTAAACAGACCGTTCAACAAAAGGATACCCAAAATCTAAATATTGGATTGTTCTTTCTTAGTAAGATCCCATTTTCATTACAAATGTGGTCTTACCTTGACTTGAAGATGAAGTCCATGCTATCCTTCTGGACAACAATCTCTATTACTGTTTTGTAAAAGTCCTCCTTATCTTCCTGTAGTTTCAAAAGTCTAGTTTGTTGTTTGCGGTAAAATAACAGTAGCAACAATAACCTGTGGGCTCACGTGCGCCCCCTTCAGTGCGGCAGAGGTTATGGCTGCCTCTCCTGGTGCTTTTTTCATTGCCGTTGTACGATGAGACCAGCGAGCCTAAATATCATATATACGTAAAATAAGTTATTTAGAGCCTATGGATGGCGAGGATAAATGTAATAAAGGGATCTACAAACATTACATTGGTGACATACAGTGAGATGGGAACAGGCATGCGCTTAGGGCCCGCTTTCCAGCCAGTCTCTGTGGGGTGACGCATTCTGAAGTGAGGCAGAGCTCATCTGTGCCTCACCTCACCCCACAGTAAATGGCTTGAGCGCGCTCACAAAATAAGTGGCCGCGCTAAATTAGTGCCCGCGCTCCAGCAAGTTACTGTGGGTTTACGAGAGGCAGAGCTCGTCCCTGCCTCACTTCTCATCGCTCCCGTAGCGGATCTCGGCAAATTTGCTGATTTTGACTATGAAAAGTGATTGGAATCATACAGAAATCACATTTACACAAGATCAGTGGAGACATTTTATTATTATTATTATTTAGTTTTTCTTTAATTGTTTTTCCGTTACATTGGAGTATGACAGGTGAGGCTCTGCCTCCCCTGCCTCCCCTGACTGCACGTCGCTGGTAAAGACTGACCTCCCAGTTTGAAACACAACGCTGAAGTTGGCTTCCGATTCAGAGCTTCCGATTCGGCAGTTAAGGGGAAAGTTAAGGGAAATTTAATTTACAGCGCTGAGCGAACAATCCTCCGTGTTTGAACCTCTTAAATCGCTGCATAGCCGATTTATTTGGACTGGATTATCCCAGAGAGGCTAAACATTCTTTATAACACAGTTTTAGATTTGTGAAACCTTAATTCTATTTGTGAAAATACAAAAAAGAGAGATTTCAGTGCTTTTTCGCATCCTGTGCACATTAGACCAGGTCCTGATCTAAAACCACTATACCTAGACTCATCAAATCTGGACTGGATTATCCCAGAGAGGCTAAACATTCTTTATAACACAGTTTCAGATTTGTGAAACCTTAATTCTATTTGTGAAAATACAAAAAAGGGAGATTTCAGTGCTTTTTTCGCATTGTCTTGTCTTCCCCTGTGCTCCATGTCTGTTCGTCGTCGTTTCTTGTCCATGCTACCTGTCACGCTCCATGTTTGTTCCTGAGGTTTTTTGTCCTGATCCTTCTTCGTACTCCCCCGGTTTTGGTATGTTAAGTTGCTCCTTGTTTTCTTTTGTCATTCAGCTTTGGGAAATAAAGCTCGCTTTTTGTTACCTGACCTTTTAGTCCTTTTACTGCATTTGGGTCCTATTTTTCCCAAACCCTGACACTGAGTCTGCTTCAAATTAACTTATTATCCTCACAGGATCATTTTATTAAAGTTCAAGCAAAACTTACTAAAGCATTCTAACTGTTTATGCTTTAACAGCAATTAATAAAATATCCAGCTTTGCTTTTGGCTAACTGTTTTTGTTGTTCTGCTTTATGATTGTAATGCATGACTGTGCCAACATGTGTCTCCTCCTCCCTGCTCTTGTTTGTAGGCTGCACCTGCTTTTCAGGAGACCAGGCCTCGCAATTATGTTCTTTCTGCCAGTGCATCAGCGGCAAGAGTCCATCACAAACTGCAGGGTCTGTCACCCAGCAGGAGCTAGGCTAACATGCTAACAGGCACAGAGCCTTAGAACACCACATACTCCAAAAAACAGATGATGTAGCTCACATCAGGGCACAGAGCTGCTGCAGCCTCACCTGACCCAGCAGCTCGTTGGCTATTGAATGTTGTGTCGGAAGCATCCTGAGGCCACAGTGGCTTCAGAACATGTAAATATTCTATCTTAAAAAACATCTTGAATTTATTTGTAGAAAGTTAGTTTGTTATTTAACAGGTATGGAGACTTTTTTTAGTTTCATACATTTTCAAAAATACATTGTTAGAATTTCTAAAAAGTACTCTTACTCAAACCACTAAAATAATGTAAATAAAGCAAAAGGCTCCTGAAATCCTTTCACATGTACTCACCAGTGTAACGCTGCCTTGCTGTGGTCCCAGTATATTTAAACTGCATGGGATGACGGCTACTAATGAGCACTGCACATGATATATATATTTGGAATGCTTTATTGATTGAAGTGGGGGCTGCATTTTGAATTCTTAAACAAGTTATGCTTATCAGACTGTGGCATGACCTTTGCAACACAAATATAATAAAGTGAGCATGTTTAGCAAGTTTTGATATTGTTGCATGCTGTTTATACTTTTTTTGACATAGAAAAACTATGATTACTAATGTACATATAGCTTTACACCTGGTATGATCTGGAACTGTGACAGGCTCTGAAAGACTCCAATCCACTTCCGTAGTTGCACTTATGAAGGGAAACAATGGCCTTAATGAGTCTAACTGGTCACAAAAATCAAACATTCTTTGATTTTTAGATCAGGACCTGGTCTAATGTGGCCAGGATGCGAAAAAGCACTGAAATCTCTCTTTTTTGTATTTTCACAAATAGAATTAAGGTTTCACAAATCTGAAACTGTGTTATAAAGAATGTTTAGCCTCTCTGGGATAATCCAGTCCAAATAAATCGGCTATGCAGCGATTTAAGAGGTTCAAACACGGAGGATTGTTCGCTCAGCGCTGTAAATTAAATTTCCCTTAACTTTCCCCTTAACTGCCGAATCGGAAGCTCTGAATCGGAAGCCAACTTCAGCGTCGTGTTTGAAACTGTCTGCTTCTTGGAACACACCGTCCATCATTAATAGCCTGGCTATTCCTATAAATGTATTCCTTTATTGCAACACAGCTGAAAAGCCTGTTGTGTTGTAACGCTCTCAACAGACGGAGTGCAGCTTCTTGTGCTCATTGCATAACTTTATTCCTATAAAAGAAGAACAAAGTGTTTAGTTAAAGCACTTCTCTACTGAACACGGCATCACACACTTCTACAAGTATAAGGTAAGCATCCCTCTCCGGACCTCACCATGATGTTTCATCTGCACACTCAATGCTTTCTTCTATTTTTCTAAGGGTTTTTGTAGAGTTTTTTCAACGTTGTGAACCGTTTGATCCATACACTGTCTCTAAAATTGTCCGTAGGTGTTCAAATGAGCATGAATGGTTGTCTTTGTTTTAATGTGTAACCGGTCCCGAGTGTTCCTCTCGCCAAATATCAGCTGGATGCTTAAAACTACAAAGTACTCGTGCATAGGGATGTCCCGATCACCTTTTTTTGCTCCCGATCCGATTCCGATCATTTGATTTTGACAATCTGCCGATACCGATTTTTCCCGATCCGATCTTTATGCAATGCATTAAGAGAAAAAAAAAGGTAACAGCGATGAATTCAGCTATCTTGGTTGTTATTTTTGTTGGCCTTTTCACTGTTCTGGGGCAGTTTCTCTTTCCTTTTAAAAGTCTCTGAAAGTGTCGGTTGTTTCAGTGCCGTTACCTGAGTGGCCGCTGTGTACTCGTTGTGTTGTTGTTGGTGTTTGTATTAGATTGGTCGTGTTGAACGTAGCTCTGTTCTTTCCACCACGCGGAACCTCCGCCTTGCAAACATTGCATATGGCTGTTACACTGCCTTCGCTTTCAATTTTATAATACTTCCAAACTCCTGACATTTTCTCTGTCTCGACCCCCGAGGCACCAGCTGAACGTAGCCTCTCGTTGGCTTACTGCTACTATTAGACACTGCGCCCACTCTGTTGCCAGATTTGAGAGAAATAAGCAACTGGTCTATGAAAACAAGCCCAAAAGAAGCAACACATACATGATGTGTAATTTTAAACCAAAACTAAGGCCTCAGGATGACTTTAAGACGTGAACATGGTCATTTTTGTTTTGTAACATTAAATAAAATACAAATATTTTATAAAAAAAAAATTAAAAAAGATCCCGATCCCCGATTTTTTTCTCCCGATTCCGATCTTTTGAAAATCACGTGATCGGCTCCGATCCCCGATCACGTGATCGGATCGGGACATCTTTACTCGTCCATGAGCTTTGTGATATATCTCTACGTTCTACTGACAACAATGTTAGTTCTGAAAACTGAACATCTGTGTTTTTATGATGTAAAAAGATCACAATTATCCATAAAGTGTTTTTTCTCAAAATGATTTTGATGCATTACGATTATAGACTGGACAATGAGGGCTGCAGTATTCACCATTCTCTTGCTGGTCATATATCAAGGTATGCTTGTTTCAATTAAATATGAAGTGCTTTAGTAATCTCAATAAGAAGCATTACAGCAGCAAAACAAATCCCACCTAGAAACTAGAATCACCCTCGAGCTCAAGATACTGACAATAATGGTAAATATAGTTTGATTCCTATATTTTGTATAGTATAATATGTACTACTTTTGTACTGATCTCAGCTACAAAACACTCTTTATATCATGTGCAATAATAATATGTGCAATAATAATATGTGCAATTATCTGCCACTACAGTACATTGATTATTTGTCCATCTTTGTTTCTCGTGTTACTGTTATTATTATGTTTATCATATATTTGTTCAACTGTGGCATAAGAATTTCCTTCAGGATAAATAAAGTCCTATCTCTTATCTTATAGAACTATGTATTGGAGAAAAGTGAATCTTAGGCACACTGACGTACAGGTGGTAACAGGATGTGTGTGTTGTTCCAGGCGAGGCCCTGAAGTGTAACTTCTGCTTCTCAATGAAGAGTAAGCTCTGCACCCCCACCGGCACCCAGACCTGCTTAGGGGCGGACGACGGCTGCGTCGCCGTCACCCTGACCGGCGCCCTCAGTAAGTCTGACGTGGTGTAAAGTAACTGAGCACATCTACTAAGTACTGTACTCTATGAGGGACTTGTACTTTTCTTGATCCATTTTGTTTGATCATTCCAGGCTCTTCTTACCGTTCTTGCATGAACATGGCGGCGTGTCAGAGCTGGGTCTCGGTCCCCGGGGTGTTCGGCATATGCTGCAACACCGACCTCTGTAACTGACTCTGTCTGAGAGCTTCCTCTGCTGGCTTCATATCACTGTTACACCGCTGCCATGCACATCAGAGTCTGTTTGAATTTTGAAATGCTATTAAAGAGATGAGTGGTATTTGTAAGAATCACATTGTACTTTTTGTGTGTCACAACTGCTTAGTGACTCTAGAGGGCAGCAGAGCAGAGCATGGAGAGTCCTGCATCTACCAAAGAACAGACTTATTAAATAATAACGTAAACAACTACACACTATGTTCTGCCATACCAGCACCATACACCATACTGTATCTCACAGCACACACAAAAAAATGTGTAAACAATAGAAAACCTCCCAGCATGGTTCAATACATTTCAACAGCACCTGAAACTACATCCTTTAATAAAGGCTAAACCCCTAAATTAGGACCTCTCAACACAAATCGGAGGAACGCCACAACTTTGCAAATGCGATGTGTGGATTTCCTCAGGTTTGGATTCTTAGCGAGCACGCTGCAGTAGATTTTTACATTCATTTGTATCAACCTCAGGCGTTTCCTATCTTTAAACAATAAAATAAGACAAGAGTAGACTCCGATTTCATTGATAACGTGGTACAGGGCTGTAGGGTACAACAATTCTCGGACAAGACAACCAGAAGCTATTTGTTCTTGTGTAACCATGACAGATAATCCAGTGATTTAACAGTAGCTTCCATCAGGAGTGTTGATGGAGAGAATGTGGACTTCCTCCTTCTTACCACGCACTCAGTAAAACCATGGGAGATGACCAACATGGTTCTTTACGAGGTGTACCCCATTAAGTGGGGCTTCCCTTGTCTAACAAGTGCCTGGAGCGCTGTGGAAACACCGTGTAGCTGTCCATGTGCAGCCTGGGGAACCCCACACCGTATACTGGGTCTCCAGCAGAGAGGAAGACACACACACTCACATCATCCACAGAAGCAATGCGCAACACATGAGGGGAAACCCACAGCAGAGTTGGATTCCTTATATACTTATCACATATTTCGCTCAACTATATGTGAAATCAGAACTAAAAAGATGTATACAACGTAGCATCAATAAAAAAACCTTGGTTCGGACTTCTGGGTTGAAAAGCCCCGAAGGTTCAAGGTCTGAACTATTATCATACACATTTAGGTTGTTAGGTTTAGAGTATTTCATCACCTTTTTTGTCTTTCTTTGCCCGACCATGACCAATGCACCCGTGGCTACAAAGGGAAATTGGATCCTTTTATCGGGCTCAATCTATAGAAATCTATCCCTAACCTAGTCAATGGGGTCAAGACCTACAATCTTGATCAGATGAAGCCTGTATCTACGTTTCCTTTCCAGATTGAACTGTGTTTGACATTCTGATAATAAAAAAAGGTCAGTATTAGCCCCAGCAAACTGGCAAATACAACTGCACACAATGAGTCAATTACCCTCAGCCACAGTGCGTTGTTTTTATGGGTGCAGCGGTAAGTCAAGCCATCAGCGGGGCGCTCTCAGGGATTTTCTGCTTCCTGTTGTGGGTGGACCACCAGAGCATCAGCTCCACGCCGATCTGGACACGCTCACTTCATAAACACCTTATTTTAGGAATGCCCCGGGCTAAATAGAAGCATTTGGTTGTGGGTATACTGAGAGGAATTCACTCAGTAGGGTCAAACGCAGGAAATACTATAGTCTAAGAGAGGTGTAATGAACCTGCCTCTCTACTTGCATCAGGTAAAGACTCTCCGTCTCATTAGGCCAGAGAGAGTACTATGAAATCTGACAATGAGCACCACAGTCTGCGTGTTGCATGCACTGTGGTTGGAAACATAGTCACCTCGTTAACACCGCAGGATGCTCCAGCAGCAGAGCCCCGTGTGCCAGGCAACCTACAACCCAGGGAGGATCTCTTCAGAGTTTCCGACACGTCATGTTTTTCTCCTCGCCTTGGGCAAGGAAACCGGCAGTTCATGAGATATATGTTTGTGGTTACTTTAATAGAGTCCAATAAAAAGTGTTGTTTTGCAGCTACCACTGAACGTTAGAGCCGGGGTTCCCTGAAAACACACCGCCTGTGTCCACCTGAGAGTGGTTGCACTGAGGAAACACTCTCACTCTCCTGGAAGTATTCCATGAGGATGCGTAAAATCACAGATTCCCTCGCATTAATGTTTCCACTGCGTTAGAGAACAGCAAGAGGTGTGAGAAGGTTTACCCTAACATCTGGCCTGGAAATATGCTATTAAGCTTCTGAACTATTACAACAAGTATTCTGAATATTGTAGAAGCACTATTACACATACATTCTTATGTCAATCTCAGTATAAAGTAGTCTTTTGACAATGGGTTTAACCTCCAGTATGGGTTCCAATGTACCCCTAAAAGGATCTTGATAAACAGAAATTAAAATGAGAAAAAGCGTATGATATTTACGTATTTTCAAATCTATGGTCATATTTTGAGTACGTTGTCTCAGTTCTTGTACTCAATGACAATAAAGTTGATTCTAATCTAATATAATTTCCTGTCAGTTTTAATATTCCTACAAATCATTTAGGAAACTGAGCTAATATTGTTGTCAGCAGAGGTGGAAGAAGTACCCAGATCTTGTACTTAAGGAAAAGTAGAAGTACAACAGACTAGGAATACTCTGTTATAAGTAAAGTCCTGCATGCAAATGTTACTTAAGTAAAGAAAATAAAACACTGCCGGGTAGCTTGTGTATTCAAGGTGTAACTAATTAAGTGTAGATTTCATATAATTAATCCCAATCTGCAAAGTAACTAAAGGTATCAAATACATGTAGTGGAGTCGAAGAACAAAGTAGCAAAACATTTAAATACTCAAGTACAGTATCTCTCAAATTGTAGTTAGAGTAGTAGATTCAGGCTCACTGAAGCCTCTCAACATCCTGACCTTAGTGCACGCCCGGATGCAGTAGCTCCTCCCCCGGCTGTGTACTTCCAGTATATGTAGACTTCCACGCGACTTCTCCTCACTCCCAGCTTTCCCAGCCTCTCTGCAGCACACCAGGAACAAGATGCTGGCCCCGAGCAGCCTTACCGCCAGTCTGTCCCTGTGGATTATTTTGCTCTGCAGCTCCGCAGTGGTCTGCAGGAAGTCTCGAGGGGGTCCTGATGATGAGGAGCTCTGGTCGGAGAGCGTTTCCAGGGCGACGTGCTCCTCGCGCTGTCTCAGTCTGCACACACCGCTGCAGGTAAGCACGCTGACGTCACACAGATTCAATTAGGTCAAAACAAGCTGCTCAATCATAGAACAATGGCTCTGTAGGCTAATAAAAGCAGACACAATCACTACTATGGTGTTTGAGGTGTAGTAGGTTGAAGTAGCCCAGTGTAAACCATTGGACATTTAATATAAGACATACAAAAGAGTATTCCTTTAACACGTGTACAATTAAATGTTCTGTAAAGTGTAATTTCAAACAAAAACCTTACTGTTATTTCATCTTAACCACACTGTCAGGGATGTAATAATGGTTACTGTATCTAAACAGTTCTTAGCCTTTGCAGGACTCACCATGTGAACATATATTCTACAGTAAACACATGAACCCAGTTACCTTCTATAATATAACTGGGTACATGCAGAACACTTTAAAGCATGTGTGGAAAATGCTTTAAAGTGTGTTTAAGAATAACCACTGACTTAATAATTAATTAGGGTTTTGGTTTCGATTCGAATGCTAAATATCACAAAAATATGAACAATTTAAAATAGTCTTTAGGATCAGTTATTCATACAGATCCCTCGTCTGTCAGCAACTATCTCTCTTCACACACACACACACACACACACACACACACACACACACACACACACACACACACACACACACACACACACACACACACACACACACACACACACACACACACACACACACACACACACACACACACACACACACACACACACACACACACACACACACACACACACACACACACACACACACACACACACACACACACACACACACACACACACACACACACACAGTTTTGCTCCGGGCTTCAGAGTGATGGGGACAGCGTTCCTGTACACTCACTTAGAGCGATGTGCAGTGCACAGAGTGATGCTCCAGTCCAGGGAACGGAGAAATCAGATTAAATCATGAATGCTTACTGTGCTGTTGTGATTCCCCTATCCCCTATAGCTGCTCTAAACCAAGAAGTGATGCATTATTCCTCCTGGATTTGGCTCCAAGTCCTCAAAACTGCACCTCGGACATTCAACATCTGAAGCATCACTCTAATAGTTATCTATCTATCTAGCTGTGGCACCCCCAAAGTTCGCCTCTGCCATCTACCGTGCTGCTGCCGTCTCATTTCACTTGACCAGTGATCCTTGATGTGCATTCATTACAATTCCAGCAAACAGCCTCAGGCTCTCAGCAGGGAGCCATGAAGGACACCAAGTCCCACAAACTGGGGAGGAAAACAGTCATTTGTCATTTTACAGAAAAAAAACTGTTGTTCTACATAAAATGTAGACTCTGCAGTTCTGTTCACAAACTGTAATAGTACTACTAAAAGGACTATACCAAGGCATTGAACATGTATTATTCTACAGTTATTCTAATTAACTTTTGCTTCCCTCTTCTTCTTTTCATTGTGTTTTTCAGAATAATGGTTCCTTGGGCTGGTGTCATAATCATAAACAGTGCGCTAAGGTAAGTAACATAAGATTTCAAAATGTTTTTCGAAGCACAGCACTCCTACAGTTTTCATCCAATCGACTTCAAATGTAGTCAGTACCATCTTGAGACCAAAAGTGATTAAAACGTTATTGTTTATTGATCGGCATTGCTATAGCGAGAAAGCAGATTTCCCAACAAAACTGGAAATGGTGCAACTCCAGCGTACATTCTGCCAATATGCTCCGAATGTGTCTCGGATGATAAGCCTGAAGACATCTACACACCAATATACACTCATATTAAGGTTCTTAGAGGGAAAGCTACTTTACTCCATGTGCCAGAGTTGATTAGCAACACAGCACAGTTCAATTCAGCGCTTTAGAAGAGCTGAAGATGGCACTACTGTAGCATTGAGGCTTGGAGGGACAATGTACATAGCTTAAACCTTAGACAATTAGCATCGAGGGTGGTGTAGCGAGCATCACTTGGCAGCCATAAGAGGAGTTCAGTACTTCCTACAGCCTTGTTATGGTGTTTGACTCAGAGCCAGACCTGTTTTTTCTTCTACTCCTCACAACTCACATTTTTAAACGTATACAAGTACTAGGAATAATATGCTTGCGGTCTGTTCCTTGGGGAAAGCCGATGTCTTGTCTGTGGATGTTTACAGACCTGGAACTCTTTCATAGACAGTGTTAGTTGTTGAAAAAGGAAGCCAAACACAGGGCCTGCTTCCTCTCCGAGGAGTTTGTCTGGGCAGCAAATTCAATGGAGTTGTTCGCTCCATTATCTCTGGTTGGTCATGGAGGAGCACCAAAGATTTCCACTGCAGCGACATACATGCAAGTCATGTTCTGTCCCCTAAACGAACAGCTGGGAACCCCAACCTGAGAGAAAAATGTCTCTGCTGTCTTCGCTACTATTTGGGACTTGGTTGCTTTCTGAAATGTCTTTCAAACACATCACCAAGTTACCCCAGAGACAGCTTTATCTTCAGCATAGTGGAATGGTATGCCTGATTTAAGCTTGAAATGGGGCAGACAATATAACTGAGCGTCAGTCTGGATCAGTGGACAAGTCTTCCTGGAGCCCCGGGGGGGCGATGGCAGGGCTGGCACAGTCTATCAGTCATGCTTCAAGGACTCTCCATTGGATAGCAGGAGGATTTACACTCTGTTGTCCAATTGGCAGCAACTTCCTTTAAAACATTAAAATAATAAAGCTGATCACAATAGTAATAGAAGATATGCTTGGTAACGGTAAGCGTTGAATGTAAATGTGCTGGGTTAGGTACCATTGACAATACCTGACTAAAGTGTTGCCTGGTGCTCCACATTTTATATTACCTCAAACGATCATTAAACTGGAATTAAACAGAAATTAAAGCACATCTGTTCACCCAACTATGAAATATAAAGTGTACTTTGTTGGACACTTTTGGCTTGTGAATTAATACATTGGAAAACCAGACTTTTAGTAACCTAAAGTGGACCTTTACGAGTCCCCAATGTGACTCTGTTTTGGATTAAGAAATATTATTCATATTATTAACGCACTTATATCGTTTTTCCACGAATTACGACCCCTCAAAGGTCTTGGCAACAGCTGCCGACTTGTTTCTCTAAAAGACAACAAAATAACGTATCCAAACTCCTTGGACGTATTTTCTCTTTTGATCGTAATAAACACAGTCTGTTCAGAGTTTACAGCACTTCTCTAACTTTCTGACAACTTGCGCGTCCTTGTGATGCTACTGTACACCCCCCCCCCCCCCCCACCCACTGTGTCTCACTACAGCATGAAATTACTTCAGTGTACACTCGCTCCCCAGGGCGGCCGCTGCTTACTGGTGCAGGATTCAGCTTTATGGTATAGAGGGCGATGCTGGTAATTGGTGACATGCTCCAGAAGCAGCCTGAGAACAACATTTATTAGCTTTAGGTTACTTTTTAGTGCGTAGCTAAATATATGGAAGCACCAGCCATTTCAGATTACATATACGCTGTCCTTTTACTCTTGATAAATATAAAACAAATAGACTCACCTAAAAAAAATGTCCTTTAAAGAATCTCCCTTTTCCTATCTGCCTGTAATGTGAATCACAGCTTACTCTCATTGCTTTTCCTTCACAGTGTCTGGAGCCCTGCAAAGATTCCTGGGAGATGAAGAGGCAAAGCGACTGCAGAGAAATGTGTGAGGTAAACTGCAACGCTCTATGCCTCTATACTAGGAGCTAGGGGTAACATAATAATAAAAACGTTATGTTGAAGTATTGATTCAATTTAAAATCGGAAAATGTGCAGGCAGTCAAATTGAGGTCCAATGCATACACCTCAACTTTACTCATTAGTATCTTGCACAAACACATTTGATGATTGGTCAACATTAACATTGGATTATAGTGGTCTACATTAACATTGGATTATAGTGGTGTACATTAACATTGGATAATATTAGTCTCCATTAACATTGGATAATATTAGTCTCCATTAACATTGGATAATATTAGTCTACATTAACATTGGATAATATTAGTCTACATTAACATTGGATAATATTAGTCTCCATTAACATTGGATAATAGTGGTCTACATTAACATTGGATAATATTAGTCTACATTAACATTGGATAATATTAGTCTACATTAACATTGGATAATATTAGTCTACATTAACATTGGATAATATTAGTCTACATTAACATTGGATAATATTAGTCTACATTAACATTGGATAATATTAGTCTACATTAACATTGGATAATATTAGTCTCCATTAACATTGGATAATAGTGGTCTACATTAACATTGGATAATATTAGTCTACATTAACATTGGATAATATTAGTCTCCATTAACATTGGATAATAGTGGTCTACATTAACATTGGATAATATTAGTCTCCATTAACATTGGATAATAGTGGTCTACATTAACATTGGATAATATTAGTCTCCATTAACATTGGATAATATTAGTCTACATTAACATTGGATAATATTAGTCTACATTAACATTGGATAATATTAGTCTACATTAACATTGGATAATATTAGTCTACATTAACATTGGATAATATTAGTCTACATTAACATTGGATAATATTAGTCTACATTAACATTGGATAATATTAGTCTACATTAACATTGGATAATATTAGTCTACATTAACATTGGATTATAGTGGTCTACATTAACATTGGATAATAGTGGTCTACATTAACATTGGATAATAGTGGTCTACATTAACATTGGATAATATTAGTCTCCATTAACATTGGATAATATTAGTCTACATTAACATTGGATAATATTAGTCTACATTAACATTGGATAATATTAGTCTCCATTAACATTGGATAATAGTGGTCTACATTAACATTGGATAATATTAGTCTCCATTAACATTGGATAATATTAGTCTCCATTAACATTGGATAATAGTGGTCTACATTAACATTGGATAATATTAGTCTCCATTAACATTGGATAATATTAGTCTACATTAACATTGGATAATATTAGTCTACATTAACATTGGATAATATTAGTCTCCATTAACATTGGATAATAGTGGTCTACATTAACATTGGATAATATTAGTCTCCATTAACATTGGATAATATTAGTCTACATTAACATTGGATAATATTAGTCTACATTAACATTGGATAATATTAGTCTACATTAACATTGGATAATATTAGTCTACATTAACATTGGATAATATTAGTCTACATTAACATTGGATAATATTAGTCTACATTAACATTGGATTATAGTGGTCTACATTAACATTGGATAATAGTGGTCTACATTAACATTGGATAATAGTGGTCTACATTAACATTGGATAATATTAGTCTCCATTAACATTGGATTATAGTGGTCTACATTAACAATTAAAATGATTAAGGCCAACAAGATACCCAGCCTATGATGCTAACCTGTCACCCTCCAACCCTTCTAGCGAGTATTTCCCAAGAAGCACTGGGAGTGTGTGACCAGCTGTGAGTTCCTTCAGTCTGTGTTGGCCGTGAAGCAGGGCACGTGCCCCCCTCCAGAGAGAGCCAGCGGCTTCGCAGCGGCCTGCGTGGAGAGTTGTGATAACGACAGAGAATGCTCAACTCAGAAGAAATGCTGCTCCAACGGCTGCGGGCATACCTGCCAGTCCCCAAAAGACCTCTATAAGGGTGAGGAGAGCCATAACAATGAGCCAAACAAAAGCACGTCTATAGCATGGCATTGATCTTTGAGGAGTTATATCATGTTTAATGACAGAATCATGTTTGTCTCCCAGGCGTTCCTCTGAAGCCGAGGAAGGAGCTGGGCTTTGAGGAGCTCCCGTCCGGTCAGCTGGAGGTCCGTTGGTCCTCCCGCTTCAACATCTCTGCTGAGCCGGTGGTCTACATCCTGCAGAGGAGGTGGAACTTTGGCATCCAGCCCAGCGAGGACACTGCCACTGCCTGGCAGGTGGTTGCACAGGTCAGTTCACTGCACCCAATGTATTGTTTCTCTATTATATCGCAACTGCACTCATTGTACTGTAGTTCAGGTGGTCCTCTGTGTTACTCTGTAAACCAACACTGCCTCTGATTGATCACAGACCACAGAGCAGGGCGCGAGGCTCTCTGACACCCGGCCGGGTCGCTGGTATCAGTTCAGAGTGGCAGCCGTGAACAGCCACGGGACCAGAGGTTTCACCACGCCCAGCAGACACATCCACTCCAGCAGAGGTCAGACACATCCTCTGTGTGTGTGCAATAAAGTGTTTATTTGTTCTTGAAAAAAGCCAGTACCCTTAAAAGCACAAGCTGTATTGAAAGACAAATACCCTGTGATTGCTCCTGGATGAATATTAACCACCGCCCCCCTCCCCCTCAGACCCCTCCAGCCCCCCGGCTCCCTCTGAACTCAGAGTCTCCAGTATGATCTTCGGCAGTGGCAGGGCCGTTTCGACCCAGCTCCAGTGGAGCATGCCTGCTGACCTGGATGTTCCCGTCCACAGCTACAAGGTCAGCTGGAGCTGGACCGCTGCGGGACAGCCCCCCTCCTTATTCCTGACCAAGAGGAGGAAGACAGTCAAAGAGGTGAGGACTGTTCTTCATCTTATTCCAACTGTCTTAAGAAACAGAATCCGCTCCTGTCTATTTGTTAACAAGACAAGGAGTTCAATCATTTGAGTTTATATTCTTTTGGCAACACAAATGACATAATAGACTAAATCAGTAATTGGACTTTAGTTTTCTCATACTGTGTGTGTGTGTGTGTGTGTGTGTGCAGGCCCAGGTGGAGCTGGACAGCCTGCGGGCTAACAGGAGCTACAGTGTGGAGGTCCAGGCTGTTTCCTACTGGGGACAAAATCAGCTCAAAGGCCCCCGAGCCGTCCTCCACTTCAGCACGCAGCGCTGTACGTGTTATACTTCTTCCTATACTTCTAAGGTTTTTTGTTTTTTTATAACAGCATGATGAAGTGGTTAGCATTCTTAAGTGATTCTAAGTGTATATTAAACACAATGAACCCTTTGTCATTTGGAGTTCAATCCGTTTAATTCTATAGTTTCTTGTCTGTTTTATAGCCAAAGGTACTACCAGACTCCCTGGAGGTGGCAGTCTGGATGTGGGGATGCCATTCTACCAGGAAGGACTGCTCCGGGTTCATGTGTACTGGCAGAGCAGCACGGGTACGTACACATGTCTGCAGAAAGATTAAAGAAGCAAATAGTTAACATCCTCAAACACACATGTGGTAATACGATACCATCATTGGGTATAATTGTGAAACTCTCCTCCTTTATTGAGTGTGTGCTCTTTGTCCCTGTAGATCCCTCTATTGAATCCTACAGAGTCCAGTGGGAACCAGAGTACTGTGGACAGAACCAGACAGGACCTGGAGAGAAGACCAGCACACAGGTAACCCCGTCCCCTTAAACATGGATGTCAAGTACATGATGTAAATCGTACTTCCAAGAACCAACTTTATGGACATAAGAGATCTTGTTAGTGGTTGATAGGTTGAAAATAAAGAATGTAAGAGAATGTAGAGATCTCATGGTTGCATTTGTTCTCTGTCTGCTGTAGGAGAGCTTTGTCAGCCTGCAGGGTCTTCTCTTCTCCTGTAAATATAAAGTCGTCCTGCAGCCAGTCAGCCAGAAGAGCCAGATTCTGTCAGAGAGCACCAGCTTCTTCACCCCCTCCTGTGCCTCCATCCAGGCCAAGAGCCCCAAACCCATCAGCTGTCCCGGAGATACAGGTGAGGTCATACATGATGAGAAGCTGAAATCGCCATGGATAATCTTAAAAACACATAAATAAGTGTCTTACCAACCCTCTCGTCTTCCTACTCCAGCAGCGTCCCCTCACAGAGTGCTCCTGAAGGCAGCCAACCTCACCGCCTCCTTTGAGATGCGGGCGGGAAACGTGACGGCCGTCTTCAGCTGGGAGGTGTCGGCAGCTGAGCCCCACCAGCAGCTCACTGGGTACCAGGTCACATGGGCGGAGGTCATCCCCCCCACCGGACACAACTACAACCAGCTGCCTCACAGCCTCATTTCTCAGTCTCAGATCCTGCCTCCGGTCAGTGCTGATAGTAACGTACATATATTGAGTTCAGCTAAGGTTGAGGACACCTAACTCATGTCCTCTCTCCTTTCCTTCAGGACGGTAATGTTCTGGTGGTGTCGGGTCTGCATCCGGCCAGTTTGTACCGGCTGGAGGTCCAGACCATCACAGCAGAGGGTGATGGGCTCGCAACCAGCAGAACCTTCCAGACCCCCGGACTGCAAAGCACACGGAGGCACAGTAAGAAAAACAAACACTATCCTTGTGTGGTTAAACTTGAACGTTTTTTTCTCCACTTTCATAAAAAGTACTTGTATAAAGTATATCTTGTTTCCCTCATTCAGGACCCAGGCTGAGGAAGCATAACCAGCAACCGCCAATCATTGAGAGGCACTGACAGCTGACAGCCAATCAGCGGGCAAGAACCGAGTACCTGAAACTCAGGAGAATCCACAGAACACTGATACGCACGACAAATGCAGCTTCAGGAGCGAAATGAATTCTGCATCATAAATCTCTCCCTGCAGTGTTTGTTTATTTGAATTAAAACTAAACTACTGGCAAACTACGAGCACTCGGTGCCAAGTGCTAAGTCATTAGAAGTATGTAAGTTTGATACCCAGCAATAATTCCCTGAAGTATTTGCATGTTAAAAAACTTAAATGTTTAGCGGTTCCTTCAATATATGTAAAAAATGGTGTCCTGCAACTGGTTCATTGAGGAGAATGAATGACCTTGTACTGTAAATGTTGTATATACTGTCTGTATTTATTAATTGTGGTATATTTGTGTGTGGACTGTAAGCATAACACAGCTGTCCTGTATGTGTGCTCAGTCTTCCTGTACAGAGTTGTTTTAAAACTTAAGATAAATCCCATGTCCATACTGTATGTGTTCCTTCACTCTTGGGATGTATTCTTGAACCTGAACAATAGATGGCAGTATTCCTCCATACACCCACTGCTTTCTGTATCCATCAGACATGTGTGCAGGGAAAAAAGCATCCTGAAGAAAGTGGTCTCAGTGTTCAAAGCTTAGTAAAAAAACACAATCAATCCGTTACACCTCACCGGATTTTACCCAACATTTCTTAAAAAATAGGCAAACATTGAATTCTACTAAATTGTGTTCATAATAATGTTTAATATATATGCACTTAAGTGGTGGTAAGGACATTGTGTATCGTTTTGAAAGAGTCTTCAACTTGTGATCTTAGAACATGTTACATGTTTGGCATGAGGTGGATTATAATAGCGTGCCTTGAAAAAATACATTATATTGCATCTAAAGAGCAAAGCCCAATATAAAATCAGAACAAGAATCAGTCATCCATTTGCATCATGAGAATCGATAAATCAAAAGAAATTGCTGATAGTTGCATTTTCTTGGTCAATCAGTAGGATAGGGTTCGTTTCTATGTGGTCATATTATTTAAAAACATTACTTTGACCAAAATGAATAAAATATATTAATTAAAATGAATACATTAATTCATATACAGATATACTATATTACTCAATTTCTTTTTTGGTTGAGTCATTTGGCAGATGAACCAATAAAATGTGTTAGATGTTTTTGTAATGTTATGCTCACTTTTTAGATCCTTAAACGTGAAACAAACGACATACTATATTAATCCAACAAGGGTATATTCAAATCAAGGATAAAGACGTGAGAAGAGGATATGCAACAACTATTTTTCAGTTTCACAGTCTTTATTTGTCATGTGGTGTCTGCTAACACCAAACCCCCCCCAGCTGCATCACAATTTAGTTTGGCTGTGTGGACTTTCCCCGCATTCAGCAGCGCTTTGAGCCTCTCACAGAAGGAATAATGTGCACAAATGAGCCGCAGTCTGTACACGCTGACAGTCCGTCAGGCTGAACGATGCATGGAAATGATGCTGTGAAGGCAGAAATCAGCAGAATGGAGGATTCTACCTTCTCCTCGTGTACGGGATGAGGTGCCGGCGCATTTTGCTTGAATTCATCCCCTTCGAACTTGTCCCGCTCCCTAATTGAAACCCCTCTCCTCGGGTAGGCATTACATTAACTCCTCCAGACAGAGGCTCTTATCAAAATGCAGCAGGCTTACTCGGGTAAATAAAGGTCTGGCAAGGGGAAGGCGTTACAGCTGAGTGCATATAAAAAAGATATTAGATTCATTCTAATTATGCTCCGGGAAACATGGCGGCTCGGCCTTTGGTACAGTAGAGGTCAGAGGTAGAAGTACGGCAGTGATTATGAAATCGATAGCTCTCCACGGCGGGGCCAACGGATTGTAAAAGGCCAATTACCACGACAGCTGCCTCAGCAAACGCAGGGGATTTTTCTACTGCGAGAATCTGAGAGTGGGAATAAGAAGTGGAGGAAACCTGACTGCAGCATTCCCCAGAATGTGCGCTAGGCTAACCCATTTCTCAACCCAGGTCAATATCGTCCTGAGGCTAGAACGCCCTGGAAGCAGCTCCTCTGTTCTCTGGCCAACTTCACTGGAGGATCCCTTTGATGAGCACACATTCTGTGTAATTAATGAGGGGGAACACGGGGGCTTTCACCATTCCTAATTCTCCTGATCTCATTCAAATCCACTCTTCAAATGCCTTGCCCTAGAACTACGCCTGCCTGGTGTAAAGGGGAGCTCCACGTTCTGCTCAGACTCCCGGAGGATCTGGTTCTGATGTGGGCAGAGGGTCTCTGGGTAAGCCAGGGGTTCCCCGCAGGAGCCACCAATCGGCAACAAACCCAAAGAAATGTCAGCATGTTGGAGCCAGGACTTCAATTTGATTCCATTTTACCTCGAAGTGCGCCTCCTGAGGACTTGCACACAGGAGTTTTAATTGGCTGATGTTCCCCTACTACTCAAATCCATTCCATTTCACTAACCAAGACAGAGATCAACAACTAGCTGAACAACATGAAAGACAACGTTTCATCTTGCAAGGATTCTACCTAGTTACATTAAAATAAAATATTAAATCTACTAGGAGAAATTCACGCTCCTCAGATCTACAAATGTATTATTTTATGTTACATCTCTGTCTCCGTTCCCCAGCCCATAATCAATGCATTAACTGCACAGCACCGGGAGACGTGAGTAATTCATCATTCAAATGTATCTGCAGCACTGATGCAAACAGAGCTCTCACTGAACGACCACACACTGTCATTGCTATTCAGGGATTTGTCATGGGCGTTGTGCCGAGTCGTGTTTTCTGTGACAAACACCACTACAGGTAAGGAAGTGCTCCTAAAAATACAATGCTGCAGGTATTCTGGATACGTTCGCCCTCTGCAAATGAGAGAACATTGGATAAACACAAGCCTCACGCTGACGTACTGGCCAGGAAACATATGTATTTTAAAATGAAGAGGCAAGAAAGCTTTAGACATTTCATTCGAGTAAAACCGACTTCACGGTATGAAAAATAGATGATGTGACTCCATCCTCTTTCAAACTGTTGGGCCATTATGGAACGGTTATATAATCCCACTGAAAATCACATTATCAGTGTTGCTTCTGATGCATGTTCTACTACTCGCTTAAATAAGGATTTTTCTCCATGGAAAGATCAGTATTTGTATATCATTAATCCCCCAAGTAGAGCTCACATAGAATAATAAAGAGCGGGAGTGAAGAAGAAAGACTTGTATTCTTCTCTGCCGCCCAGTCAGTTTATTTTTCCATCTAAAAGTTAGGCCGTCCACCATCAAGTCCTAACATTGTTCAGGCTTTCATTGCAGCACGGACCCCGGAGAATTGATTCCATTTCTGTGCTTCTTTTATTTGTCATGAAACAAAGCAAACCTTGTATAATTCGGAGTGTTGGCCGTCAGTGCTGAATCTCTCTCCGGCTCCTCTGGGATCATCCAATCGTATCAAAAGGGACGACAGTGTTTTTAGGCCATGGCCGCCTGCTGTCTGCTGCTCTCATGCTGGGCCTCCTGCACCTGCTGACATACATACTGTATACATGCACAGGTTAAATAGCAGCAGGGCTCCTCACTGCTCATCTTATAAATATTCAATGGACAACAATAATTTTCAGGTTGCCCTATGCTCACTGCGAGGTTGGGTCGGACAAATAACTATCCCTATTTTATTACGCCGATACAATAACTGTTCTATAGAAAAAGTGATTCTGAGTACCAGTTTTTTGGCACTTATTTCCCTTTCCTCAGCTCCATGCAACACTGTAACAGCTCCTTCCTTCACTGTTGAGTGTGTGACAGCTGGAGGCCTCCGTACACTGAAGAGCTATAGTGTTGTCATCTTTTGCTCGCCTCTCTCCTGCCCAACCGTCCGATACAAATCTATGGGAAATATGGACTGGCTAAAGCCATTTTCAAAAAAGAGCTCAGAGGACAAACAGCTGGAGTGGTTTAATGCAGCGTGTTGTCATGGTTTGAGTGCTATTGACAACCTGGCAGGTGCCGGCCAGGGAGAGAAACACTTCCATCGATCGGGGGGTGGCCCCCGGGAGCGAAGACGTGCCCCGTCACAGCTGGGCCGTCCTGACCACTCAGCACAGCGCTGAGACCACCATTTAAATGGGAGGACAAGGGGCATCCCTCACTGTCCATTAACATCCCGAGGGGCCCGCAGCGAGGGTCATTAAAGGCAGCTTTACAGCCAGGGCTTGTAAACGGAGGGTCTCCTGCTGGAGGAGAATTACTCATGAGTCAAATGATTTGGTATTAATCGTGCTGCAAATACGAGGGCGTTTTTTAAGCCATTAGCATGCTGGGGTGAATGTTAGCGTACTTGTCTGACAAACCTCTTTTTCATGCGTGTCCTCCTGCCCATGATGGGGGGTTTTCTCCCTGTAAAGCAAATGCCTTCGGGATCGAAAAACCCACGTTAGGAGAACCTTGCCCACTTCTTACCTGTTACGAGTCGTGTGTGATTCTGATAATATTGTGGTAATAATGATATTATTATAAGGCAGCATAGTGCCGTGGGCTTCGACCTCAAGAACAACATTTAAAAAGTCCTCGTCTCATTTTGTTAACTGGGGGAATATGACTAACCCAGTTTCTCTGTGCTCATTGGACAGCACATCCTGAACATGCTCCTAACTGGGATAAACAGCTTATTTATGTCAACAAACTCTATGAGAGAGCCACAAACTGGGGCAACGATTAGCCAATGTTTTTTTTATTTAGTTTAGTCATGGAGGGCCAACACAAAAGAGTCTTTACTATCATTGAGTATTCGGATATTTTGTACAAATATGTGAGCAGCTAAACCTGTATGGAAGCTCTAAAGGCAAACAAAAATGTTTTTTGATGTTTTTTTCAACTGTTGTTAAGTCATTAACCAATGGAAAATTGACCATTACATTATTTTCGTATGGCAGTTCAAAGGGAATTTTGGCATGTTGTCGTAATACGAATTTCGGCCACAAGGGCGCACCCCTGCCCCATCCAACTGTAAAGGAAGGAATACGTTTGAGTGCATTACCTTTCATTTTCTCAGATGGTAAAAAAAAAAAAAAAACAGATAATAATTTGTGCAAAAAAGTTTTAATATGTTCTTAAATCACAAAATCAACTAAACAATTTGAATTCAATTTGAATCACCATTTGCTTTTGTTTGGCTTTCAGGGATTCCGTAACTTTATGGCATATGAACAATAATGAAACAGAGAAAAACTCAAGGGCAGATACAGAGTGAGAGATACATGAGTGCTGTGGGCTGAGGTACTCTGAGACATTTTGTGTATTTTGTTGTGTTGGAAGATGGAAATGTTGCTCTCAGCACCTCACACTGACGCCGCATACATTATTCAGAAAATCAAGGGCGACCAGCTCTCCTGACGTGAAGCCAGAGGCACTTTATCGAACCAAGGCAACCCTTTACTGCATCATTTGCCTTCCTTTAAATGTCTGTATTCTCCAAACTGTATATTTGTATTCCATTTCCCATTATTGCGGCAGGAACAGAGGCTCTGTAAAGTGGCGTACCGGTCGTCCTCATGGCGCTGATGTACGGCGATGGAAGAGGCGTTTTGTGGAACACTTGTTCACACATATTCTCCTGGCTTCAATGGAAGCTCTAAGCCACACAGTGTACGCCTCAAAAGAGGAGAAGATTAACAGTTGGAGATAAAAAGATTCAGAGAGAGTGTGCAGACCGTGGAAATGAGATGCTGATGCTCTGTTAGCTCATTTGTCACTGTTCTCCTTCGCAGGAAAGTCGCTGTAAAGTATTCATGGGCTCCTTTTACTTTACATTTCTTTCTGCATTAGATCACTATTGACTCACAGAAGAGAGAGCAGTGTGATGTCGTCTGAGGCAGAACGTCTGCTGGGGCATACCAAAATCAGAAAGACTATTCCCCGCTAGTTTACCACGGGCTGCGGCATACAGGTGGAGACCAAGGTGGAATGAATATAGACTTGATTAAAATTTAAGTCAGGGAATCAATTCCCACAATACATGATTCAACAAACCAGCAGTGGAGGCTCAAATGAAATGCACACTAAATAATCAAAGAAAGAATGAGATTCCAAAAGGATATTTCTTCGTATGGTGGCTAGTCGTATCATTTAAATTACGCTTTTATCCAAAGCAACGCACATGTACTGCAATAATGTAGCAATTAAGAGAACTGATCAAGGAACATCATCCTGGGACCATGAATTGATTTGCCAATCCTTTGTGTACAATGGGGAAAAGGGACAAGGAAAGCATCAAGGATGTCTAAATGTGTCCACAGCAGTTTGGTGTGAGAAAGTTACATATTCTGAAAACTGTTAGGGCCTTGTGATTGGCTGTCTTTTACTAAAATGCATCGGGTAAACCAGCATCGGCATACAGTACTAGAGGCTGATTTATGTTCCAGACCCACTCCAAAAGCCGTCTACATAGAAACAAAAACTCTTGATACATGATAATAATTCCATTGTTTCAAACAAAGGAGTTCCTGTTTAATTCCTCATTTCAACCAAACATGCTTATCTGATATTGTCTGGCCTTAATTGTGCATCAAACTCCTTCACAAACTCGCTCTTCAGCACCGTCCTCTCCATCACCTGCTCCTGTAATCAAATGTATTCTCTCATTGCTCCGAGCTGAATAAAACATGAGGGCTATTTGCATCTCGGAGGAAGCACGGAGAGCGCAGAAAGCTCAGTCTGCTTCCTGTCTCACAGCAGACAAAGTGCATCTCATGGTCAGCGGCGGCTATATCTTCATCTCCATAAAACCCTTTTGGTTCAAGTGGAGGTTGCACACTCTGGTAGTGGAATACAGAAACACCCAGCAACTACCCTCATCCCATCTTGGCTTTCTTCTGTGCTCCACCCTTCTTGGCAATTCAGCCATCGCCTGTGCTTTTGAGATATGCAGACTTGAGATATGCCTTCGCTTTGTGTCAAGAATATATCTCAAGCTCTGCCACCTTGCACATGGAGGAGTTATTTGTTTTGGCTTTTAAAAAAGGAAAGAGGGATTTTCTTAAGGCTATAAACACGAGAGAATGCTCCGTGGAGTATTTAGATGCAAATCTTTAGATTGTCACAGACAAATCAATTAAAATAGAGAAATCACAGAGGATTTCCTGACTGCAACATGCTTATTTAATCCCTTATTCCCGTCAGGAAGGTGATGACTTTTCTTTCCAAATCCCTGGAAGAAAAATACAAACTGCTTCCTCAGAGATATGACAGTCAGTATCTGTAGAGAGCACTCCTCTGAGACAAGATAGAAGGGGATGTTCCGAGGGGGGTCTGCATTATCAGATGAGCATCCCTACTATTTCCCCTTAAGACGGAAGAAATGTTTAAAATGAGGTCATCCACACGATGTCTTTCTCTGACGTCCAGTGTTTTCCACTTTGCCTGTAGAGGAGCTGCTTGTCTGATAACAATCCGGGTAGAAACGCTGAAGATGAATGTGTCCCAAAGCCACTCTGCCTATCAGTGGTGAGCACAGACGAAAAGAGGGGCCCGGAAAACTATCTCTTCACCCCTCCTCAGTCATGGACAGCTGCTGGGAGGATAAAAGGGAAAGGTAAAGGATAAAGGGCACGAGGGTGCAGCTTTATGGATTTTTTAACATGTATGTTCGGAGAGCTGTGGGGGCATTTCACACGGTCGCAGAGCCAAGAAAAGCCTAAAGATAGCCGATTTAAGAATGACAAAAAGCCAGAGTGCAAAGCGATTTTCGCCCCCAGCTGAAAACCATTATCTGGAAATGGGTCAGAGCAGGCACAAATGAGAGGAAAGATGCCAAGCTCTTCACAAGGCGGATTTCAATTTCAAAGAAAGCGGGAAGACTTTGGAGTACACGCACTTCAACATGCCCTCGATGGAAAGACTCACAGATCCCGGTAAACATGTGCAGGCAACCCAACTGCAGTGCGTGTTGAAATCACTGGAAGGCTGTCTGAAAGCTTAACCTTGAAGTCGAGAGTAGCAACTCAAGATTTAAAAGGTGCTTTATGTTGTGTTGGAGTGGCTATCTTTACGTTTCAGGGCAACATCTCCACTGTACTCCCACTATATGAAAGAACTGCCTCTAAAGGAAGAGAGAGCTACATGCTGTAAATTAGGTCTCCAAGGAGGAAAAGAGGACTCAAAAGAGTGAGAAGTGTTTAGCATTTCAAAAGTGACGCTTACACACATTGTATTGCACAGACAGTATTCACACTGTGCATTAAATACAACCTTGTGATTAGCGTGAGTATAGAACATGGGCTTTTACATTTTCTTAAGCACTTAAATCATTGTTAAAGATCATAAATGATGGTAAGGTTGTCATGGTTTTCTCACTGAATCTTTGCGACTCATTCGTACGCCGGCAGGCCGAAGAGCTGCGGCTGGAACTCCTCCATGCTCCTGAGTCGCAGCGTGGCCTCCTGGGTAAGACTGGGGTCCATGTTGTCGTCGGGGATCATCACCACCTGCATCCCCGCCGCCAGCGCCGCCTTCACACCGTTAGGAGCGTCCTCAAACACCAGGCACTGAGGAAACAGAATGATATCATCCTATAAGCCTATTAGGTGGACAGCATTTCACCCTGAGCGCTGACACCAAAAACAAACAGAGAAATGGAAACCTTTTTCATTTCCAACGTGATTAACTTGATATTCCTCAAAGGACTGTTTACCTCTGACAGGTGCAATATCCATTTCAGATACAATGAATGCTTCCTGCAATTTCCTCTGCTGTGTTTGTGTTTTCAGTCATTGCACTGAGGATCTGACACATTGCATATCAAGAAGATGCATGCCATATAATCCAGCTTGATGTTCTAATAACGCTCAGGCATGGCAGCTGCAGACTTGAATGAAAAACTAACAGGCAGTGTTACTCTGGTTAACGAAGAAGGGTAGAGGGAATTGTTTGTTTAAGGGGAAAAGAAAAGGTTTGCCAGGAGGTTGAAAGGAGGAGGTTGGGGATACTGTATGGCGAATTTTAGGAACATTGGCACCCAAAGAGCCTGAGGAACAGCAAAGACTGACATCACAGGCATCACAGTGAAAAGGAATATTATTTCCCTCTTCGGCAGTCGGTGAGTCCCTTCTTTTGGAGTTTTTTCCTCAACTGGCAGTATTCTCGTTTGAACTGGATTACCTTTTTTTTTGTGAAGTGACTTTGGACTTATTATTTTTGCTTTTGTTTGGATTATTCAGCCTTAACAAGAAGACTGCATTTTAAGTTGGACATTGCCTGAGAATGACTCCAGATATAATTTGTGTTCGTACTTGTGTTGGAGGTGGTGAATGGGTTTGGGCTAATCAAACTGTCTTTGTGATGCCATACTGACTCTGTCTAGGATTTAGTTTGGGGGGGGGAACTTTATTATTTAGAGCACACATTTCATTTTCAGCCACTCTCTTTTCCTGATTAAATTACCACAGTAGCTCCCGACCTTTTTTCATGGTAACTAGGCTTAAAATATAAGCTGATTGTTACAATGTGTGTACCAGAATTTGATTTCCATACCGTCTAAAATAAACCCATAACTAGGCTTACAAATCCATGACAAACTGTACCACACTTCCTGTTGCTGCAGGATTCATGCCATGTGCCACAGGCTAAATAACTCAAAGGCTGTCGATAAAGCAAGTATTTATTTTGTCTAGAGATGCCAATACAAAATCTGAGTGCCTAAATATTGAGCCTGTATTTCATATAACCATTAATGCATTCTGCAAATTGCTCTTTGACCCGTATTTGAAGTGCTTCTTTGTTCCCTCTTTCATCAACATCTGTGAATTCATTCTTCGGGTTAAAACCCAGACTTGACTTTGTGGTCGGAAACAGCACTTGTGTGAATAAAGGAAACGGTCGTACAGTGCGACTAAAGCTCTACAAAAAGCCAAGCCTCAGAAAAACCCTGAGGAACCTTTGTTCGTCTCAACTCTAATACTCAGGTAGAACAAAGAGGCCTTTGCGAGACTCTTTAAACCCTAATTGACTTCTATGATGTCACTAAGCCTGAAACTGGAGGATGTGGAACAATGATGGCGGAAACACCGAGTGCACAACGGAGGGCTTTTGCTAATTCCCTTGATTGGGAGCAATTAAAACTGGTAATTACCCAACGTGCTAGTGAAACGACCCTTTAATCTGCTTCCAATCCGTGTATCAAAATAGATGAAAACAGACGAATGGTTCACCAGTTTCAAAAATTGGGGAAATGATCTTTAAAGCAGAATGGACCACCCTAGATGTAGACTGAGATACACAGAAACTATCCACAGTACCCTTCACTTCTTTATGTGCCATTAGCATACCTGAGAGGACGAGAATGAATGCAGCCGAGAAGATGGTGTTGGAGACGTGTAAATGCATCCATCTCTGTGATTTCAGCTGGAGCCCTCGACGTGAGTACCACCGCTATCGCCTCTTTTCAAATACATGAAGGACCTCTGTTTATTCTCTGCACGCAATTAATCCTCCCAAGAGTAACTACGCCAATAAGCGCTCTGAAGTAGCCACTTATACCGCTGCAGGAAGTCAACAACCTGTTACCCGCCGGAGCTGGTGCAGACCAGATGGGGTTTTGAAACAGGGTCAATTGCATCAAGCAGTTTTTTTCCCAGAGTTTACTCCACTCTATGCATATTTTCTGTTGATTCCTAGAAGCAGCTGCTACCTGAATCGGAGGTTCTGTTCACTGTCATCCTCCTGGTATTGACGTGATGTTGCATATGCTAAACCAGTCACGATCAACAACCCTGCCGGCAACCCTTGAAAGAATCACCTCATGCGCTCGGAACAAAAGTACCTGTGACAGAAGATACGCATCTCATTATCTGTGTTGTTTGTTTGTTTCTCATATTAAAGCAACAGGAAGGAAGTGGGCGTGCTACTCTGCCACCAGAGGTGATGCAGAAGAGGATTTAAAGAATGTATGTAAAAAGCAGTGGGATTTGTCCATTAGATCATGGTATGTTCCAGAAAATAAGATCTGGAGCAAACGTTTAAGAAAATGTCCAGAAAAGAATAGCTGACATTAGGCTAAAAAGGAACTACATCACCGTCACATGACTTCACATCGACGTGGGTAAGATAAAGGGTGGCTAATGTTCCGCTTTTTGTAGTCTCATTTAGTGTCTTATTAGGAACCGTTTTCATTATATATTTCTCTAAATATTGCAATGTTTCAAACTATTATTACTACTATTAACTTGAATGACCTCCCTCTGAACTGAAGTAGGGCTTACCCTAATTGGCATATATGTTACAATCTACAATGTGGCTAAATGTTTGTTATATCGCAATGGAATTTCATATAAATGACTTGTGTAAATGGGATAAATTCCTTGGTATCCAGTTGTCAGTAAGTACAGTTAAGTGTACACATTTCTACCTGAAGTGATGGCAGGAGGAAGCACAGCAGCATCCCTATCCGAGCACTGTGGCCCAGATCCATCTCCCCACAGCGACTGACACACAAAGCAGAGGTGTGCTGCTTGTTCCATCCAGAAGCAGAGCAACAAAGCCTCCAAAAAAGTAACAAGGTAGAACTCTCTTTGCCAACCTCTTAGGGGGAGGAAAGAGATCTTTTCACGCCAACATAGACCCTGCTAACATGAATTCAGAGCCCACAGCGCTCAATGACTGACTTAAACAGCAAGAAATGGTCAAAATACTACTGTTGCAAAAAAACAGATCACAGCCAAATGATCCAACTACATCAAGCAATTTGGTTTGCTCTTTGCCAAGATGTTCGGAGAAATGACTGCATTATGCATTGGCAAGAAGCGTCGTAATAAAAGCAAAATTCCCTTTGAAAACAGTTTTTGAGAGCACATTACTTGCCATTCACACAGCAGATGTCTAGCAGTAAGGAAATGCAATTGAATTCCGGTTGAGCTTTGAAAATTACCTCTCTTTAATATACTACTTCCTTGCAGGGATTGAGGAGGAACAGACACGTAGTCACTGTGGAGGTGTACAGTACGTCAGTGTCACTGAATAAAGTTTCACGTGGAGCTTTCAAAGTTGGACCTCCTGACTTCCCTTCCCTCTGGGTGGAACTGTGAGGAGGCGCAGCCCCCC
Source organism: Trematomus bernacchii (assembly GCF_902827165.1). NCBI lineage: Eukaryota > Metazoa > Chordata > Actinopteri > Perciformes > Nototheniidae > Trematomus > Trematomus bernacchii. Next base: position 3,229,185 of record NW_022987821.1, on the reverse strand, counting down.
CCCCCCCCCCCCCCCTCTTCAAAAGATGCCATGGAAGATTTACTACCTGTCCTCAGGCCTACACCCAAACACATGCAAGATTCATCAGAGCCAACCGACTCTGGAAGCACCGAGTCTGCACAACGGGACGAGACAAAAGGGGATGTGGGGTGAGGCCAGAGCTGTAAACTGTGTGCACACATACGTACACACACACCGTCCCATTGTCTCTAACACAATTGGCCCAATAACACAACACCAGCTCTCAGAGGAGTGTGTTGTGGGAAGGCTGTGATTTGGAGAAGACCCAGGCCTTGTTCTCCGGCACACTTCAATAAGAACGATAAGCACTTTGTCATAATCATATCATAATATATGTAATCTGCTGTGTTGAGAAATGGGAACCATGTTTTAAATAAAATGGTGCCCTTAATGAAATTAAAATGAATGCAGACAGAGTTGATTCATCAATATTAGGTTCAACATGTTCTTTGAAATGTCTTGTTTTTGAAAGAATGTTAGAGGGCTCTTGCTAACCATTTCTGACGCCAGGCCCCTTGACACTGTGTGATTCTGTCTGATCATATTCTTCAGTGGTGAGAGAAACGTGGTTGAATATTCGGTCATTCATTGAAAACGAGTGTTCTTGGATATCACTGTGAAGCATGTTGACTTTGATGACAGAGAAAGCCTGCAGCAAATTCACAAAGAGGTATTAAATGTAGAACCAAACTGTCGAGCGCCATTTTTAAACGATGTTCAGGAAGACATAAAACCCAGACTTATAGACACAAAATCTAAAAATTGTAAATAAAGAAGAAGTTTGTGGGTCTCTGGCCAACATATTTCAATATACCCATCTCACACAGTGTGACATGGGTTGAATTTACACCAATTTATGTCACTTCAGCTAGCAACATGTTCAACACGTTTCTAGAGCCTTCTAGACTCATACAAATGCTAATGTAGCATCGTAATACTAGCCGGATATTACATCAAATGCAGGTTCTAACAAAATCTTCATGACAAAATGTAACTTTTAGGTCACAGCTCACCCACAGTTCCACGACCTTAAGCCCCATTAGGACAGGATTAACATTAGAGGGGGGTGTACTCATCTGTAATTTGACTCAACGTTCAGGACAGTATTAACCACGGGAAACGATAGCATATGGTTCATAATAGAGAGGGACAATCAGCATGACAAAGTCAAAAGCCTCTCCGGGGAGTGGTGGTGGTGGGGGGGGGGGGGCTGGGAGGAGCAGAGGGAGGGCAAAGATACTATGTGAGGTGAATTTAAGTCAAAAGTTGTACTCTGTCTGAGTTATAACTCATTCGAGGCATAACTCACAGCCATGGAACAGAGACATCATTCAGTGTGGCTCACCCTGTCGGGGGATATCATTTCATTTAACTCCCATAAATCTGCTGTGAAATCATGCACTACAGCAGTAGCTTAAGGATCAAAAGTAAAATCAAAGTAAACCAGGCATAGTTGTCAGCATTTCCATAGTTAAACACCAAAAAATGGTCATGGGAATGGCTCGTTTAATGGTGAAACTTTAAAAAAATTGCAAAAAAAGGAGCTAAAAAGAGAAGCGGACATTAGCCATTTGATGTTATAGTGGTAATTTGGCAACGATATCAACTATGCTAATGAAAGAAAGAGGCTATTTTAGCATCATGAGTTGGGTGAGTTGGATATCTCCTTCTCCTTTATATTAACTTTTGGCTATTGGCACTGCTCGCTGTGTTTTCCTGTCAGAGAGTTTTGTAGTTTCATATTTGGCTCCTGGCTTCAGAGGGTTTAGGGGGACTGGGAGTCACTTCAAGACGAGGTGTACCGTTTGAAGCCATCATTTCATCTTTCTGACGAGCACAAGAACACCCAGCGGAGATGGCTTTGGATTTGCAGCTTGCAGATAACATTTGGTGGAGGAATTGATTGAAAAAGTATAGTGACTGATTTTATTCTAGCTGTTACGTTCCATATGTCCTCTAGTGTGGCTTGTAACACTAGCGGACAACAGTGACCCCCCAACTACCCACAAAACAGACAGAATTCTCTCATGTTACTGCTGCACAACACACAGGTTGTGTAGTCTAAATAAAGAGGGATATCACATGCCTGAGTGGAACACGCTGCACAGAACACATCAACTATAAGTCTCTTATGATTGATTTGCTCACTGTGTGTATGAGGATCATGTGATGTACTCAGGGATGTGGTTGCTTTAGCAATAAAATACGTCAGGTATTACATGGCTGACGCATGATGTGAAATTATAACAAGCTGATGTGTCTGTCAAACACACATGACATATTGGATTGGGGGAGTTGGACGTGCATGATGCATGTTGAGTGTCCTGCGTGCAGTGGCCGGTGAGTAAGTGACAGTGACAGATCGCCCACTGCATCTTCTAAATGATCCTGCAGCCCGGGGCAGCGAGGGAACGCTTCCTCCTCTCTGATGTACGGAGCAGGCCAGCGCTGATGATGGACACACTTTAGTATAAATGTGCATTCTATGTCAAAGGTCACATGTACAGCCTAAATGGTTCAAAGTTGCTTCTGAGGCCTTTCCTTACCCAAGGCAAAGTTCTGACACATAAGAAGTCAGATAGATGTTGGCAAGAAAATGCTAGAAATGTCACTTCTGGCATTCTAATTATATTATTCATACACTAATAGCTTGACAAATCAAGTAGCCAATGACCTCACAAGGACTTAGATTGAACCCACCGTGAACGTGCCCGGGAGATTTCAATATCTCGAGCAAATTGTGGAAATTCAAGTCCGATATACGTTTTTTATTAAGCTTAAAAAACCATTGATAGGAAGGCTATATAAAAATGACATCATCAAGGCATTTTGATTTCAAGAATGCTTTTTTTGGTGGGGGAATCAAATGTTATGTACATGTAATATATTGTAAAACAATTTGCATATTTTTTACAATTTATTTGACTTTTTTCTGTTTAAAATATTTGTATTCGGTTTAATTGTATCGGACATTTTGCTTTAATTTCTTACGTTTGTATCGGTATTTTTATTTATTTAACAAATGTTATTGCACACTCTTGCTTCTTTTTTGTCTTTGTATTGCATGTTTTACTTTAACTCGTAACTATCTTTACATTTTTTATTTGGCATTTTAGTTTCACTTCTCATGTTTAAATGAATATCTTTATTTAATATATTTTGGGTTTTTATTGCACATTCTTACCTACTGTAACCGTCTTATATATTTATTTTATGATTGATTGAATTTATTGCATGTTATTCTAAAATAGAGCAGCTGTCACAGTACCCAATTGTCCCAGTATAAATCAAGTATTATGATTATGACAACAATGTTTATTTGGTACTACAGCGCAGTTCTTTGTTCAATTCAAAATGAATCAATGAAAGGAATTATCTGAACTTCAATCTGTTTGCTGTTTGGAATCGACTGCTCTGACTCTCAGCTCGAAAGCCTCTTTGTGAGAAAGAATCCCAGCTTGACATGTTTACTGAGTGACACAATGCGTTCACACGAGGGGCCGCTATTACCGAGCACATTTTCATCAGCAGATAACTTACCGCTGTCTGAGTGTAAAGAGATTGCAAAGGAAAGCTTGTGGACAGCCAAAGGACTTAATCAGAAAATCACCATTGAGCTCAAATGAGAAGAAAATGTCTCCCTTTGCTCTGCTTGTGATCCGAGGAGGACCCTGCAGCAGGCTTAACACACACATTTGAAGTCTGATGATAAAGTATCGAGCTGGGAAATAGAAACAGGAGGAGGGCCGGCTGTGATCCGTACGCACGTTGCTCTGGTCATGTGCTGCAGTTAGATAGGAGGAACGCTTTTAAAATCAACTTGAAACCATTCACTGACTCGTTATATTGTCAGTTTATTCCAAAAGCTTAACATCTTGAGTATTTAAAGAGTAGAGAAGTGAGCCTCTCAGCCTGAGACCTGTTAAAACAGAGTTTTCCTACACTATGGTGTTACTAATATTTTGCACCATTAATCGCAGCAGATGCATCTGTTCTGTGTGACTGTGGTCATGTGTCGGCATCAAAGTGGAGTAAAGTAAAAAGGGTAAAGTGATGAAGGAATGACTGAGGTCGGCAAAGTGCACTTCTGTTTTCGCTCTTATTGGATCATCCCAGTGATGATTCTTTATTATGGGAATCCTTGTAAGCCCCCTGATTTATGAGGGATGAAAGACAATACAAAATAGGGTTGGGATGATAGTTGCCGTATTGTTGCAGCATCATTATCTGCACATCCAAAGCTCCTGTAGCTGAGAGGGAATTCACTGACTATCCGGCCTGTGTGGGAACCTGTTCTCACTCAGTTCTTAGCTCACTGTTCATCTACCAAACTGTGGTGTTTGAAAATGGTTTGTAATTAAAGTTGTGTAACATTGACATGAACCTGGTACAAAATCAGTTGACTTATCATTATATTATTGTAAAGTTAAGTGTAAACCTTATGTTGTTGCAGTGTAATTCCTTAGAACAGAGATACTCAATGTATGCCAGTCAAATCCAGCACCACATAAGGAGCCTTCAAATATTTTCAAAATGTACGTCCTGTTTTCCAATCAACGCCTTTATGGCTAACAACATGGAGGAAGCATCTTTTGGCCAACCTTCTCCTAATCCTGGGTATCTGGGTAACTAACACACCAGTGCCACCAAAAACGTAGCTGTGTCCATGCAAACAGATTCACTTATTTTTAAACAATCAAAGTGTCTACACGTGCCGCCTAATGGCTATAGAAAAGTGCCATTAAAGTCACAACCATGAAGGAAGGCCTTTAGAAGACATCATGGCTGAGCAGACTCAGCTAAATAATGAACATATGCAGCAAAGGTGGGCGATCTGTGGGAAGTGCAGTGTAGAAAAGATCAATGCACACTTAGCATTGAAAGTGACCTGAACCACTTAACATTTACTTACATTTAACACTTCCACATAAAAACCTTAATTCAAAGATAGGCATTTGGAAATTGATGGGCTGGTGTGTATTTGATAAAGGCGAGAGGTGAATATGGCGAGCTTTGTCAGAGCGGTAATGGTCCTATTTAATGTTCCGATAGAAAAGTTCATGTCTTAATTGTACCTGATTTGAATATCTGGATTATAGAGCCACCCCCAGGTGTAAGGCTTTGTATGATTAATGGCGGGGGAAGAACTAGTTATCTCTGCCTCGCTCTCTCCCTATCGGTGTGTGTGTGAACTCGCTCACTCTCAGCTTTCATTAATCTTATTCAGGCTGCTGTGCACACCTCTGGTAAAAATCTCCTGTTTCATCAACGGTGTTACATTGGAGTTGTGAAACATGTCTTTTTGCTCGGCGTGGAGAAGAGAGCTGAGGTGTTTCTTTCACTGTCGGTGGGCTCAGACAGCAGCGTGGACACATTACGGAGCTGTGAGGACACTGGAGTGCTCAGTGAGGGACAGGATGCCCTGCTCTGCCTCTCAATATCACATTTAATCACATCTTGTTATCCATTTGCTCTGCTGCCATTTACACAAGAGCATAGGAAACAGTACAGTTTTGTCGTTCTTACTATGTTGCACCAGTGTTAAAAGCTAGGAATATTCACAGAGAAATCTAACAATGTATATAAGTCATATCATGAGAGTACTAGAGGTTTTGTGCACTTGCCAAATTTGACAGAAGTCGTCACTCCAGGCGTCTCTGCACTGCAGCAGGCTAGCTGTCTTTAGCAATCACGCTGCAAATATTAATATCTACGAGTAGGACTGAATATACTCAGTACACTGTGTACAAGCAGGTATTAATAAGGTAGCCAGCTGTCTGTAGCTAACAGCCTGATAGGCGGTTGTGGCTCAGGGGGGGACATGGGCGTCTACCAATCAGAGAGCTCAGCATTGATCCCATGTTTATTGTATTGTAAGTCGCTCTGGTTAAAAGCTATATAACAGATCAAGCAGAAACAATGGATGCACTACACTCTACTGAATCATTTACTGGATATATTCCATATCTGTAATCTTTGAAAACACATCATAATGACAGGTGGTGCAGCTCTTTTACTTGCAAAACTATCTATGTTTTTGTTGCAATGCCGTGCATAAAGCAATCAGAATATTCCAGAAAATGACTATGTCTAGGTCTGTCTGTGTGACATGCCTTTCAGTCTGTCTCTTAGTGGCTAAAAACAAGCTGTTGTTTTTTCATCAGGGTTGAGATTAGGGCAGGGAGAGCTGACAATTGGATGTGTACTATTACCATACTCCTCTGTTTACCCCCTCCCTTAGCTCTGCCTCTGTCTGCTCTGCTTCTCTCTCTCCCTCTGTCTTGCGTTGAGGTCGCTCATCCCCTCTTCCCCTCCCTATCGTCATTCGTTATTCCACTGAACACTCTGTCGATTCCCCCTCTGAGCCTCAGTTTCATATCTCATCAAGAAAAATGCCAGCTCTGACGGTGGCTGGCTCCAGATTAAAAAATCCGGTGTTCCACAGGCAGAGCGCTTTGTAGCAAAGAGCAGAGCAGAGGATGTCGCGACAACACACTGAATTGGATGCCTCACATTTCCCAGTAAAACAAGGCTGTAAATATCTAAATACAGTACGCCATGATTGCTCTCTTTTTGAATGACTTCTTTTTGTTGCGCTGTTATCCAGAAGCCATGTGTAAATGCAGGGTTTTATAGCTTATATGTGATTTATAGTCCCTATAAACCTTTTTTACACTGGTAACTGAAGGTGTATTGGAAAAGGAGAGAGCTTTTGAACACACGCATATCAGAAAATAAATGTCTTGTGAGGTCAAATACCTCATACAGACGTGTTTGTGACTCACAGGTAACGCCTCCCATTTATTGCTGGTACTTCAACGCCGGTTAATTGATAAGCGCATTGTTGACTTCGTACTGTGCGGATATTCCAGAATCAGAAGCTCAGCGTTCGCAGGAAAGCAAAACTCGAAGCACGACTACAAACGTACAATTCAACTCGGACACAGGAAATGCAGGTATGCCTTTGGGAGAGCTTATAGCAGTTGCCAACGAAAATGATTGTGCAAATGACATTAAAGAATATGCAACATAAAACTTCACGGTCTCTTGAAAATCGTTTTGTCGCCATCTATCCCTAAGAGCACTTTAATCAAGAAAGGAAGAACGCACCATCTACTTTACAACACACGGATTGGTGGATATTATGCATTTACAGAGGACAAATTATTAAATAAAAGCTGAATGAGGTATTCATGGAGATCCATATTTCCACGCTGAGATGATAAGAAGCCTCTCGGGCCGCTCTTCAAACTGCAAACGAAACCCCGTTCATTGATTGGAATGACTCTTTCTGTCACAAACACACATTTGATGGAGGTTGGAGGGGTCAAGGAATAACCTTTGTCCTCTCCAGTCTGCTACTCAACTAGCTTTTGATTTGATTGGTCTTTCTGTAGAAGTGAAGCTTGTAGTTGTACTCTTCAGATTCGAGGAGAAATTCAGGTTTCATAACACCTGGTGGAAGATGTCCCGGTTTCCCGTTCCCTCTATAATCAGTTTTCATATAAATACATAATGAATAGCCAAGTATGTCATTAAATTACTCATTAGAAAGCTGTGCACTGAGCAATGATCAACAGCAGATGTGTTGGTATTAGCATAATGCTGCCATTTGTTACACGTGATCTAGTTTTCATGGAAGTGGGTCAGGCCTCACACTGTTCCTCGGTGTCTTTCTGAGATATATTTGGCAGCATTTTTCAGACTGACTCAACACACTGAAAGGCTTCCAGACTGTCTGGGAATATATCTTAAACAGCCACTGATCCCTGAAAGCTCTCCACTTGTGATCAAAGCGCCACAGTCTAAGTGTGTGTCTGTCACTGACATCCTGCCCTGCCTGCATACTGCCAATGGAACACTTCAGAAAAGCTAATATTTGACAAACAGGCAGCTAAACACCACTCGATGCAGGACATTTGTTGATATTATCCTCACATAAAGGTCTCCTCTACGAGCTAATGGTACAACATTCAAATCTAATGCAATTCAATTCAGAAGCTAATACGATAATAATGATTGAAATGACCTATTAGCAAATCCCCAAAAATACGATAAATGGATAAAACTGTATCTTTACAGTAATACGAGGTCACCCCTTAAAAACAGTGACAACCCATTGCTTAATTTCCTTCTCTTCTCTCTGAATGTTCTTTTATAATGGATTTCATTATAAATGTAACAGTACAAGGTTTTTCTTTCAAGTAGCGGTACACAGTAGGTAGTTCTTTTTTTGGAGCACTGACTGGAAACAAAATAACACTGGAGATTTAATTAAAAGGCCTGTGCGTTCACACTGTATGCCAGCACAACATGAGTCATTTCAGATAAGACACAGGAAGTGTAGTGTGCAGCACTCACGTTCTCCGGAGCAGCGGGGGGGAGGAACCTGGAGGCGCACACCAGGAAGGAGTCAGGGGCAGGTTTGCTGTTCTTCACGTCGGGGTCGTCCCCCAGCACGATGTGGTCGAACTGACCGAAGAAGGGCTTGTGTTGGAGGGTCTTCAGCTGGAAGGTGGCCCCCGCCGAGCTGGTTGCCACGGCGACGGGAATGTTGTGCTTGAGCAGGTGGAGCACCAGCTTCTCCACACCTAGCGGGACCCATGTTGCAAAGTCAGGTTTAATGTATGTTTTACCCTCTTTTAAGACTTTTACATTCTGAAATACTGCACAACCTTTTTCCCTTTTAGTAACTTGTCATATTCTTGCTAGTATTTTAGCTATTCTGTTCCCTCTTCTCAAAGTCAACAGTTTTTTTGAACGTGTTATTGGTTAGATACCTAAAATAAGATTAAGACAAGCTTAAAATACCTTAACGTTTGGTATTAGAGCATAAGATATGTCAGTAAATACCTCACTGGTGAATGTCAAACAGTGGTTGCTAACTTTAAGGTTACATAATCACTCTATTTTTACTTTTTTATATAACTTTATTCCTCTTACTGTGTTCATGTTCAACACAGTCCAAAACATTTTCTTCATTTGCATTTGTTTTGGAACATTTGTGTTTTTACATATTTGCATAATTTCACAAGTTTCTCCTAATGGAAGAGATATGGGCGCGTTTCCACCAGTCGGCCACCGTAGAACCATGTTACACAACAGCACCTTTTTTGTATTTGTAAACCTACTTGACAATAAATTCAGATTCTGATATACAAGGCTAATGTTATCAATAGAAACTCTATTCATATAGAGCTCTTTGCACAGCTAGTGAATATGTTTCCATTCTTCTTTTGTGTTTCAACAGTGAGCCGAGAGCAGAGCTGTGGGAGGATTTTAATCTACAGCTTTAAGGCTGACACTCTATAAAATGTAATAAAAAGTGCTTCCAAGCTTTTCTGTTAGTTAAAGAGACCGTGAACACATCTTTTAACAGATAGTAAACAGGCTGCTCCACACTTTAGCAAATTCGTTACAAAGGGCTGACTCCAACCCATTTTATTAAAGGGGAATTTGTCCTCAGTTATGTATCACTGAAACTAGACCAACACAAAACCTCTGCAAGGTGTAGGCTAAACCATTAAATCCATGCAATAGCTGCTCTTTTTATTGCTTTAAACTCTGTGCACATCACTCTGCAGAAAGACCTTACATAGGGGAAGCAGAAGGATGCGAAATAAGGAGAATCTGAATAAGGGCTGCACAATTAATTACATTTTTGTATAGAAATAGCTATTTGGAATCTATCAGTGCCTACTCTGAACAAATTACTAGAGTGACAAATAACGCTTCACACTTACAAATGTTTATATGACATTTCAACAATGGCGCATATGGCAGACGCAATGTTTGGTCCTGATTCATTTCCTAAATCTGAAGGAAACAAGTAAGATATTTGGGTGAACGATAGTCTCATCTGCGCCTTTGTGACTTTAAAGGTTTGCCATTTGTCCTCAATGAGTTTAATGGAATTGTCAAAAGAAATTGCATAGAATTTGACAAAAAGGTTTTCAAACTGTGTCCAAAGCCATTACTTTTAGCTCTTTAATTCTACATAGAGTTTTCCGACAGTGTTTACCTCGCCAGAATATAATAGATAAATAGAAAGGCATCACAAATGAATGCAACAATTTAAATAACTGTGGGGTGTAAAAGTAAACGTCTATTCTACTGTGTATAATCCATTCAAGATGAAACTATTGACTCATAGTGAACCCTTCCTCTGTTCAATAGAACACAAATAAAATGCTCTCCATTATAATTCAACGTTAACGCATGAGGTGATGAATTATAAGATGAGAGGCGGCTGTACCTGCTGAGTCATCGTCCTTATGTAACACTTTTATTGGTTTCTTTCAGAAAAGATCATTAATGTTCATATTCCCAGAAAAAAAATGCTCTTTATGATAATTAGCTTCCTGAGGTAAAGTGGATTATAAAAGCCTTCACTCACTGTGCAGTCACTCACTTTCGTGCCAAAATCAAGGCGTCACAGCAGAAACCTTCAAGAACACTTTGGACTGTTTTACAGAAAATGATTGCTATTATTTTGTTTAAAGTGTGGCAGTGCAGGTTAATCAGATGTACCTGGCATGAGTTTGGCGGAGGGAAAGATCCTCTCTTGGATCTGTCTGCTTTCAGAGAGCAGTTCCTCGGCGGTCATGGGGAGATTCAGAGCATCACGGATCATCTGCGAAGCAACCAGAGCGCTCCTCCCCATCACCGAGGACTTCACCTCCCAGGTGTACCGCTTTCCATAGCGGTCACAGATCTCCTGGAAGGACACGGTGTACAGTCGCTCTGTGTCTAAAATGAGAATAAAATACAAAAACAATGTCATTAAGCAATACTACAACTCTGGTAATGACCACTTATTGTAATGACAAGTGTTTTATAAAAGGCCTGTTGTAAAAAGCACTTTATTTTCTAAACAAACAAAATAAATAATACTTTCAGGGATAACAGCCCTGAACAGAGCTTTGGTATCAAACCATTGCAATGTAAACTGTTATGTTTTGCGATATAAATATATATATATATAGTCAAGCACCACGTAGTCCATGTTAAAGATATTATTAATCTTAAATTCGGCACATGTCTGATGAGACAATTTCACAGCTTGTATAAAATCAACTTTCAAATGGGGGTAACATAATGTCACGTCAACAAGGAATAGTAAACATTGCATTTCTGAGGTTTCTAGAACAAATACATATTGGAAATGTATGCCGAATTAACCACTAGGTTATTAGCAACAAAACAATTTAACGTTTGGTTTAATAGTGCACGTTATGTTGACTGTGTGCAAATGAATCATGAATTTATAGTTTTCTCTATGCAGTTCGGCATGCCAAGTGAATAGCTGTGCACGAGTTTCGGTATCAACGTCGCTTTAGTAGAGGTGCAGTCTCCCAGTATGAATAGACAAAGAAAACTACAAGACATAACAAACATAATGCGTTTCAACACCTAATAAAAGTCCATCCATGTCGAAAAGTACATGGCTCACGGGTTTAAAAGTGCTTCTTGATGCAGACATGTTTCACTCAGGAGCCTAGTTCCGTGTTGAATATCAGGGAAGGTGGTCAAACAAAAAGTAACCCCGATAAGTGTGATTGCAAAAAAAGAAAAAGGCAGCTAATCCGTGTAGGTGCTCCGACTACAGATTTATAAAAGGCTTTTTACGTTTAATTAGTATGGATGAAACTAACAACAAATATAATATTTGAGTCTAAAAAGTAGCTACAACGACGCAGGGATAGTTTTTAGTCGTCCCAGCGCAAGGGTCAGTGGGATATTGATTCTACCAAGTGCTCTTTAATTTTAAACTATTTAAACTTCCTTTTTTTGAGGATTTCTTCATTCTTTGTTATTATTTGTATTGTTTTTTTAAATATGTTAATTTATTTCCAGAAATATCCTTGGAGTTTTCAAGCTCATGATTATAACTGATGATTAATAATTAATCCTTGTCATTACGCCACACTTAATGTCTACCTTTATACTCACTCACTTCACCAAGTTATTATCTTTTTCTTCTATTTTTGTGCAGTTTTTCTCAGTATCCCTGCATTGTATACACAGTATGCAATACATTAGTAGTTTGACTAATTCACTATGACATCTTGAGGATTTGTTTATTAGACTTGACATATCTCCTACAGACACAGAAGATATTCAACATTGTGTTAAGTCAAGTAAACTGACTTTATGGGTAAAATCCGGATAGCGCCCATTAAAGTGAACATAACATTTGAATGCCCTCACTTATATAAGACACACAAGTCCTCAGAACACGAGGATGTTGCTTTTGTACACTCTGAATAACAAATGTTTTTCTTTCAGTGTCTTACATTTCCATTCTGCGCAGCGTGTCACAGAGATGGGCCGCAGCAAATTACTGACAAAAGGCTGCTCACGGCATTGTTAGCAGAACTGCCACATTTTTGTGAATAATTGGAAGCTCCATGTTAACAGAGTTTGTCTTGTTAGTGTGAAAGAGACGTCAGGGGAATGAGAGAACCCCGTAACCTGGACAATCTAATGAGCTTATGGATTTCAGGCCTAATTGGGGGACAACGGTGAGAGTGAAATAGAGACTTTGAGTCCCATCGAGTGTGCTGTGTGCCAAATTGTGTAGTTTAGGGAATTGCTCAGACTGACGGTGAGTTGGGAACACTAAGCAGGAACAAGAACCATGTGTCTTTTCTGGAGGAGCAAGAAAAGTACAATTTCCTGATGAGTCCCACAAATCAAGACAAAAAGATGACTATGTGGGAGAAGTAGCAGGAGATGGCAATGAAGCTAGCCCGGAGCGACACTTTGCAGTCTGACTCAAACAGTGTGTGTCGATATAAATAGTGGAGAGGTAAAATTACAGGCAGAAACACACTTAGTCAGTTCTCACATCTCCCACCGGAGTGCAGAGACACCGCTACATTACACACAGAGTTGTATTCAAAGCTTTACGTCTGCTGCCTAATTATTACACAGTGATCCATATATAAACTTTGTTCCAGCTTTTCATTAGCATTCAGTCAACATGATTCTCGTTGATATGATGGATTATACACAGATCACTTGATATTAGAATTTATCCCATTCTAACTCCCTTTTCCAATTAGCTATACGTCCAAAATTGTTGAGACATTGAAGTTTCCTGTGCTCACTGAAGACCTTTGGATGCTGACTTAAAAATAGAAATTCTCACCCTGTCATCTCATTTGTGTATATAAAACTTCTTCTTCTTTGGTTTTATTGGTGTACTACAAACCTACTCAATGGACCTGATACACAAGGGAAGGTATATCGTTTCTTGGCCAAATGTAATAAACAAGGAGGTTGTCCAAGATGATCACAACTAAATATAAAGCACAACATACTAAAACCATGACCCTATGACAAGGTAGCACACGGTTTAGCCCAATTGTTTGGTCCCAGGATTCTAGATAACCAATAATGGTGGGCACCACAGTAATGATATCCATTTATGTTATTACCGTTCCCTAGCTAGAATGGATATAGACTCATTGACCAGCAGAGTTGCTTGGTAAATGAATTCTCTTTGATTCGGAGGCGAGGGATCGATAAGTGTATTCTGAGTTATGACTACAGCAGCAGTTGATGAATACAGTCTTCTCACAGTGTGACACACTGCCAACGGTGATCATGCTTTACAGATGACACTGTCAACCACAGATGATACCGTCATTTGTAATTCTCCTCCAGTTTATCCTTTGATTACTAACCGTGACACTTCGACAGGAGGAACAGGCCCTAAAGCAACACACACACACACACACACACACACACACACACACACACACACACACACAACACACACACACACACACACACACACACACACACACACACACAACACACAACACACACACACACACACACACACACACACACACACACACACACACACACACACACACACACACACACACACACACACACACACACACACACACACCACACACACACACACACACACACACAGTGATGATAAGCTTGTTAACTCTATGTGGCTCATCGGTATCGCCCTCAGCTGCAATTCCCCAGCCGACCATTTGTCCTGGGTGAGATATCAGCAATCACCATTTTAAATTAGGAAAGGTGGAATGAAATGCAAATTCAGCAACGAGGATCAATACTGTTCGCCCAGGGGAAAAAAAGTCAGGCGGAGGACCTTCTGCTGTCCTTGAGCTCTCAGGGAAAGACATGACCACAAACTAACAAAACTCTTCTTTCGTCTGGCTGAACAGATGGGCTGATTCCAGAGGCGTTGAACCTGTTTTAGTACACCTCTAAAACAGTACGTTAAAGTGCGTTACAGTATATACCAATCTGGCAGCAGATATCAATTATTATTTTAAAGAAAGGAAGCTTCATCCAAATATTTTTTAAGCCGCTGTTGCCGAGGATGTTAGATGGACGTAAGGTGTTGTTTTTGTTCCAATCAGACTGAAATTAGGAATTCTAATTATTTGGATTGGCTGAATTAAGGCTGATTAAACTGATAAATGTGCAAAATATAACATGATGGAGGTTCTGATGATGGTCATCATTTAATATATACTGATGAGTGAAATCCCCCCACCCTCATTTTGCTGTGTTGAAGTAAATGACTCTGTAAGGAGGCTGTGAGCACTCGAGACTGAAGTGTTTATGAAGTGGCTTCCCTTCACTAATGATAATGTTAATTATGGTGCTTATATGGAGGCATCTCCATTTTCAATTAGGAGGTTGATTACAAGAAGAGTGAGTTCATCTGAAGCAGCTGAGTATTTTGATCTTCATAAGTAAGTAGGTGTACAGAACTATCATGAATACTAATTTGATCAGATTTTAAGCTATGTTAAAAACACATTTATATTTGGTGTATTTGCCAACGCTTTAGTGCGCTTTGATTCATTCCTGAGTATAGTAAGTAAGTAAAGTTTATTTATAAAGCACTTTTCACAGACAAAGTGCTTGACAAAACAATAAAACATCATAGGAATCATACAATGATGAATGACCACACAAGCCACGTGTTAAGAAGTCATAAAACACCAAAACACAATACAAACACAATAAAAACACAATAAAACATAGTATAAAATAGAATAAAATCAAGCACACCGGTTACCCAAACAGGAATGTGTTTAAATTAGTTTTAAAGGAGTCAACAGAGTCAGCGGACCGTAGGTGAGCGGGCAGAGCGTTCCATAGTTTAGGAGCCACGGCCTCGAACACCGATATCATCGATAGCAAAACATGATAATCTATTCTCTGTCATAGTAAACCTAAACATTTGAATCATAAGTATCTCTTATTCAGTATGTTATGGTCTATCCTTCAAGTGCATGTTTAAGATCTTTAAATGTAACTATATTCGCAATGTTTGCCATCGGGAACTACGGTGCATTCTGTCCAAAGATGGAAGCAATGAGAAAAACGGTAAGTACACATGTCAAGTGTTTCGATGCACAGATCATCAAAAAAGGCCTCAGAATGTGTCAATGTTTCTTCAAGTGCTTCAAATAGCTCAACAGCCTTTGATCGACCAACTGTTCAAACCTGGAGTCCTTAAAGATCGTCTAGAACAGAACACTCTGATCTATCTGAACCAATATGCTCTGGTTTCAACATGATTCATCTCAGACACTCTTTAAGCACCAGTACAAGCACAGTCAACTTTTCCACGTAACATGCTATGCGTCTACAAGCCCAACATGTATCACTAAGTAATTTTCCTTGGTGTACCATCAAACATCTCCTTCTGCGCTTTCAACCATTCCTTATGTACACAAGATATGAATATGTATACTTATTCTAACAATGAGAAGACCAGCAACATCGTAGCCATAAGGTTTGGCCTTGAACTCCAACTTGTGCTTCTCAAAATCGTATCAGAATCCAGCTCAGGAACTGTTGTAGTAGCATCTTTAAAAAATGTTCACTATTAGAATGTAATTGGTTTACTGTTTGGGGAGTTCTGCTGTGTACATGGCTGCTGCAGCGATGGCTTCAATGTCTAGTTTATTTCACAGGAAAAACAAGAAGTGCCAATGAGGTAACCATGCAGACTATATTTAATAATATGTTCTGTTGACCTTACCAAAACAGCGCTGATGCTTTTTCAGTTCTACTAGACTATCTATCAATAGGAACAACTGTAATGGTAAAGTCAATATAAGAAAGGGAAAGCCACTGATTTAAGGAGCAGCTTATAGAAAACTAAGCATCAACATACCTTAACGGAGCTGGGAAGATAGCCAAAAAATATCCAAACCATCAACAATCATGTTTTGCAGTGGTAACAAAAAGGGAGCCAAAAGAAGTACTATTCAAATATGAGCAGCTCTCCTTCACCTGCTTGTATTTGCACTAGCCTGTACATAATTAGTGGATGACATTGTCTCTAAAGTGGAATTAATTGATATTGTGGTTGTGTTCAAGTGCTAAACAAAGGTAACCTGAGGAGACTTGCCTTGAGTTTGGATGCAGGGAACCACCCGGACACATACAGTATGCACAAAGGGCCCTGCGTGTTTACTGAGGCGCTTTGAAGCTGAGCCTTGACAGGTTTGTTGTTCCACTGTTGAGAAGTTAAAAGGAAAAATAGATGAGTTCAGTTGCCTCACTTGAACACGACTTGTCTTTATGTTGTTGATGCCCTGCTTTCAGGGTGCAATAATTATGCCATTTGTTATTTCAGATTAAAATACCAAAGAAAACACACACCGTTAATTCTATATTAGCCACGACATGTTTTCAGAGTATACTCATGAGTGTCATACCCAAAAAAGGTCTCTCTTTTTAAAGTATTTCAAACTAGTTCCATATTTTATTACTACATATCTGAAAAAAAAATGTAAGAAATGGAATAAAATATGAGTTCAGAGTGCCATCCGGAGGGCAACAACAGGTTTTACCACATAAGACGCTGAGAAGCTAAACCACCCCCTGGATGTATTCTCCGTCAGTATGAAGATCTAAATGTTCTTATGAAGTATTCTCCACACTGCCAGGAATGACTATTTAAGGGAAAGGGCTGAAGCGTTTGCGTCCTAAATGTCAAATTTAAACATTTTGTGTCCGAAACACTGGATTAAATACCCACCATGAGCCTTTAACTGTATAATTGAAATGCCCCCCCAGGTTGTTAAAACTATATGTGGCCCTAAATCAAGCAACTTCTGAATCTATCTGCTGATCCTGAGAATTCTCAAGGAGGCAAAGTATCTACAACATTAACTGTGGTGTAAGTGGTTAAAAGATGTTTATAAATATGGCTCTGGTAAACTGTCTGGTGGCTCAGATGGTTGCTGGCAGATATTAAACCTGCTGAAAACCAGTATCTAAGAAAATGTAAGTCCCAAGCAAGAACCCTTGTTGTTGCTTTCAGAGTGAACATGAGTGTATTAAATGCTTATCAAAGCTGTGTGAGAATGAAACTGCTCACGTAGCTCAAACTCCCGTCATGGCTCCCAGATGGAGATGTGTTGCTTTGGTTCATTTATTTCATGCAGGAATACACACCCAAATGTGTTGATAGGAGCATCCTATTATCTGCATTCCTGTTGTGTGTTTGCAGGAGAAAGGGTCACAGTCGCCCTGCATTAACAGTCTGCTGCACCTCAGGAACATCTCCCTGTTTGATACGCCGCTTGATTTATGTGGCTGTCATGGCTGACGTGCAGTGACCCCCGAGCGGTGCAATAAAATATTCATATCTGCGCGGGACACTCTGCAGTGCTCCACTTCCTCCCTGCTATTTACAGAAAACACTGGCCTTCAGCACGGCTTCAAAAGCAAATATAAGTGGCGTCCTGGAAAGCGCTACACACAAGTGTGTTTGGAAATCACTACAGCCTCAGGGTTCTGACCAAACTATAATCATTTGTGTAAATTGAACCCTGTGGAAAGCTGTGTGCCTAATTGGGTGTGAGTAATAAGGCCTCAAAGCAGCAATGTGCATAGTGTATAGAGCAAGGAAATGTGAGGCACCCTTTTAAAAACCAAGAGGGTCCAACGGGAAATTAGAGAAAACAACAGGTGGCATTTTTTCTTGAGGCGGCCGCACTCTGTAGTCTTTGGAAACTATTTGAAAAGACGCTGTCAATCGGAAAAAGGCGCTATGTTGACATGGGGATATAGTTGTTCTAACATGCCTTTAGCAACTCTGAACTGTTGTATTACAATTGGAATATTATTGGTGCATCATACAATATATGCGTTTGAAAACGTTGTCAATTTGACCCTTTGATTTGAGAGTCATCCCAAAAACAAATTGAAGTTGAAGTTGAACAGGGTTTGTTCATCACGTCACTTTCCCTTAAACGACAGTTTTATGTTCCTGTGTTTAGCGGGTAAAACAGATGAGATAAAACATGTTTATACGTGAGCTTTGGATGGTGTTATTTGGACAGAGAATGTTTCCCCTTTGCTAGCAGTTCAATGCTAAGCTACGCTAACTACGTCCTGACTCCATACCACACATGAGATTTACATCCATGTAACATCTTTCACTCTAGAAAATGAATAAAATGGCTATATTTTCCAAAACTGTTGGACTTTAATCCATTTTTCTACCAAGCGCTCAGGGGTGGCTCTGTTGAAACAAATTGGACTCATTCTGTAAACTAAGTATTCAACATCCAAATGAGCTTAGTTTCATTACAGTTTGTTGTTGTTAGGCAGAAAATGTGCAAATATCCAACCAAATCACCTTGGATACTGTGGGTGCCAGCTCATTTATTGGCCGTATAGCAGCTGTAGAAAGTGTTGCTTGGTGGCAGAGCTGAGTCTTGGCTCCCTTGTTTTTTGCCTTGGAGGAGACTTGTTGATATTGGTAAATTACATTTTCCTGCGTGAGAATTCCATTTGAATACATGATAATGATAACAGAGTGTTATGTAAAGCAGTCTATTCACACGATGCCAGACAAAGAGAACATTTTGGACTGAGTATTCTCTGGCTGCCAGTTTCCTGATCAGTAAAGGATACAGTTTATCTGCAGGCGTGTTGATGAGGGTCTGATGTCATTGTGTCTGAATCCCACAGCTTACCGGGATACTGTAGAGTGATTAACAATCAAAGTCAGCCTGATGTACATCTGCCTCATTAGGCTTCCCAGAGAGAAATGGATCAGTGGTGTAACATTACTTCACATATTTACACTTCAGTAATTAGAAATTACAAAGTGAGATCCTCATCGTTGCATCTTTTATCAGGGAGATTAATTGTCTTGTCACATGCGTATCATTTTACAGGCTGAATGGGTAGGACCCTGAGGATGGAAAACAAGGAATTCAATTGCATCACTGAAGTCACAGAGCATTTAAATCCACATTTTAGTGGTCAAAATGGGTGAGTGGGACCCCCATAGTGTTGGAGAAGCTACTTTCAAAGCATAGTTTTTTGAAAGCTACCACCAAGAAATGTAGTCTGGTTACATAGAGCTACAAAAAGAACCCTCAATTTGACATGATGACACATAATGACAAAAAATGACTAGCACGCTAGCAAAAAATACTACAATTAATGTATGAATGGGGGCCAGTTTATGTGCTTATTACCTTTGGTCTCTGTGGTCTTTAGTGTCGCTTTGTGGTCATTTTGAGTCTCTTTGTGGTCTTTGGCGTCTCTATTGTGTTTCTCCTTGCAATCATTACTTATTGTTGTCGTTGTTCTGTGTGTCTTTGGGGTTGTGTGTGTCTTTTTGTGGTCATTTCCATCTCTTAAAGGCTGTTCGAGTTAATGTTTATGAATAGAATGTGAACTAAACACTAACAAAAACGTTGTTGCAAAAAGGCTTAACATTTCCTAGGAACCAGGACCTTAACTTGAATCACTAAGTTTGTTTTTTTACATAATGGGGAGTGAGTGTTGGTCACAGATGGATTGGCGCTCTTTCTAAAAGTCTCAGAAACTTCCAGCTGGCGACTGTTCAGAACAAAACGAGCTGGAGCACTCAGAGCCGTAGAACAAAAACACAAATTGCATAATGACAAAACCATCCGTAAAGCAGTACAAAAACTAAATGTATTTTTCCTTCACTGGTACACTCTGGAGCCTGGACACATATCAAATCGGTCTTAGGGAAAAGGGAAAGCTGTTTGTGTAGTAAAGCACAACAAGACACTGAGAGTACAAGCTTTTAGTTGAACGCAATTTGAAAAAAGGATTTAAGTGTAGAAGCATATAATCTGTCGAGACATAAAGTAGTTTTCTTTTGAAACACTCATGTACATAACATCAAATGATCTTATAATGAATCCTTAATGCTCTGTTCTAAACGTGACCCTGGACAGTTAGGTATCGTCCAAGGTCATTAAATGTAAAGCATTAGCGCGGCCTTAATGATACACTGTTGCCTGAACAGCATGTTAAAGTGCTCTGTGGTGGACGTGTTGATGAGTTGTCAGCACAAAGGATTAACACAGATATAATATTAGATTATTAGTGCGGCTGCAGACCTCATCAAAGCATACTGTACTACTGTATACACACACACAACTCCTTTATGTGTTATAATGAGGAAATTACTTTTGGTAATGCCAGTGTGAGTGTGCATAGAAACAATGAGAGCAGAGAAACAATGATTAAACCAGTAAATTACACAAATGAACAGCAGGGGGTTAAGTTAGTCTTTTTCATGGTCTTCATTTTGACATTAAAATTCCATCTTATGTGTTATTACTCGTCATTTTATAAACCGCTCTTTAAACGATAATAAGGCACATTTAATAATATTAAATGTATTCATTTTTAATCATGTGAATAATTCAAGAGCTTTTAAATCATGCTTTTATAATGGAGAGAAAATATGCTGCTAGAAACTACTGACAAAAAGCAGAGGCTTCTGTTCACTCTCAGTAACGATACTCTGTTCATTGTTTAGAGATATGATCAATACGTTTGTAAAATGTCTAAAAGGGACAAAACTTAGGTAATATATTGAACTGAGTAGAGATGACATCATGTTGGCCAGCTGGATGAAGGATTTTATTAAAAGGTACATGTTAGCATGGCCGTACCCACCATTGAGGTCACCGAGGTCCGGACCTCGGTAATGTTTTCGAGGTGTATACAGTATAATAAAACTTGTGAAATAACTGCACATAATTAACAGGGTTCTTTGTAGTACTTCCATTTACTGGCGATGGGGGCAATGCACAACTAAGTAGCCTACATTAAAGCAAACAGAAGAAGACAACATACATTTATCAACAAACAGCCGCAGTCCGGTACCCATGGATGTATAATAAGGGAAGGTGAAATAAATACTTTACATTAAGTTATTTTCGTGTTGTGTAAATAATGATGTAATGCTTTTGAAAGGCAAAGAATAATTAAAAAAAAAATATATGTATATATGCTGAGCCCAGAGTGAAATGCTTTTGTGTGCACAAACTAGAGGGGGACAGCAAACACCAGTGTGATTTTGATGACAGTACGACTATCTTGGACAAAGTTATAGTGGGGGTGCCAAATCCGGCAGCACCAACACCTGGTCTGCCACATGGGGAAGCCCCTCTTTAGTTTCTCACCTGCTGAGCCCAGAGTCAAATGCTTTTGTGTGCACAAAAAATGTTGGGGGGGCCTGCCCCCGAGCTCCCCTAGCATGGGTACGGGCCTGCATGTTAGCTAACGGTAGCATCAGCCGAAAGCAGTTTCAAGTTCAAAACTAAGAGGAGAAGAGTAGACTTCTGTGGACATTTTTGATACCGGGTAAAATCCTCCTGAACGTTTAGATCTTATCAGAGACACAAGCTAAGCTAATGTTAGCCATTAGTTTGTAAGCGCCTCTACCCTATGTCCACCAGGGACACAATTATTCTTAACTTGAAACTGATTTATTTAGCGGTTTTATCAGTGATACTTATCATGTCCGTTTGCTCCAGAGAGGAGTAGACCACTGCGAATAATTTCCTCCTGAATGGTTGGTTGGATCAGAGAAACAAGCTGAGCTAACGCTAGTGGCGTCCGAGAAACACGGTTTAAAAAAATCGCTTTTAATCACAGCAGAGGAGGATAAGGCAAAATCCTCCTGAAGGAATTTTAACCAAGAGAAACTGACGTCAATAACGTCAAAAGCAGTGAAGACAAAAACCCCCACAATCCTACGCTAATATACAAGAAGAAATGGGTTTTACTCTGTGGAGTGTCCCTGTACTCTCCTCACTATATCATACAGTGCAGCACATTACAGTGCAGTATAGAGCATTAAAATATAGCACACATTAATATACAGAGGCAAATTTGCTCTTGAGTCATAAACTCTCTCAGGCTTCATCAGGCAGCGTAACACCTGTGATACTGAGAGTCTCTCTGCCATTAGAGACATTAGTCAGCTGCGGGAACACACTCTCAGTGTACCGAACACTGCTAGGAATAACGTCTTCAGCTCCTTTTTTTCAACACGTCTCACTACCAATATAAGCTGACTTTGTTTAACAGTCTACTTCTCTTTTAATTTATTGCATAAAATAACCCATATCATTTAACAGGTGGCTGTGGTAAGGCCAGAGCAGGACCTGAGGATGGAGCAGCTGTGAATAACACTGTGAACATGTGAATAAAATACTTTTAGTTGGTGTATCACATAATATCTGATATGACCGTCCTCGTGAGAATAAAGCTATTCTGAGTTGTATCTGAGCACTCTTAGGTCATGTCCTCTGGGACGTTTCTGGCAAATGTGTTTATTTGTTGGCTTTGATGATCTGAGTAGGAATCAACTTCTCTCGAAGGAAACCGCCGCTCTGACAGCAGCCAATTTGTCAGAAATAAATGGTGTAATGTTGCATTTATTTACACGCTTCTCACATTTTGTATATGCTTTGAGATAGCCTGCTCTTTAGAGCCTTCAGTCCACACTAATACTTTCATTATTTTCCCATTGGTAGTAGAAGAGAAGTTGTATAGTAGTTTTCAATTTTACAACAAAAGGCGGTGAATTGTTGGTGAAAGCTAACAAAGACGGATTGAATGAGTTCATTCAAAGCCCCCCCCACATGACCCCTTATGACAACTGACCAAACTCCATCTACTGCCACATGATACACTTTCAAACACATGAATATGTCTTAGAAAGTGGACAAATTCCGAAGAACATTCTAGACAACTGGGCTCAAAATGTAACATTCAAGCTCAAATGTTCTGATCGGATTGAAATCTATATCTAGACTTAGAAATGTGTTGATGTCAGCATCATTCAGGGATGTTTCTGGACATTGCCATGACAATAAAACACATTTTGATGCTGCGGCCTTACCGTTCTTAATGCAGCTGCTTGTGGACAGGAAAACGTGTGTGATTATCTCTGTCAGAGTCTGATTCTGCTGCTGGAGGATCAAAGGAGCACTTGGGGGGGGGGGGGGGGGGGGGGAGCAGTCAGAACCTATGAATCACAGAGAAGAAGTAAGAAGGGCCTCAGTGGTGGGGAGGACTGCAGGCGAACACATCCTCATCTTCCCCCCCCCCCTTCAGCTCTTCCATTAACTTTTAATCTGGAGTGGTGTGAAAATGAATCGCACTGTAATGCCGCATGTTCCGTGCTTCTGCTTCTCCTGTGATCTCCTCATAAAAATGTATAATTTCCACTGTCACCGAGGGAGAACTAGAGGACAATATTAATGTATTCTGGAGAAATTGGAATGCATGAAGTGCTCCGAGCGTTGCCCACTGGAGCAAGTACCACAAGCACTGTGATTACAGTGCGTATCCCTCCAGGAATAATTCAGCACAATGCACGCTTTCTGTGCTGCGTTTACTTCTGATAAATCATATTTTCAACAAGCCGCATGCTCCTTTATACACAATCTATCAGCGCTCAGAGGAGTCTACGGGGAGCGGTGCTAACGGAGCGTCGACTGGGTAAATAATGTTCCATTTAAATCAGGCTGAAAGCAATGTCACGAGAAACCAACATCACGAACTGTGATTGTAGCACCACTCTTCAGTCTGAAGGCTTCGCTGACCTTAATCATGTGTTGGAGGGTTCTGATACCAGGGTACGACGGACTGCTCAGGCTTTAACATACATGTTAGCACTCAACAAGAGTTGTAAGCCATCTTTCCTGATTTGGGGGAGTGGCTCAATGGGAAATTGGGCTTGAGGCCATCAAACATCCCTCCTTAAGAGTGAGGTCCCAAATCAGACCCTGAAGAAATATGAAGAAACCAATCCATAGATCTGCCAACATCACATCAATCTATGGTTTAGATTTTGAAGGAAAGACAACAAAGGTTAAGTGGCTATGGCTAAATGGGATGAACCTCACCTTCATCGTCGAACACTTGGCAGAGAAGGCAGTTCCAGCAGAGGGCCCCAAACTCCAGCCTGGAGATATAATCCCTTGCGGTCTCGTTCTTTTGGTCATGTGACCCCTTCATGACCACGATGGAGAGTAGGAACGAAGATGTTCCCCGAAACCAGGAACGCGAACCTGACAAAGATGTCAAAATGTTAGAGGAACAAGCACTTCTTTTTTCTATGATTGCAATAATTAAAAGATTTTAAAAGGAGTATATAAAGGAACTATTTTTCGTAAATACACAAGCACTCAAGACTTTTAGAACCAAGCACTAGTTTGTATTAATAGATACTAAAAAGAAGGAAAGCTCTTTATTACAACTTGAATAGCAGAAACAAAGAGGATTAGAAAACAGTAAGGAATTATAATGTATTTATGAATTAAATTATTCTAAAAATGGCATCTCAAGCATTCAAATTGAGTCCCAAAGCCTTCTCCACTTTACGAAACAAGCAGCAGGTGTCAGTGGAAGAATTCTGATATAAAATAGTGATACAGTCACAAGAGTTGACAACGTGGGTGCATATTTTGATGCTCTCCAAGTAATAAATGACTCCATTTAAAACATTATCTTATGAAATAATAACTCCTACCTCACAAGTTAGTCATTGCCCTTGAGTACATATTTTATGTGCGCTAATAAGTAATAAATTCTCCCTCTAATTACTTAATTTTAAGCAGAATGCATTCAATCAATAAATGATGGCGGAACAATGTCGTCTCGAGGTTCATTTGGTAGTCACTTTATCATATCACATGGTGTAATTATATAAATTGAGAAATATCTGCATATAACATTATAAATTACAGAGTGAGAAACCATGGAAACAGTTAAACAGACAACCTCCATTTAGTAGATGTTTCATAATATTCATATAAATGGTACAGATACAATGTCTTCTGACTGACTGGAAGGGTTAGGGTTAACACAAGGGGTTTAGATTATTGACAACAATTGGAGTAAAGCAGATTTTGACATTTTTTTTCATTTTGAGTTATGTTTACTGGTTGGAATGACGGGTTGCTGATCTGTTCACACCACTAATATTGAGACAACTCTCCCTCCGATGGTGTGTTTGACGATGGGAGACGGGCAGCTCAGGGTTAAATGTTGGAAAGTGTAAAATGAGGGCAGAATCTTCTTCTCCCTCGTCCTCCCTGAACATACAAGAAGCCAGTCTGTGCTTATCGCGAGCTCTCACTAAATATGTCTGCAGGCTCTCACTGAGTGTCTCGCTGTGTGTTTTATCAGAAATCCACTTTCTGTTATGTAATATATGAAAATGATACGGCATGCAGCAGAAATTCCTTGTCCCACTGCCGGATTGGACCAAAAAGTATTTAATTTAAAACGATATTACAGTGAAGAGATTAATTTTTATATTAAAAAGCCTTTATAATACTGTAAGCTATTGTGTTTCCTTATTAATTAATTAATACACTTCCCAGCTCACATAACTTGGAATATTTCTCCTGCTTTCTGTATCTAAACGTTCCATGAAAATGAGAATTCTGGAGATATGGAATCCATAATTCCTCTCCCGCTGTTAATTATAATGTGTGTAATGACTTCCTGCTGCCTCTGTCTATTCTGGCTGACATTTGCACAGAGAGTGTCCAACAGGCTTTGTCCTACATTCAGCACGTCCCACTGTAACCATGGTGGGAACCCTGTGGGTGAATTATGATCTCAACACTGCCTCTCAAAGGCAACGTTCAGAAACCTTTAGCACAGAGGCTAAACTGCATTTTACAGAGCTAATATCATAAAGCCACACTTTGAAGAATTTGGGCTGCAAAGATATCATCCGTTGACCTGCCAGTTAGAGTATGTACACTGAAAATACTGAAACGTTGACTAATTAATTGTATTATGTCAACAGATTTCACAAAGTAGGTTAGTTGAAAGCAAAATATAAGGTTAACATTATTTCTTTCAACTAACCAAATACAGTCATGTGAAATGTGTTGACATAATTCATTTAATTAACGTTAACGTATCAGTTTATTCAGTGTATGTTATCCACCGTTTTTTCTTGTTTTTCCTCTGAGCTTTTGGTCAGTGGTGCGAATTTATGAGAATACAATCTATCAAATGGTGTTAATTTAATAAGGAAAACATCCCAATTAAATCTCATAATTCATGGGGAAAAATGTTAGAAAAGGATTCCCCTCCCAGGACGGACAGAGGTGCAATAGATGTTGTGTGTACAGATAAAAAATGTAAAAAAAAACTCAACTAACAACCAAAGTTAACGGAACAACTTCAGATAGATGTGTTAGTGAGGTGTGAATGATGGGGAGTGAAGGAGCACTTCTCTGCGGTGCACATGAGAATACTTTGGTCAGTGTTAACCATCACATAACTGCAGCCGCTAATTCCCACAGCTGCCGTACAGATTGCTGTGCCATTCCATGTTCAGGGCTTTATCATTCAAAGTGCTTCAGTGGAGGCAGAGGCATTTGAGAAGAGAGCTCGAATGAAACGAGAACCCAGTGTCAAGTTTAAGTGGGCTGGTTTAGAGTGAGGGTCGATGCAGCAGAATTACCTCCTCTGTGCACGGACGCTGCTCTGTCACTTAGAAGTTAGCAGGAGGAGAAGCTGGTGGAAGATCTCCCCGGCGCGGTAATAAAGGGTCGTGACATTCAGCACTTCCAAGGCCAGGAGCGCCCGAGAGCTCTTTCTGTAAAGTGGGAGACGGATTGAATGCCTGGACAGACACCGAAGGAACGAGGCGAGTCATTCGGAGAGGACTCCTGGGAGAGAAGATTCTATTGATTTCATTTTCTCTCCCACATGACTGCAAAAAAACCACCGCTGTGTGTCAGGGATACAGGCAGGACTTCAGGCAGGGCGAGGTCACTTACCGTCTTAAAACACAAATTCTAATACACAATCAAATGCTTCTTTCCACATGCTATATGCATTATTGTCACCTAATCATGACCTCTGTAGTCTAGGGAATATAAAAGACTACATTTCCCACGGTGCCATCCCTTTAAGAGACACAGATATGGGCAACCTGTGTAAAAGACGCTGTCGAGACACAGTTTTTAAGTTATATTATCCTACACAATGTAAAGAAGGAAAGACCATCAAAGTTGTAGTATTATTTTATTTGACTTTTACCTCTTTGGTTTTGATTTGTTTGACTATTGTGAAGGCCTATTTTCTTTGTTAAAAGTGTGTGAAAAGATTTCATATTGATTGATTTTTATTTGTATTAAACGCGAGTCGCACAACCAATCATTGGATGCGAAACAAGTCATCACAACTGAGCAAAACAAATACATTAAAAGATAGTAAGAACTATCGGTTTAAGACTAAGTGGCTGGATGGAAACAAAGGAAGGAAAACACGACGCGTACAAATAAGTCCGCTGTTATTTGGGATACTAAGGAGTAGTTTGCATAAATTAGCTCTCTGGGATTTGTTTGTGTTTATTGGGAGGGATGAAAAAACGTCCTCCGCAGCGGTTCTTCGACAAGGCCCCAGAATCAAAGCCCGGCAATGATTACTAAAACATCAATACTAGTTAAAAGAGCACATTGGCTCCCTAATAAGCATGCCGGTGTCACCTTTACTCCAACTCGATAACGTGACGCTGTGCATACAGATCGTGTGTGGGTGTGAAGTGCTCGGCTAATGAGAGCACTAGGCGACGCTATTAAAAACCCAAGATCTGTTCAGGAGCCCCCTCCATACATAATTGTATATCATGAGAGCAGCGCGGCTGATTAAATCTGTGACCGCGGCGCTCAAAGTGTCATTACAGGGCGCACAGATGAACCGTATGCTGTGACCCTGTTGGCCAGTCAGGAAGAAAGTTAGCGCCAAGTTAATTAAATAAGGCTAATGGGTTAATATGTATATTCAGGCACTAGACCAAAGCTCAGAGACGTTTATTGTCACACATATAGAGCTGAAGAGAGGCTTTCTCAACAGCTTTGAAGTAGTTTAGAGATGTGTACAAATTGATGATTACAGTTATTTGTACACCTAAATTGGTATAAATATTCAAGTCATTGTCTATATGTTCTATATATATATCATCACTAGACTAGTTAATTAGTCTTCCTGGCATAATCCCTTTATTCAATGATGAATTATTACTATACTAACACCACTTTATGATTTTGAAGCTAAAGCTACATGAGGCTTGACTTGAAGGATTGACTCATCTCAACACATTTTGCAACTTGAACAAATATCTTAAAGACACTTGAAAAAATACTTTGCATGGAATAATGATACTCTTAGTAACCTTTTAAGATAAGCGCACAATTCTTTTGACACCTTACGAACATGTTAAATGCATTTCCTTGGAAACCTGCATTGTTTACATCCATTACCTTTCATTTCATTTACAGTAGCTGACACTTTTATCAAAAGCAACTTGCGATAAGTGCAAAAAAACATGAAGATAACAACTCAAAATAGCGAGAATCCTGCAATAACATTAGCTTCAAATTAGCCAAACCATTGTAAGTGCATTCGGGGAAAAATACATCAAAATCGAAAGGAAAAGTGATTTAGATATTACAGAGGAGTGTCCTCACCCGACACACTCACACACTCATCTCTAATTCAGAGAGCCTGGGGTTTATCTTCCATCTGAGATCGGCACCTCAACACTCTTCAAAGAGATAGGAATCTAAAACGCTCCTGTTTTATCTGCCGCCGCTGTTAATGTGGCTCATTACGCCCACAGACTGGCTTGTAGCCGGGGGTAACAAGATGGAGGACACCTTCAGATCCTCCCCACCTCACACTCACTCATTGGGTGAACGTCAGCAGAGGTGTGTGTTTATCCACAGAGAGCTGCTGCTGTGTTCCACATATCTCCTCACTCACTGTGCAGTGAGGTGGGAAAAGTACTCAGATTTTGTACTTAAGTAAACTTAGAAGTAACGCTGTGGACATGCACATCTGCAGTGGCGGTTCTACAGTACACTCATTTTAAAGGGGGGGGGGCAGTTATTGAATGAGAGGGGCCCATTTAATGTGGGAGACAAAGACAGTGTTCAAGATGTACGGTATATATTTTTTGTTCAGTATAAAGTCATAGCGCATAAAAAAAACACATTGGCGTTGATTTACTAACAGAGTTTCTGTAAATGTCATAGTTACCATTTTAGTTGCAAAATGCAAAATGCAGCCAAACTTTGTTTTTATTTTATTTCATAATGTTTGTTGGTATTTGTTACAAAAACCATCCCTGTTAACTCTGGCCTTGGTTACAGCAAAGTCTTTGCCTCGATACTTACATAAATTGCATTATAGTACATGTATTCCAAGCCCCCCTAGAACCACACATGCACATCTGAGGGCCTGATATGATGGGTGCTGGATCAAACTTAAAAGGAAGAATATGGTGGTATTAACGTAGCTGCTAACACAGTTACTCTGCATCTGATCAGTAAGTGATCTGATTGGAACATTTGAACATCAAACGTTCCCACTACATCCAAAACACAGTTCCAGGGGGGGTGTTTGAAACGAAGAGGGGCATTACTCCTGAAAGTGTAAAAGCTTGTTTCACAGCACAGTGCACAACAAATAGGCACTCTGGCAGTGTGGAGTTGTGCGCTGGGAGTGATTGCTAACCAGAACGCTCACCTCTCCATCCCAGCGGCAAACGGCTGGAATTCACATTTTATGATCTTGACACTACATTATGGTTCATAACTCATAATGGAGACCTCTGGGAATTTAAGCATTCCCCAAAAATGGGTTGCTTTTGCCCAGGGAAGTTATTACTTCTGCTGAGTCATGAATAATGGATACTGTTGCTGTATAATCGCTGTTGATAACTAGTCTGATCAGTGTGGAGGAAACGGTGGGAAATAGAGCGGGAAAACAGAAAAGAAAGATGACCTCCTTTACAGGATCATAAGCACGATGCAGCAGCAGCATTTTGCTCCTGATAACCCCCAACCTTTCCTCCAACTGCTCCAACAACACAGCCTTTTTACTCTCACAACATCCATTCTCTTTTTTTTTTAAAGTCTATCCACCTTGACAAAGTGTGTTCTGGCAGCAAGCAGGGGTCCGGCTAGCGGAGGATCGCTATAGCAACAGCGAGAGGTTTTATGTCGGCTACAAGATCAGCCACTGCATAGATGGATATCGCTGCTAACATCTCTTAGGTAAGTGATTGTATTACCGAGGCTGACGGGACTAAAGCACATCTATTTCAGAGCAAGGTTCTTTGGATTGTGTTAGAATAAAAAAGCAGATCCAGGAGCAGCAGCAGAGCAACCGCCCCCCCCAGATGACGGCAGGCGGTACTGCACGTCTGCTGCATCCTCTCAGAGGACACACCTATGCATCAGATGCAGTGTGTTAAAAACAGCCAACCTGCACACACACTCCCCACACTGTTGTCTGGCTTTCCCTCTCAGTAAACTGTGGCTGGCTGAATAGATGTTGACACCCTGGCCTGCAGCGGAGCAGCTTTATATCCAAATAAAGGAAACGGGTGGCCTTTTATTGTGTCCTGCAGTTAGGTGTTTTTAGAAGCAGCCTGTGGGGCGAGAATTTTTAGAATCAAGTGTAATTTTATGTACCAGTAACTGCCCCCTTATTTTATGCCTTGAAATCTCCTTTAACTATAAGATTACGAAGGAGGAATAGTGGATGGAACAACAACGTGAAGTACAATAATTACATCTTAACTGTGGTATGCAACTTTTACCATAAAAAACGGATGGAAAGAGAAGCCTGGAGTATTGATGTAATCCCCTAAGAGCAGGCTAAAAAGAAGTTTGACTGATCTTGTTAAAGTGCTGTCTGCAACATGGTGTACTAAGTGTCAAGCTGTTGGCTCATAAACACACTACATCAGGTGATGCTTCTTACACCTGCTTCCGAAAAAGGTAAATCATTCTTTAAACCAAACAGGAAACAGGAAGTACTTCTTCATACTGAGAAAATAAACAAAGTCCCAAATGGTTCTACAGTCGTTGCTAGGGTCCTAACAGAACACACATGTCCTATAATACACAAATGCAACTATACTTATGCAGCAGTACGTAATAAAACCATTTATATATCTATATAGTTCTTATTACCTGAACAGTTTTCTTTACGTTCACCTATCTGAGCTGGGAAAGTCAAACTGTTTTGATATTTGAAATACAACATTTAAATGACAGCTAATTCCAGTCCTATTCGTCTAGACAAGGTCTTCATATTTACATTGTGCTAAACCCCACTGCGAACAACACACAGACACCGTTTCTGCTGGGTAGAAATGCTAGGATATAAACTGCCAAATCACTTCAAACCAAATGTCATTTTTTAAAAGAAAACTACAATTTTGAGCTGTAGCTTGACTTTTACGGAACAGTGGCCTAACCTTTTCAGGTCAGATCCACTGGGGAATAGAAATAAGTGAATGAAAGGGCAGCAGCGCTCTGACTGAGCAACGCCAAAACCTCATCGGAAAATACACTCAATAGATAAAACTTGGGCGGAAACAAGAAATCTCTATGGTACGAATACTTTGTCCCACTGATTATTTAGAGAGAATTACGAAGCCCAATGTTGTGTTCACAGTAAGTTTCACATTTGCAGTCTTACTAGATTGTACCAAGTAGTATTCTGTAAGCTCTAACTGTGCCATTAAACATGTCTCCTCTTTACAAAGCTTTGAAGACGTGGGAGTACTGACTCACTTCTGTGTTATATGAAAAGATGATAGAAAATAACAAAACTGACATTTACATTTTCACAAAAAGGTGTCCGCTTTGTAAGGATTGTAAGTCTTTCATTAAAGACGAGTATAAAGTGTTTCCCGCAGAGGGGAAAAAGTGCTTTTAGACGCACTAAAGCTTTCCACTTTAAACCAGCTTAATAAGGCTGATTTCTATCGAATGTTTTCAGAGTGACACATTTGAAGCTGCTGGGAGAATAGCAAGCTTCAGTGAGGGTCCCCTACCCATTTATAGGGGAAAAGCATTACTTTTTCAATGTCCTATATTCTATTAAAGGCCAATATGAGGCAGCAATCTGATACAGTCTATAACCACCATTTATTTCCCAGTAGAGACACCGATGCAAAGCTGTCTCGTAGAACAATGTTTCTGCACCGTACAGTTGGAACCCACCAAAGGCATTAACAAATGATTTTTCAATGATCATTGAAAAATGATCTGCTTTAATCCCTGTGTTCTTAAAATGTAGATATATAATGGACCTATTTACCTCTCCAGGGGGAAGTTTACTGCTTTTTGCCATTATCAATTCCAAAGTTAAGGGTTAGAAAAATGCCTATTCAAGCCATCAGAGTTTCAATTATCTAATTGTCATGTTAGATTAGAGCGAAGGTGTCGATGAAAATGAAACTATTAGACCACCTTCT
Source organism: Trematomus bernacchii (assembly GCF_902827165.1). Lineage (NCBI taxonomy): Eukaryota > Metazoa > Chordata > Actinopteri > Perciformes > Nototheniidae > Trematomus > Trematomus bernacchii. The sequence goes on along the minus strand of NW_022987821.1, from coordinate 3,196,538 downwards.
GCTGCTCTTACAAGTAAATACACATGTATCAAAGAAATAATGCGACTAATTAGAATTCAGTACAAAATTAGCTGTAATATAAAATCAACGTGATATATAATACTGTGGTAGTACTGTGATAGTCAAATGTATACAAATGCATTTTGAAAGGTTGTACAGTTGTGCAGTCACACTGACACTGTGGCAGAAGACTGAATGCAACACTGCTCTCACAATATTCCTCTGCAGGGCTGAAACATAAAGCACATTGTGTAACCCAGAGAGGAGAGTGAGAAGAATTCACATGACCGCTCTAGAGCCACTTGGTGTAAGGGGTGGACGTTATTGTGGAGTGATGAAATCAATCAGGAAGAGTCAACTAAAACAGGGGGGTCAAACTCATTTGAGTTCAAGGGCCACATTTGATGTCAAGTGGGCCGAGCCAGTACAATCATAGCATAATAACCTATAAATAACGACAACTCTGAAAACGATCTTCTTCCGAAACATTATGAAACACCTGAAAAATAACATACAAAATACACACAAGTTAATGTCTTCTCTGTCATGTTTACACTATGCAAAGTCCGTATGTTTGACCCCCCGGATATAAACATATTAACATGTGTAGCTCTCCATGCTCTGAGGTCTGTAATGTGCTCTTTGTGCTTAAGCTAACACTAATGGCTAATTACCCAGACTGCCCTGCTCAGCATTTCCAGGCCGGCTGCATCAATGAAGTGATCGGAGTGTCTGACTCTAAGGGGCCTAAAGAAAACAGTGGATGGGCTAATGTCGGCGCGTGCATCCCTCTCGTATTGATCATTCTGCACACGGCGCTCTGAGGCGACTCGCTCTCACGCTGTGATGGAGCATTGAAATTGAAAACAAAGAATGCCTCGCGGCCTCCTGTTTATAATCAGTTTGTATGTTGTTCAAATTAGTCAGGACATGGCAGCTGTCTCCTTAGAGACTTGCCTGCCCTGCAGCATACAAGCATGAAACATTGTTATGTGTGCTGTGCGTAATGCAGAGGAAAAGGATTCCCAGTGAAAATTACAGAGCAGAGAAATGTGACAGATGTCTGACTACTCTGGTTTGTTTTATTTAAACATGTTGAAAGAAAACAAATGCTGTGCAATGTTAAAAATCTCACCTATAGCGAGGCAATCTTCAAAATGAGAAGGCGGGGAGATTTCCAGGAGATAACGCTCTCATCCCTGAAATGACTATTGGATTTCTGGGATCAACATGTCCGTTTGAATCAGCGCAGCAGCATATTTGTAAGGCGAAACCTACGTGATGTAAACATAATATATGAAAACAGAAACAATATTGATCATATGATCTGCTCTCAAAAAGGATCCTGCCATATAGTTTGCAGTTAAAGGACCAATTACCCTAAAAGTAAGTAAGCCGCAGCTTCATTATCACATAAAGCTAACATTTTGTGTTACTTGGTTAGGCCAATTTGTGTTCATCCAAGGTCAATTTGAACACAAAACTAATATTTTTCGCATCTAATTCCTTTTTCAGTGCATAGCCACGTTTTGGTAAAATATACAGACAGATACAAAGATAAACCAAAATAAAGATATTTATACAATCGTAAGAAGTTAAAGGGGCCTTATAATGCCCTTTTTTAGGTTCATATTAGTATTTTGTCTTATATGTCAAGATGGAGGAAATAACCATAATGATGTCATCAGCGTTATCTCAGGATTAACATACAATGTGGAATTTACCAAAGAGGGAACACATTTTGCATAATGGGAAATGTAGGATCCAGCATTTTTTGGACTAAATGTCAGCCTGTGCTCGTTTAGTTTTGACCAATATTGATATAAGTTGATAGAATGTCCAGACAGCAATCCAGCTGCACATGATGGGCATGTTCATCCAGATTTAAAAAAGCTTTTCTCGAAGAATCTGAGATTGGTTTTCACATTTATAAGACTGCGTTTTACACAAAACCAACATGAGCCTTTTGAAATATTCCCGTGCTACACTAATGCTTTTCCTGATGCCAAACAGTGGGTGTATTGGTTAAAGACGAGGTGTGGAGGGAAACAGAAATAGCTCATATGTATCTCGAGTTAAATCATTGATCAGGTTTGTAAGAGGAGTCTGAAAGCTGTGGTGGAATGTAACGCTTCGGATCAAAGCCAAGACGAGAATATGTTAATAATGATACAAAAGCCCGGGTGTCTCTTCCTCGCGATTCAGAGATGGATTTACAGCCTTATTTTTGGATCAAATGATAAATATTTAATCAGTCTGCAAACCCATAGTGTGAGGACACAGCCTTGTGACTAGCTTTAAGGCAACGAGCAATAATTCATGACCGTTTCGGTTTGATGTTTGTCACTGAGAGAAGAAAGGAGATTATACGTCTGTTTATTATAATAAAGTATCCCTGATGATGGAAGGAAAGAATATTTGACTATTGGTTTCAACAGACATGGTTATCCTAATGTTCAGTTATGCTTCTTTTCCTTCTGGTACTGACTTAGTGAGGATGCTTTTGGGTTCACCAATCAGTAGTCTCTATTTGACCATGTGACAAGACGTTTCGCTCTTCAGGAGCATCTACAATGCTTTGTAAAATACATGTTTTATATTTTAGTATAGTACTTACTTTATTTAATTTGATCTTATCTTGTATTGGGAATTTCCCTTGTATCAATATTTATATATATTTTTTTATTATGTTTTCATCCAGATAGGCCATCTTTATACCAATAACATAATACCTAGGTACAGTATAGAGGGAATGGAGCCCACTTTGACACAAACAGCCCCCCACCTGTATCGCCTCCCCTCCAAATGAAAAGATTCTGGATGCTGCACTTTTCTAGTTGGTTTCCAAATTGTCCAATTACAGCGAGGTCTGGAAACTTTTAGCCCTTTCCTTTCAGGTAAACGTGTCCCTCTGCAGAAAGGGATTGGGTTTCGACTGGGCCTCAATGTGATACAGAACACCGTTTCTCTTTCTTTCTTTTTTTCTGCCTGAGCGTCCGTTCCAAGAATCACAATTACACTTTTTTCCTCCTTCGTCCTCCTGAAGGATATCCAATTTTCCCTTCCTCAAATAGTTTGTCCTCTATTTTCCTCCGGAGATACTGTAAGATTTCCGAAATTGCCCGAGACGAGCTGCTTCCTGTGATCGATGCCTCTGAATGGCCTCACGCGGCTCAATGTGTGCCGTCACTTCACCCTGAACTCCGTCTGCGCTCAGATGTAATTCAATCAACTTGTTGTGTGTTTGTGTGACAGAGCGGCTCTCTTTGTTGCCTGTCAGTAACTGATCTTTAATTAGTCTCCCAGGATCGGGGCTTTGCATTGAAACGCCTGGAACACTGAGCCTCTGTTATGATGATTCATGTTCTGATGAGGTGACTAATCCTCGCCTGCTGCAGATCTGCAGAGCTGTGACAGGTACAGCTTTATACTGCGCTGATGTGTTTGTCCTAATGGCCTCCCATCCAGCCTCTCTTTGGCTTTTTTTGTCCTCTCTCCACTTTCAATTCCTCTTTGATTCCTCCACTCTGCAGCCTCCATGTTTTTCGATCTACAGAAACCATTTGATCTTTTAACAGATTACTTTATCTGTTTGACCTTGACATGTCCCCAGCTTGGGTAAAGGGGGGTGCATTCTCCCCAATCTGCCCGTTAAAAAAAGCCTTCTCCAGGCAAACACTCCTCACAGCGGATGTCTCTGATTATGTTCCCTTCAGCGATTTTATGCAAGTGCCTCTTAATTATAACTTTGCTCTGGATAATGAGTCTGATATCTGAAATTGGACTTTTCCATTTCTTTTATCCTTGAGTTTCATGGACGCTGTGCTGTTCTGCACATGTGCTCTCTCGCCGCTAAGCTCCACCGCCGCAGGCTTTCCACTCCATAACCAGCAGCTTCTTTATCTTAAGGGGAATAATTAAATCACAGCCCGGCGCTGAAGCATCATGAGTCTGACCTCTGCTGGTGCTTGAAAAATGTTTGAAGGAGTTCGCTTAATGCTGCTCTGCAATGTGTGTTTAATTTGTGCGACTGTTTCAAGGGTGTTACAGTCTTTTGTACGTTTGGTTGAGCTGCGGTGTGAGGGACCCAGAGTCATATCGGGCCTTTAATAGAGAACGGATCGTTCATGACCTGAAACTGTTTTCGGAAAGCACATTAGCATTTTTTTCTGTATTTAATTAAGCAGTAGTTATTTGGCAACCGGCCGTCTGCCTTTGGGTCAAACAGTCTGGTTTTGAAGTTCCGTGACATACGCTCATGGGTCAAATTAGGCATACATTACGTTATTTATATAAACATAATACGTTTAATTAAAATATAAATGAAAAAGTAAAATATAATAAAAATAGAGTAAGAAAGTGCAATGAAAAGATGCAATTAAATACAATATTTATAAGAAGTTAAAGAATGTGCAAAATAAATAAAATTAAATAAAGATATTTATATAAAAATAAGAAGTTCAAGTAGAAAGTCCATAAAATACGAAATACAATTACAAAAAATATATATTAAATGTAAAAAATATTTACTGATACAGTAATATGGTATGCAGCTGCCAATAATTAGTTAATTGCAGTATTTAACATTTATTTTTACAATGGATATTTTCATGTCTAAAGATATTTCAGTTTCACACCGTCATGGGACTCTTTACTCCTCTCTGAACTAAGAGCAGAGAAACAGTTTTAGGTGAGTCAGCAGCTCCTGAGGCAGCTTTACAAACTGTTAGATATAAATAATAATAACCTCCTCTCACAATATACTGCAGGGCTCTCTGCTCGAAGCATGGCAGCATAACGACAACACACAGACCAGAGGACTGACCTCCATCACTACCAAGACCAAATAAACTAAATGATCATTCAAATGTAACTTTATTTTCACTTGAGCAACAGTGAAGTTAATGCAGGTAGCTTATGGAGTTTCAGTTCAGTCTTAGATCATCATAAATAACGGGAGCGTATCATTTTGTAACTCATTCCAGATCATTTCTAAATTATCACTGGCATCTGTGTTTATCCTTGACCAAACAAAATGCATTATCCCCCCTCCATGATACCAGGAGTTCAGCTCCACCTAATCCTTTTGGGTCCATACATAATCAAAAGCAACCCTAAAGGAGCAAGATATTTTTGCTGATCTTCCAGCATAACAGGGCGAGAGGAAGCGCAGAGAATTCCGATGGCGAAGGTCCATGGGAAATAAACGCTGACTGCAGAGGTAGCACAGAAAGAATTGCACTCCAGGGACTCTGCTTTAGGCGGGAAAGCAACAATGCAGGGCTTATAATAAAATACACTCTGGTTTATTGTTTGGGGTTATTATATGACAAACTACCAGGCATCCTGTGGGAGAAGTCTTTAACTTTTTTTAAATGAAAATATAACTTTGTATGTAGGGTGTTAATCTCTATATAGGGCTAAAACCACTGTGTTACCATTGGACTCCTTTGTTTACTTTTGTGACATCACTATGTAACACTCCCCCTTCTATTGGCTAGAGCTCCAACACATTATACGTGATAAAGCTAAGGGTCTGGACATCTCCAAGCGGTTGACCAATCACAACAGAGCCGGTCAGCTAACCAATCAGAGCAGACTGGGCTCTGGTTTCAGACAGAGGGTGAAAAGAGGTGATGCAGCACAGGCAGTATGAGACAAATAAAGAGCTTTTTGAATATTAAAGCATGGAAACCACACCAAATACAAATTTGAACCTGGGACCCAGAGCTTCCACCCCCAAACTAAAAAGAATCAGTACATATTAAACTCGGGAACAAAACAAAAATCTGGACTACAACAAGGTACTCAATAAGGAACAAAAAACAACCGAGGATAAACAAAGCACAACACAAACTAAACCAAGTCCACTGAGGACTGCTCAGTCAGGCAACAGCAACAACAAGAGCAGCGCACAGAAAGCTACAGCACATAGCCAACAGGCAGTTTAGTAAACAGTAGTGTCACAGAGGGAAGAGGGTGTGCTTTTCACTCACCCCATTTGTAGTGGAAGGTCATTCTCCTGTCTTACATGGTGGCGAAGTGGTCAATATCCCTGTCCTAGAATCTTCCCAGCAGCCTTCAGGTCCTCCACAACATTAGAGTCAATAGATGTGTTGGCTAGCAAACTAGCTTCTGAAGTTAGCCACTCCTGCAAGACATCATTTTCATCATTAAAAGTCTGAATCCCTCCTTTTGTACAAAGCTATGGTAGTCTGGGAGTTAGACTGCCATACCCTTTTAATTTTTAGTTACTATTGTAGTGGTAATTTAGTTAATTATTTCCTAAAACCTCAAAATCTCCATAACTGCACTTGTGAATGTTGTTACTTGCTGACGTCGTTGATGTCACTACAGCGTTGATGCGATTTGATTGGTCGAAATCCATGACCCTAGTCTACAATACTTTCTTAAATACTCTTAAATGAAAAAAGGGTAGAGATGGCTGCACAGAAGAATAAACCATTTTAAAAGACGTATTTTTTGTATTGGAATCATAACTACAGTCTGAAAAAACAGGGTTTGGGGGAAAAACGCCATTTAAGGAACGATGGCTGCGTTTAGCGCCGGTTATATTTTGAAAATCATAAACGGATGGACTGTTTTTTCTGTTTCCGGTAAACAGGAAGTGTAGTTTTTAGGTAACAAGCTAACGTTACATGTTTACAAGGAGCAGTAACGAGTTATTTTAGCCTGTGTAGCTAACTGAGAATAACACAAATGAACATGAGTTAACACTAAAGCTGTTGACTGGGAACAGGGTAAGTCTTCTCCTTCTCTTCAGCCTGACAGAGGTTAAATCCCTGTCGTTAGCTAGCCTTAATTTCTCCTTTCTCGTTGCTTCTCTGTGGTAAATCTCACTGTGGCAAAAAGTACCTTACGTCATTCATTACACAAAATAAACCTTACGTCATTCATGAGTCGTAAAAAGAAACCAACATGGACTCAGTAACATAATAGACTAAATAACGACTTTTTATATACAAATAAAATAAAAATGTAAATATACAATGCCTTACATTTCTTACAATTTGTTTGAATAAACTCATAATTAAATATAATTAGTACTGATATTCATATTACTAATATAAATTGATATAATTGGATTTTTTAGCAAAAGAATAAGAGATATTAAATAATTAATACACCACTTAAAGCTTCCTTATACATGTATAATATGTATGAGTGCTACATCAAAATCACATATGTTTTATTTATTTAGAAATTGCACGTAATATTAACTTCAAATTGGGTTTATGTCCTCTGTAAACTAAATATATATATATTGCAATAGTTTTTAAATGCTTGATACCAAGTGGCTTTTTTATAGTTTCATGAAAATTGCTTATAAATGCAATTTCCAACAGTTTTACAAGATTCAAGTATGCACACATACAACAAAAAGATGACATTGTTCAGCCCTATCTCATAATTGTGTGGTGACTGTAAAGATAATGTAGTAATAAAGTTATATTTAGTTCTGTTAATTGGTGTCATGTTTCTGCAGGTTCTGAGGATGACAGTCCTGAACCTGTCCTTCGCTGCCTGTGGCTTTTTAGGGATCTACCACCTGGGTGCTGTGGGGGCCTTTCTCCGCCACGGGGACCGGCTGCTGGGCTCCCTCCGGGCCTGTGCAGGGGCCTCTGCTGGGGCCCTGGTGGCTGCTGTAATGATCACAGCTCCTGACAAGTTAGAGGTATGGTGATCCTGCTCAGTCAAAGTCCGTTTAAATCCAGAACTGCTTTAGACCTGTATAACTATAATATATAATAAGACGGTATAACTGAATGAGGTGTGATATCATTTGCTTCCTTCTCTTGCAGGACTGTAAAGAGTTCACCTACAGGTTTGCTGAGAGCGTGAGGAGGCAGAGGTTTGGAGCAGTCACACCAGGATACGACTTCATGCTCGAACTGCAGTAAATACATTTGTTTCTGTTGATGCAATTCCCCTTTTATGCGACTGAAAATATGACAGTATTTGACAGGACCTTCTCTGAGGATGAGCCTATGAATGAATCATCTGACTGTGTATTCCCTGCAGGGACGGGATAGAACACATTCTGCCCAGTGAGGCTCACACTCTGGCCTCGGAGCGACTCTTCATCTCGATAACACACTCCAGAAGTGGCAAGAACCACATCGTGTCCAGGTTTAGCTCCAGAGAGGAGCTCATAAAGGTACACCCCCCCCTGCTCTCTACACATAACGCTGATCCTTTAAAAAGCTGACCATTAATCTTTATGAATATTTCACATCCCTGTTTTTCTTCAAGATTTGTTTTACTACTTTGACTGGCTTTAAGTCAAAGAGTGTTTTCTGATTAAACAACTCATTTGTAACGTTCACAGGCTCTACTGGCCAGCAGCTTTGTGCCTGTATATGCTGGACTCAAACCAGTGGAGTTGAGAGGACAGGTAATGGTTTCTTTTTAATTAAGTTAATTAATTTTGAGGTTCTACAAAAACACATTGGTCCTTAAAGGGATTGATGCATCTTATTATTAATCGAAATTAGTCTTAATTTGGAGGCAGTCTGTGACCTGGATCCTTACGGGCCGTCTCCACGGCAGCGTTAAAAAAATCTTGGAGGTGGGCGTATCTGAGGCTTGGGGATTTTTTTGCGATCAACCAATCACATGAATCTCCCGCCCGCGACATATGAAGCCAAAAAGCCCGAAGTAAACTGGATATAAACTCCCCAAAACAGGCGAAAACATACCACTGTCTCTGCCACCTCCCTCCATGCCTGGCTCCTCCGGTTTATATCCCGGTAGGTCTGGTCATAAAGCACCGGGTGATTGATTCGCTACCGCTAATTTCTCCTCCATGTTTTGGAATATGAGGAAATGACCTGCGGTCTGTCTCTCCCAGCATACACGCCGTTTGATTGGCTAGAGCTTGAACTGTCAGATTTGCGTACACGGGATTTGATTGGCTGACGCTTCCTCCTCAGCTTCAAAAGTTGAACATTGTTCAACTTTGGATCTTGAAAATCCTGAGAATCTCCGCTCGCCTGCCCACAATGCATTTCGGCGAAAGCGAAAAAAAGTGACGTCACCCCATTCAAAGTGAATGGGCAGAAGCGTTTCAAGATTTTTTAACGCTGCCGTGGAGACGGCCCGTTACACTCTTTTTTACTTTTTAGAAATGGATTGATGGTGGCTTCACTGACAGCCTGCCCATTCTGCCCGTGGGACGAACCATCACTGTGTCTCCCTTTGCTGGACGGCAGGACGTGTGTCCTGTCCACATGGGGCGCTTCAACACTCACCTCAAATTGGCCAACATGAACGTAGCAGTGAGTACTGGACCATTTCATCAGACTGGTCTAAAAATGGGAATCTAGGGTTACTGTTCACTGTCTGTCAGTGATTTCATGTAATTTGACATGCTGTGTTTCTTTGGTCTCCTCAGTTCTCCATGGAGAACATCAAGCGTCTGAACCAGGCTCTGTTCCCCCCCCCTAGCGGAGGCATGCAGGCTCTATGTGAGGAAGGCTTCAGTGACGCTGTGAGGTTCCTGAATAGAGACGCCTGGATGAGCTGACAGTGCCATGAGTTGATGAAGCATTACGCCCAGTGCCATGAGTTGATGAAGCATTACGCCCAGTGCCATTTACAGAAATATGAATTTTAATATATTTATTCCTTGTGTGATTTCCTTTTTTTTTTAAAAGAAATTAAAATGTATTAAAACATTACATTGTGTTTTTAATTCCGAAGGATCCAGAGTGGTGCAGTGGTGACATAAACTGGAAGCAAGGGCTCCTTTAGCAAAAAGCCAACAGGATTTTTTCATCACATTGTGGGCCTTTTCTTCTGCAGCTCAACGTGATAAAAAGCCCTCATGTGAGCTCATCAATTTTCATTTAACTCACCTAGCTCGAAGCAGTAAGGGAAAACCTATCGGATATTGCAGCACTTCACAGGAAGTCCACTCTGCCGTCATGGATGTTGGGAGCTCCCTCTGGATGCGGGGATGGAGCTTCATCTTTGAAGTGCCAGACGTTGCGCTGGGTTTCTGTGCATGAGCAGGTTCTCCATCAGCGTTCAGACGGGCGCTCCACCCTCAGGACAGACGGAGACGCTGCTTCAATGAAGAGAGATTTACTAGGGACGAGGCAAATTGATTATGTTGTACTATCTACAGTTAATGCCCCAAAGGAAGTGGAACATTTCATAGGACCTTTCTTTAATTTACTACAACATATCGGAACAGCAGGCAGACCAGGGCTGGGTATCGGACATCAATAATATGGCAGTCCTGCGGCGTGTACTGTATTTCCAAAGAGACAAAAGCAACTACATGAGGATCCTGACTATACTCCGCAGTGGGAAACTTCTCCCATGGTGAGGAGTAAAATACAGTTTTATACGGGATGCCATCGTCATGTAAATGTCAACCAAAGATACCTCACTTTTCCTATATCAAGAAATGTAAATCAATGATTCAAAAGAACATGCGAGTTGTTTTTGTACTTACAAGTAGAGTAAGAAATACCAAATCACTGCTGAATTGAATTACTTGACTTTTTGAACATTAAATCATGTAAACATGTCACAGTAGTAAAGGCACAAAATACAAATAATATAAGTTTAGCTGATAAAGCTTCTGGTTGCCAGTTGAGACATCTCACACAAAAAAAAAAGTTCATTTTCAAACATACTTTATGTTACTGAAACTCAAGTTAGGGTATCAACACTGGTATCGGAACATTTCAAATAATACACAGCACTAATTGACTCACAACTGATGCTGGGAGGCACTGTAAAAATACATAATTACCATATAAAAAGTAATATCAACATCTTAAATAGCCTTCATATGTAAGCCACTGACACACAGATGTACCCAGTAGTGTTTCCACTCTGGCGTTATGTAAGCCTACCTGCTGGCTCTGATAATGAGGCTCAATTAAAGCTTCCCTTAAATTACAGATTCCCCCCGGGGGCAAAGATTCCCCGGCTTGTGTTCTTTATACTTTTTGTTTCAGCTATTCTTGTTGGAAAATTCCTCTTCAGTAATTAAACACTGAAGAATGGAAAACAGGAAAGCTAAAGTAGCCCTGTTCATTACAGCCACGCACACCTGCAATATGTTACCACTCTGAAATGTTGAAATGCAGTGAAGAGCAGCGTTATATTCATAGTTTTAAACACCAACATGAATAAAGTATCATTTTCCACGGAGGAAGGGAAATTCTCTCATGTATGCAACTTGCAAACACTCACGCGGTGTGCTTCTGCCCACGTCTAAACTCATTTGGGAAATGTGATTGCCGCAGTAACCACATTACCACAGCAGACTCTCCTACTGAGCCAGGGGGCTGCTGGGAGATCCATCCTGAAAGGGAAACTAATAAACAAAAGCCCAACAAGCTCCCACACTGCAGAAACAGACCTTTGTTTCCTGAGGGCTGGGCGGGAAAATTACAAGTTTACTTTGAAGCAAAAAACCAATAGCATCATAGCTACGGAGGGTTTTCCACATCAGTTTGCTGATTCCAATCAGTCAGGTTGAAGTTGACGTGAATTTCCTGGAAGAGTTTGCCGGTATAAACCCTGAAGTCTTCCCCTATTGGTCCTGCTGGCACTGGCAGAGCTGTGAGAGTGTGGAGCAGCACGGCTGCAGCCAGGGCTTCCACATCAGGTTCAGCGCCGACATCTGGCTCTCCACCGGCTCCACCGACCCCCGGTGCTTCTCAGCCGCCTCCTCCATCGCAGCTAGGACGGAGTAAAAGGCGGGCTCGGTGCTGGGAGTGAGCGGCGTGCTCTCTGATTGGTCCCTGGAGAGGTCGAAGAGCAGCGGAGGATCGTGGTAGGTCACGAAGCCCGGCGTGCAGAAGCAGGCGTGTGTGTGGAAGCAGGCTGTCCCGTTCTCTGGGTAGAAGTTCGGGGTGAAGTAAAAGGCTTTCCACACGGAGCTACCTGAAAAGAAATATATACAAACGTTTCTAGGTAGAAGAGTTCATATTTTATACACCATGCTGTGGATAATGTATTGGATTGGACTTACTGTTTTGGGGATGCCATCTGACCGTGTTCAGGTATGCGTTGCAGTAATGGAACAGGAACTCGTGGTTGGAGCGGTCCACCCTCCCCTGAAGGAGATCCATGAGGTCATGACCGTCTATCACCCTGCACAGGGGAGGACAGGAAGTGGTCTCTATCACACATGGGACTACTCATTACTGTGAATCTCAAGGGCAGATCAACCTTGGGCCTGAAGTGTAATTTTCTGCCACTAGGGTGATCAATTTAAACAATATTATAAGATGGAGCTTGGTGCTGTCGTGAAGTAGTATGGGATCAAGGTTTATGACAGATATATGGAAGTATTGCTGAGTCGGCGCAGCCTCACCGGTCCTCTGGGCCCGAGGCTCCGCTCAGCTTCACCACCGTGGGGAACAGATCCATGTTGCTGGTGGGCTCGTCCACCTCTCTGCCGGCAGGGATGTTCCCCGGCCACCGCAGAATTCCCGGGACTCGGATTCCTCCCTCCCAGTTTGTGGACTTCCCTGCTGCTCAGTGGGAAGACAACAACACAGAGAGCAGTTTTCATCCCGCTGCTGGAACTCAGCGTGTTCGCTCTCGGAATAACTCTGCTTTGTTAAGTAAAGGAACATCGCGCAGCTGAAGACAGGACACTCGCAGAGATAAAAGACAGCAGACTGTGTTACACATCACATCTGCTGAGAGCAACACAAAGATGACATCAATCTGCACTGAGAGCCTTTGTCCAGCAGTCATTGATTTTCGGTATTCCAATAGAGTTAAACCCGACTGTATGTGCCTCCTACTTGGTTTTCCAGATGGTCCTATCACAAATATCAAACATGAGAGGCTATTTCATTTGTTGACTTGTTTTGGATCAAAGACAACAAAGTCATGGCGTGATTATTTAACGGAGTGAATTCCTAATGAATACATCTCATGTTCTCAAGCTGGGAGTTTCACATTTGTAGAGCCACAGTGACAAGACTATAATACAAAAAATGCAGTGTAAAACCCCAAAGAAATGTGTGTTTGCTGAACCTTTATATATTCCATTGGACCCTCTGTGCACTTCTCTTCCGTCAGAGATCTCCTCCAGGTGAGCCCCCTGGTCTGAGGTCAGGTAAACCAGAGTGTTTTCTCTCAGGTTCAGTCTGTCCAGAGTCTGCATGATCTGACCTGAGAACACACACAATACAACACACAATGTCAAGGTCTTGTTTAATTTAATAAACAATATCTATTTTGATGCCATTTTATGCAGTCAGGTTCATTATGTACATTTAAATGACATGCCTTGATCACTGTGTGTACTTCTGACATGGATATATTCTCTTTAATGTCATTATAATCTTCTTTGTGGTCATTTAAGTATACATCTTGTGATAATCAGTTTTTCTTATAGTCAAAAAACTCATGCGCATACCCAAAACAAGAATTAAAGTATCCAATTATGTGTGTAATGATTATTACTCTTCTGTGCCATGGAGCTCCATTGTTTTCTGTTGAAAACATCATTATACTTACTGATTAAATTCCACTTATACCATCCTGCTACCCAAAAATCTCACTAGATCACAAAGTGTGGATTGAATCCAATTTATGAGAAATGCTGACCTACCTACACTCCAGTCCACTTCGTGCACAGCGTCTCCGTAGATACCGTGGCGGCTCGTTCCCCTGAATGCTGCTGAAGCAAACATGGCTGTGTGCACTTGGATGAAAGAGAAAAACAGCAGGAAAGGTGTCGCTGAGTTCCTGCAGAAACAGAAAATACAGTTTAATTGCCAGCATGAGAAAAATGTCCTTCAAAGCTACAGTTCAGGTCAAACACAGTAAATTGCCTAATCCTATTAGAATAAGATGAAGATTGTGTGGATGACAAGGATCCTGGATCAGGAAATTTGACATGTACCGTTCCAAGAAGTCCACAGCCTCATGAGTCATCCTCTGGGTCAGGTTTTCAGATGTGAATGGCTGCTCCACAACCCTGTGGTCCCTCATGAGAATACAGTTGAGGTATGGGATCATCATGATGAATCCCACAGTCAGACATGTGGCAGCGGCCGACAGAGAGAGCAGGATCCCGAGCAGCCCTCTGCTGACGGTGATCACTCCTCTGTAGTGGAGGAAGGCTGCTGTGAGCAGGACGATGGCCACTGTCTCGTACGGTAAATATTTATAAATCCGGAACACGGTGCCGTGTCCGGACTGGCAGTCCCGCAGGTTGGTTAAAGGGATACCGAAGAAGAAGTCAAAGCCGTGGTTGCTCGGGTGGTGGCAGTGATCTTCACTGCTCTCACAGTTGAGTCCTAGGTGCCATTTTCCTGGGAACAAGAGACATTTTTAAAAAGAAGGAATTAGCAAATGAGAAAAAAGTTCCAAGTTTCCACAAGTGTATAAATGCACTTTATACTGTCATATCAATGTACCAATGAGAGCTGTCTTGTAGCCCTGCTGTTTGGCAATCTTGGCAAACGTCACCTCTTGGCTGGGAAGGCCTCCAGACGCTGCGTTAAATATAAAAACTCCAGGTCTCAGATCACCAGCTACACCTGTTCGAGAGGAAATATGAATATTTATGAACAAAAGCCGTAAAATATGTGTGATCTGATATGTGCTGACAGTATCAAACACTAATTAATAATTTAGACATTTAATTGGCCTCCTGCAGGAAGTGGATAGAGATCTGTTTAACTGACAGTAGACTCAGCCTGCAGACCATCATTAAGCACTGTCAGTCAGTAAAGGACCTTTGTTTTGGTGTCTTTGAACTGGCCTGATCGTATCGGGTATCGCCCGGTGAGAAACGCCGCCCTGCTGGGAGCGCAAAGGCTCGCTGCCGCGATGTGCTGAGTCAGCTTCACCCCCTCCTCGGCCAAACGGTCAATGTTGGGGGTCCTGCGAATCACAAAGTCACAAAATAAAGTCAGAATTGTGAGAAGAAATCTGAATAATATTCCAATACAATGGAGGTTAATGGATATACAGTAGTGTGGTGCAGTGGAATACAGGTATACTGCTTTAAAAGAAGCAGCCAGTAGGATTACAGCACCAAAGCTTTATTTAAGCCATCTATTCCCAGAGAGCAACATATCCGTACCTCAGTGTTGTGTTGCCATAGCAGCCCAGGTCTCCAATCCCCAGGTCGTCCACCATCATCAGGACGAAGTTGGTCTTGCTGCTCTGAACGGACACACAGCTGGAGACCAAGAGAATCAGCAGCGGCAGAGGTGAAGGCCTCCATGTTGACCTCATGTCGGCACAACAGAGAGACTGGATGAGATATCACAGAAAATGTACATTTTTTACCCCAAAAATAAAAAAAGCTGAATGTGAGGCATGAAAGAAAATGTACTTGCACACAAACAAATACAGCTTAATATATGACACACATATTTAATACCTCTAAAACCAGGTTAAACAAAGAGAAACAAATCTAGAGTCATGTATGAAGTGTTTACATCATCAGAGCCTGTAAACCGGAAGTGCTCATCCACAGGTGTTGTTGATTACCTCTGACAATAAAACAGGGTTGCCAACTTTGGGTACCTGGCTGGAGTGAGATTTTGATATCATGGGTTTAATTACACATATGCGCACTAAATGACTGCTATCATGTCAGTAGCGGGACCTTAGCATATATATTGGATATATATACAATATATGCAAATACACAATATTGGACACAGACTATAAAGGGCACAAAGTTTCATTCACTAATGAAAGTCAAACACATGTTTGTTTCCACTGTTTTATTGTGCCTGTAAGCAAAATAAGCAAATAATTGACTTATCGTACGATAAATAAAAATGAACTCGATAAATTGCCATTTACATGAGGATGTGACTAGCAGTTTGAAAGGATGTACTTGAATTATTATTATATATTATCATTATGTCAGTGGTCTAAAATGGTCATACAACGGTGCCGACAATATTATCGTTTATCGCAATAATTTCCGGGAAAATGTATCCAACAAAATTAATTATTGTGAGAGGCCTATACATGAAACACACACACACAAACAAATCTACAGACTTACTCCAAACTGCCAAATATATGAATTAACACACTCTCACTCTCATATACTCTTTGACTCTATTTTGGCCTAGTAGAACAATAAGCAGCAGACTTTCACTTTGTTATCATTTCTACTGGATCTTAGATCTGCGCATGCGCAATACGGGTCGGCAGTTGCGGCTCCAGAGTATTTTTGTTGGGTAATCTATGGTAGGGCTAACCCATACAGTGGTGGGGCTCAAGTCAGTATTTGCAATGTAATTACATACACGCTCCCCCCGACAGTGAAACGCCACGCGTGAGGTTTAGATTATTTCCCTGTCTCAATCCAAATTGAACTGTATGAAATAAAAAGGCACATTTGTCTTGTAGTAAATTAAAAGGGCGACCTGGAGCCAATCCTGCAATTTCCCCACAAGTGAAAGAGTTGACATGCTGAAAACCCAACCCCTGCAGGGGGGTCTGGGGGATTCTCCCCAGGAGATTTTTTTAAATACTAACATAAAATACACATTCTGGTACACTCTTGAGAAGAAAAATAAATAAATCTATTACTACACGACATATTTAAAAAAATGAATGCCATTTTCGTTTTGTGTTACTTTGTTCTGAAAGCTGAACCTGCTGCTCCTCACAGAGAGAAGAGGGAAGAGGCTGTGTGAATTACTTTACATTGTGGATGAGGGTGGATAGCCCCCATTGTTCTGTGTGTCAAAATGAAAGACAGCCCACACACCTATCAATCATCAAACCCTGGGGTCTTATTTCATTACGTGTTGATTTCTATCAACACGTAATGTTGTATCGATGTATAGAGATGTACTACCGCAAAAGTATTCTCCGTCGGGACTTCCTGCAACAACACCACGCCGTTATCGTGATTCTGATTGGCCAGAAGACATTATCAAAGATGTTCTATTGAGAAGACGATCACTACGTGACAAAAGTTTTCAAAACCGTTTCTAGTCTTCGGTATTCTTGTTTTTGGCGTGAGAATAGTTTGGGCAGCGTGAGAGCGTGAGATTGAGAGTGAAAGCGTGTGTCACACGCCAGATGCGTGAGAGTTGGCAACCCTGCAATAAAAGTAGGACAAATTAACAGCGTTTCTTTTTTCCATTAATCTCTACTTAAAAAAAAATGTTTTCATTTATTTTGCCTGAATATACCGCTGGTTCGTTTGTTTATTAGCTCGGACTGTACCAACTATACAGGCATTAGCATAGCTGCTAGCTGAAAGGACACAGCAGTCCCTTGTGTTTGTTTGTTAGCCTATTTGTTTCTTTGCTACTTAGTTTGTTAGTTTGTGCATGCGGTCAGCCTCTTACTGTCTTAATGGAGTCACAGGAAACTCCAGTTATCGCTGTTTATTCACTCCAGTCCACATCTCGTCGGCTGGTGAAGTTCCTGATAGCTGTTGCGCAATGCGCATGCGTCATTCGATCAGTCTGACCTTACCTAAGAAGCGTCTCTGACCAACGTCCACCTGGGGGGTCGTGGCCCAGAGTCTTACCATCATATTTGGTTGCTTTTCAGACGGAATTGTGCATACCTAAGTTGGGCTATCCATTGCAAATAAAAATCCGTAAATATTCTTTAAAAATGCTTCTCATGTCAGCTCTTTTTAATGTAAAGGGTAATGTAAAAGACAGTTTACTTCACAAATCAGTGTGATTCTACACTGAGATGGGGAAAACTGGTCTCATATTAATATCTAATAATTCAGCTATTGAGTACTTAGTGTGCATTTCTCTTGTCTGAAGACACATAGCTACAGCAATAAAGATGGAATATATTAGATCTCCTGGATGTGATTCAGGCATTTTCTCCTCCTTCATATAGCAGGCTGTAACGAATGCAGCAGTGGAGTCATGTTGTGTGCGTGGGGACTTTCACACTGACAGAGAAACACTAGTTATTGATGGCAGCCATTACTAAAGCTCAAGTGGGTTGTTTATGAAATCAACATGGGATAAACAGGCTCCAGACGGGCCTTGGAAAAGCGGGATGCCTTTGTTTTCCAAGGCTTTGCAGATGGAGCCCCAGGGTGCAGCCAACACCTGTCCGCTGATGGATTAGCACCTTTAAACAACAGTCTGCTTTAAATAACCGCTTGTGATGCTGTTCACTCAAGGTGTGACAAAATAACTAATTACAAGCCCTTCTATTAATACTTTCTAAGAGAGGACACGGAGGTAGCTTGTCTGATCCCCCAATGGAAGGTTGTTTAACAATTGTTGAGCCCTTATGACTACTCCCTACTACCCTCAGCCTCAAACCTGGCCCCGGGGACCAATAGGAACAGCTGGTGTGCGGATCTGAGAGTACAACAGGGGTGTTAGGGGGAAGAAAATGGAAGAAGGGGTAATGCTTAGGGATGTTAAAACAAGCAACACAACTCTAAAATAAATTCTGAGCACCGTGAGGCATCATGTTACTCTGACAGATGACCGAGTACCAAACTCCAAGACCAAAGTTTTGCGATCTGTCTCGTGCGACGCCGCTGGGTCCGCATTTTTAGTTGTCAGTGAGGCCAATGTTAGTAGATAATGTCACATGATATAATCCTGGAACGTCATTTTTAACCCATTCTATGATTACACCTCTCCTACTTTTGCACCATGCACATTGCCCTGAGCATGAAACCAGACGGATGCACACAATTCATTCCAAGGTCAGGAAAATACCAATGCTGTTTGTATTGGCGCCTGTACTTTTAAAAAGTAAAATGATCCATTGTAGCAACCATTACAGCATCTATTCTTCATCTTCTTTGAGATACATTTCATTTCAAATTCAGCTGAAACATTAAATATACTGTATTTTAGCCTTAGTGAACACTTTAGATTCCTCTACTGAATGACAGATTAAAAAGCCAAGGCTGATCATTCTGAGGAAGAGCTGCAGAGAATGTTATATCATACACACACACACACACACACACACACACACACACACACACACACACACACACACACACGCACACACACCTGCTTGGCATTGCTTTAACAGGAGCCTCAGAGGTAGGAGAACAGAGAGTTGATTAAATAAAATGCAAATGGCTGTGAGATTTTATACTTGACTTTTTAATGTAACTCTGAGACAGTGGGATGCATTTGCTTCATATTAGTATTCAGATGAGCACAGGCTTGTGATTATGGCTTTTCCCTCACTGCATGACTACAGATAAAGCTGGAAAATCATTTGACTTCATATGGGGGGGGGGGGGGGGGGGGGGGGGGGGGGGGGAATGTCACTTAGTGACAGGTCTGTAAAGGGCGCTCAGATCTCTACATCATTATTTGCAGCCCACCACTGTTTGATGCAAATATTAGGAATCCTAACATCCATTAGTTGATCATCAGCCAGCAGGGACGCCATTATTCTGGGTGGACAGGCTTAAGGGTAAATAGTTCAGCAGTCACTCTTAATAGACAAAATACAAATAAAAGAAAGGTCCCACACCTCAAACACAAAATCTGATCGGATCCTTCAGGAGATATTCCATGAGAAATATTGAAACTGTTTTTAATCCTGCGTTTTAATGTTGCAACCTCAATCTCTCCAGAGTCCAAGGAGCCGTGAGGTTGGTCTAAAAGGCAGGTTCTCCGGCTAGGCAGACAATCACAAAGCAGACAAAGATATTCATAAAAAAATATAAGAAAATTAAACCTCGTTTAGAGCCATTTTGTGAAATAATAAACTGTGTATTCCAATTATACAAAGGTAGCACAATTCCTTTGAAAATGTTTATTTGATGTTTTAAAACTGAACAGATAGCAGATTTAGCATTCATTATCCTGATATATCTGTGTGTGATGACGGGAAAAATCTGCTGCCAACTATTTTGTCACCACACTTGGCAGCTTTTCAGACCTTTTAATGACTCGATTTCCATAAAGAGCCTGCAGCCACTATACAGGCTTCTTGGCAGTGGAAAATAATGGAGAGGCAACAACTAATTTGCAAACCAACTAGAAAATGTTAAAATTGTACTCTTTGACGTAATGCTTCAAATTCATATTTTCCACACAGTTAAACATGTGTCTGTGTATAAATATATGTCTATATGTTGTGCCTACATGTACTTTCTTTACATATTATTGCAGCATTTTACTTTCATACATATTGGATTCCTCTCCACCAGTCTCACTGCTGCCGGCTGACTTTATGCCTCGTGGAGCAAAAATTCAAGCGGCTCTGCTTTGTCTGGCGGCTCGTGACCATCCATCTTTATCTTGATGAATCCAGAGGTTATTTACTCAGTGTTTATCTGAGGGGGAACCAGAGAGTGGCTCTTTTCCATTAGCCAGCCAGCGGGGCACACACATGGAGACTCACATACACACACTCAGAGGCAGGGTGACTTTACTTTCTTCTCAGGTAGACGTCAATCCACTGAGGTCCTAAGGGCCGGAGTTGGTGGAAAAAAGTGAGATAACCATGATAGTTTTTAAACAAGTGGTTATTTATATGTCTTAACCCAACCTGAAGACAGTCCCACAACCAATCAGTTCCTTACAGATCTACACACACTGCTCTAAAAGGAACATTGTTTCATTGTTGGAAGTAAATATAAGGAAAGGAGCCAGAGAGGACCTGTTGGCATCACTCATTTGTTATTAACAGCGTGAGTAAGACACTCAGTCTCCAGACTAAAAATGACTTAAAGATTTAAACCAATCCAACCCCTGTCCTGAGAAAGCGGCACTCTTTTAAAAGCTCTGCATTCAAATGTGATGACCTGCTGTTTCAAACACGGCATTTCAATCCAGCATTGAGACGACTGACACATTGTCAGGATCCGTGTTACATCTAAAACAAGATATGCTGAAGGGGGGCTGAGACTTGAAGAGGTTTTCAGAATATTTGGCAGTAGAAACATTGTAGTGTTGGCTCGAGGATGTTATGTAATGGAGAGTCATCGTCGCACTCCAAAGAGTTTCCCTTCAAACAATCAGGAAGGGGCTTACTCTTCAAAATAAAATGATTATCTGATTTGCATGATGTACAACCAAAGAGTAGCAGTGACTGGTCCTCATCAGCAAATGCATTACACAATCAGGTGTAATCATGTGAAAGAGAAGTACACAGCAACACTTAACAACATGATCCAACACACTCATTTCATTTAGCCCTTTTTAGTTTAAAATGCTTGTTTTTCTTCTGCATTTATTTGATTTAAGTCTCTATGCATGCAGCAGTTGTAGTGTTTCTTGCTGCAAGAGGACTCTTTTCATCTTAAACAGACTCCTGTGTTATGCTTCCCTGGGTAGAAAAGTCAAAAACATTTAAATGAGCTGCTCATTTAGTTTCAAAGTCAGGCTAAGTATTTCTAAAATGAGCTTTATACTGTTCACGGACTGTTTACCGGCAATTATTCCCATTTAGATGTAAGGGTGAGTGCATATAACACTTGAAGGGGCACTTTGAGAACACAGTGTTTTGGAGAGGAAGTCCTTCTGGAGGGGACTTTGCAGACCATTTTCATGCACAAAAACCTATATAAACACATCTGTAATCTGTAACTGTTGTCAAAGTAGAGACCAAACACGATTTAACTCATGGTTTTAGAGTTCTCTTGAGATTTCAACTGCATCAATAGTTTTTCTACAGTAAAGCAACAAAGCTGCTTAAATATATGCATAATAAAAGGTGGTTTTCTAATAGTGCATTTTCTTATCAAAGCCCAACACACATTAACTGACATTCAGCAAACGTGTACCAGTGTGGCCCAGATTGGCAGGAGCACCGTTTCCGTGTTTCAGAATTAAGCTGCCACATTGATTGGTTGAAATGTGTTTAATAATTCTGTTGCCTTCAATTACTCAATAGACAGAGAATGGGAGCCATTAGGGGTCACTAGGGGCCCACAATCCTAGGCCCTCTGGAGCAGTTTGATCTGGTCATGAATACACAAAGTCCTAATCCAGCCAGTATCGAGACACAAGCAGAGATGTTTTTATTTTAGAAAACTGGCTCACATTTACCTTTTATTTTGCATTAATGAAGAGACCACATCACCAAAGCAAATTCTTTTTATGTGTTAAGAAATAAAATTCAGTCTGATTCTAGATAAATGAAATATTCTCTTTAATCTTGCTTCAAATCACACTTGTTTCCTCACTCTTATTCAATAAAGTTGTCAAGTTGTGCATACTTGTACTTTGTTCATGTAATAACTCTCACGGTGACAAACAGGGCAGAGGAAGCCTATTACTCAGGAAACACATGTTCAAATACAATTAAAGTTGACATGACTGAACACATTAAACCCGATATCTAATTAACCTCAGCGTAACCCCATGTTCTATTCCATAATTGTCAACACTGATGACATGAACATGCAGACATAAAGATGAATGAATAATCTTTGAGGTGTAAAATGAGACGTATGTATTCCCATTGGTGCTGGAAAATGAATTATGAAGCTTTATCAGTACTAAGGTTTGCTTTCAGTTAGAAAACAAATCAATGCACCTAGTCCCTTTTGGATTGTTTGTGAAGTACGGGTCGGTTTGGATTGAGAAACATTGGACTCTAATGGCGCTTTTCCACTGCAGGACCTAGCACGGCTTAGTACGGTATGGTTAAGCCTTGGTAGACCAGGCTCACTTTATGCTGCGTTTCCATTACAGTTTACAAACTGGGGTAGTAACTATAGTAACGCAGTGTAGGCGGTTCGATCGGCTGTTCGGCGGGCGGAGCAACGCTGCGTAAAACTGCCGTGACGTCATCTTCAATGCGAACCACAAAGCCAAAACATCAGCCGTTAGCTGTTAGCACTCAGCGCTCGCAGCTCCTCATATCTGTTCAGAAACTAGACAAAAGTTAAACGAGTACAAACCACAGACTGTCTGTGTCATGGCGAATACAGTCGCTGCTTTATTTATGTCTGTAGGCCGTTGTTGTGAGTGTGGACGGAGCATATACAACGTTAGCTTAGCCTGATCGAACCGATCTCCACACACGCATTTTAAAAGGTTTTCGCCTGCTGTCGGTATTAGTATGTTGTTACTTCGGCATCATTTTGAAATGTGTATTACAATTAAATCACGGTCAAATATGTTCATTTTGTTGTAGTTGTAAGCGATTCTCTCTGTCCATTCAGCAGTCGAGTGTTTACGTGACTAGTTTAGCATATTCAGCCCGGTTGTTGGCCCGGTAAGAACCTCGATTTTGGAGGGCAAGAAAAAAGGTGAAAATGTAGCCCTGAGCCGGAACTACCCCTAGTGGAAAAGCGAAAAAAGCGGGCCTGGTTTGGCCCGGCCCGCTTAAACCGTGCCACGTGCTGCAGTGGAAAAGCGCACATTTTGAAACTCCTGACTTTAGATATGTTTGAAGCCTCAAATATCTTAAAGGGACCCGTGCACATCATAAAGAAAATGTTGCAAATACAAAGGATGTGCAGGCTATAATAGTAACGCTGGAAAACTAATAGCAATCATTTGGATTCCAATATGTCTCTACATCCCAATGCTCACACTCTAATACTATTTGAGGTACAGCTTCTCAAATACAGCTCCACTTACAAAGCCATCAACCACCTCTGTGACCTCCGACAACACACCCTTACCCGTCACCCCAGGTCTTCCAATGCTAACATACTGCAGCCAATCAGGACTAAGCTCTGGGACCTGGGGCGACACCCTTGACATTTCAAGGCCAACACTTTGTCATCTTTAAAAAAAAAGCCCTCAAAACTCACCTTTTCACTCTTGCTTTCAACCTCTAATCCCCCTACCCCTATATAACTGCCATTTGCTATTGTAACTATTATTAAAGCACCTCCAACCCTTCTTGATCATGCAGGAACTGTAGATAGAAATTGTTTTTGTGAATTCAGTCGATTTGTTATACGTACCCTAAATATGTAAGCACAACTGAATTAGCTGTACCTTGGTTTGGTGCCTGGACTGGCCAGTTTCCTGTCTATCGGGGTGAGCTTTTTGCCCTCCTTTGGCACAAACACTCTGCCTGTCCAAGGCTATCCTCTTTTGCTGGTATGGGACCACTTCATTTTTTATTTCAGAGCCTTCAGACCTTCTGAGGCTGCAGCGTTCACAGCCTCTGCCTCATGCTGCCACTTTTTTTTTACATTTGTAATGCCCTCACTGTGTCCACCAAACATAATTGTTTTCCCCTGTCAACCTCCCGAGGAAGAACTTCATTTTCACACCGTTTGAAATTGTGTTTATTGGCTCCTCTGTCAGGTCTGCCATGCTCTTCCTCATGTAGTCACTGTGAATGAATCAAAATCAGGGGTGGTTGCACTGACTATTTCTAGGCAATTGTGGGCGTTACATGAAGCTCGTAAAGGTGCACACACTGTGTTGTAAATCAGAATGTTTCGTATGTCATCCTTATGCAACCTTTCGACATAAATCCTGCTAACAGCGCTATCAATTACTGACCCATATTTGTGAAATAAAGGGTAGAAAAACACATTTTACTTGCACTAACACATTCATAATGACTATCGCCATTATTGACAATGACCGAATCAACATCGACAGTCCATTATCATTACGCAGATGTGTCATTCGTGAACAGTTTTAACAGAGTGGCGGAAAAAAACTGTTGAAGAATCTCATTTGAAAGCTAACACACCATTAACTCGGCATTATACACATCATTAACTCTCCAACCAATGAGATTTAAATTGAAAATTGTACGTAAATTGAAACTAGGTGTGTTGTTCGGCTAAAGACCTGACTACTATGTTTATTGTATTTATTTCCTGTCATTTATTTAAGCACGGGGACCCTATGACTTATGATAACCTTATTTAAGATCATTTTATTTTAGGTTAACAGGATGGTCAAGTGGTTGCATATATAATGAGAAAAGCAGGGGACCAAGACAGCTTCCTTGTGTAACACCAACATATACTGTATGGCATGTATTTTGGTATGTTCTTCAATATTGACATAAAAAAGATCATATGATCCATATGAGCCAGCACACTCAGAGAGACAAGCCCAGTTTTCTAGGCATTTAATAAAATGTCATGGTCAATCATTTCAAAAGCGGCACTCAGGTCTCAAATAATATGAATTGAGAGTTTATTTACTGAAGTGTTAAGACGGATATCGTTATTTATTTTTGCTAAAGCTGTCTATGTTCTGTGGTTGGACTTAAAACCTGGTTTTTGTTTTAAAAGCAGTTTATTTTTAGATTTAGAATAAAAAACACTTTTTCAATTATCTCACTAATGAAGGGTAAGTTAAATATAGGCCTGTAGTAGCTTAGCACTCTACTGTCAAGATTTGGCTTCATAACAGCCATTTTAAATGCACGTAGATACATACTCATATGTACAAACATACAAATATGCGCATACACACAGTAAGTGAATAAACCAATGATGAAGCTAATCTAATCCGACTACATTTAAAGCATTCATAATGTCATATTAATAACACACAAGAAGAATGGTTAAACCAATCTTTTACTCATTAGTTTGAATGATTTCACTTTTCATATCCAATCTTTGCTGCACAGTTTGAGTTGTGGAGCCACCAACATGATGATATGAACAAACTAGTGCTGCTGTATATCAAGTAAACAATAGGCTCTGTGTGTGCTATCCTGGGAAACAAACAGGCAAGAAATATGTTCCCTAGTTTGTGATATTTTGGGAGTTTCTCGCTTGTCGATGTGAGCTAATGATTGAACAGTGGCTCCCAGTGACTGACATTAGCCGGGTTTCAGATTCAGTAAGAAGGGTGTGTATTCTTAGCCGCCTGTAACACAATCTAAAAGTTTGCCACGGCCCAACGGGTTGGTTCCACAACAACAATATTTTTGAATTTAGAAAGGCATGCATATTTCATTTGCACTGGCAGAGTATCAATCTCCGCCACATGGCACCAACAGTGGGGATATTGATTCAGTTTATTTTCTCATCTCAGAAATGTACCATGGGGCCATGTCTGCTGCCTCACGCTGTCATCTTTCTGTTGGATAAAATATCCATGAATAATTCTATAGAATTTCCCCTTACTTGTTTTTACCACGCCTGATTTAGAGCCGTGGATTTACGTTTCACCCCGTTATACACGCACACCACCCGGGTCTTTGCCTCCCCACGGCGGTTTCTGCTCGTCACTGTCAGCGGTGACATGAGCTCCATGTAAAGTTGTGTTAACACAGATGTACACACACACACACACACACACACACACACACACACACACACACACACACACACACACACACACACACACACACACACACACACACACACACACACACACACACACACACACACACACACACACACACACACACACACACACACACACACACACACACACACACACACACAAGCTGTCATCAGCCCCCCACAGGGTGCCAATATCATCCAGGAGCAGGAGTCATTTCATCCAGGAGCAGGAGTCATTTTCTCCCAGCCATGCCGGTGTTTATCTCATGTGGCTCGACCTGCGCTCAGATTGCATGTACATTGCTGTTTTCTCATTGTACCGTGTGTGTGTTTGTAGGGTGTGAAAAAAATTGAAACTGTGAAGGCTTTCTTTTTTTCTCCGTCTCTCACTTTCCATCTAGCTCGGAAAATGTGCAGAGCGTGTTATTTCTGCCTCACCTGCTCTCTGCTTTGATAAGCTTACAACACTGGGAGGTGCCTTCACTGTAAAATAAGAAAAATAAATCACATGCTTTTAGATAAAGACATAATTGAGAAGTTAAAAAAACAAGAAGAAAATACAGTATGTTTTCAACCCAAGAACCCATTACTTACTTATTTAATTTAACATGCATATAGCTGACATATTCCTGTATTATTTCTATTCCTTTTTGCACTATTTTTCTCAAATATCTTGTGTGTTGCAGTATTCTGAGACATAAGATGTTCGCTATTTTGCATAAGCATTTAAATGTATATAGGTTAATGCATTGGACACATAAGACACAATGTAAAACTGGTGTAAAAAGGAATCTGATCAACAGGAAGTGTGACATCACATTATCTCAGCTGTCATTCCCGTGTGAAGGTCAGACATCACGCTGAATTATGAGCAGCCTGTGATTTTAATACAGTCCAGCTGGGATTACTAATAATGACAGTGATAATAGGCAGTGGTATAAAATGCCCCTCCTCCCTTTAAACTACGTCTTGTAATTAGCATCACACTGTGTGATTGATTGAGGCTTAATACTCCTTTGATAGACGGTTAAATAGGTCATTCTCACTGATGGTGTTATGGATATCAATGAGGAAGATATTTAATTCCTGTCATGTTCACTGTTGATTAAATTCAAATATCTGCCACGACGTAAGACAGCTA
Organism: Trematomus bernacchii; assembly: GCF_902827165.1. NCBI lineage: Eukaryota > Metazoa > Chordata > Actinopteri > Perciformes > Nototheniidae > Trematomus > Trematomus bernacchii. The sequence goes on along the minus strand of NW_022987821.1, from coordinate 3,169,215 downwards.
TTACAGCACAGCAGAGTGATGAAGGTGCATCTTCTGTATACTTCTTTCAAACAGGAAGTGGTGCATCTTGAATGTGTAATCCACCCTGATAAGGTAAAAACGAACCCCAGCGTAATGAAGTTATTTCAGGCCACATTACAAGATGATCCGTGCTCAGCTTTCATGATAGAGAGGTAATAATCAGCTGCTGGAGATAAAGGCGGGGTAATCTATCATCGGCCTGCAGGGCGCTGGGGTTTCCGAGCTGCGGACACCTCTTATATCCAAGAGGACGATCCATCATTAAACATGCTAACAAGGCGAGGGATTTTAAACATGAAAGATAACGCAGGTGCTCCGTTATCAGCACTCTCAGAGACCTCTGCTAGCGCTGACGGGGAACACTCGCTTATCTCCGTCCAAGAGAAAACTGACCTTGTGACAATGAAAGAGAGCAGCCCAAAGAAAGTGGTCCACAAAGAAAGTGAAAAACTTAAAGGGGCCCTATTCTGATCATTTAGAGTGATCTGTGTGACTATACTATTTCATATAAAGCATCTTTACTAGGGATACTGTGCTGATTCTTTATACATTTCTTATGTAAATTGCTTTCCGTATGTTGGACATGTTGTGTTCAGCACATACTGTACTGTAGGGTTGCATAATCTGCTCACAATGGAGAGTTGTTTTCTGGGATGACATTAAAAACAAGTGTGATTGCTTCTCCATTTTAGCCAGTAGTGCTTTTGAGTGCTTTTTAATTCTGTGTGATGCAGGAGGCAGCGGCGGATTGCAGCACCAGGTACCACTCAGTGAACAACAACCAGTTTATTTCTGGCTCCAGCACAGGATAATAACTGTTGCAAGTCTTCATCCTGCCTTCAGCTGACTGGTCACTTTTTGCTCCAACCACGTAAACAGACTTCTATAAGCAAACAGCAAATGTTAGTACATAAGTGTGTGTGGCAGGGTGGTGTGTTGTATTATTTATATTACATTGGATCTTTAAAAAGGGGAAAAAGAGATGAGTTGTACATTTCTTGAGTGTCTGTCCATCTGTCCTAGTCCACCGTTGGGGAAAATAGTGTTGAAAATAATATTTCAAGGGCATGATTTTGCAGCCTGAGGAGCTTCTTGCTATTCGGTTTCCCGTCTGCGTCCAATCAATGCTATCAAAGATGTTTCCAGTTCTGTAGATGGAATGACTTCTCCTCAAGTCCACTATGGAAGACATACTTCTCCGCCCTTCCTCTCAAGGACAGAACAGCGAGGAGCAGATACTGTGCCGCAACCTGATATATATTCTGGACAGGATGTGTACTATATAAAGAAAGTGATGGGCCTTTGTAAGTCTACCTGCTCCACTTTCTTCCAAAACTTCCCGAAGCCTTCCACTACACACGGGCGTAGATAAGCTGTGGAGAGGTGAAGAGCACAAACACTGTTTCCACGGCGCCTTTCCCTCTATCTACTCCATTGATTTCGCAGCACATTTCCTTGTACTGTTTGATATCATCATGTGGAACATTCGGAAAATTCTATCCAATTTAATACCACATTCACAGCGCACCGTAGAGGAGATATTCTGTTTTTAACTTGTGCACAGTAATGGGAACATGGAACACTTCAGTCTGAATGATGGCGACTCAGAATCGGTTTCCTGTTAACAATCTTGGATACAAGGTAACACTGTGAGGGTGATGAAATGTTTCTAATACACTGAAATAGACCTGCGATGGCATTTATTTCAGTGGAATAGTATTTTAATCATAATTCTATAATGATAGGAGTCTCTATGTGTTTATACAGTATGAGTTTCTATTACCTGGTTACCCCTTGGACTTATTTTGTATGATTTATTAGTCTTTATTAAACAAAGACCATGCATAAAACATTAATCCCAAAAAGAGAAGAGATGATTTATGCCATTTAGCTATTAGCGCATTTCCATCTGCAGCCTTTGGCCAGGTACACTCTGAAACAAATACTTTAGCTAAGAAAACCAAACTAGTACAATTAATCCAGACATTTTAGCACACAATATGAAGCTGTAAGCAACTTAAAAAGTTAACAAACCAATACAAACTTGCAACCATGAAGCAGGGTGGTGTTGAAATTGTATTTATATTAAATGAGATCTTTAAAAGGGGATAAAGCAGGTGGCATTCAAACAATTCTTGTTCTGGCCCGTAAGTGTTGGCAATGGGTCTGAATGTGACCATGAAATCTGCTTGGGTTAACAATAAATAAAGGAAAGAATAATACAACAACAACACTTTAAACCACGTCAACTAACTTCTCAAATAACTATTACCCGAGCTCCAATTTGCTTAACATAGCACCGCTGACTCAGCATCAGTTTAAAGGCCACATTGAGTTCCGGCGCCCAGGCAGCCAGAGGCGCTCCGCTGCCTCTGGAGCTCCAGTGCTCAGCGTGTAAGCCTGTTAGAGATTGGGATGTGATTCATGATCTTTACTGGATGTCATCCCTTTCTCTTCCCATCCCATTTTTCATGTCACTGTCCTCTGTATGAGGCGGAAAAATAATCCAACACTGTAAGACTCCTGGCTTATATGCAGTGTGAAATCCGGCCCTGTTCAGTGGGGAGAAGGGGGGGGGGGGAGCAGGAAGTCTACTGTACACTGTGCTGCTGAAAACATTTGGACATTGATCCCATTTGTGCCAGAAAAATAGAACAGTATCTGAAAACATGGAAATAAAACCATGCAATGTATGTTTGTGTTTGCCCCTCAGCAGGTCTTGCAGGCTGGCTGCTGCTGATGCGATTTAAGACAGTTAGCTCCTGAACGGCCTCTAATTTCTGCCCCGTCCTCGAGTCTTAACAGAGTTGTATTGCCTGCCTGTCCGGTGTGAAGCGCAGAGCGATTGTCCTCTAATGAGGAACAGTTGAGAAGCAATCTAACCCGGGAGCGGGGACATCATTGTTCCCCTGCTACATCCAATTTGCCCCGGATTCATCTTAATGTAGCGGCCCTTGTAGCTCCGGATTAGTGACATAACTGCAGTCGCAGGCGACTCCCAGACACCACTGATTGATTGAGTTTAAGTTGGGGACACGTCTGCAGGAAGAAATCCAGCTCATTTGCTCTTCTCCTGTGTTATCTCTAGACTTTTTTTGGCACAATGTAGCGCGGTGATTTAAGTAGAAGACGCTGTTATCTGTGGGTCTCCCCTCCGGGCGCTGAGTGACTAAACAATCCAGCTGTGTGTTGATAGACTGACCTCAGGAGGGCCACAGCAGGCCAAGGTCGCCACGTTGAGGGAGTGCGAGACAATGACAGGGAAAACACGCATCTTTTATCTTGTGAAGGTGAAGCAGTGCTGACGGGGAGCAGAGCGCGGGCCTGACGCTGATTAATAGCTGCGAGAAGAGAGGTTACAGGAAGCACTCTGGATGCATTTGGAGAGTTGTGGGCTTTTTCTTCACTTTCTACATGTTTATCTGAGCTGTATTTTAATTGTAGCGTTGATGAGGTGGTGTACCTGTCAGGTCAGGTCTCTGTTTGGACCAGACAAGCAAAAGCAAAACATCCTCTGCATCTGCTACATTTGCAGCCATGAGTAGGTCTACATTTAGATTACTCAACATTTTTGTTGTGAAGTACTGCAAACTTTCACCAATTCAAGCCTCAGAAAGTAGTTGTGTTCAGCCACTCTCTACACTATGCTAGCAGACCATTGCTAAGGACACTATGATAATATGTGCACACTTAACAGGCTGTAATTGTCAAGTGTAAGAGCCCAATGAGACTGAATATGTGTTTACACTTCTCTTTGCATTGAAGCCCCTCTCTGATTATTATTCCGCCTGTCTGCGGCCTTGTGTCAAGGTGGTTGTGTTGATGATTACACGGCATACTAATAAGCATAAATTCAATCCATTCTAACGTGCTGCTTTGCTTTATCTGACAAACAGATATGTGTGGAATGACATTACACATGTGAGAAAAAGCTGTGCGTGTTGGAGCCAGTCTGATTCATATTCAGGGATGAATTTCACAATCCCCTCTGACACGGCCCATGCCTCGGAAAGTCAGAATTAATAGGCAAGACTTCCAGTTTCTACCTGTTCTGCATGGCGATGCCGGACCGCTGTATCTGGAGATTGGAGGCCATTAAGGATCAAACCATTTCTGGAAATGCCTGCAAATGAGGCTCTGCGGCTACCTGTCTAATTAAAAGTGAAAAGGAGTACCGCTAGTAGCACTGGAGACATTTGAAGGAGGTCCTGAGGGAGGAGTAACTGTGCAGTTGACCATATGCGTCTACTGCTTTCATCCCTGTCTCTTTCAGTGGACCGTGTTGCCTCACTGGGAAAACAGCAGATCTGAGGCACGACACCGAGTGACACAGGACGGAGACGAAACAAAAAAGCACACCATTAAAGCTAAAACTTTGATTTCTGGCTTTCATGGCTTCAAAAGAGCCATGATTGGTGGAGCTGCTTTGATCTTCCTCTGGGTTTAACTCCATATCGACATGTTCTAAGTGAGAGAAACTCAGGTTTTTGGCTTTTCGTTAACACAGCCCTGTAACAGCTTTGTAAAGAACCGTGTGCAAACATAATAACAGTGTGTCTGCATTCTCTTTAAGGCGTGTGCTAACCAACTTGCCTTACACACATTTGTTCTCTCTACCTATGCAAAGTCTCTACATGTTTTAAATCTGGTGTACTACCCAAGAAGTGTAATGTCTGTATGATAACAGCCCAATTTTCTACTGCAGGAGAGTTCATATGTGTGTTGTCCACAGAGACATGTCAAACATGGCTGCCGGGTCTCCATGTAGCAGAACCGCAGATGTTGAGTCAAGATTGTTCTGGAAGTTCATCAACACTTAATGACTGCAGGAATAATTAAAAGTGAGGCGTCGTCCCGCTGAGCAGCCTCAGGGTTGCGTTTAATGTCACTTAAGGTCCAATTAATGAGGGTGAGAGGTGGTGAGGCGGCAGAGCTGGAGTTTACGCTGCACTTCACACCAAGCGCTGCCCAGGGAGAGATGAAAGTGCACAGGAACAAAGGGAATGCTGGGATATTTGAGGAAGCTTTAGATGGAGGCATGTCTCATCTGCTGCTGCATCGCCTCACAGCTGGAGAGCTCTGCTCATTTAGCAGCGGGACTCTGCTTCTGCTTTGTGTCAGATATTAATGTGTTTCAGCGGCCAACTTTCAAACGTTTAATTCTCAGTGGATTCAAAGGTATACTTTTGGCGTCACACTGTGGTTTATAAATGCGTACTCCGGCTTGAACATGGCTGTAAAAGTACACGTGTTTTTCTGAAGAAGAGGGAAAATTCTCCTTTTCAGCTGAACAGTTCACTGAGCAGCTTTTACCTGTGCTGCCGTCTTCGTTGGGTTCAGTGCTAAGACATCGCCATGACAACTGAGCAAACTCCATCTGCTGATTGAGACCATGCTGTTTCTCTTCAAACTAAGCACTAAGCATTTCTGAGAAATTAGTTGAGCTTCCTTCTCTTCTTTTCTGCTGCAAATATAAAGTTTTATAATGCAAAAAAGCTCTTTTCTACGGAAGAGGATTAGGGCCAAATGTGAAGAAAATAAATCGTATCACTATATATTTGGGTGGGCCGTTTGAAACTGGTAATTAAAGCATGAAGATGTGTTCAAAGGGGATTGTAATTGGTTGGTTAATTCATCACAGTGAACATAATGTGTGTTTTTATGTTTTTTCTGATTATGTCCTGGCGCACTGATGCATTATGGGTCCCTTGGTGAATTAAAACTGAATGGCAAATCGATTGAACCGGAGGAACTGAAGATCATTTCAAAGGGATGCAAATCTCAACACGTCACATCTCACATTTCTGCCGCGCTTTGAAAGCAGTGTAAACAGCCAGGTCTGCTCCTGATTGGACGGTGGTGGTGTTGGTTGTGTTGGTGGTTGGGAGGGGGGGCTTTCGATACATCTTGGAGATAGAGGCCTGCCAAAGCGCCAAGTAATTAAAATAAAAATAAAACATGACGGTCTTCTAAAAGCTTTAATGAACAAAAAGACTAATTAATTGCAGTGTGTCAAGGAGCGCACTCACATTGAATTATAGATGAGCTATGAGGGGGGCAAGGGGGGCTCAGAGTAATGTGAGATATATCAGCCGCTGAACAATTAAAACACAGTCAAGTTACATCACAGGATCTCTGTTGAGCTGTGGCACAGGGAGAGTGTTTACACAGAGAGAAACTCACTTTATACTTTGTCATTTATTCTATAATTAATATATTTCCTAACCACCAGAACACTGAGCTTAATACTGACTAAGTGCCTGTGAAAACAACATCACTGTAAGGCTGCATAATGTGGAAGAATTTAAAATTGGATAACTGATATCTACTTAATTTAATCAGCTTTCGAAACACATTTCCATATATTAACTCCTCTGATTGTAGCATACACTCCACTTCCTGCCACATGTGATCGCCTGGCTTTTGAAAAGACCAGATCAAATAGCACCTATCATATTTGACTTCCTTTACAGGGGGAATAGATAGGTTCAGTGCCTCCGAGTTGCAGCTTTCGAACTCTCTTCATTGTGCCGTGTTGGCGTCCGTGACACCTGTGTGATAGCTCCGCAGCGGGGGTTCGCTCTGCATCACAGCTCAGAAGCTGTTCCTCAAAGGGGAGTGAGGGGCCACGGTGAGCCTTTGATGGCTGACTCTCTCTTTCTCTCCCTGCATGATGCCCCCTCTCTCTTGAAGGCATGCTCTATGTAAGGTGTCCACTGAATCAAATACGAAATACGAATTGAACATACGAGCATTAAAGTATGCCTTCATGCAAAATAACCTTGTTTTCCACCTGATTTCATTTAAAAAAATGACCTGATTACTCCAAAATTTAAATTTAAAATAAAAAAAAACCTTATTTTTTCAAAAATGACTTAATTTAATTTCCCCTTTTGACGTTATAAGTGCACCATCCACTTACTCAGAGTGCATTGTGCCTTCTTCCAACTGGGAACCACTTAAAATAAGAGAAAATGTCAGTGAAGTACGAGCGTTATGTTATACTGATGGCAGAGAATTCATTTCGCAAACCTAAAAATTATAGAGACGAAGAAAAACTCTCTCTCCATCCACATCATCGCTTCACCTCCAGCGCAGAAAACTTCTCCGTTAGACTAAAGTGAGCTTATGATTTCCTGAATTGCAAACAGCCATGCAAATGATCTCTTTTTCCCGAATACTTATGAAACCAGACATGATCAAGTGCTTTCAGCGATGAGAGCTTTTAGCGCAAATAGCTCAATAAAAGAAGATGGACCCAAATCCATAGTCATTGCCGCGCTGGGAACAAAAACGCTGCCCGCGGTGCTTTATAATCCATAATGTGAAACAGTGCTGATGCAAAGATTGCACTGCCTTCCCTTCTGATGCACCTCGGCCGCATGGCACTGCATTTTCATTTCACGTTCAACAGAGCGGAGGTGAGAGTCTTCACGGAGTGTTACCGCTCTATCACACGCTCACCGGAGCATGTTAGGACGCACAGCTTCACACCTCAGAGATACCGAGGCTTTAGTCTTTAGCAGGGTCCTCACACATCTCAGTTACCGTGCAAACATATGGACGCATCCCAAGACGTGCATAAAGCAGTCACTATGACTTAATGTCCTTTAACACATCTGTATAATCCTTCATGTATCATCTCTAGTGTCTTTGTTAGGTTGCATCAAAGAGCACCTCGCCCACACGGTACCGGTACAATGACCGTGCCTTTTTCCTGCACATAAAGGAATGAATGCTTTCCAATAATCTGGGTTGATAAAACTAAGATTTACACCTTATAAGGAGACTGGTGTTCCTCCATATTGAGAGCTCGTGCTTCTCAACAATGCATGTCCTGGAGGATTTGGTAGGAAGCAGCGTTTGGTTAGCCGGTAAGAAGACAAGCAGGGGTTCCTCCTTTTTATGTTCAGCAGACACATGCAGAGTCAGCTTTCCTTAAGAGAGCTCCTGGGAGGCGAGTGGCGCCGTAATCCACTTATGGCACGAAGAACTGAAGAACTGACGAACTGAATATGAAATCAGTGTGAAATGTTCTCGCGCCTTTTTGGGTATAAACTGAGCAAATCTAAAAGTTGGAATACATTTGAAATCCTTGGCATATGGTAGATTTTCTGCATAACTACCATTTGATACAGGTAGCTAATGGATTCTTAAGCGTCTCATCAAGAGATCAGAAGAAAGTAGATGAGCTTTTTAGACGCCAATAGAGAGAATATCTCCATTGGTACACATTGGAGCCATGATGGACGTAACCCAATGAAATCCATTCCTGTGTTTACACAGCAAACCTGTACGGCATGTACTCAATCATGTTCTTGTTTATTGTAACCCATTGAGACGAACACAAGACAGATTTTCTGAGATGACACGGGATCACTGTGTTCCCAGGGCTCTGTCTCTACAGGTCTATCTTATCAACAACAAACTCTTGAGCTAACAAAGCCTCTGCGTTCTCATTATCTTGTGTGTTGTCTTTTCCTGATTGGAATATAATCCTCCGAGCTGCCCTCGTCACTTCATCGGTTACTCTAGAGGACCACAATTACCCTGCAGCTACTTCATCATAATTCATTCAACTTTTACAGAAATGACAAACATGAACTGATATGTGTTGTAATCGGGATGATATGCTGCTGTGGACGGTCCAAACACACAAAGACAGGAAGTAAAAACAGACATGACTCAGGGCATTGATTTGACTAAATAAAACATACAAGGCAATACCAGGAACCGAATTTAGACCGCATTTATTTGATTATTTGTGGCTTAAAATGATGACCATTATTTCAAAATGTACCTTATTTTATTGTATTATCGATGAGACGGTACAGATTCCCCCTAACTCACTTAAATCTGTGTGAGCTGCAGCTGCTCCAGGAAATAATTCATCAGGATTGAAACCAGATCAAAAGTGAAAGACTGTTAAAGCTGTGGGCCCGATGGGAATCAGAGGAATTGAATCAAGAAGACGGGGGGGGAAATGTCACCCCCGTGTCACCCTCTACTTAGCAGCACTCCCATTAAAGTCTTAGTCCAGCCCCCCCCCCCCCCTCTGGAGCATCTGCAGAGCTTACAGATATGACTCCCAATCCCACCAACGATACTCTTTGATCCTGGGACACCCAAATCCTTTTTGTGCCTTAACAAGATAATTAAACACTCCTGACACTCAAGACTGGGAACAATGTTTTCTTCCCGGCAAGCGCCGCAGCAGGGGGTCGAGGAGAAAGCTGCAATACGGGATAAGAGATGCAATATCCCCCAAATGAGGTCCTCAACCCCTACATCTTAAAATGTACGGTAATCTTCTTCTGCTGCTTGTTTGATGGCTCGAAATAGAAAGTGGAAGATATAAAGAATGGCAGACAAGGTTGATGCCTCGTTTCCATAGGAGGTGCATTCAGAATCGTCTTATTGAACACAACCTTGATAAAGTGTCCAATGGAAAGGTTTGCAAGGGTTTCAAATTGTATAGGCTTCATTTCTTCAGCTGTGAGATTCCTTTACAGCACCACAGTTCACTGTAGCCCATGCAGAGCTGTGTAATCCTGTTACACACAAAACACTACAGCCCGGCATTTTCAAGAAACAGGTTTTTTTTTATATGTTAGGTTCAGGGGTGGTTTCGCGTGCTGGATTACTAATTGATCTTGTTTTACATTGCAAATGAGTCATTCATATTAGTGTTGGCTCGCGCTCAAAGGGAGGGTGCACTGGTCTTATCCAGCCGCTGCAGGAATTGATTAGCATTGCACAGAGAGTGAGTCTTGGCAGCATCCGACAGAACCATGCAAATGTGAATGAATAGCTAATGTGTCGCGGGTGAGGATGTTTGTTTCTCTCATGTCGGGGATTTCCGAGGGGAATGCATTTCCAGGACGGCAAACACTGCCGGTCTTCATCTGTTCTATTTCAGGACGAGAAATAAATACACCTCTCAAGCAGTGTGTCGCGGCGCAATACAAATGCAAAACGTGTGGAGTTCCAGCGTCTGAGCTGATCATTCACCCCTGCGAGTCAATCGTGTGTCGGCCTCTGTGAAGGGAGAGGAAGGTGCGTTTCATTTTTCATTTGCCGTCTCATTATGACAATCCCCAGGCCTCCAGGCGCCCGTCTCTGACGCAGATTGTTGTTTTTCCGTGGAACGAGATGTGCCGTTCTGTCGTGCCAAGCTCCGTCTGGATGTGCCCGCCTTCACCAGCCGTGGTGAGCCAGCAGGGCCTCGGGGGGGGCGGGGGTCTTACAGGTCACATGATGCGTGAATACAAGGCTGCATGCTCAGTGATGCTATCATGAGCCTGGACAGAAGTCAAGGTGCTGAGAGGCTACTGAGCCTCTTTGGCCAACAGCCATCCGTGCTGGTTGACAGCGGTCACATCTAATTGGGTTGCTATGGGGGGGCCGTTTCGTGTCCTGCTGCTGAGACTGAAGTGCTGTCGGTAACATTAAAGATTTCATGTGCATCACTTAAGTATCAAGGCGAGGAATAGTTCTCTTTCTGTCAACAAATGTCATGAAAAGACTTAGAAACGGGCAGTCCATCTCTTCTTAGTTTCTGAAATCCATACTCTAGTCCATTTTTATGAACAGTTCACAAAAGGATGGGTACGTTTTTAGAAACAGAGGGACTATTTTCAGCGGCGGATTAATGCAAATTGGGTGCTGTAGTGATGTTGGAGTCGTAGTAAAGGGCTGTTGGGTGTGTAGTATGTCATGATTTACCCCATTTTTCTAAATGTGTCGGTAATCATATTACAATTTCTGTAACTGTAACAAAGTGTAGTTTCCTTTTTTGTACCCCAATGACCAAGAAGGCAAAGAGTAAACTATCTGAGGATAGAAAATGTTCCTCCTCTTGAATGCAACATCAGATTAGTATTTAAGAAAACCTGTTTATTCCAGTCGAGGAACCCCTTCACAGTCCAAGAACTAGTTATTTAATTGACAAAGATTAGGCCATCTTTTAGGTTAAAAGACAGTTTTGGACGTGTGCAGACATGTGTTAGTTAAATAAAGAGCAGTAAGACAATTAGACAAGTCTCCGGTGTGTGTGACAACAGTGTGTGTGACATTGATCTTTCTCAGAGCACCCGCCGACTTCAGGTCGATGATGTTTGAGTCAAACTGTTTCTTACTGTGAACCGTTACCAGTGGTGGAAGAAGTAGTCAGATCCAATTACAGCAGTTTTGGAATACTCTGCTAGAAGGAAATACTCAAGTAAATGACTTAGTACCTCTCCAGTTCTCGTAGATTGACACTTATTTCCACCTCTGTGGGAGACTTTCTTATATTCCCTAACATTGATGAATAGTTTCTGCTCCACAGGAAGATATTAGCGCTGGCTGTTCTTAATACAAAAGGGGTTCAAACGAGATAGATGTTTAACTATAGCCTTTGTGTTGTTCCCAGAGAATGGCAGTAATCCACTGCTGCTAACTCCTCGTACTGCGTGGTCCACATTGTGTTTTCCTGTCACACGAGGACCCAGTTTCTGCTGACGGTCACCAAGGACAGGACCTGATTGGAGCACAAGATTGAGGCGGACTGATAATGACTGCAGGTGCTCTGGTGCTTTCTTTAATAAGTGAATTTAGATGATGCCTCGCCTTGCCAGGAGTTACCGTTTGGCAGCTGAATGTGTTGTGTGTGATTTCTCTTTGGCATTTTTCACAAGCTGGGATATCAGGACCCTATGGTTGTAGAACTGCACTAATATTCCGTCGGTTTCTTAACACGTTTTTCTCAGAAATGGTGCCATTACGGAGCCAGGAGAAGACACACAACTGCAAAATGAGTTGTCTCGCTCGATGCATGATTGTATTGATTCAAAGTAATTGAATGTAATCTAATCCCTTTCTTTACACAGTCAAACAACCCCAGAACAAGTATTCTGTTTCAAGCAATAACATCACAGTGCTGTGAATATTTCGTTGCTGAATAAATGAAAAACCATGTCAATACAAAGCTAACGTAGAAGCAATATTTGCAGGCTGCATGACTAGATGTATCATTTTTAGAATGTACTTCTTTGGCTGGTTTGCAACTTGACTTAGTTGATTTTTTTAAGGTAAAGTAGGTTTCCGAATAGGATCCAGTCCATTACTCCTGGTTCCAGTTACCACTAATGATTAAAGCCTCAGAAATAAGCCTCTGTTTTCATCAGGACAGTGATACATCATTTAACAAACGTCTACATGTTTTTGAAGAAATGTTCAAAGACTCTTATCGCCACAAAAACATGGCAGAATGTAAATGATAGCTTTGTTGGAGAATGTCTGCCTTTTAGGTAAAACAATGCTTAATGAGAAAGCATGAGAAAACTCTGATCAGGAATCAGATCATGTGTATTTAGAGCAAATGCCACGGAAAGTAGTTTTACTTCCAGATTTGAGGCTTTAATATAATGGACTCTCACCTATTCTTACAAAACGAAATATAATACAAATTGTTCGAGGCAAAACATTTGGAAATGCCAATAAATACTTTGCCTACTCCAGCAGACTGTCTGTTCACATTTCATGGTGTGCAGTTTGGAGCTTTCCCTTACTCTGACCTCTGAATCAGCAGCCCTGTAAACCGCTTCCAAACACATTATCATTCCTTCCTGATCCTGCGTTTCAAGGAAAATCCACTGGAGGATTGTATACTCTGTGTTTAATCTCTGGCTCTCTGTCTTCTCTCTGCTCCAGCACACACTGCTCTCCTCGGTGACTTGTACTCGCAAACAAATTGCAGCGAGGGGCACGCATTGCGCTGCTGCTACAGGTGCGAAATGTCGAAACTGGATTTAGGGTACCTTATGAGCTGTGAAAACAATAGCTCCAAAATGTCAGAAGTAATCCCGCAACCTGATGCCCTCTCATGGCCGGCTGCCTCGGGGCTCCGACGGTTCCAACATTAAACACGGGCATGCTGAATTACAAATTAGCCTACAGATGGATACTCCACTGCAAGCATATATCCTCATATCAAATACCATCTCTGGTGACATTGAGATATCATGGACAGCAGCGTGTATCCTGAAGTAATGATACAGTAAGCCTCAGTCCTTTCCCTGACCCTGGGATGGTGACACGTTGACAGCTCTTGGAGTGGTCTCATGTCACGCATTGCTGTAACCACATGTGATAATAACAGAGTGACCCCCAGCTAGAGGAGGGTCTATGAAAAGCAGTTTGTTCTCCATTAACAGAACTGTTCAAGTTGATGTGTGTTCTTTATATAGAAGAGTGGGCATTAGGTGTTTCTGTTCAAGTAGGATCCTGCACCGCAGACAGATTTTAGGCAAGAGAAAGGAAGGCCTAAAGCTGTTTCTATAAATCTGTATGATGTAACATCCACTTTAAATAATTGTCAAATGAGAACACAATCTGTCCTAAACAGGTCAAATAATGCTCAAGATATACTAAACTTGGTTAGTTTCTGCTTGTCAAACACTTTTTGGGTCTTAATTTGGTTTAAGCAACATTGTATTGTTTTTTTTTTTTTATTTTCTATGCCAGACTAGTTCCAAACCATCACTAGCAGCCTCTCTGAAGGCGAGGCACGGTGCTAATGTGCAACAGAATGCACCCCCTGATATATGGTCTACCTTAATGTCGGTGTGTGATGCTATCTGATGCTTGTTTTGGCTATTACAGTGAAGCTGTATGCCTTCTGGCTTCCTCTATTGCTCAGGGAGATCAGTGAGCTCCACAAACAGGCTCAGTTTATCAGCATTGTAATTTGTCTCGGAAGACAACTTAATAGTCTCTTTACAAGGACACATCAAGAAAAGCAGTGAAAAATGGCCTATTAAACTGTTTTCTCTTTTATTTTCTATCTCTGGCACACAGTCAGCCGGAAGCATATCACACCTTAATCAGAGATAGAAGGAGCACCTCAGGAGCCATATGCCTTTGATTGAAGAAAAGCCTCTAATCTGTCAACTTTTGAGATAAACACAGCTGAGCTCAAAGTGGTTTTCTCAGTCTGTAAACAAATCTTCAGCTAATTCTGACGTAGCTTAAAAAACTATATTCTCTCTCATTTAGACGTGGTAGTGTGAAGGTAATCAGCTCCATCAGTGCTTTGTCAGTGTCTAGCAGCTGGCTGCCGGATCACACTGAGCCACAGCTTTCTCCAGCTCAACGCCCGACAACTGGAATAACTTAAAGCTGTTTTAGAAAATAACACTCATTCTTCTCAAACTTCAAACTCAACCCAGGACCCAGCCAAAAAACATTTGCCCAAAAGCATCTATCTATTGTGTGAGAGAGAGAACGAATCACTGCACAAGTCTGAGAGAAGCATCCCGTGGTGAAACGTCTGAAACACTGAGGGAAGTCTTGAGTCATTGAAGTAAAAGGAGAGGGACTCAAATGCAGGAGACAACAGCTAACTTTTTGAATGCTAGACAAAGCTAAACTGAATGTCATGTGACAATACAACAGGGGTCAAGCAAGGATTGAACAGAAAATCAGGACTTACATGCAGACTGATCTGATGAGGGGATGAGGTGCAGCTGGTTGCAGGGCTAACGAGGAACAGGTGAATCTAATTAGGCCAGGACAGACAATCAAAAAAGGCGGGAAAACAAATCAGGAACAGGGAAAGAGCTGATTGGCTGGGAAGACCAATGAGGCTGATGCAACCCGAAAGAGAAATGACACAAGGTGGGAGTATTTTCAAAATAAAACAGGAAGTAGATCAACCAAAAAAAGGATGATGACGCCATGTTTAGGTCTGATGGGGCTCTGAGAATGCTAACTTCCGGATCCACACAAACATACGTCACCAATGCTCTACTCATGGCTCTTGATAATGTGAAATAATGTTGCTATACCTCCCCCCTCACTACTGCACACCCTCTGGATTTTTAAACCCATCCAATTTGCCCATGTTCTTCCCAAAGTAAAGTGTTGTACTGCAAAGTCTTAAAGCTCTTAAAATGGAAATAGCTTGTTTGTGGCTTGTAGCCGTTACCGTTATTAAGAGTGAAGATGCGTGTGGAGACGCTCCTCCGCCACCTGCCTGAGAGCGGCTGGCGAACAGTCCCCGCGCAGCCTTCTGATCACACTGCGGTGACAGAGAACACCTGTGGACGACCGCTGGAGATAAGACTTGTCAGGCTCCGAGAAGCAGCCCGGCCCCTGCATACCAATGGCCTGGGGCAGGGGGGGGGGACGGGACGACGACAAACAGAGACTCAAGGTAATTCTATTGAGAAGGCCTTTTTCGCCAAAATGGGACGCATACATTTTAATTACTTCCGTTAATGTGGATGATTAAATCAACCAGGCACCCGGTAATCTCAGAGCAAAGAGAAAAGCTGGAATACTCCTGAGCACACACACACACCCCTCCCACCTCCACACCCCCAAACAACACACACTTGTCTTCTGTGGTGCATACTGTAGTCACATTTGGATTCACGACGTGTTCCAGCTCTTATTTGCAGCGGCTCTGATAGCAGGTAGCAAATGGGATGAAATGTGACAGTGTTGCAGCCGTAATTACACGATAAGAAGGTGTGTTTTCTGCATAAACCCCCCCCCCCCCCCCCCCCCCCCCCGCTATCACTGACAAAGGGACTGTTATTGTAGAGCAACACAAGGTCAACTCATTGGAACCGTATCAAAGACAGACCTGCACAAGCTGTCGGTACAAAGCCACTTGTCCAACACATCTCTAATGAAAAGATTTTATTAAAAGTTTACGACGTTGCTTTGAGGTTCTTGTAAAAAGGCAATTCAAATATTAATGCGGAGAAAAACTGCAAAGTCTATTGTAATATCCAACAAAGTGAGCTCATGAATTATAAAGACTCTTATGGTTAGTCATTTCAATTGACTGTAATGTTGTATAGCAGATATAAAATATGTAATTTTGTAAAAGCATATCAATATTTACAGAGGATCACTCACTATTTTGGTTGAAGCATATTCAAAATATAAATCAGTTTATTGATAAAAAAAAAAAGTGTTTTAAATTCTTGGTTTGATGTGTTATACCCGATGGCTCTGCAGTAAATAATTCATCATATTGGTTTGGAGAGCAATACCGTTCAATAATGAATACATAAAGGAGATATAGTAAGAGAAAACTAACAATACAAACATTGAATGATGAGTTGAGTTAACTTTAATGTTACTTTACAAATACATTTGATTTCATAATGCAGTAGAGGAATTAATGTAACTGGCTTTTGCTTTAGCCAAAAAGCACAGCCTATTATCTCCATACAATTGGCCTCTAAAGCAATTATTCCAAATCTTCAAAATGGTGGTTGTAATATTAAGGAAACACATGTTTAGCCTCGAAAGCCAACACTTTATTTTCTGGAAAGCAGGAAGGATTGGCCTATTGACAGCAGCGATTTGTTTGGCAGGGCTCTCTATCACCTTAATCCACCTTAGTCCTGCGTGGAGAAATGCATTCCATTACTGACAACTCCCCAAACTCCAAGTTTCCTCTTTCCCAGACTGCCCTTGTATGTACATTCAGAGACACAACCCCCCTCATTACAGATAGTGGTAATGAGAAACAGGGAAAAGAGCATGTACTTGTCACTACTGGCTGGAGTGTGTTGATAAATAGTCCCAATTAGCAGTAACCTTCAAGGAGCCACTCGAGGTTTTACCACGAAATCAGCTTTGTTTGCCTCGAACGAGTCCTCGTGCTCGAGTGATTGGACGTCTCAAAACTGTGAAGAACTTTATCCTCAGCGGTGAAGGCCTTCAGAGTTTCAACTTAACTGTGTCCTTATGTGAGGGAGTTTGTGAAGAATGCTCACCTGTGGTTGTGGTACTGTTTGAGAGATGTATTGCTAAGAGAAATTGTGTGGACAAATATGTCTTTTTAAAGCTAATGCTGTGTCTCATTGCCAATATGTTTCCTCAAAGACACATTCCCTAATTTTGCTATATCATCCAATAGTGGCAGTTACAGTTGACAATAGATAATCAATACA
The DNA here is from genome assembly GCF_902827165.1 of Trematomus bernacchii. Taxonomy (NCBI): domain Eukaryota; kingdom Metazoa; phylum Chordata; class Actinopteri; order Perciformes; family Nototheniidae; genus Trematomus; species Trematomus bernacchii. Next base: position 3,152,239 of record NW_022987821.1, on the reverse strand, counting down.
TAGCGAGGATAGAAAAGCCTGTAAATAAAGCATGAAACTCGTAGTCTTTAGACAAAGTGTTGCATTTCTACAGACAAGTAGCTTAGTACCGATCGATAACGGTGACAGACTGATCTGATTTTTAATGAAAGCCGGTATTGGCAAACCCCCACTCGGATAATGAAAGTATCTATTGTTGGTGCCAGCAGAGCGGCCTCCAGTGTCACAGGAAGCTGTTCAGAGAGGTGACACACACTCTTAAACTGAGGGGAGCTCCTTGAGATGTTCACACATCAAAAGTGATTAATTCCTTTAAAGTTGATAATCACAGCGTTAATTATACTTGTTTACATCTTCAGAGGTATAATCAGAATGCTCCATGAGTATTCATGAGTCCTTGATTATGGATGCGGTTTTACATGGAAGAGGCTTTAGTCCTGAGGCACCTGATGGAGCTAGAAAGTGAATGACATGAATGCATGATTAATGCTGTCCCGAGAGCAATCACAGCTTTGTCTCAACAGCAAATGAAGGGTTCTGTTGAAAAGATGAAGATATATGTCGCAGTTGTGTTATGACTGCATGATTTAAACACAACCCTGGGATGAATGTGTCTCATGCATGGCCATGTGGAAGAAGATCTGTTGGAAAAACAACTCAATCAAAGAAAACTGGAGCCTCAAAGTGCTTGTTTCAGTCTTACATAATACACACAGGCAGCCTTTACACACAGCAGCGCTGTCCGTGGTCCTGAAACAGTCAGTACCGATGAAAAACAATGCACGTGATAGCTAAATGTGAAATTGCATGGCTGCAGGCAGTATGATTGGATACAATATGATACAATATGCTTTATTCTCCCTGTTAGGAGACTTGGTCTAAACTCCATCTTACAGTTCAAATAAAATAATCATACATACTAGGAGTCTAACACAAAGACAGGCATTGATCGAGTTAGACGTTATATATTCTACAGTCGCCCCTTAAAGGTGTGCTAATGCTTTTCTAATAGAATAAACTTGCTGTCAAACGCCCCACTTCCATTGTAGAGATGTGGGTTGAAACTTGTTCCAAGGTCTAGCGTCTGACCCTTACACAGAGAGAAGCCTCTGGAACAGATTCAGTGGCTAACACACTCTCAGATTGTCACTCTAGGCTTTACATTAGCTGTTATGCAATCTGAAATGACCCTGAATAAGAACGGGGTCAACAGGGACCGACAGCTTGATCCTGCTTTGGGTCCCGTAGCTGTGCACATCGCCCTGTCTGCGGTTGTTTGGACGTCACATGGAATATTGATGTTCTGATAAGAAAGGAGCCTTTCATACCCCACCGTGGTCTGGTGTTGTCATTTATTTGTTCAAAGTAAGACATTTAGTATTTTTCTCTTTACCCTGGGCCACTCAGTGTGTAATCTCATTTCTGACCCTAGAACATTATTCATTCTGCCTAACTGTGGGAGTTTTTGATCAATACCTGTGTATCATCATATTGAACACCAGCTGTGTGTATGTTAGTACAGCGTGTAAACCTGTGCTGGAGAAAAACAGCAATTAGAAGTCCACAATTATTTAGCATCTGCCTCGCTAAGCTTCTTAAATTCTCATAGCATTTCAGTAAATCCCCAGCTCTGCTATTGTGAGAAGACACTAAGAACAATTTCCCTTTTTCTTTTTAAATCTATTCCTCGGCAAACTGCTGACGAGGCGGCCATCTTGCCGCCTCAGCATCTCTCAAACAAACATCAACTTTCCTCCTTCAGAAACAGCCGTGTAAGAGTAAGGCTCAAATGAAGAATGCAGTTAGAGGGTGCAGATGGTTGAGTTTCAGCACCCAGGTCTGTGGGATGTTTAGGTATTGGAACGGCGGCCTGGATGACGGCCACCTTTGGAAAGTGGTGTTGGAGGTGAAGAGGATCGAGGCACCGCTGACAGCATCTGGTCACTGGACGCTGAAAGTGTGAGATGTCATGAATGGGCACCGTTTGAAGTGCCTAACTCATTTTAATCACTCGTGGTGTTTTGGTGTATTATCCTGTAATTTGCCTCAAGCACTCTTCCACAGCCAGCTCCTACTTTCACCGTTGAGGCTATGCCAGTGTTAAACTGCACCTGCATGACCAGTAAACAAGGAAATCAAATCAAAAGCAGTGCGCCGTTTGCTGCCAAATTCAACAAATGCTAAACACAAGCTTTTATGTCTTTGCTGCCAAATTAACAAACTTAAAGGTAAGGGTCAAAATCAGGCTCAACCCCTTAAATATTACACACATTACAAAAAGTACACACATCCTGACATATGAAAGATAGGATTACATGAATGATGCTCGAGAAAAACAAGAGCCCAGAAGAGGATTATTAAATATAGAGGCATCTCCTGCAGACATAGATAGATAGCGCAGCTCTTGATTCAAAAGAAAACACGCCATGTTCAAAGTGTGTGGGCTTGTTACTCCTGGTGTTCCCTTGTTCCAAAAACAGTGGTAAAGAACTCCAGGAGCAAATGGCCTAGTTATTTGAATAAAAGAAAAAATGTAAGACTGGTGTGTCAACTGCATGCCAAATGAATCACAGCACAGCAGGACACAAGGCATTCATTCAAGACAAATGATGGGGGTTGGGGGGCCGGCATTGAACAAAATGAAAAGCTTAGTAGCAGTTAGAAGGCTAAGAACAATGTTGAGGGGGTGCTCACACCAGAACCTGTCCATAAATGGCCCTTGTTTCAGTCCTATACACAAATGCACCCTTTACACAGAAGCGCTGTTCGTGGTGCTGAAACAATACCAATGAATAACAATGCACCACAGGCCTGTTCCTATCATCAGCCCCCAGTCCCACATGGATTATTAGGTACATCTGGACTGGGTACACAAGCAAGAAAGCTTTTCTATTTCTCCTGTTACTGAACTCTTCCTGTTTGCATCCCCCCCCCCCACCCCTTCTTGTTGCCTTGAACTCACCTGTGTGGCGAGCTCCAGATCATTAGTCCAGTGAACTTTAAGCTCCATTTTCAGTGACGGACTAACAGGCCTCCTGCAGACCAGGTTCACTTGAGGCCGAATAAATAACACAACACCTCGTGGCATGAGGTTGAACCTGACTGCAGGCAGAGGGAGGAGGCGGGTGTTGACACTGAGCCAATCAGAGGATGGCCTGCTCCAACCTGAACAGAAGGGCTGGCACTGTTAATGTGACCCTCCAAATGTTTTCAAACTGACTTTACAGAGAAAAAGTACTGTGTGGAATACATTTTAAATGGGAAATTCCGTCCCGGAGCTGTCCATGGTCCTGAAATCTGGCTCTACTATGTTCCTGCTTCTGCTTCTGCTGCCATGACTGTTAAGCTGCTGCTTTTAAGATAACCTCTGCTTTGTAAACTCACCAGGTTAGTGGAGTTAAACACTCTCCTAGTTCTCTCTTCCCTTCCCAGAGCAGAAACTGCTTGCCTGGCTGCTCCTGCTAATATAGAGCGAGGACTGATGAGCTTCGAGGCCGGGCTGATTTATGTCGCTTCTCATGACATGCCGGGTCTGACACTCACCTGGGAGCGAGGGGGGGGGGGGGGGGGGGGGGTGTGTTTAGTGTGTGTGGGAGCAGAAATAGATGGAGCTGGCTGGACGGCGTTTGACCTTGGCAGCTGTTCTCCGGAGAATCAGTCACTCTTTTAAAAAGCAGCCTGGCTAAATGTGTGTGATGAGCTCCTGAGTAAACCAGATGAACACTGCCTCCTTAAGTCATAGACTGTGTGACACACTTCATAGCTGAGGGAAATGCAACATGCAAGAACATTTGGGGATTCTATTGGCACTATTTTCCATTATAAAAATACTATATAATACTATACATAGGGTTATAAGGGAGCGTACTCTAAAGTGCAGCCTGAGGATAGCACTTGAATAAATGTGCTTAATGCAGTTACTAGAGAGCGGCTCAGGGATAAATGCACTTCTTGTTATGAATGTGAGTCATAACTTCAGGATGGAGGAGCATGGATCACTGCAGAGGATGACATGTCCATTCAAATCACACAAGTTCAGCCCCCCCCCCCGACATTTTGAGGTATTATTTATGCTTATCAATTAAGAAGAAATTGCTAATGGGTTCACCCGCCACTCCATTTGGTGCCATCGGACACGGAACATTTTTCAAATCCATGTTGTAGCTTTTATTCATACATGTATTTAATAACCCTAACCCCACATTTTCTTTTTGTAAACGTCATCACAAATGGTTTAATAACAAGTAAATAAAGGGCTCAGTTTGAGGTGTATTTCTCTGTCGTACCCAGGGAGAAACAGTTATTGTGCACAAATCTGCAGGGAGTGAGGACACAGAGGCAACATAAGTGCACAAGCTAACACATAAATCATTTTATTTATGATGCATGTTCTGCTCATCCATGTACACCAAGCAGACTCATCTTTCACTGTCATCCTCCGCTCCCTCCTCACAGACTAACTCCTCTCCGGCCGCTCGGCGTGTAATTATCGACCGCGCGACACCCCGATGATTCATTGTCATTATTTTAGCAGCAGATCAAATGTAAATCTGGATAATGGCTGTCATTTTCAGGATCAGTACAGGGAAACTTAGCATAAAGATTGATTCTGGTCCATCAGACGGTCATGGAAATGAAGCGGTGAGACATCCCCCCCCCCCCTCCTTTTTAATACAGGGGACGCACATTATGATCAGGGGGAGGAAGCTGTTTGCTGCTGAATGACTTTAAGTACATTCATCCAATGGCTGAAATCTGATTTTCAGCAACTCAAAACTGATAAACCAACATTTACAGTCAATTTGATGAAAAGCTCCGGACTTTGTAAGGATAACAGCGCTACACAACTTTGGAATATGAGCTAACATCAGCGTCTGGTAACGTTTCCTCACCTCTGAGGAGCAGACGCAGAGCAGCCAATCACAGGTCTGCTTCCTCTGCCCCACTTTAATGTGTGTCTGCTACTCCCTTCAGTGCAGAGATGCAAATGCAGAACACAAGGAGCTATAATGAGCGTGCATTCATTTCCACCCCCGCACATTTCCACGCACATCCGTTGTTCCTGGCCTCCCTGTGACCTCTGGCTGTTTGAAAATTCATCACAGAGCACCAGAGCTATTTAGCATCACGTAATATCGCCACACATATTTCAGTTCAATAACTCCTCCCTTGTTTAGTGATTAAAGCAAATAGAGTTTTATTCCTCGCCGCTAAATGGACTGTTATAGTGCGTCTCCCCTCTCCCCGGTGCATCTGTTGGCGAATGATAATGCAGGCCGTGAAAATGTGCCATCTTCTATTAATAGGAAGGCAACCTAATAACTTGTGTCTGACGTTTCTTACAGAGGTGATTCAACTGTGCTGACACAGGACTTTCAGGTTCTGTTCCAATAGGATTTGTGGAGGGAAATGACCCAGGAGAAGTGGCAGCCATGATAAGAGCTGTTCGAATTATCTGGATGATATGAAAGTAATATATAAGATTGGTAGAGTCACTCGTTAAACAAAGAGGCAAGCACATGCTGATAAAATAAAACCCAATAAGTGCACATCCATGGTAAAAAATAAGGAGCATCATTATAAAAAGCATATCAAAGTGATGAGGTAGCAGCAAGTGACACCATTAATAGATAGTAAAAAGCGTATGATGCATATAAACAGCTAATGTGTGGGATACTCTGGAGCAAATTCATAAAGAGAGCAGCGGCTTATAGATCCATGAAATTGGCATTATATGCAGCCGCTATCTGCTTAGCACTAACGCTATTGCAGTGCAAACATACCCGTACCATTAAGCAGATAAGTGAAATATGGTCTTTTTTGTGTCTGACTGCTATGATACATGTGACTAAGTATAAATGGGTTTTTAAATGAGGTCTTAACTGGAGTGCCACTTCTATCCAAACCTCCTCAGGATAATCAAGAGGTCGGGAAAGCGAAAATATAAACCCGGGTTGGAAAAGAACGTGTAATAATTGTGTACTTTTATTTTCACGACACATCCTGACAGGACCCCCCATTTCAACATGCTTAAATTAACTCCCTAAAGACGCTAATAACTTGACGGTAACTGCGTGCGGCCATTAGCACTAATCTCTGTTAATTAGATTGTTTTTGCATTAAGGGTCATTTGCATAAATGAGGTAAATAACCTCATTTAAAAGTAGCTCAGTGCAAGTTCTTTCAGGAAGACTGGTATACATTCAGTCCGCAGCTGCTTATAATCAGCTCATCACGGGCTTCCTGCTAACCTATTACATTCACCTCAACCTCAGCAGCCAATCATGGTGCTGCAGCCACACTTTAAAATGGTTCTCCTCTCTCCTGCAGTCAGCTGTGATTTCAGGTTGTCATGCTGCCGCCCACCTCCTCCCCTCCTTTCATCATATCCAGTGCCAGGAGAGCTAATCCAAAGACTCATCACACCCCCTCTTCATCCCATCTCCTCATCAAATCCAGATCTTCAGCATCATCACCAGTGTCTAGACCCCGGGGGGGTTCCCTATATGCTCACGGCTGCATCCCCCCTTTAGATATACGATTTCAGCATCGGGGTCTAATCGCCCAAAGACTTAACATTTATCATATGGCATGTGTCAATAAGTGTTCTTCAAACAAAATGAAGTCTCTCCTGATTGAAATATATTTACAGGGGGCCTTTTGATTGACAGCTCAATTTGGCTGCATTTCACCACATGGTCCCATACTTTAAGGTTTATTGGCAGAGCAATCCTCTTTTACTTTGCCCCTTGGAGTCCTCATTTGCTAAGTTGGTAAATGGCACCATTCCATGAATCACCACAAGTTCAATTATGCAAAAATAAATAACGATTGTGGTGAATCCATTGAAATGAAGTTGTTTCTCTTTGGGATGGTACTTTTAATTCCTCTGTTGGTGCCAGTCAGCGAGTAAAATACTGTATAATGCTTCAATGTGAAGGTAATACAAATGGTACATTTTGCATTAGATTATGACCAGAATGAAACATTATTAATTTGTATTTAATTTTAAGTTCTGTAGAAGCACTTACCTAAATGCTGAAGCGTCCCTGCATAACTCCAGTCTGTAATGAGCGGATCATTTATTGGCATATGGAAATCTGTAAGCGTTATTTCCTGATGAATAGGCCCAAGGAATCACTGGTTCTAACATGATGGGCTGTCTGACTGAGGGTCAATGAGGATTTTATACAAATGAATTCAAGAGCCTGTCAAATGGAACCGCTAAGAAAAAGCTCTTGTGTAGCCATTACACAAGAGCACATAATAGCAAAATGGAAATCCTTGTAAAGTCAGTGAGGAAGAACTTAGGACAATATGTGTTTATGCTTCCAAACCTTTTCATGCATTCATTTAAACAGTCCTTTCAAATGGGAGACAACACCAAGAAAGAAAGCCAAACGACGCACATCCTCCCTTTTCAAAATGCATAAGTGATTATGACAGCGTGTGTTATTATTGTAGCGTCAGTCATTTGCATCTCACTGTGGAGAAATGAACTCATTTCATGGTCCGCTGGGTGGTTCGGGGGCCAACAAATAAGTGAGAATTGCCACTTGCCCAGGGTTTGGATGTCCGGGGCACAGGCATGAGGGAGTTGGAGAAATGTGAAAATGAAGACTCAGTAACATTAGCGCTAAGACATTTGCATATTGCTTTCCTTCACATGCAGTAAAGAGAGATGGCTCATTTCCAAAACCTTTTAGCACAGAGGAGGCTCTCCTGTCCCCGTCTCAACCTCCAGGACCCAGCTCCCCTCTGTGAACCCATGCCAGGACTCATGCCATTCCAAAAGTCAAGGTCATTTGAGCAGCTTTTAGCATCCATCATCAATAATGTATTGCTGTATGCATTTTGAGACATTCATATAATTACCGCACACGAACGAGGAAGAAGCCTCTACTGAGTTCTATGGCGTTACTGTGAGACACTGTGGTGGGTTCAAAGAACATATGGAGGATTCCTTCACAAAGCAAGACAGGAAGTAGCTATTACTCCAAAAGATATATAGACCTAAAAACACTTTTGATACTTCGAGAATAAAACAACATCACCTGAGGGATACCACAGGGCTCCGTTCTTGGCCCAGGCATCTTTTCTTTTCGTAAGCAAAATATAAGAAGCAAAAAACATGAATATGTAGCAATAACCAGAATACTTTGGATATCAAGCAGTTATTGGAACACCTCAATATGAGCAATTAGCACACATATGAGAGGAATTCATGAACAGGACATTTATTTATAAGTATTAGAAATTAGAATGTTGTGATCCTTTATCGAGGCTAGATTTGATTTGCTCCATAAGTTGTAGCATAGCTGTTTTGGGGGATGTTTTTTGTCCCGCTGGCCTGGCTCAATCTCTCTCAGAGAATACATTTCAGGCAGTATCTCAACTCTGTGTGACTGCACTGTTGCTGCTCCTGTGGATACTTTTCAAATGCATCATCACTCAGCACTTTGCCTCAAGCAGCGCCATGTGCTTCCCTTCAAGGCACATCGCCGTCACCAGTTAACTTTGGTCGCCGAGCTCCCCATGTCACATCGCTCATACTCACTTTGGTTTTAACCTCGCTCGCTCCCTTTTGCTTGTGCCCGGACTGAAATAGAGCTGCGTCTCTGTTCGTAGCCACCGGGCAAGACGAGGAGGAGAGGAGCGGGAGAATAGGGAGCGTCACTACGGGCGACAAGACGCTGCGGCGGGTGCTTCAGACGGGGGAACGGAACAGACAAGGCACCATGTACAGCAGTCACTTTCAATCAGCCTGTCCTCAACGACTGGTTTGGTCCAAAAAATGGGTCAGCAGTCTATTTTAGGAAACCCATAAGAAGGAATGTTTCCATAAGTCCCAAAGCAACAGGGGTCTAATTTATTCCTTGAATCTTCCAGCCCAGAGCCACACCATAAAGCTTAATGTCTAATAAGTACCTCATTTGGGCCTGAGGCTGAAAAGGTTTAAGAAGGCCTTATCTCGGTTATGCTTAGTGGCCTAACATCCCTATTGAGTTTGGAACATCAAGCTTTCCTTCAAGGGGGGATATAGATTCCAGGGTAATTCCAGATCCATCCCGCCATAAGTTCTAAACTGCCTTCTGGGGTTCTGCTCCTAGACACCTGATTGCAATTTACCTGGCATCTACCCATGATCTATTCTGGACAGAACTTTTCAAAGTGCTGGGTCATCAGTGGTGCTGAGAGAGCCACAGAGAGCGTGAGAGGCCAATAACTCTGGTAGCGAGGCTCCTTCATCCTAATGGACGCTCTGCTGGGAGCTGTGGGAAGTTGCCCTGCAGTGATTGCAATCCTTCCAAGACCTGTCGTTCTGATCAGCACTAATTAGTTTGCACCCACGTACATCTAATACGTCTGAAAGCAAAGCAGGGGTCACTCAGACATCAATGCGTCTCATATTTCTTTTGATTATTATTCAGTGCCTCGCCTCCTCTGCCTCGTTGCTCCCTGTTTCTATGTTTTTGCTCATTCTCTGCGCTACAAAGCCGGATGAGATATGAAAGCAACACCACTCTGCCACTCTTTGCTCCAGTCATGTTTCTTTTGTCTTCAAAAGAAAACATTTCAGTGGAGACAGGATGGAATAATCAACAGAGAACGTTTCCTACCTAAGTGCTAAAACTGTCTAAGCAGCTAAAAGACCTGTACATTTTCAAATAGTTCTTTATTTAGCTCACCTAAACAAAGAACAAGAGTAACCCTAACCCTCACCCTAAAAATGCTGATAATTTACTATTTTCTTTCTACACAGTATTTTTTGTTTGTTTTTTAGTAGGAAAAGTCTGATTTATTGATTTATAAGAGAGCATTTAGCTTCACAGCCTCAGCTAGCTTCCAATGTCTGACTGAATAATGCAGTGTTTAGAATAAACCCCAAAAACATCTGCCTTCAGAACACACAGTGCATTTAAACTGTATTATGCTGATTTGTTTATGCACATTGTTCAACTATATGCAGTGCTATAATTGTGTTTTGACACTACAACCCCAGGGGGCTTTCCGTATGCAAATAACTTTGCAGTGGACAAGGAAAAACTTCCCCAAAGAAATCCCACAATGAATCAAACTGGCATAAAACTTGGTCAACTGGGAAGCAAACTATTCTTCAGTACACTGTGTTTACAGCCAAGCTCATTAGTCATGCAAACTGTATGTGCGATCATGCTGAAAAGATGACCTTATTGCTTCTGCCCAGAGTACAGTGTGGGAGTCAACCAATGGCTGAAGACATTTGTAAGCTTCCTATACTGTATGTTACAATGAACTTTCATGAAGTGAAAACGCATCCAAACTGTGGTAGCGACCTGTCAATCACAAGGTAGCCCCGCCCCAGAGTATCTGCTGCTTAATTAGATATTTCACTCTTACCATCATTTACTAAATGCATAAAATGATGGATTGAGGAAAAGTGGAAACTAAAGACTAAAGAGATTGTTAGCTAAGGTAATAAATCAAGATAGACATGTGGTCATTTCCTCATAGACTTCTATAGAATCCACATTTAGAAAGCGTTTGTAACTGTTTGAATCTCAGCTTTTTGGCAGTGGAGGAAGCAGAGCAATTATGAACCTTGGCACACTTTTGTATTTGAAACAAGGCAGAAAATATTCAAAGACTAAAGGAGAAAGTCTGGCAAGATGGAGAATGATGAGTCCAAATGGTATCCGGAGGTATGTGTGTCACTTCTCTTGGCTTCAGTGTGATTTTTCTCTTCCAAACCCAATTGTTAGCAGAGAATAGAACGTCCCAAATGAATAATTATATCCTTTCATTTCCTCATAACACATAATGAGTGATGACTAAAATCAATTTCAGTCTTATTCAAATGTATGTCATAATTGTTAATGTTTCCTTTGTACAGACGTTAGAGGAACAATATGATTTACAGTGTGAACTCAAGCTAAATGCTAAAATGGTGCAACTAACACAGGTCAGTGTTATTCCTGGTGGGAAGTATTACACTCCTCTGTGCTGGGCTCTGATCTTTCTGAATATCGATTGAGGCCGGATAATAACATTGTAGACTGCATGAAGGACTTTCGGCAGCAGCCCGGTCTCATAACTCAGCCGGAGCAGGTGCGCAGCCATTATGAATTCCTCATTCTGACAAATAGAACTTGAAATAGGAGCACCGGCGCACAATTATACATTACCGGGAAAAAATAGCTCCCCGGTGGGTTCATGTAACAGAAATGCAGATGTGTGTGTGCGAGAGAGAGAAAGTGACAGAAGGGATCTTTGTTCTCTGTGAAGACAAGACAGAGTGTATTTCAATCTCAGCGTTGTTTTATAGGAAGATAAATGAAAGAAGAGATTTTCTCTCTGCTGTATGTCACTGTCCTTCTGCCCTCTCTTTCCTTTCCTTCCTCATTTCCTCCTTTCCTTGTTTCCTTCCCTCTCCTTTGTCTTCTCTTCTTGAAAAAGTCTCATTTCCCCTACTTCTCCTTTTAACTTAAATGTTCTCTCCTTCCTTCTGATCTCTCCTCTCCCCCACCTCAGCCCATAAAGTGTCCCATATAAAGCTCCTCTCCCCAGGGGGTCTGCTGGTGCATTAGGCTTCAGGTGATTTCTCCCTTTAGTCTCTATTCCAGCGGACAACTCCCCCCCCGCCCCTCCCCAGGGACGCTCACTTTAGAGTCTCCGGGAGGCCACAGGAACAGGCTTTTTACTGTCTCAGAGTTTAATGTCTCCTCACGGGAAATACAAAATGTGCTTTAAATCACTTTGAATTCTTATTTCTCATCCGTTCTAGGAGGAGGGTTTCGCCGGTGGTGATCAGGTTTTGTAAAAGGGGAGGTTGGGGGGGCATCAGGAGTTTGGTAACTTCCCAACTGCCTCGTCAGCAAATTTGTTCAAGCGGAGGGCGCACGAGTTATGTGTCTGCAGGCCGGAGAGGAGCACACACACATCATTTAGTCCTCCACGAAGATAAACAGCGGCTCCATTACTTCCTGTGAATATGTTTGATGTCAGGCGGGGGGGGGGCTCCAGCAGGTGGTGGGCGCCAACAACTGGAGGGGCCGCGCAAATATGGGGGATATTTAAGGCCCGAGCACCGAGAAAAGTCAGGTGGAAGGACCCTACTGAACCTGCGTGAATCATTGTTATTATCGCATGTTTGTGAGGGCGTGAACATGCACCAACAGTGGATTATATGTGGCTCTATAAAGAAGGCCCATCATGTGGCGATAAGTCGTCCGCTATGAAACAGGAAGTTACTCTTTAGGGCTTTTTAAACGTTTAAAGCCAAGAAATCCATCACATTAACCTATTTCCCTGTCACTGTATTTAATTGACTTAGTTAATTATTCAGTTATCTCCAAACAACAAACTGAATATTTGATGTTGAGTTTTAGATCATCTGTTCTTCAGGGACTGCATATGCCCCCTTCTAGGGATGATTGAGACACAACATAAATCTTCTCCATTTCCTGAGCCGCCGGAGAAACCAAACGGATCACTGAATATGAAATGTTTGACTGACAGACGGAGATGAACACACTTGGAAGCCTGGTTACACTTCAGGGTGAGACCAGGCCAGCGGAACACATCTGAACTACGAGGCAACCAACCTGTTGTGGCATGAAAAGAAACCAAAGTCAAACCTGTGTGACCTGAAAACAGGACGAGATACAGGAAGATACAAAATATGGAGTGACACCTGAGTAGATGGAAATGGATGTAAAGGAGGCTGTGCGAGAACAAAAAGAGAATAAGGGGAACCTACATAAATAGATTGTTTCACTGTGATTTATTATGAAGGGGCACTTTTCTGACAACAAGCCTTAGAGTATGGCAGAACCAACATCATGGAGCAGACCCTCCTCCCTCTCCACCTCCCTCCGTCACACGCAGAGCCTCATCTCTCCCCCCCGTCTCCCCCTCTCTGCTTCATTTACTCCCCGTGGCTCACCTGAGATTGATGATCCTCTCCTCTGATTGTGCTAATTACCCCAGTCCTGCTGCTGCAATGCATTATGCACAACACACTCACAAAGCAGAGGAAGGAGAGAGGGGGGGGGGGGGGGGGGGGGAAGGCCAGATTGCTGTTCATTGGCCTCTTGATACACGCTGCGAGACGTTTACCTGGAGCCTCGTCAAGGACCGGTGCTGAGAGTTCAGCCCACCAGCAGACGATTGATGTGTCAAGATGGAGATGGAGATGTTGATGACACCCCGTGACGCCTTGTTGTTCTCCGGGTGAAGTCTGATGCAGATGAAGCCCCCCCCGCTTCAATATGAAGAAGTGAGACCTTCGTCGCTGACATGTGTCAAGCTGACGTTTGATCTACAGTCGTGTCAGTTTAGTTAAACATACGTTAGCTTGAGCGAATGCAATGCTTTGAGCAGCTCTTGTCAAACCCGTGATGTCATGATGGAGTCTGCCACCGATTTACACACCCCAGAAACTTTTTAATCTGCATTATATTCCCAAAGAAACTTTTGCAATCCTTCCCAAAATAATTCAGGTGTCAGAAAAATTGTCAATGTACCCATGGGTGTGATTGTGGGAACAACTAAGAGTGGAGTAGACCCGAGGCTCAGAAAATGTCATTTTGAGATTTTGTCTCACATAAAAAGACACAAATCAGTGCTACTAAATAACTGCTTATCCGAAATTGGGTCTTTCCAAATCTTTCCAAATCAAAAGCTGCATTATTATAGTGATTCAGTTTATAATTGACGTGAGAACAACCAGCTGTTATGGCTATAAAAACCCTTGTCACTGGTAAACAACATTTACATGTTTGTATTTGATCAAACTTTAAGCATCGTTATTTAGTACAGCTTGTTTTTAATCGGGAGAGCTGGAATTCCTCATCCCTCCTCTTGAAGTACTGTGCCACAAGAGTACTAATCAATTGAATGTATTTTATTCATTGTAATTTGTTTTTGATGTATTTCCCTTTCTTACGAGACGTCGTGGAGCTAAAGAATGCTCATCGTACCCACAAAGGAACAGATCACAAAGCTAACATAGATGAAGTGACACACAGGTATATGCTCAGAACCAATCAGAGGAACAAGACACAGCCTGGAGAGGGTCGGGAGAAAACACAAGAGCAACAGGGTAAGTGGACACAGGTGGATCTAATCAGAGAGGGGGAAATGCTAACAAAAAAGGCGGGAAAACACAAAGACAGGAAGTAGAAGCAGACAAAGTTTTTACAAAATAAAACAGAAACACGAAAAAGCAGGAGTGAGAGATAGGAAAATGCTTTACAGGTATATCTTTTATTATAATCATCCATAGTTCATTCAACAGTGTAGCTACTGTATGTGTTCTTATGTGTATTTCTTCTGTGTTTGACCCCATCAATAAAGTCCGTTTATAAGGGTAAAGCATATACGATTCAGTCAATTCAACGCCGTACAGGTTAACAATGTCACGGTGACTTCATAGAACTCACTGAAAACTTTTTATTAGGAAATAAAATATCCACGAAGGTCAGACTGCAGCGTCTCCTTTAAATGTAGGGATTGTTTAATAAGGATTTTGAGATGTATATATATGTGATTTTGGTTAAGCCTGAGCAGTGGAAAACACATACATGCACTTTTAGATGTAAAACAGAGAGTTATGATAATACATTCAACATTTGGCCAGTGCTACATAACCGTCTTGAACCTTATGTAAGGACATTAGGAGTCAAACAAACAGATCTGATGGACAGAAGGACAACATGATGATGAAAAACTGAACATCAAAGGAATCTAATTTATTGAAATGGGTTCCTTGAAAATAATCAGGATGCTCTTATCAAGCACTCAAGCAGCTAAGATGATGAGTATACAGTGGGGGGATTAGGAAACGTAAACAGCTTATATTGAACGGACATACAGTAAGAAAGATATTTGTTTCGACAGCGTACAGACGTTATCTCAACATGATGTCCACATTTCCTGCAGCTCCAGACTCATCCACAGCCCTTTCTCTCAGTAAAGCAACAAAGAGTGGAAGTGATGATAATGAGAGGCCTCCAGCTCTCGCCCCAGAGATGAATGCATGCATTCGTTGTTTTAAATGTGCTGATAATGATCTTTGTAAAGTGCAATGCAGCAGAATGTGACCACGGAGGAGCCACAATGAGGGGGCTTCTGCACAAACTGTTCCAGGGTCAGGTCCTACATTATACACGCATGCGCCTCATGTCTCTGATGTGCCTCTCCACAGCAATTTGAAAGGTCTGACATTGAAGTCAAGGACATAAAACATGTTGACCTCCAAACTACATGAAGACATTTTGTGAGTGAGTTAATCCAAAGAGAGACATTCTCTTACTTCATCATACAAACATATTTTACAAGCATGTATATTTATGTCAACCTAAAACAAACCAAAGTGGAACACTTCATTAGAAATGCATTCTCATTGGCATCTCCATAGTTAACGCACTGTTTGGTCCTAACTGAAATAAATGGACACAACAACCGGTAACTTCATTTCCTGCTGATACAGTAACTTGACAGTAATCAACGAATACAAATTACTCATTTGTGCTCCAATTATTCTGGGGACCAGATACTTCCTGGAGTCTCCAATGGTTATGGACTGCCAAGGGCAAAAGGACAACATTTATTATGCTCTATTATGGCTGGTTGCCTGGCAACTGGTCCCGCCCAACAAACAGCCCAGCAAGACCGTCCTCATAAAACAGTGATTTGTTCTTTTCCAGATAAAATAGGTTAATTGATGAGCTCTAGGCGCTGGTGTTGGTGTATTACTTTTGAACAGAGCCATTCTGTTTCTAGTCCTAATGCTAAGCTAAGCTAACAAGCTGCTGGCGTAACATTAGGCACACAGACAAGAGTATCTTCTTCCATAACTTTCATCCATCAAATGATTATGTTTACTTTGCAGAATGTCAGATGTTTAAGGAATGTTTCCTAAAACCCGAATATGAAATAAGTTGGATTTATAGTACTTCCTGTTTCCTTGTTTTTTGGAATAGGCTTTTTCCTAGATGCCTGAAGTCAGATCTTACGAGAAGTTGCATTTTATCAAAGCTTTAACTATTCATAATCATTCAATATTCTATCTATTTATTTCATTTGCTTGTTGTGCTTTTATGAGCTTGGGGGTGGGGGGCTACTTACAGATTCTCCTCCTCCTTTGCTTCCTCATAATTATACAAGCCCACACACTGTCAGCGGCTATATACAGGAGGGGGAAAAGAAAGATCAATCTGTGCAACTAATCCTGCTTTATACAATGGCATTATATCCATAATTAAAAAGAAGATTAATAGCATATTTAGAGGATGACCTACCCAGGTAGCAGAGAGGGGATGTGTTCCCGTAAACACTGCGCCGCTCCAACTGACACTCTGCTTAGCGTATGTTAATGCAGGGATAGTGTAATTAATGGGGAGCGCTGCACCGGCATGTGACCTTGTGGTGGGATCATGATAACTGGGGACATGTTTCTCTGTGAGCGGTAAAATAATGTGCAGACACATCCTCCTACCCACATATATTTATCATAAATACAAGTTAGATTCATCCAGGAGTGATGTACACACAGTGCAGGTACACACAATAGCTTCATACAAACATACATACATAAATCCTTGTGAACACGGTTTCGAGCTTAATGGCTTCATCATATCAGCTGTTTTATTAAATATGTCTGAACTAGATTAATCCTGGACTGATGGGCGTTGAGACAATTCCATAAGAAGGCAACTCATAAACTAAATAACATAATTCATCGCACCGTAGCCAACTTATGCCGCGATGAGAAATTAAACAAAACAAGAACATATATATATAACACACAGTTTAATGCACATGTACTGAAAACACTGTTGTGTTGCTGTTTGGGGTATTAGCTCAGAACACGTGTCGTTTTTGTCTACATCCTCACGTGTCGGAATTTAAATCTGTCTGTAAAACGCTGAGCCTCTGCACGGCTCGCTTGGAAAAAACAGACCTCACACGTCACATTCAGACCCATAAATAATCTCACTGTTGTTGCTTTCACGCAAGCTCGAGAGGCTAAGCTGAATGCCAGAAGAGGAGGAAATGACGGATCCATGACTTCGGTTAAAACCAACACATTCAAGTCTAGTGCGTTGTGAATATATTCATTTCTGGGGAATTTGTAGATATACAAACACACAGTGTCTGCTTGTGTTCCCCGATAATTGTCAACAGTCCAAGAATGTGCTCAAACTGTAGGAGTGTGGAGGATCTGCAGAACATAATGAGGCCATCCGCTGCTGATGCAAATACACGGATCACTGTAGCTAAGGCTGCTGTCTGGGGAAGGGAGTGTAAAGCCTCCTCTGGAAGCTGCTCCTGACCAGTTCTCACCAATAACTCAAAGGAAAAGAGCATCTTCTGCCCAACAAGTCCTCCTCTTTAGACAGAGTGTACTGGTTTGTGGTTGAATTCGCCACAAAAAATCAGCGCCTATGTCTTTTCCTAACCACTATTCCTTTAGGGGAAAACCTCATGGGGTTACAGAACGATGTTAAGGATATTTCATCAGGAAAATACAACTGCGGTGCAAAGACAATCTGACTGCACTTAACACACCCGTGTCCCGTGCAAAAATACTTTTACAAAGCTCAACGGAAGCTAATATTCCTTTAGCAGTGTGAGTAAGACAAATCCACTGTACATGTTCTAGTTATTCTTCTTAGTCCCCAGGCTCCTTCTTTGTGTTCCCACAGACATGTCCCCTTGCTGAGCAGCAACTACAGTATGAAAACAAACTTATATTCTGCTATTTCACTAACATCCCCACTGTCATATTCAATACCCGGCGTTTAACAAAAGAAGAATACGTGAAGTATACATGGACGGAAGATACATTTTGTCATCCAGAGTGAAATTCGTATTTTTGAAGTGGATATTTAAGATCCAGTGGCTGTACTCAGAGATGGGGGACATCTGCTCAGCCACCCTTCTGTTGGGCAGCTGATGGCGGGGGTCCAGCCAGGACCACTGCAGCACCTGTTAGTTCTGTCAGGAACGACTGCTGTAAACAAGCAGCTACAGCCAAATCACAGCAGACTTACGGAGCTCTAATGGGCTCGTGGTCAGGTGGCAATCATGGCCAGTATCACTGCTATCACACACGATTATATCTGCCCTGACTGCAGCATGAGATCAGCTGCAGACGTGGGGGAGGGGTCCCACTGTAAGCAGGAGTCAGACTGACACTGGGGGGTGCAGCTCCTTAACACCCTAATTCACAGCTGTGCAGGAATGACTCCTAAACCCATATTATCCTAAATTAGTAAGCTAAACCCCTTCCTGTTCCTAAGTATGCTTGTGTGTGATTCTGAAGTTTTTACATGTATTCAAAATGGCTGACAAGTGTCTAAATTAACGTCATCCGGCTAACGTTAGCAACCTTTAGCTTAGCAGTAGTGACCTGAAGTTACAGTAGGTTACCATGCTGAGGTTGTGTCTAGCCTAACCTTAGCTATTTACCACTGGAGATGGCATTCAACCATTATAAATATAAATATGTTCTGCAATATTCCAAAATCCAATGGAAAAATCTCACTTTTTGTCGGTGTAGGCCTTCTAAAATACGTCATCCCTTCACCAATCTACAATCCTTTGCCTTAACTTGCGTCACAAGTAGGATAACCATGTCATAATATGTCCTGGCCTTCTGAATACACAACAGGAGCAGCATCCCATAATCGTCTCATTGTCCATCAGCTGCGCTCCACAGTGGGCAGTGCCCTCTGTCTCTGCACCAGCAGAGGCGTCTCCACAGCTCGGCTTTAATGTGAAGGCAGTAAAAACATGATTAAAGTTTTACAGCGAGCCGGGTTAAGGACACGGCGTACTGAAGGACATGCAGAGAGGATTCACAGAGATAACTGGTATTAAATCTTTGCATTTAACAGTCTAAGTTATAGTTGCTTTTATTGTTTAATAACTACTGAAAAGTCAGAGGATCACAGAAGTCTTACAGGTCAGCCTGAGCGGGACAAGGATGGGGATTATCCATCTACTGCCATTACTAAAGGGTCACTGATGGCACTGCTACCAAGAGAGCTACAACCACGACAACAAATCTGTAATAAATATAGATTTATGAGCGTAAAGGTTGCTCCTAACGTTCTTCTACTCTTCGGAGTTTATTGGAAGTTCGCAACCAACGATAAGGTGCCTTACCTCCACCTACTGGAATGGAGTCTGGAGCATTACATTGGCAAAAAAATACCACAAAACAATCTCAATTAAATAAATAAAAAACATAAAATTACAAATTAATAAATAACATAAAATACAAAAATACCAGAAAATGATCTCTATTAAAGAAAAAAAGAAAATTACGAATAAATAAAGAAATACCGCTAAATTATTGCCATTATTTTGGTTGCCATTAAGACTTTTTTTGTAATGTCTTGTGCAGCAAATTCCCCAATGTCAAGCATGTGCATGTCATGGCCACGCCTCCTAGTCAAAGCTTCACTGTAACTCCATATACTGAACATATGATGTGTTTAACCCGCGTGCTGTGACAGATACGATCCGTGAAAGCGTTCATGGCCAAATGTCTCCCTCTCATGAAGACACTATCCTTATCTCAGGTTCGCCCCGGTCGTAATGACACCATTTCATGGCCCTTTCCCTGCACACACGTGCTCCCAGCGGGTCATTAGAGCAGACTTCTGCGATGAGGCACAATCGAGTTATCCTCAGGGAGCACATTACACCTCCGACAGAGCAGAGTGGCACGATGCTGAGGTAATGGCAGCCGCCAGCAGCACGGCCGCTGAGAAACATAATATCACATACAGATTGTGATGTGGAAACACAAGATGGGGACTATTATTTATTTATTTGGATGGGCATGGCCACTTTCTCAACCTAGTTCTCGGTGCAGAAGACCCTGTAGAAGAAGCCAGCGGTCAGCACATTGTGCATGATAGATGAGGAGCACAGGGACCAAGTATTCCCTTTATTCTGCATTTATTGTGAAAAGCTAGTTCAAGCAGTTGTGGAGCTGGATACCTAACTAGTTCACATAGTAAGCTTGCAGGGAAATACATTACCATAACATTTGCATCTTAAATATCAGCCATGCGTGCTGCAGCTTGGATTCGGGGCTTTTTGTCCCCATGTTAACAATCTGCTGAGCATTTATAAGCATTTACAAATAGAGCCATTGCCAACATATATTTTGATGGTGAATTCATGGCAAGGTAAACCAGAACTCTCCAATGAACGACACACAAGGATCTAAACAGGAGGAACGGAACCTAAATGCAAGCAGAGCTAATCACCAGGACGAGACACAGCTGGAGAGGGCAGGTGGAAACACAGGTGAAGAGAATCAGCCAATCAACAGGAAACACAATGACAGGTCATGACCGGAAGCATTTTTGGCTACAACTTGACTGTGAAATAATGTATAAATACACCTGCTGTCTGTAACATCTCAGAAAAAGAAAGCAAAACAGTTTATTCACAAACATTTACAAAAAGCTTCCCCATGCTAAGTGTTATATGTATGACTTCTCTAGGTCCAGAGAAGTCAGAATGGCTTTGATTGCACTCAGTGCTATAAATATGCAAATGTTTATTTGGTGTGATTAATCTTTCTCTATTTTATAATCACAATTAGACTCAATCAGAGCTCCATTTGAGGGATGCATACACACTTAACGTTCAATTATGGGACTGTTGTTGTACACCAGTGCTGTGACATTTAAGTAATGTACAAATTCATAAAATATAAATATATTGACCATAAATAATGACAACAAAAAGAACAGTAATTAATCACATGGAAAAATATTCAGCGATGTTGATTATTTTGATAGTTTAAGGAGGTTTATTTTAAGCATATTTTAATTTGTATTAATTTCCAATTTTAAAAGCTCTCTGTATATTATATATTTATTTGGCATTTTTGATAGACCTTTCTTCTTATTGGTGTTTAGATGTCATGTTTCAGGGCAGTGGCTTCAATGTAGTTGATAGACAATGAGTATTATCAATATTAAAATACAAGACAGATAATTAAAGCGTCCTTCTCTATCCTGCACCAGGGTCCTGACCTCTCAGTCTCGTTGAGCCGACAGTAAATGACTCGGCGTGGCTCACTCCTGATTGTGTTTCCCTTCCCTCCTGACGTCCGTTTGATGGTCTCCATTCAGTGCACAGAGTGCCGCTCACAGAGGCTGCCGCGTGAACGATGTAGCCATTTAGGAGATTGCAGCAATAAATGGCCGAGCACAATTTTCAATCCTCACTCCGGCAGCACAGAATGAATCCATTATTTTCATTGTGGGCCCTTTTGTCCAGAGTCTAAAGGACGCCGTGGGCTGAAAGTGATTGTTACATCTTCTGCGCTTTTTCACATGACCTAACTTCATTTAAGACTCAATAACTCCAAATTGAACGTGTGAGTTCTTACAGTGGCACAGTCATGTGAGTGGGGAGGCAGATACGAGCTGTACAAAATGAAGTTGGCCAACTCAAGGCTTCAAAACACAATTCCAGAAACCAATTTGTGACATCAGGGCGGTTAAGTAAACTTCCTGTTTACAGGCTATGCTCAAATCATGATTATTCTCTTCTTAGAAATAATCCAAATTGATGGCAAACCTCCAGAGGACAGTCACGACTCAACACAAAAGTCACATTCTAAGTTTCTCCTCAAGGTCTCTCTGCGGTTTGAGCTTTTTGTGTCGTTTGTGTAGAGGTGGCTGCAGAGATCAAGCTTTACAATGAAAAGCATTTGTGTGCTCCACATTTTCGCTGATGATGATTCACTGCTTTCAGCCTTTCATCACCGGCATCACTTTGATGCTTTGCGAAGCAGAGGGGAGGGAAATAGAGGAGAGGAAAGTAGCACATCCTGATTTATCATCGGGCTTCACTCAGATAATAACATGCTGTACCTCTTCTTCTCTTGCTCTTTCATTCATCCATTGCCTATAAAAACAGCATGTTTGTGTATCTTTCCTAAAACTTAAACTGATTTATATAGTTCAAACATGTCGGTCGACACGCAACAAATACATTCAGTTAGACTCATGGTAAAGCTAATTATGTTTGTAATATTTATGTTTATTTGGATATACAAACTGCATTATAAATCACTGTGATAAACCTCCCTCAGCTCTGTAATGGCTTTATTTCCTATAATGTGTTAAATAGATTTTTGTGCAATACCCTTTTTAATAAATAAAGAATAAAAATGTGCAATCAATTTGTCATTAACCAATATTGACAGACCAATTTTAGATATAACATTTACACACTGACTGTACAGTATTTCAGTAGTCTGTGTGCACTTCCTCACAGGGACAGAGGTGTGAAATGAACAGCCCCATTAAATTAAATGAGAGGGGGGGGGGGGGGGGAGCATTACTCTGAGGGGGGGACATGTGTGGCTGTTTAGAAGACGTGCCCTTGGTGTGTGTGTGTGTGTGTCCTGATGGCCATGTCTGTATTTACTGAGCGCTGAACCCATGTTAACTCACACAGCACCCGCACCCCATTACTGCTGCTGACCAATGACCCGCAGCACTCTCTGTCCACAACACATTAACACTGAAGTACTGGTCGGTCTCACACACACACACACACACACACACACACACACACACACACACACACACACACACACACACACACACACACACACACACACACACACACACACACACACACACACACACACACACACACACACACACACACACACACACACAATCTTTTACAAACACACCACTTGAAAGGAGTGACAACTACTGAGATAAACTTAGTGTGGCGTGAAAGGGAAACACTTTAGCAGTCATTGATGTTATGATCCTCAGCTATTTCAACACATTATCATATTTCTATGAAACAAACAACACCATTATGCAGCAATCAAAACATCCAAGGACGTCTGGGATTGTAGGGCAATTACGGAGTCTTTTTTATGACAATTAAAGAATAGAGAAAAGATAAGTAGGCTTCCTTTTGAAACAGAGGAATTGGGATAGTAACACCAACTTGAGCTAGCTGCAGAATAATCAAAAACATGGATCCAAAGATACTACAAATCAACCAGGTGAACTAAGATCTTATTTCTTTGAACTTAAACCGCTGGAAAGAGATTTTATTGCAGGGATTAATCCTGCATTTCATGGCAGGGCCTTTCAGTCTTACAATGGAATTGTCCTTAGGCAAGCACAACTTATGACTCGGTTTGTCCTAATCATGCATGAGCGTTTGGGGAGAATTCAGGCAAAAAGAACTAAGTGATACTTATTGGAGCAAGCATATTGAAATTGAACCTAATTCCCTCATGGCAAAGTGTATGACTGATTCAATTGTAGATAGAATAGAGAAAATATTAAGCGGCGATATTTGGGCTTCTCTCCAGACACCCGTCACTGTGAACAGATATCATAATGCCAGACTTTAAAAGGGTTCTCAATCCATGAACACTTTGTTGGCTTTCTTCCCGACACAGCAGGAAAAGGCTAAGTTGAGTAATTTTCAGGGCAAGTTTGAATAAGTCAATAAAAGTTTCATATTCCAAAAGCAAAGACTACCAAAACCCCAAAGTGGCCCAACAGCTTTGGACATAAATCTACGTTTAACTCGGTTAATCTGTTTCCAACCCAAAAAAAACCCTGTTAAATTGATGATATCTTGACAGTATATTGACATGATTCAAGCATTGTTACTACACTTTCAATTTCTATAGTGTCAAGGACATACAATAAATATAAACACTCCTAATCTCAGCACTTCCTGTTGCCCTTTTGACGTTTCTGTAAACCCAATTCCTTCATTTATCACATTTGACACATTTGTGAAGGACAGTGACAGCCTCACAAATGAATAGAGCCTTGAAAAACAAAGTGGATGTGTGGAGCGAGGGCTGGCGGTAAAGCAGAGACGCAGCCTGTCATTTACCATAGCGCTCATTATCAGCGTCTGAATGATGACTTGACGTGTCATTAGCGCTGCGTGCTGTAGCCCCGCGGAGTGCTTCCTGTCCCGCCAAGCTCTGACATCCAACAAATGATCAGCGCCCATGAGTGGCAGGAAGTGTGAACCCTGCGATGACGACGGGGATTGTCTCTGTGTCATGTGGTCGTCATGGCCGCACGTCCTCCTCCTCATTTGGAGTTAGCGGACGGAGGAATCATCCCGATCACTCATCAGGCTGTCCGGAGGAATCAGACTCAAAGGCACCAGCACAGCTTTCTGTTGCCCTCCAGGACTCGAGACTTGACTTCATGAGACGTGAGATATGTTTAGTTTCTCTGCATTGACGCAACACTTCACTTGGACGTCTACAGGGAATGTTAACGAGTAAATATACAACTAATACAGAACTCGTTGTCTATATGTTCCGTCTCTTAGCCTTTGCAGACCATTTACATGCACCTACATAACACATTAGAGGAAAGGGAAAACCCCAGGAAGCATAAAAAGGCCCCTTTAAATGTAAGCAGTCAACATCCCATACATAAACTACTCACACAGTGTCGTCCTGCACCGTCATCACTACATGGACCCACAGAGGGAAATCTAATTGTGCTGACTGACAACAGGCCATGCTGACTTCACTGAACCTGGTGTAATTATGTATGTTCTCTAGTGGCACTGAGAAATCACTAATTATGAGAGTTATTAGTCCAGATTGTAACTGAACCTCGTCTTATATATCTCACTGTCTTCATTAGAGCCTATTAAGAGGGTACTGAGGCTTTGAAATTACTAATGTGAGGTCACGAGCCAACAAATCATTTTGAATCAATAATCTTAGATCTCACGTCTGGCTTTTCAGCATCACTGGTGCAGCGTCCTCTCATCTTAAGGTGCTATATAAACACACTAAGCCTATGAAGCAAATATTTGACAGATTCCACCTGTCTTGCAATCTCAACAGAAACATAATTGTAATATCTTTTAATAACAAAACCTCTAATTCTCCAGGTAGGACCTGCCTGGACGTATCCTTCTCTCTGTTGAAACTGATCCATTCTGACTCTAAGCTGACAAGGTCACAATGCACGCTGAATATACCTCTCTTTAATTTTAGAATAATGGTGAAAGGCCTCCTGTGTATCAGAGGAGCTGCAACCTCCAACAACCTTGCTTCTGGACGCTGGCACTCCATTAATGAAGGTACACAAGCCGACAGAATCCAAATGTCCGGCTGTAGCGATCTGTTAGCATCCCCACACCGATAACACTGTTTACATAATTAATCATGTTGCTGAATTAATCTCTGGATACACAACCCAACATCTCCGTATCTGGACCGAATGTCTCTGGAGCTCTTTGTTCTGTGAAAGACATTTTCCGTGTTTGATTTCAGGCTCCGCTGGGTCCGCCATTCATTCATCTTTATTTCTGTACTTTGGGATTTGTTGTGACTCCTCATCCTCTGTTGGAAATGCAGCCACAGCCGGTAAATGGCGGGAAAGAACATGTGCAAAGACGGTGTAAAAGAGATGAGAGGTGGGAATTCAAAGGAGGCCCGATGACTCTTTTGAATTAGAAAATGGATGCTACAAATATTCACAACACTTATAAGCCTATATTGCACGGAGGCTGTTCTCCCTGCAGAATAATTACATGCCCACTGGAGATGTAAAAAGCTTATATGAGGCGGAATGTAATGAAGTAAGATATGAAATAAGTCATCAAAAGGAATACTTAAAACGGGACCTGCAGGAATCAAGAGATTTGCCGGGTAGAATCCACCAAACTCTTTTTCTTACTCAATCAGCTTTATGAGCTCGACAGGTGGGCGAGGATGTTTGTAATGTGACCTCAAGGGCCACACATATATCATACTGACAGTAAATGTGTTCTTTGTGAAGCCTCAAATGTTCTTTGTTTGTTGAGAGTGTGTCAGAGAGGAAGTGATTCAGCTTTGAGGCCAGGAGTGCGTGTTGGATAACAGTGCAAGCTGCTACATCTGTTCAGTATTAGGTTCAGATTTGTGAGCTTGGAAGTAACACATACTACTAAGATTCTTTGACATTTCCAGTGTGATTTGGAAGTTGGAGTATTATTGCTAAAGGGGCACACATATCAGTTTGAAGTTTGGGAGTAATACAAGTATTTCTCTAGGGATGTCATCAAACATCTTTGGACTTCTTCATTATTAATCACACTGACTTGTGAAGACTTAAAGGAGGGCATTTAGCAAAACTAGCATTAGCTGACACCAGTTTTCAAATGTATTCAGTTACAGGAACAATACAACCTGTAGAAAACCCCAGTTACTTTTGGATTACTAAATGCAATGCAATCCTGACAATTTGCTAATTTATGGTGATTTTGGAAAATGGCTTATCACGATGCATTCTATCAAAATGGAAATTGCCACTCACCATTTGATTGGATGTATCCGTAAGGTTTCTTTGACATGTTCTTCTTCAGCACTATTCTTTCGTCAAGATAGTTCAATTGGTAGGCTGAGGGTTTAAAAAGTGGTCTGCAGCTACAGTATACAGCACTGAAGTAGGGCAAATCACTTCATAATGAGCCTCTCATTCCACCATCACACCCTGATGGCGGCAGAGCGGCAGTGGTCTGGCCACCGAGAACAATCTTAGGTTCCTCGTCTTCCTTAAGGAAACTTCGACATGTGCAGCCAGGCATTGAACCTCCGAAACCAGCAATTAATGGACAATCTAAGAGCTGCCAATCTTTCCGTTCAGGGTTGACCTTGGAAAGAGCGGTGAAGAAAAACAATCCGTCCCATTGGTCCATTTAGCCGCTGCTGTGGACTTTCTGATCGTGTTTATTAGCAAATGGACCATAAATGTCTTAATTTTGTCCTGACCTAAATCGTGGTTGGATTATTTTCTTGGCAGTAACAAATCTTTGGAGAACCCATTTCAAGAGGAAGCTGAGGTGAAGAATTAGGCCAATCAGACGGCTACATTGATACATTTGATTTCTTATACTGTAATGAATGTGTTGCCTTACATTTTGATGAAGAATCCATTATTCCTTCTTTAAAATAAGCAGGTCAGTTATTCCCACCTCATCACGATGTAATGCATATTTAAAGCAGGATATGTTCTCAGCCAATTTAAATGATCAAACCGTTTCTCAGCGTATGGTTTTGCTTTTCATTCAATTTACATGAAATGTGCCCCTGTTCTGAAAAAGGAGCACGTTTAATGACATGTAGTTAAGCCTATAGGCTCTACTGTGAATTATAGTGAGAAAAGTAATCATACAGTCCTTCATTAATATTGAGCCTTAGCAGTCTTCGCCATACATCATGCATTAAGTCATACATTAAATTATGAGTCACTTATTTAAAGATGAGCATACTGCTAATGCTATAGATGTAGTCTAAGTAAATGATAATATAATCAGAGTAGGCATGTTTCATTGCTAACCCACAATGTATTCATGTGAGTTGATGTAAGTCAAGGAAAGGTGTGTGTGTGTGTGTGTGCGTGTGTGTGTGTGTGTGTGTGTGTGTGTGTGTGTGTGTGTGTGTGTGTGTGTGTGTGTGTGTGTGTGTGTGTGTGTGTGTGTGTGTGTGTGTGTGTGTGTGTGTGTGTGTGTGTGTGTGTGTGTTTTCTATTCACGTGGCATTCAGGCCAGTCTGTGGTATCGACATATTGAGCCGTGTGCCTTGACCTGTGCCGGGTCACCAAATTGAGTCATCATCAGTTTAAAGTATCTCTGAGGCAGACCCTGCGCTGACGTCGATAATTTATGTGGATGGCACAATGATTTTAGGAACAAGTGGTGTATTGATCAACACGCCTCTAGAGCGGCGGGAAATGCCAAATCGTGTAACTGCAGGCTTTTCTGCCGGGGTTTGACTGGTGGAGGAAACAGGAGATCATACTGTTTGCAACGGCTACAAATGTTGATTTATAAAACAGAGTAAAATGGTTATGAGTCGTGTTCCAAGATGGCAGCACGTTGATTTGTTTCTGTCTCTGTTAGTCTCATTCTCGTTGTTTTTTTTGGCATTAACTACCTCTTGTGCATACTGACATTTAAAAAAAATTATTTAGCTTTTTAGACCCGTTTTTAAATTGGTCTGCTGCGCTTTTAAAAGTTTTTTGGCTGTTTTGCGTCGTTTTGTGCCGGTGCCTCGCTGTGACTGGATTGTTTGCTCTCTGCCTGAGCTGTCGCTCTTTCGGACTGTGGATTGCTGTCTGTCCTGCCGTGCTGTCGGGGGCTGGTCGACCTGAGCTGCTGATCGACCTGAGCTGCTGGGACCTGAGCTGCGGATCCTGAATTGGGTGTGTTGCAGCTCAATGTTGCCTAAAGCTACCCTTGTGTTCGCTTTTTTCCTGGGATTAATTGTCAGCCCGCATGTTGGCAAAACTGACGGATTGCCTCCCAGCGATGCCTCTGTTCACTTCGGACATTCGGATGGTGGAACCTCTGGAGCGCTGACTCCATCGGATAGTTTTTACCAAAAGCTGACGTTTCATGGCACGAAATGCGCTCTCCCGTATGCCCTTTTGACTCTGGACTCGCTAATATCGAAGGATCGGAGCAGCCCTGCCCCTCTGAGGAGTGACGCGTCCAGAGCACATGTAAAAAAATCATCTTCCAGACTGTTAATATTGTTACTGCTATTACTCTCTGGTAACGTTAACATTAACCCTGGTCCTGAGTGTTTCTCTGCTTCCTTGCATCATTTGCCAACTCCGAATGAGTTTAGCTGTAGGCAAGGATTGGGTTTTCTGCATGTTAATGCTAGAAGCCTAGTGCCCAAATTAGATGTTTTCAAGACCTGGTTTTTAGTTGCTAAGCCTGATATTGTTGTAGTTTCTGAAACCTGGTTAAAACCCTCTGTCACTGACACTGTTATTCAGATTGATGGATATAATGTATTCAGAGCTGATCGTAAAGGCAGAGCTGGTGGTGTTGCAATATACACTGCTGAGAAACTACAGTGCTCTGTCCTTCACTCAATTTCAATTCCAAGGCAATTTGAGTTGCTAGCAGTCCAAATAACTATAGCAAATGCTCCTCTCACTGTTATTGGCTGTTATAGGCCTCCATCGGCCATCATGGATGCAACTACTAGCCTTACTGAATTGTTGTCTAAGTTTTCTTCTGAAATCATTTTATTGGGTGATTTAAATTGGGACTGGTTAAGTGATAAATCCTCACAGTTTAAGCAGGTTTGTGATTCTTTGAACTTAACTCAGCTTATTGTTAGTCCCACTAGAATAAACCCTGCCAAACCCAATAACGATACCCTTATAGATGTCATTCTAACAAATGCAGCTCATAAGTATGTGTCTGTTGGTGTTTTTCCTAATGATATCAGTGACCATTGCACTATCGCTTGCGTTAGGTGCACTAAGTTGCCCAAAGCCAAGGGCCTTATTGTGCTCAGGCGCTGCTTCAAACACTTCTCTGAGCAGGCTTTCCTACACGATCTGGCGGAGGTTAAATGGCACTTCATAGCGTTAATTCCATCTGTTGATGTTGCCGTCCAATTTTTTATTGATCACTTTTTATCGATTATTAATAGACATGCCCCCCTTAGAAAATTCAGAGTTAAGAATAGGAACACTCCATGGTTTACTAGAGAACTATCTGATCTCATTCATGATCGAAATAAGCAATGGTCCTTAGCTAGAAAGTCTAACACTAGTGATGACTGGCTTCTTTTTCGTGTCCTCAGAAATAAATGTTCTGCCCTTATTAAAAAAGCTAAAGCTGATTACTATCTGAGCTTAACCACTGATTGTTTTAATGACCATTCCAAATTCTGGAAAACAATTAAATCACTTCAGAACAAGAAGGTTTCTAGTTTCCCACAAAAACTGAAGGTCAGTGATTCTTTTATTTCAGATTCAGATGGTATGTCTAATGCCTTGAATGCTCACTTCAAAAAGGCTGGTCACATTTTTGATGAGCAAAGTCATGACTCTCTAAATGGTCGTACTCACAGCCCTAGTCAAGAGTTGAACTCCCCTGTTTTTGATTTAGCTTATTTCTCGGTCTCTGAAGTCTTACAGGGTTTGCACTCCATTGATCCTAAAAAGTCTGCCGGGCCTGACGGCCTTGACCCGTTCTTTTTAAAAATTGCAGCTCAGATGATAGCACAACCAGTAACTGATATTTTTAATCTCTCCCTGTCCACTCACACACTGCCAGCTGTGTGGAAGCAAGCTCTGGTATCGCCCCTCTTGAAAGCTGGTGATCCCACGGAGTTGAATAACTATCGTCCTATCTCAAATCTTTCTGTGTTATCAAAGATTCTTGAGTCCCTTGTTTCTACTCAGCTAAAACTTTTTTTAAATTCACACAACATCCTTAACCCTATGCAATCTGGATTCAGATCAAAGCACAGTACTGTGACTGCCAGTCTGAAAGTCTTAGACGATATTAAGGCTGCTTTGGATAAGAAATCAGTTTGTGTTGCATTGTTTATTGACAAAGCATTTGACACTGTAGATCACCACATTATGTCTAATGTTATGTTGGTGTCTCGTTTCGGTCACAATGCCATTTGCTGGTTTCAGAGTTATCTAACCGACCGTACTCAATGCGTCAGGTTGGGTAGTACTGTCTCTGACCCTGTCACCTTAGAGAAGGGAGTTCCACAGGGCTCTATCTTGGGGCCCTTGCTCTTTTTATTATATGTAAACAATATTTGTAATCAGATGCAATTTTCTACCTATCATATGTATGCTGATGACACTATTGTATACTCGTGTGCTACTTCTCTGGATATGGCCGTTTCCAATTTAAAATCAGATTTTATCACGCTGCAGCATGCGCTTCTTGATTCCAAACTGCTATTGAACAGTAAGAAAACCAAAGCAATGCTTTTTGCTCCCAAGTCAGCGTCCTCCTCTTGCCTCTCCATTGACACCCTTGATGGCGTTTCTGTTGAGTTTGTTGATACCTACAAATATCTGAACTTTAAACACCATATTGAAGTTTTAACAAAGAAATTGAAATTCACTCTTGGCTTCCTTTTCAGATTTAAATGTTGTTTTTCAATTTCATCCCGTAAAAGGTTGGTCTCTGGCTTATTCCTGTCCCAGCTGGACTACGGTGATACGATTTATAGATTTGCCTGTCCCACTGTTTTGGTCAAACTTGACCCACTTTACCATGCTGCACTGCGTTATATATCAAATGCACCCTATAGGACTCATCATTGCACATTGTATAGCCTAACTGGATGGTCCTCACTTACTATGCGTAGGATGCAGCACTGGTTTTTATTAATGTATAAAGCCATTTTAGGTAAGCTTCCACTCTACATATGTGTCAGATTTGCCCCAGTTTGTGACTCTTACAACCTCAGATCCAGTGCCTGGATACGGTTCCAGGTTCCTACTGTACGGACTGAGGCTGGAAAAAGGAGTCTTTCTTATTATGGTCCTTGGTCTTGGAATGACCTTCAATCACGCCTTAAACTGAGGGCACTTGTCTCTATATCATGTTTTAAATTGAAGTTGTCTGAAGTCCTCACCACCAGCTGCTCTTGCAGTAACAAGTAGTGTACTTTTTTTATTGTCCTAATGTGCACAATGTAGTGACTGCTTTTTCGTCTTTTGTTTTCTTTGTTATGTTCTCTGTATTTTATATGTTTGTGTTATGTGTTATGTGTGACGTTGCTGCCTTCTTGGCCAGGTCAGCATTGAAAATGAGATTTTATCTCAATGTTTTTATCTGGTTAAATAAAGGTTAAATAAAATAAAAAGTTTGAAAAACCTTAAGTTCCTCTCAAGACAGAAAACTGGTGAACAGAGTGGAGTATTAAGAAGCTGAAGAGGAAGAAGATTGGGAGAAAAGTGAGTTCAGAGAAATTCAGAGAGCGAAGTCAATACTGTACAAATTCAGAATTCTGAGAAATAAGACAGAATTGTGGGACTAAATTCGAACTTAAATCCAATCTTACATTTTCTCAGAATTCTGAATTTATTCTCACAAAAACAAACACCCATCCTAATCATCTTCCATTCAAACCAAGGCTTATCGAACCTAAAAACATCAGGTGGACATGAACACGAGATGAATCATCATGTTGCTCTGAACCATCATGTTGCTCTGAATCTGTTGAAGCCTGTTTTGAAACATTACTCACATTTAAAAAGCAAGACTGTTGTTCCTTTTCTTCCACCTCTCAGTGAAATATGTGAAGCAGGTACAAGAAAAAGAAAGCACAGAATGGGAACCATTTGGAAAAATAATGCTGATCGCAAGTTCATCTCCTTGATACTCACAACAAACTCTAAACTGATCAATGGCAGAACCGTCATCATTCTGCTTTTTCTTTTCCCTATTTTCTCTTCTTATAAAATCTGATAAAAGATATGAGTCTATTCAACAAACTCAAATGATCCAAGGTGCTAATGTGGGTTGTTCCTCTGTGAGAATGTAAAGGTGACCTCTGTGTTTTGGGATGCTCATGATTCACATGCACTCAGTCCTGGAGCACCATTAGCAGAGAAATGTGGAGAAATGCACAAGGATGCTCATATTGGCAGACCCTGAAGAATTACCCAAGAATCCTGTGAACTGTTGCTTGTTGAATAACGGCGATAATAATTATAATTCTTGATATAACAGGTGAGTTAAGAAAAAAAAGCCTAATTATTACGTTTTTGATTGTCAGAATCCTTGGGAATCATTGTTCTGTGGATCTTTTAGAGATGCAATCTTACCATGAACGTTTGCTCATGCCTTAAAAAAAGAAAACTCTTAAATGTATCTCAGTGTTCCTCACAATATGGATCATACATATCAAGAGATTTTCCGCAGTACAGAGCCTTTAATGTATGGCATCATCCTCCGAGTGTCGGGATGAGAATATCATTTGAAGTTTTAGTGTCACATGCATTGAAGGTGTGCTCTAAAAAAAAAAGACCCAAGCTTTGTCTTTCCAAGAGAGGACGTCTTATGACGAAAGATCTGAGGGCTCAAAATGACGTTAAGGTCAGTTGGAGGTTCATAATATCAGTTTTGGTGCTTTTCACTTGATTGCTTAGCCCCATTTGACTTCCTGTCTGAGACTGGTGGGGCTGTTGTAAAAGATATACAACATTAATGTAGCAGAATGGGATGCCCTTTCTTTGGATCACAGCTCAATGATTTAGGCTGATAAGGGTGTATTTTAATAGTCTAGTATTAACAGTATGAGAAAAATTAATGATGTACTTAAATGGTATTTGCTGCTGACAAAACTCTCCATGTGGATCTTCTCCTCCTCACAGCCTCACCCACAGCCCCCCCCCCCCCCAAACCCACTGCACAGTCTATAGACAATCACAGTGGCGTTTTAATTTGTCCCCTCGATATCTTATTTGCCAAGAAAGGACCCTGGAGAGGACTCAGCCTAAAAGAGCACACGGCATTATCGAACCAGCCTAGGATCACATAAAGGGCTCAGTATTGATGCAGACGGGCGGACGGGTGACAGGGGAGGGAAAGCGGGGGGGGGGGGAGAAGGATCTGAAGTACACGATGTGCCAGTGGCAAGATGAGAGAGACTGCAGAGAACATGGTGGTGATGTTCTGGTAAAAACATGACTTCAAAAGTACCAAAAGCTGCCAGATAGGACCAGAAAGAAGATTAATGACGTTACCTATGCATCATTGCCTTTTGAATATCAGGAGTGGTTAACATTAGCTTAACACCAACATTAGCTTAACATCAATATATTGTATTATTGTTATCATGTATTTAAATACACTACCTTGTAACACCAGCATGCATTAGGCATTTCATATCTACATTTTTAGCTGCACATTGAGATGTTTTTTTAAAGATCCTACTTCGATGAGCTTAGAAAACTGCCTGTGCTCATTTGAAAATAAGTGTATTGGATTTTCTAATTCAAAGGCGGAGCAAAGTCAGGCTGTAATTCCTCAGGTTAAGCCATTCACTACAGCAGGAAGCCATTAGGATGGACAGGGTGCTGACTCAGCGCCTGCCTAAATCACCCAGGTAAGGCCTCAGCCATCTGCTCCGTTTCATAGGACAGATACATCAGTTTGGGAAGGGACAGACCAATCAGAGCGCTGACAGACAGCCGAGCGCTGGCTGCAGTTTGACTGGAGGAGATACCTGATCAGGAGCCCAGCATTCAATATTCATCGCCTCACATTATTTATCCCCAAAGTTTGTCTGCTGAACTC
Organism: Trematomus bernacchii; assembly: GCF_902827165.1. Lineage (NCBI taxonomy): Eukaryota > Metazoa > Chordata > Actinopteri > Perciformes > Nototheniidae > Trematomus > Trematomus bernacchii. Next base: position 3,118,150 of record NW_022987821.1, on the reverse strand, counting down.
AGTCACACGGATCAGCGGGCACAGCAGAGGAGGCACATAACTGAGCATGATTCATCTCCTATACACAATGTACCCCCCCCCCCCCCCTCCAAATGATCTGTTATTAGCATTGTACACAACATCAAACTACAATGAGTTTATTGCAATCCATCTTATCCCATACTTCTTTAAGAAGAAATCAATGATCGATTAAGAATTAAACATCTAATCTTAAGGCACTGGAGGCTGAACGGTAAAGACAGCTTTAAAAGCTAAGAAAACATTTGTGGTTGGTAAGGCATTTGGATCTCCCCAGGACCCTGAGAGTATTACCTCCCTGCAACCAAATGACCAGTTGCTCTTTATTTCCATTAGAGCTAAGTAATTATTCACTTGGCCCTGTAGCAATCTCACACCTGTATGAAGATATTACATTTGAGTCCTAACAAGATGCATTCAGACTTTCGTGAATCCCCTTCTCTTTGGAGGGAGGACACTGGTCTGAAATAGTCGTTGACAAAGCAAATCAATATCTAATTACAAGCCGCACATTACGGTGCTTCGGCGGGGGAATGGGGAGAGGCCTTCCCTTCCTCCTTAAACCAAGGGCTCAATAACACCTTGTAGATTATTTCTTCACCCATCATTTGCATGCTGGCCCAGTAATGGCCCCCTCACTTTGAAAAGTGCTGACTTTAAGGCAAAAAATGGTAATAGATTCTCAAAGGACGAAGATGTGTCTTGCCGCGGTCCATCACTCAGCCTAAGCTGCATTCGATTTACACCACAGAAAGGTAATAACGTTGCCACTGGAGGTATGTTTGTCTTGCAGAAACTTAAGCGCCATTCTCTGGCTCCAATTGTTTAACAGAGGCAGGATTCTGTATGGATGGAGTGAATCATAGCGACCTTTCTGTACTTAGACGAAATGTAAAGAATCCATATATAACACGGCTTCAGGAAGTCCTGAAGAGCAATAAAAGGAGAGGAATGCAGCACAATTATTGCATTTAACACCATTTATTTCCTGTCAGGCGATGTGTGAAAATGTGATTGTGTGAGTCTCCCATGTTAAACTGAGCCTGAGGTGATGAGCTGGATGGAAATTGCCTCTGGATAGGCCTGAGCAGACGGAGGTCAGCGTACCTCCACAGGGGAGAGCTGTCAGTCCATGGGGCTTCACTATCACATCTGCTATTCTAATTAAACAGTTGGGAAGGCAGGGACACCGGATCTGACAGAGTTCACTTAGCACTTCTGAGCACATGGAGCATCTGTGCAGAGCATGATTCTCTTTAGCAGCACTGCACAGGTAAAGAACATGTGAACTGGAATTTGGATTATTGCTGGAAATGATGTACGTTTTATAATAGTTCAAGCATAAACTCAATCGCCAGAAGTCAAAAGTAAGGATATAAACGAAAATAAATCACGGCTGCATAACATTCACTAGTGGGGTATTTATTGACATATTTTATGTTGTAGAAAACTTATGATAACCAAAGATTGAATTGGTGACCAAAGGTAACAGGAAGTGGGGTTTAAATTTAAAAAGGGGGCCTTAGAAAGTGCAACAGGTCCCAGGAAGTCATGTCCCAGCAATCACAGCTAATATTACATCCTTCGATCAAATACATGATACTCAAATGTGATATATATATATGTATCTTGACAATGTGAATGATATCCAGCCTCTTAAATCCTTCACATCTGATCGAGCTACAGCCAAAGGTCATTGTAAACCTCGGCTAATCAACGGCGACAGAGACATTTTTCGACATTTCCAATAAGTCACCGCTGTCAATAGCGACGGTATATAAAGTTCACACAGCCTTTTGCGGGAGGATTAAGCTGGGTACAGTCATGTTTGGACGGCTCCATCTATCAAGCACTAAAAGTGAAGCAGATATGCATTGGGTCATCCTTCTCCTTGTCACGCCATAAGAGTACGCCAGCGTGCACATAAATCTTCCCCCGGTTTGCCACAGAGAATTAGCTCGACGCTTTGCAATGATCCCAAAGCTACAGACATTTCTCTTGATGCTAATAGATTGATGATTATACGTGCTACATCATCTGATTATGCATGTCGGCTGTTGCTTTCTCACGCTAGCATAGCCGAGGGCGAGGCTAGGACATCTCTGCAGGTACAGTACTATATGATGTGCTTTACAAATGATTCATGTGCTAAGACTCCATGTAACTAGATAGAGCAACATGTCAAGTGATAACTCGCCTGCAATGAATTATGTAGGGATGATATTCAGCAAAACCATAACAGTGTATTAAATGCTATTTATTCTTTAAGAAATATGGAGACAGGAAAGTACTTTTAAGGTATGCAATCCATATTGTGAGCAGGTACTGTATATTTCTGTGTATTCAATTAAAAACAATTCAGCAATACGCCTTGTATTAATAAATACAGTAACAATTTAATTTAGTAAATAAAAAGTATATAAAATATTATGAATTCATAATTACCGTATGTGTAATTATATATTTTTTTTCTGATTTAGAAAACTAAATCATTGTTTAAATAACAATACATAATTATTCATATAAAATTGAATATTATGTTTTTTTTTTTCTTAACTCAGTTATTGATGGTTGTTTTAGATATGTTATTTATTCCCATTTTTACTGATTTTGTAGTCGTTTTTTGTTATACTTTGGTTTTCCAGAGAGCAAGCAGCTGCAGTCCACTATCTCTAGATGCCAAAAAAAAAGCTAAATCAATAAAATAAGTGCTCGCCTCCAGTTTTGCCAAGTTTGTTCCTTTTTTTTAATCTTGAAAACATTCAGTGACATGTCTCCTGTTAGTGAGATCCAGCCCCGGGTCCTAGCTCACTGCTTAGTGTTACACCTAATAAAACCACTAAATAATGACATTATTGGGCAAAAAGGGGCGCTGACAGCCAGTCCGGGGTTGCTCTGACGTGATTTAGCTTTACTGAGTGCAGCAAACACAACATTAGCACTTTCACAGCCGCTGCCCTCGGCGTGATGCTGACCTTGTTATCGCCGCCTCTCCTTGGGTTTTCAACTCTTAAAGAGATTTTCTAGTCAGCATTTCTCACTTTGCACACCAGCTCCTCCTCACAGTGGGACCGTTTTTTAATTTAATTTGAATAAGCCACCAAACGTAAACACATGCAGAGTTCTCTTTCTGCATTCAAAGCAAGATAAAAAGCAGATTTCATACGCATTATTCACAATGCCTTGGGTGTGCATTTGTTAATTTGAAGCAATTAGGTCCAACTCTTTAAAACATGTGCAGAACTCCATAGTTAATTCTTAAACAGAGGCTGTTACAATCTTTAAAGGACCATGAGTTTGTCTGCATAGATTAGGCTCTTACCGTTAGAAGAATACTGCTTAGCCACGCTCGCTAACGTGCTAACTTTGCTGTTACTCTCTTATTTGTTTACATAGGGCGTGCTCTATTTTTCTAAACCACTTCTTTAAAAATACATTGCAACTGAATTATTCATAGCTTATTACATTTTGTTAAGGTGCAACAGACTTTGAAGGAGAATTGAGTTGCATCTCTGCATATGTACAGCTCCACTTTCATTTCAGATGCAAAGACGGTCATAGCGAGCGGTGCAGAAATGATTAATGTGCATCCGTGGAAGGTGTTACCATGGGTGTTGATCACAGGCAGGATGATTAGCATGATGGGAATGCACGTAGAAAATGACTTTTCAAATCAAAAAATGGTGTCTTTGGTTATGGAAACCTGATCTAGCCTAGCAAACGGGTATAGCGCTAACAAAAAAGGTCTTGCTGTGAGGTAAATAGTTGTTAGGCTTTTTTCTGTATTCTGTTCTTGCTTCTAAATGTATTTTGTAGCCAGGATAAAGATGCTGCTGCGGCTCCGGGAGGAATCCACACTCCCTATGCAGAGGGGGTCAGTCCCAATCTGAGCGAGAGAGAGAAAAAAAAAACTCTGTTCAATCTTTCCCACTAAATTACCTTGGCAGATATCAAACAGAGTCCTTCACTGCTGCTGAATGATAATTGTAGCCGGCTGCCTGGACCAATACTCGGGGGTCATCCATGGCAGGGAGCCTGGGCGCCGTGAAGGAATTACTGTTGCCTTTCTCCCCCTCCCTACTCCGTCCTTGCTATGCGTTTCAAACAGAAAAACTTCTCAATGACAACCTACAGTAGAAGAAATTACACTTAGAGGTGTAAAGTGGCATCTCAGAGTAGGAAGCGAGGCTTTGCTGATCCTAAGTTGTCAAGGTTAGAGTTATTTAGTTTAATTAATTTAAGGCAACATTAGTAACTACTTATAATTATGCACGAAAACACCACAGAAACCATGTTGAACCAGACCGTAAAGGTGTTCATTTATTCGGTTGTTGGGCGTTTTGCCATCGGGGTCTTTTGGTGTTTTTCTGTAACAGTTCGCACGGACTCATTTGTATTCCTTTTATGCTGATATCATGCATTCTCATCTTTAAACCTGTCCTTGCTCAAAGAGAACTTCTGAAGCTGTATCACTAGCTTTCACATCTGAGTGTGAGGAGTGTTTTCTTAGTTCCTGTCAGCTGCGTTCTTCAGAGGGATCCTGAGTGGACATAAGTGGATGAAGGTAAAAAGCCAAAGGAATCTTGAGCTTTTACAACGGAGACAAGAGAAGAGTTTTCATTAGCACCAGCTCTCATATAAAGTACTTCCGACTCTAAAATAGGTCACCTGTGCAGAGAATCTTGTCACAGAAAAGTCCAACATGTAATCCGTCTTAAAGTGTATGCCACTCACGCGGTCACCTTTTAGACTCTCTCCCATATTTAGCCAGCTTTAAGTTGAGCGGACAGAATGAAAAGGGACTCATTTCAACGACATAATAGGAAGAGACCCTTTTCTAAATGGCAAAATGAATCCGCGATCGACCGGCCGCACATTAGTGCTCACATATTCAGTGCCGTAACCAAGCCTGAAACCAAATGTCCATACCTGTTACAGATGCAATTTATACACATCAGTGGCTCGGGCCGGCCGCTCAATAGAGAGCTCAGGATCACCTTGTGACATGTAAATGAGGGTCCTTTAGTGTCAGCAGACCAGCAGGGCTAAATGAGCCTTATGATTTTCCATCACCATCCACCTGATTGTGACAGTCCCTATAGAAACCTCAGGGCCTCTGCTGCTGAAAACTCATTACGCCTCCACTGAGACCAATACACTATCGACGTGACATCTCAAGGGCTGCACTGTTTCTCACTGATATTGCGTTGATCCTTTATTCCTCGAGCTTGCTCATAACTTTGATTAATTCATATAATCAATGCACCTTGGTTTGTTTGTTTTGAATGTGTAATTTAAAGCAGAAGTTTGTCAGACTTTCTGGTGCAGTTTCTGACTATACAAACACATCCGTTCTGCTAATGGACTCTTTCTCTATACTGACTTCAACACTTTACATTTCCCACAATGCCTGAGTCTCTATACATCATAATCATTAACTGGAAACAGATGTACATTATAATCAGCATGGCTCTCATGTATTTTATGCATTGCAAAATAGATGACTTTTCAAGTGCTTTTACGCAGGCTGTCCGAACCCATCTGGCACAAGAGCCGCGTAATGACGACTTTCTCTCGCTGTGTAATTCTGCGCGTGGATCAACTCAACATGATAGTTCATACTCATCATTCTAGAGACTGTTTTGCATTTATTATACAAGTAAAATGTATGGTCATTAACACCCTGGAGTGTATGTCCTTGACTTAATTCATTATGTTGATTGATTCTCAGCTAAATTATGAGCTTTCTGCTGTACTCCTGGGGTCGTATTCATGAAACTTCCTAGTACAAAGAGATGCTCCGAGTGAAATCCCTAGAGTTATGATATTTTCTAGGAATGTCCCCTTCACAGTCAAGACTGGATCCTGGTAGATATAAAAGGTATTCATAAAGCATCTTATCTATGCCTTTAAGATAGCTCCTGAGTGAAAAACAGTAGTAGGGAGAGGGCATTAGAGAAAACGCAACGAGGAAAATGACTATAAAATGCACATTTATATACATTTATATATCATGTGTTCATATAATGTGTGTGTAAACCATGACTCCACCAAGGTGTGCTTCTGTGGGCATGCAAGTGTTTAACGGCAGCTCAACAGTAACTTAAACACATCGAACCCGCTCCACCTCCAAATAAATAATCCCCAAATAAACACCCTTACGCAAACAAACAGTCCTAAACACTGCACGCCTCACCATGACAAATTAAAAAAGGGGAAGTGGATTAAGGGTTCTGCGACAGAGAGTGGAAAAACTGAACAAATAACCCGTCAAATACTGTGTCCGCGCTCGGATTACCTCCAGCCCCAGAACTACATCTGCTCTTGATCCAATCAATTTGCTTTCTAATTAAGTCTGAAGGTGAGGCTCTGCACGACAAATCTCCAAACACCTGGCCAATATCAAGTGACACAAAACCAGACGACGCCAAACACGGCGCGGGAACGCTTTATCCCTCCTCTCAGTCTCTGCTGCAGAGGTTAGGGATATTCACCCTCACACCTCAGTTTCATTAGGTTGCTTTGAAAAGACTACCGAATCATTAATAATGCATGGAGGTAATGCTTCCTTTTGAGAGGCGGGAGAAGACTCAATCCATCCTGCTTTCTCTTAAACTTTAAAGACATTCTTTAATTCAGAAGCACAACATGCCCCATCCAGAGCTACAGAACACATTATACAGTGAAGCTGATTCGCCTCCAAGTCACTATTTACCTTTCATCCGTTCCCCCAGGGCCTCTACCATATCTCTCACTTCCATAAAATATTGATCTTTAAATATTTATCCAGCAAACATCCACTGGACCTGACCCGTATTCCCAAGTATATGTGAAATATTCACCTTTAGCTAAATAATTTATAGGGGCATTCATGTTTCAGCAGTTTTGCAATCGCCCAGCCGAGCCGTTTAGACGCGTTTTACTGGAAGGATCGAGCCACTGGGCGATGGCAATTTCTTGACAGCGACAAAGCAGAGCAAGTTTTTTTAATTGGACCTTTGGCTGGGGGACTGGTTGGAGTAGTTGAAATGTCAGAGATACCCTGTACAGAGCTTGGCCAGGTGACCTCCAAGATGTTGACGGGGTAGTTTTTAGTAAGACAGTGTGGTAAAAGGTTGAGGCTGTGTGGGGGGTTTGTTTTGCACTTGTGACCCCTCTCCTCCTCGGTGGAAGTCACATTGATCCACTATCTGCTCCAGTGGCTAGTTAAGACATGGTAATCCCCCCGCCCCCCCCCCAGATCTGCAGCCTCGGCAAAGGTTGCAGTGGCAGCAAATCCTTGTTAAAGCCAAAGGACTCTCAGGATATGGTGTCTGTTGACTTCCTCGTGTAGCCGAGTGCAACAACACTGTAGCCTGTCAATTATTCACGATTGACTCAGAGGTGGAAAAGAATGTAAAAAAGATACAACTCAAGAACATCTGCTGCTTTAACATTTAGCAAAGGTGACACAGAGGGGGGTTAAACAACAATCACATCTGAAACCAGTTTTCAATCAGTTATCAGATCATTGTTTTTTTAAATATCTTATCCAAACCTAACCCTAGGATGGCTTAGCTTCCAACAGCAATACACCAAAGGTACATATATATATATACCTTAATCTTGCCTTAATCTTTTGCCCTTTACAGTTTCTTATTAACTAACAGAGAAGGGAATAAATGAACAAATAGTGGCAAATGAACGCATCTTATCTTTGTTCTTGTAAATATGCAAATGATATACCGTTCTTCTTGCTTCCTGCTGCATTCTTAACTCATGGGAGTGATGCAGATCATGCAAATTGATGATGTGATGGAATTGACATGGTAACACATGGGCTTCAACATATTCCTAGAGATCTCCACGTTGATAACTCAGCTTATTACCACGTTTTCCCATGTGCAATATTTGATTTCTCATTCTTGTGCTTCTATTTCTGTTCTTTCATTCATTCATTTTCAAGTTAATTACTTCTCACACAGAGACCTCCTCCCTCCACCTCTCTCTTCCCCCCCTCTCTGTTTCATCACTCCTTCATTTCCATACTCATTTAGTTATCAGGATCAATTCACTTTCTACGCTGTGCATTAAGGGGGAATCACTAGCCATATTACAGTCTATACAGCCCTATACAGAGTGCATATGCCTCTGTATGAGATTAATCACATAGCCATTTACTGCATTAGAACAAAAGAACATTGTCGCTAAATGCAACGTTCAAAATTCAGATCTATAAGGACCATTCTTTTGCTTCTGCCCATTACTAAAATAGATAGGTTTTTCTGGGAACACCAATCACTCCATACAAATAACCAGGCAAATGTTGCTCATTCATAAGGCCTATCTAGGAATACATGTATAGTCCCTTGTAACAAAATGACACTGGAAAGGACTGAAGGAGTGATTACTGTACATCAGGCCGGTTCATGAATAATTTCCATGAAATGAGTTGTCAGAGGGACAGAAGATAGAGAACTGTCTCTCTCCTGGACCTCAACGGGCATGAAGGAGGAGGTATTACAGACACCCCATGTGTGGAGAGTCAAACGTGTGCGGGAGAATTCAGTGTAAGGTAATTGAAGTGGACACAAGGGCGCTGTCATTAAAGCACGTCATTACACTCCTGCCTGCATCGCCTGATGAGATCACACTGTGGGGCGATGTTGGACTTAATGAAATGCTTATAAAAAAGAGTTATTTTTATATAAATTGTTCTCGATATAAGGGATTGCAAGGCTGGTTAATTAAATGTAGCTCACAAGCTAACCACTAGCATGCTAGTTCGCTTGGTAGCAAGCCCAGATGACTATCAGAATTTGAGGCAACATGTCCAATCAAATGTGAAAGTCTTAGTTGGCTAGCTTAAAAAAATAACATTACATTAATAGGTAGATATTTAAATTGGTCGTTCCAGAAATGTAACCTGTGTCATACATCGCCTGGTTACCAACATACATTGGACATAATGTAATATTTTTGTTAGTGGGTAATGCACCAAAAGTCCCCAAGATGCGAATCCCATTTAAATGTGTCTACTTAACAACCTTAAGGTGTAACCTAAGAGCGAGACTGTCTGTGTCTGACCAGTCCAGATACGGAGCTGCAGCTACACAGCTGAAAACCATTTCAGTCATTTACATTAATGAGTGGAAGACACAGAGAGGGCTGGCTGCCTGTGACAGTTACAACATCTGACACTTCAGTGGAGGATAGGGGGGTTAGTTGGAGCCAGGGTTGGCAGCGATCTCGGGGAACAAGGCGATGCGGAGCTGAGGGAGGCCACCCAACAGAAAGGTCAAGGGAGATGATGAAAAAGACGAAATGAGGAATGGCTCGTCGCCAGGAACTGACAAGACATGAAGACAAGGTGGAGGAGGAGAAGGTCGGGATCTTCCCCTCCGTTTTATCTATCCTTTCATCACAAACACACACACACACACCCTTCTCCCCTTCGACAATTGCCAATTATCAGATATATGCTGACTTGATTCTGTTCACTTAACGCTGTCAGTCACTGCAGACGGGTGGTTAGCTCGTCCATTTATCCAACCGTTTGAGTTGGGGAGGTGGGAGAGAAAGCCCTTCCCACTTTTTCTATCGCCAGGCACATCTTGAGGCCTACCAACTTATAAGCCAACATCAGGGTTGCCAGTTCTTCTGAGGCCAGATCAATCGTCCAAAAGGAGATTTATTTACAGTAAGTGTACATTCAAACACAGACAGCAAACATGTAACCTTACTGAACATGTAAGTTGCTTATAAGTGAATTGTGTTCCGTTGCTTAATACGAGTACCAGAGCCATATAATAGAAGAGTTACGACATCTCCGTTCACTCCAATGGACCAGTTTTTTTACAGCAATGGCGGATCGTGGAGCCGTCAATAGTTCCCCGGAAGTTAGCTTGCCGCTGACTTCCGGGGGACTATTGACTCGAGAGGCTCCACGATCTGCGGCTAGCAGCGCAGTAGAGTTGCAGCGTTCGTGATGGACTTTTAAAGGTAAGAAGACGTTTAAAGATTTATATTGCGGATATTATCAGCACATCTGAGTCAAATTAACATGTGTATTAAAGGATGTTAGTTATCCCATAATCTACTGATTTAGGGAACGTTTACAGATAACAGATTAGGCTAGGATACCGGAACACATCTTGTTAGTGTATATTAGTAACCTACTGTATGGCAGCTGGAGGGGCAGGGATGTTACAGGTGGAGGAGCAGGGATGTTGGCTGGGTGCTGGCAGGTGGAGGGGCAGTGATGTTACAGGTGGAGGAGCAGGGATGTTGGCTGGGTGCTTACAGGTGGAGGGGCAGTGATGTTACAGGTGGAGGAGCAGGGATGTTGGCTGGGTGCTGGCAGGTGGAGGGGCAGTGATGTTACAGGTGGAGGGGCAGATTTAAATTCATATCACATCCATTACTGATGCCATTTGTCATACTTTGTTAAACTCACAAATAATAAAGTTCCATAACTTCAGTTGGAAACAAAGACCACACCTTATCTCCCAAGGCAATTTCCCATCCAATAGGTGTGCTATATAGGTGTGTATAACCCTTTCTCCTGTCTGTTTCTCCCTCGTTCAGCACAAGAACCAGAGGGGGATTCAATAGAGCCTGAATACCTGCACTGAGACCCTCACCCTGCACCCTGAGTCTCAACTCTCAGAGTTTTTCAAGCCTTTCCCTGTTATTTGTATTAAACCAAACATTAAGCTTCCCAATGGTGTGGTCTTCGTTTTGTGAAAAAGTGCAAATGCAGTGTTTGAATATGATTACCTCACATATTTTGTTGCGGCTGTCTGTTTTGATTGTTAAATTGCTCCTGCTGACTTGAGCTAGCCATTTTTTCCTCCTCTCTGTGTCAGTGGGGAAGCCGTACATTCTCATTCTTCTTTTTCGGAACGATTGGAGCATCCCCAGGCAGCACAGCAAACCATGGTGGAGACTATATGCCAGGACAACACGGAGGAAAAGGCACATACAAACTGCATGACATGCTATTCAATGTTTATTGAATTCCATGTATTTACAATGGATGTTCCTAAAACAACACATTTAACGTCATAATCATGTTGCTGCTTGTCCATTGATAGTCACCTGTTGGTCTCCTGTCCTTTCTGAAAGTCATAAAGATTACATTAGTCATTTAGATTACTTATGTCCTCAAGTACCATGGGATTACTGAAACCACCATGAATTAAAAAAATGGTAGAAATGAATCTAATCTAAATGTTGAAGCATTCCTTGCCATCCCCTCCCTCTAAATATATCAATAAACATTAGGAAGTGATGCTCCTGACTACCATACCTGTTTAAGAAGATAATATTTGTTTTAAATCATTCAAAGCAATACACAACAGCAACAGGCTCTTTAACCAAGGCAACGTTAGCCTAACATGTACAGTATATGTTAACAAGTAAGCTAGCTGTTCACACTATTCCTAATATTATCCATAAATATTAGCAGATTCTATTTTATTTTTAAAACATATTGATGTAAATACATACACATATCGGTATGTTGTATAAATATTGCAAATCAAGACCTTTATTCACTACTTATTACCAAAAATCGTAGTTCCATCTCCGGTAATCATGCATTCAAATGTCCCGCCACGAACTTCCGGGGAACTATTGACTCTCCCTGAACCACGTGACGATCAAGCATTTTGGACTTCCGCTGTAGTAACTCTTCTATCTATATGGCCAGCTAATGATATGACTACCTGCTTATTAAAAGACACCTAAACAATAAGCGTCGCTATGCAACCGGGTGAGGCCACAAAGCAGCATTATGCATTTGTTTACATGCCCACCGGAACCCCGAGGCATTACCAACAGATCAACGCACAATCAACCCATACAGGACATCTCTTTCTCCACATTAAGTGTTAGACATTAGAATTGACTATTTTTGTCTGTCACATACTCTTCTTGTCTGTCACATAAGTGGCGCAAATGATGCGGTGGAAAATTATTTTGACCGGAGAGATTTAGATTTGCCGGTCTTCAGCATGTTTTACCGGTCATAGTCCGTTAATTACCGGCTAACGGGAACTCTGACGAGTACAAAGAGACACTTCAAAGATGGCTTTTTATCAGTGTTCTCTAAATTTGCCAGACTTTAGATGAAGAATTAACAGAAAGTTCAAACTGGATTCAGCAGAGCCACAGATTCTTCATTTCTATTCCTTGCATTTCCCTCCCTTGCCCTGAAGAAGCCTGCAGCGTGTAGCCTGGAGCAGAGATGAGCAGCGGGCTTCAGAGGTCTGCTACTCACTTCTTTCTCACTTTTTGACATAGTAGTCTTCTGACCCAACTGACATCACTTTAAACACAACTGCTTTTGAATTCTTCACCTATGAAGTAGTCCTTCCCACTTATGCAGTGGTGATGCACAACAACTGTAAACAAAATTGTTAGAGTGGAAAATTGAATCCAGGTAAACCAAAAAGCAAAGTAAATCATGAATATCAATATATATCCCCCAGCTCCAGCCTAGTTTCAATGACATGAAATTAGGTTTTCTGGATACCTACATCTCCAAATGAATTTAGGAAATGTGTATCAAGTAATAAGACTAAGAGTCTACAGACATGTGAGTGTAAGGACATGAACATCTTGACAAATGTCATGGCAATAGCTGTCAAGACACTTAAATAATACATTAAATGAAACATAAATGTCAATATGATAGTGGCACTGGAATGAATCCTAGAAGTCCTTCATCATCAGGGAACCATTAACGTCTCAACCAACAGATCCCAATCCATCAAGGAGGTGTAGAGATATCCAAACTTTGAGCTGCTTGGTTAGGGTTAAAGTAATAATCAGGGGTTTTATGAATACCACAAATACTGTACATACATGCTGCTACACTGTGAATGATTGCACCTTATCTTTGAATACACAGTCAGAATAACAGTGTACAGTGACCTGTCTCCCCCAGCGTTTAGCTATCCTATCTCTGCCATCAACCTGCCATCTAGATCCAGCCCGTTGGAAGCACTGCAGAATGATAATCAATCATTGGAGCTGATGTTGCTCAAAAACCATTTTTGTTGATTAATGTTTGTCCACGGCTGGCGGAGAGAGGTGTGTAATTCACAGAAACTCAGATGCCATTAAAATGTGCTCCTGCACTGTTTGCCTCATTGTGGATTAGGTTGTTGCCATGGTCACGCGGAGAGCCATAATGACAAGTTTAAAAGGTTGACCGTCATCAACTCAGACAGCCGTGTGCATGTTCAGCAGAGCAGCAGCTCTGCTCTCTGCTTCCACTAACACCCGCTTTAGAGACAATGCTACTATTATGTTGCTTGTGTTAAATGTCCCTTTGTAGATTGACAAACTCGGCTTTAAGTCACTTCATCGCATCTGTCAACATCATTTTGATCCATCTCAAATTCAAAGTTGTACTCCATTTTTGTGCCTTGGGATCTAGTGTATAATTAAGAGTCAAACTCCACTCCCTTATCATAGAACATTGCTGCGTCTGAAACTCTATTAGATATCAATATGATGGATGTCTTTGTAAATTCAGAAGCATAATCCATCACGGGGCACTGCAGGTGTCTCGACAAACAGCTTCCCGTTGCTTTGAAGCAATCCCTTTGCTATTCCGCAGCAGGTCTCAGGTCAAGCAGTGTTTGGATTGCAAATAGCTGAGAACTAACAATAAAGTCTGTGCCGAGACTGTCTGATGAAGACGTTTTAACTTTTCTTCCCTTTTATCAATTCTCCTCCAGGCGCCTGACAAATGGTCCGTGACATTACTGCTCCCCGGACAGAAAACAGTAAATGGAAATGACCCAAAAGGTAAACACATATTTTATTTTCAGTCCTGTTAATAGCTTCTCAAATGTCTGACACATTCCAGGACTTAATATATGGCCATTTGTTTGCAACAGTGTCCATTTTTGAGCCCATATCACCCTAGACAACATATTTGCATTAGCAAAACAGATAAGAGGAGATGCATTTGGACATTACAAGGGGTGAGTTTCTCATAAGAGCCATTGCTCAGTTTCCATACTGCCACATCAACACAAGAAACATATTGATTGTACAAAAAGCATAATACAAAACATAAAACTATTAAAATCAAACAAGTATTTGATTTGTTTTCCATACAATATCTGCTCCTAGAAAGTATTTAAATGCTAAACTCAAAGTCTATTTGTACAAAGACTGTACCAATATTTGTTTTGATCTTCTTTCCTCTGTGTCATTTTGTCTGTGCCATCCAATATATAGATATATTCCAAGCACTACACTGTTGTCAAGGCAACGAGTAAAGCAATCATTTGCATTCAAAGCACTGCACGTGTTTGTACAAGTAGTCCGGGACAATAAGGCAATAATAGACAGAGATGGACTCTTGACATGCCGGCACACAAACACTCCTCTCATATATCGCTTGCTGTCGACTCGATTATATTAGCCACCTGTTGCTGCCTGGCACTTTGACAGCGGCTCCCCATGAAACGACTACTCATATAAACCACGTGTCACCTGGCCCGGCGGAGAGAAACGGGAATTACGGAGATTATTTCTGAAGATCAATCACGCAGTCTGTTGCTGTTTTTCTTCACAGCCTCCTCTCCTTGTCACTCTGAGCTGCTTTATTGTATTTGTGATTCAAAAATGATCAACCACCAAATGTCACTGAATGTTAATTTGGGCTCACGGTGACACCAGGCTGTGATAATCATCATCCAGGCGACATATAAGCAAAACAGTCATCGCCATACGTGACGAGACCACCCAGATCACGCGCCCTGTAATTATCTATGCACATAGGTCGGAGTATTCTGCATAGAAGATGTCAGGTGGAGTAATTGTGGCGACTGCTTCAGATCTTCCTGGCGGTGCAGAGGGACGAGTATACTCCGACTGTAGGCTTATTATTCCTGCTGGTGAACGCAGAGCCCACTCCTCGGCATCCCAGTGGGACTAATTTACCGCTGCGTCATTTACACTGCGGCTCCCCCCCCTAGACAGCAGGCTCTAACCAGCTTATGGCGGGGGCGTCTGTGCACTCCGCCACTGAGCCGGCCCGATCAATGATTGATTGGCGGATTGATTGATTATGATTCATGTGTTTGCCCACTGCGTTTCAGGCCCAGTGTGTCTGTGATAGCTGGCAGCTCATTTGTTAACATTAGAGCCTGCGTCAGGGTAAAGCTACTTTGCATTTTAAGCGGATAGCTGTTGCCAGCTCATATCAACAGTGACTGCTTGGTGCTTCCATGTTATGTCCCCAAATTCACTCTTGGTGGGCCACTGCTGAGTGGAAGTGTTCTAATATGATTTTGTTTAAATCATGACAAATATCAAACAGCTGTACCAAAGCCTATGAGGAAATCTCAGCTTACATTTTGGTTTCAAATTCAGGGTAGAATATTCACTATCCTTCTAAAATTGCATATATTCCAACAACGTTTTGTGGATTTGAGTTTTGTCTGTACACACAACATGAGTTTATACAGTAGATATGAAGCAACCACTTCTTTCTGCAGATAGATGCTGACTATTTTAGCCACAGAATGGGAGCATGTTGGAGTGCCTTCACCTGTCCCATGCACCTGTCCATGCACTTTGTTTAACACAGACAGTTTTATCTCAGAGCTTGTATGGATGAAAATGAAAATTGAAAATTCTCTGAATTGTTGGACTATTTTTACAAACATAACTTGTTTTCAGGGCAAGGATAAATCTATCAAAGGAAGTGCAATTCCAGAGTTCTGTCAACCCATCAAAATGAGTTCAGATCCAGAGTGTTTGTCTAAGACCTTTGGGTTTTTGGTAACATCTTGTCGAAGATCTTGACTATTCTCAACCCTGGATAGACAAATCCTATCAAATAGAGAGCAAGGGGCAACGAAAGGAAAACGGAGACTAACTGGAATCCGACCCATCATTGATTGAGGTTAAAGGATGTGAGCTATGGACATACATCAGTGGTCTTTGATAGGATGGCTGCAGACCATGCTAAGGTCAGGTCTATAGGTCATCAACTCTGACAGCCTCAGTGCCCTGATATCTGACCTTTCAAGTCCTCTGCATAGCCTTCTCTTTAATTGTTGGAGTGAACTTTGAGCAGATTCATTACTCCAGCGCCTCGGCCCTGTGGAGCATCACACGGCCAGATTATGCTCAGCTCACAAAACTCAAACCATGCATTGTTAATGTGGAAATTCTGAGAAACACGTCCCCACTGCAGGTACTTTCATGTCTTTTGCCCTTGCAGAACTTCTGAGTACATGTCAAACCATGACTGATCATGTAATCAGGACTTAAATAGAAGCCGATCTGAAGAGGGGATGGAGTTCAGGTGTGGCAGGGCTGATGGGGAACAGGTGGAACTAATAAGGCCAGGATAGTGAATCAAAAAAGGCCGGAAAACCCACAGACAAGAAGTAAAAACAAGCATTTGTTGTTTGTTGTTAGGAGAACACCAACCCTTCATCTTACTTGGAGCAAAATCCAACAAACAAACCCTGCTCCTGACTCAGTGCTGGGGGAGTGTTGGGGATGACATGTGAATTGTGTGTGTGACATTCCCTGTGCGTGAGTAGGATGTGTCGCTCTGACAGGCGAGGTGTTGATGAGGACATGACAGTGCGGCAATTAGCACATGACCCGAGCCTTTAATGACTCTGCCATGTGTCTGTGTGCAGGGTATGGAGGCTTTTAATGAACATCGTTTGGAAATGCAGGCTATAAAAAACATTTGGAGCTTTTCCAAAATAGCCTACAGAATGTGAAAGTTGGAAACACACCGTCTTGACAGGTGACCTTTACTTGACTTTCTTAGTTTTCATATTAAGGTTTCTGCCTTTGGAAGCTTTGCCTCACTCTCATTTAATTTAAAAGAATGAAAGGAACAACAGTACCTGGTGCTGCTAGTACTAATTCCCCTTGTCTCCCAAAATGTCTTCCCTCTGGAGTCGTGTTTTGTAGCAGCTCCAACAGTCTCCCGCAGGTGCCTCCAATTCACGCTAATGAGTCAGTCAACACCAATCAAAAGGTGACATCAGTTCTGACCCTGCCTGCTCCTACCTGCTTAGACCACGCCCCTGTCTGCTCAAACAGTGAGTGACATCAGGTGTGCTTGATTAGCTCCTATCACAGTGGTATCAAGTAAAAAATCTCCAAAATACAATTACACTAAACATAAAATGAGATACATTTCGGGTTTGAATGTCATTGGTTCTACCTCTTTTAGGAGCTAAGAAGGAACATTTAGCTTGTCAGTAGAATGTGTCAAACATTTGTTATTTCCCTCAAGGTTTTCCAGTTTGTCGTGTTACATGGCCCCATGACCAGCTTCTATCATAACCCATACATGCTCCTATAACTCTAAGTCATGCCATGTATTCCCCCCTGCAGCTTACCCCAATAAAACCCTAAATAGGAGTCAACATTTGTACTTTCTTCAGCTATTCTCTGCTTGTTTCTGTGGCATTAAAGTCAATGCAAGACTTTGAAATTGGATTATCATGGTATTTGCTTGACTATAACCAGAGCCAGCTTAACAGTGGCATAAACCAAGTCGACTTATAGGATCAACAACTTAGTGAATTTCGCAACAAATAGGAAAATAATACAACCCACACGGTTTGTATATGATAAGACTTCTTAACAGCAGTGAGGAAAAATAAAAGCTCAGTGTACTGTAGTGTCGTTGATGAAGCTTAAACCCATGTAGGGTGTCATTTAAATCACTTTCCAAGAGCAATGCTATTCATTTCTTTGCAAAAGTATATCTTGTTCCAAATTCCA
The DNA here is from genome assembly GCF_902827165.1 of Trematomus bernacchii. NCBI lineage: Eukaryota > Metazoa > Chordata > Actinopteri > Perciformes > Nototheniidae > Trematomus > Trematomus bernacchii. Next base: position 3,100,363 of record NW_022987821.1, on the reverse strand, counting down.
TGGTAGGAGGTTAGATTGAGACTTACGGGAAAAACAGATATTGTTCTCTTTTCACAGCCTTTAGGAGTACTCATTACAGAATTGTCTAAACTCCGCCTACAGAACTCTTTGGTTGTGTCTCAAAACTTGTGATTTATGTTCCAAGCTGGCAAAAACAACTCACGGTCTGCTGTGTTTGTGCCGCAGACACGTTGACAGGACTACATCTGTGTCTGCCGTAAAGAGGCATGGAAGGATGAGAGACCTCTGTCATCCCACGGTATTAAAACAACCTGCAGGGGAGGAAGGCCATGATTACATTTGTTAGTCTGAGACAGACCCTTTGCGTTTTGCGAGTAACCCAATTTGGTGTGTGTCTGCCGGGGTCGGAGGAAGCACTGCTCCCTGAGCCGCTGCCGTCCAGCCGCCCGCCATAAATCATCTGAGCTGTTTCATCTGGAGACGCAGCGGCAGGGCAAAATATCATCTAGCACTGACCTCCCTGTCCTCCAGGCTGTGGCTCCATCAGAGGGAGACACACTGCCTCCTGGTTACCACAGGCTGCACAATAGAGAGCTGGAGCTGTGATATTCCTTACTGGTCCCCATCTAGCATATGATGAACAGCAATGTTAAGGGAGTAGAACTGAACATAACAAGGACCTAATGTGCACATGTTACATTGCTGTTAATGTCCAATCAATGTGAGTATAATTTTCATGGATCAGCTGATAAGTAGTATGGGTTTTTAGTCTGTTAAACACATGTAATTAATTCTAAATCAAATCAAACTTTGTTCTTAGAGCACTTTTCATACACAAAAGCCAACACAAGACATAAATAAAAACAATGCTACGCCCCCTTTCCAGGTAATTAATCACAAGCCTAATTCCTTTTTCCCAAAGTTTTTCATTTGTTTTCTATGATTTTGTGCTATAAATTAAATTAGTAAGCCTTTTTGTTTGGTTACTGTAATTGTAAATATGCAAATCACGCGTTATTGGCAAGCAAGCTGTTGGGAAATGAAATGAAACTGTTCAAAGTGAACATTTTTACAGAACATGTTAATTCTCCTGCAACATTTCCTCATTATGTTTAAAGCCACTTAATCTGTTTGACATACATTTAATCCAAAAGACATGAGCCGATGCACATTTGCTGCATCTGACTGTGATTCATAAATAAACATGGATTCCTTTTGAGACTGTTAAATGATTGGTATGTTAATGTGCTATGCAGTATTATTTAACACTGTCAGTGTGTGTAAAACTTTAATCAGGATAGAGGGTATTTACCTTTCATCTGAGATGGAATCATTTCTCAGTATTGTTTTGGTATTTCTGTATAGTATCACAGAGGGGGCGTAAATATGTAATTTCAATAATCCAACTCCAAGGAAGGTAATGAAATATGGACCCTCTGAAGGTTTAATTAAATGTAGTTTAGATGGTTGACAGGTAAACATTTAAAATATTGAGCCCGAGCGTTTTTACATCCTCCTCCAGAGGCTTCACTGCTGAATGCCGTGTGCGTTAGTTGGCACTACCAACATGAATCTCTGCTGGTACCTCAAAAACACACTTAGACTGAGAATGCTTTACAATAAAACATTCTGAAACCCACTTGTGAGTTTGGATGGGATCCACTGTGCAACAAGTTAGCACACAAGATGGCTGCACATCTGCTCAGCACTCCCACAGCCAGCAGTGTAATTACAGTGTATCAACCATCCAACCCAAAGCAGACTTTCTGAAATCTTCCCTCTCCCATTGTCTATTTAAAACATTTTAATTGAATGGGATCCGTGTGATGTTGTGATGAGACAAAGTGCAGAGAAATGAGGACATTGGAGCAGGCCAGCTGCTTCCCCAGCCTACAGCACGAGTCCATCCAGGATCACCAGTGAAGCAAACTGCATATTTTACAATTGAATTCAGCACAAAGGAATTGATGGAACAGGCCATTAGCTATCATGTAACCTCAGAATCTCAGGAACCTGTAGTACGGATCATGAAACCCCTACTCAAAATTACTACACCGCCGCCTCCTAAAAAATATGTTCACGTAATTTCAATTAGAGGAAATGTAACGTATAACTGGATTCAGCTAAGTGCTAAAGTTGTTATACACTGCAGGAAGAGTGTACTGAATGGTTTAGCATGCTTCCAAAAAGCTACTTAGTACAAATGCCGTTCTACCCTGAAAGGAAAGTGCTCATATCAGTTCTGAATGACCTTTCAGTCTTCCCTTTAAGACATAACTGCAGAAGCATTGGTTGCAAAACATTGATGGATAATGGTTGAATGTAATATAAAGTGATTTGTAGTTAAAAAAAAAAGGCTAAAAACGAAAGTGACAACCCAAGAAAAATGAAAGCATCGGTCGTTTCAGCAAATGCCCGGTAACAAGATACAGTTATGTTTTAGTGACAAAGCCCTTAAGCTATAGTACGAGTTATGAGTCTTTGCAGCAGTTTCTGAAAAGCAAATGACCGATTGTTGGGTCAAGTAAGACAATAGTTCAACAGACAATGTTTTATCCTCTAATTTGGGAGACAATCTGAAATCTTTTTTTTCGGCTAAATATAATACAGCTGCTACTGTTGGTCTGCTCTGCATGTGCGCTTCACTTGAAAGCATGCACCATATTGGGCAAAATGCAATGAGAGTGTTGGCATTGGTGGATCAATAGGGGAGCATGGCTCAATTTGACTCTGGGACCACCTGCTGTGTTAATGCAGCCCTGAATAAATGGCAATAACCTGCTGTCAATGTCCCCCTGTTGGCTTGATGGTCCCCTGCTGGGGAGTGTACCAACACCGAAAATGCAAAAGACTAGCTGGCAAAATTCCCATAATCCTTTGCTATCATACCAGACTCATTAACATGGACAACAAGTAATGTCTAGAATTCCCCTGGTCAGGAAAACTATAGAGGAGGCTGAACGTGAACATTTTCCAAATAAACTGTTAGGGGATTTCTGGAGGCCATTACTGCAACACAGGCTTTTCACCACTTAACTGCATATATATTGACTCTGAAGATTTCATATGCATCTATCAAGGCTCCAGCTACCCAGGGAGGGGAATGTAATCAACTGGCTTCGCCGCTGAGGTATTTACCTGCATTTTAATTCCTGTTTGCAGGTTCTGACTGAGAAACACATAGAAACACCTCACAACTCTTACAGCAAAGCACACCCACATACACGAAAAACCCCTCACCCCTGCCCACTCCCATTTGGTGCACTACCTTGTCACCGTGGCGATCGATACGCCTCGGTAATGGCTGCCTGGAGAGCGGTGCGCTTGAATGACAGCTCCGGTACCGGTGCTGAGTGATGGAGCACTGTTGCCAGCTTAATTAACTTCCAGTCGAGTCTCCAGTATTCACATTCCCCCCCCCACCTCCCTGCCATTCTCCCTGCATCACCCCTCACTCAGCCCACTACCTCCACCTCCACCTCCGCCTCCACCCCATTACCCTAAGCATAAACAACATGCCAATTAAAAGGGAGCCTGCACAATCACGCCGCTTTGTTTGCACCACAAGTCTGAAAATAAATATTCATCCCACTACGTATAAGGCTTGTTTGCTGGATCATATATTATGGATCAAACTATTTCTGCCAACGAAAGAAAGTTTTCCACGTCACGTCATTTCACTTTACTTATCGGGGGGCTTTGCAAATGTCACAGTGGATGGTATGGAGACATCCACCGCGCCTCAGTAACTGCAGATTACTATTAAAGATTTCAATTTTCCCCCTGTCACTTCAGTTTTAAGTCAAAAGCTAATTTGCTTGGCTTGTTGCAAAGGGGATCGATAGATTGAATAGTGAGAAGAGGGGAGGGGGGGGGGGAGTTCAAGACAGTTTTACTGAATCCAGGAGGCTTGGAGTATCAGGGGAGGCTCGGCAAAACTCTTTGCTATTCAGCTCAGAAGTCGTGTTTTCCCTTACGGAGCAAAACAGCAAATCACAAAAGCCCAAATAGTCAGGAAATGTAGCTTAGCTGGCAGAGTCCAAACTGTTTGCAGATGCAATTCAATGTTTCAAAAAGTTTCAAGCGCTAGATTGCCGGTATTGATCGAGTCAAACTCAATAAGAACCACACAGCTGCAACGGGAGTAAGTCGACCTGCTTTGAAAGGAGGATTACCACTGAATCATGGGAAAGAAAACATTGCACCTGAACAATCTTCCACACATTCTTCATATTTTCCTTTTCTATGATTTCCCATTGTGTTATAATGTGAAACCTCTCATGTTTGTTTGAGATATTTTTTTTGGTCTTTTCCTTTTCTCTGTACTGTATCCCTAGATACCTACATTTCTGTTTCTTCCAAAAAAAATTGTTTAATTAGAAAAAAAGTATTGTGTTGGGAATCACTCTATTTCATGAATCCAAAGTATCTCCCTAGAGACATGAGAAGAACACAAGACATACCCATGCCGCTTGGCTAGGGTTAGGGTTAGGGTTAGGGTTGATGTATCCTGCATTATCGACTGACAGGCGGATATTAAATCACATTTTCAAACACAATGCACACAACCAACCAATCCATGTTTTTTTTTCTCTTTTTTTAGAAAATACTGTGATATTTTATTAAAAATGTTGCAGAAAAAGTTTATACAGGTGTCCAGCCAGAAATATCTCTATTATCACTTAAGGCAAAAACCGCAAACAGAAATTAGACAAACTAAGAATGTTTAAACTCTACATTAAAACCATTGTTATCTTGACTGGTTTAGGGACCAAATGGCAAGAATATATCTTTTATAGAATTTACAAATGTAGCTTAAAATCTTCTGGATGTACTTCCATTTTTTTGTAGTAGGATGCAAAAACGGAAAGAGATTTAATGGTTACTTTTGTTGTAATTTCATGATAATAATATCTTTAATATTTACACTCATTCACTTGCTTTTGTAACCCAAAAAAATCACAAGCCTGGCACAATACTTTACATATTGCTAGCATATGACATTTTGAAATATCTAACATATATTTCTTTACAAACATATCCAACTAATATTGATACAAAAAAACACTGCCTTTTTTAGTTCTAAATAATACATTGCTGGTCACATCGTAAGCTCAGGCAGTGCTGAGATTGCAAGACAGAAAAAAAGCCCACAAAGAAAACTATTGGAAACATAACAGGATGACAGCAGGTGATGGGATTAAGTCAGTCCTCTTTCTCAGACGGGGAACGTGTCTGAAAATGGAGAGTAAAGCTCTTCCTGGACATGCAATGTGTAAAGAATGGAAACGAAGCGAAAGCAGGAAACAGTATTGCATGTGATGACCGGCACACGGTGCAACTCTCCGAGGATGGGATTGTGTTCGCATTTTGGTCGTTCTGTGGAAAAAAAAAACAATGGGTTGTGATCGAAAAAAGAATGATGAATGTTCCAATATATTTACACGCACCGTAACAGAAAGCACAAGCTTGAAAAACCCAAAAGATCTCAGCCAAAATAAATAATTAAGAAGCTCTTAACATATTTTTTTGCGTTTTTTAGATTTTTAAATTTCAACGCACAACTATATACCTTTTTCTGTCTTTCTTTCTTTCTTTTTTTTACAAAGTTTTCATAAATACATTTCAGGCTGGGGTGTAGAATTCTGTGCCCAAGTCAGGTGTCATGAAAAGATGATGTCTCAATTGATGCTTTTCAACAGCGGTCTTCCTGTTGTGTATTTATGGCACAAAAGCCCCTGTCAAACTGAAACTGTTCACTTTTTCCTGTAAGAATATTAATAGTCATCCCCTGGTTGCCTTTTCTTTTGGTAAAATTCCTCGAAAACCTTCCATGAAGCTGAGCTCCAAGTAGTTATTACTGTCGTAACATTCACTTTATGAGTTCATGATCAATTAATACTGTATATGCTTTTCGAGAAGGCATGGTAGCAAAATAACATCTGCTAAGTCTGTGCTTCACACTGGCAGCCACTCATATTAGCCTGGCGAGGTCAGTGGCCGATCCACAGGGTCTCCAACACCCTCCGTCTGGTGGAGCTATACCCGCGTGGTGGAGTGGCCGTGGGGCAGGTTGGTACTGTTCTGGCTGCCACCAAAAGGATTGAAGTTGTGCAGAGGCTGCATGCCAGCCAGCGAGTTTGGGATCATGGTGATGGTGCTGGGCGTCATCAGGGGTATGTCGTCGGGGGAGCGGCGCAGGGTGAGGGTGTAGTCGGGGGGGCAGTTGAGGTGCTCGTGGGTCTGCATCGACTCGCACTCGTGGTGGTGCTCGAGCTCCAGCTGCTGCTGCTTCATCTGCAGGGACATGAGCTCCTCGCTCTGCAGGTGGGCCACGTCGTTGGTGGTGGAGGGCGTGTTGGTGGGGGCGGAGTTTCGCTGCGGGGTGGGGACGCGCCGGTTGGAGTCGTGTCGCCGCTTGTCTTTCTTGTAGTAGAGCGCAGCGAAGGCGAGGATGTTGAGGAAGAGCAGCGAGGCTCCGACCGCGATGGTGACGCTGAGCTCGGTGGAGTAGTCCCTCTTGGTCTCGATCACCACCGCCGACTCGTCCGTCAGGTCGCCACTCTTGCGCTGGTCTGTGGTCTGTTTGGTGTTGGCGGACGGGTCCCCCGGATGGCGGGTGGTGGACGGCCAGTTGTTTTTGCCAGGGAATCGTTTGGTGTAAGGGTAAGGGGTGGTGTCCTGCGGAGGTATTTTGGTGGTGGTGGATACGTATTGAAAGAATTCATTGATGTTGTGGAGATGCGGGACTAGTTCCAACCAGAAAGCCACCTTGGTGGCACGGTAGTGGTCACGGACTCGAGGTTTGAGACCAATGTGAAGGTAGAGCTGGTCTTTGGGGTTGTACTTGGTCCAGGCTACCTCTTCAAAACGGTTGGGTTTTGTGTGGATGAACTTTGTATCCTGTGGAACTGGTTGGTTTGGATCCCTGAAAGAGGAGAAGAGATGATAATCAACGAGATGTAACCAAATAATTCTTCAAATGTATCGTGGTGGAAAATGAATGTCGTTCCTCACAGCTAAATACTTCATTCACCTTCATCACAATTTAAAACACAATTACCATATTTATGTGACTTTTTTTTCAGTTTCAAGCAGCATGATGATATCCTTAAATAATGCAACATTAGATTCACTTAGCACTAATTTGTGACACTTTCAGATGAGTCATTACTCGAAAAGTCAAAGCCTTTCCTTTTTTTCTGCTCCCGCTGTCAAAGCTAATGCGTTTTGAGGTGAATTTGAATGCACAAAGATGTTTTCTATGTCCTTCATTCACCGATGACACATTTTGAGGTCTGTTGTGACATTTTTTTAATATTCATTCTCACCCTGGCTGTTATATTCTGTTGTTTGGAATAGGGCCGCCTCTCTTGTGACTTTGTGGGAGCGGTTTCATTAACTTTGAAGATGTGAGGGGGAGTGAAGGCTAGACAAAAACCTTAGATCCAACACACTGGAGTGTTTGTGTATCTTTGTGTGTGTGTGTTTGAGGTTTATATCTAAAAAAGAGGATGAACTCATCATGAGTCATGCATTGCATTATGGGGGCCACCAAAGAACACTGATGAACTCAGTAAGAGCAACACACAGTGTGGGTGTGTTTGTGTTGACTGGAAGGAATGGAAAACATCTTGACCTCGGAAACGGGGACACTAAAAAGTGTTGCACACAGCTGTGCCTGGAGCACTTGAATGTATATTTGTATGATCAAATGAAAATGTCTCTCAAAAGTGACAAGTACAGTGAGTAATACAAAGCTCACATTATTACTCTCAGCTTTCACACAATGTTTGTCCAGCTGTACATCCTGTACTTTTTAATAATGTGGAACTGCTCGGCTCAAACATCTCTTTAAGCCTTACGTTTGAAAAGGATTTTATGTGAGGCCGGAACATATATCAGGCAAAGTTCAAATCCAACCATGGATTATTTTTTAGTAAAACAATATCAGAGGAATCAGCCAATCACAGGTAAGACTCGTGCATCACAGCTGATGCCTGTAGTCTGTTTGTGATTATGCAATATATATATATTTTTTCACTTTTTTTCTACAGGCCCACTGCTTGCCTTAGTGGATGATTATGCTCAGCCTCTTCTATATTCCACCATTTATGCCAATTTGTCAGTATGTCAGCTAGCTTCAATGAGCCTGAGACCCAATCACAGGCCAACGTCCGACTAACATTTAGGCCAAATCAGGCCAGCATCTAGCCATACATCCAACATCCTGCCAACATCCTGCCAACATCCACCCAGGTTTCTGAGTCTATGCTACCTCATCTTCATTACTCTCCCCACTCCCTGCTGTGCTGAGCTTGCTGTTTCCCTGTGGGGAGTAACAAAGTCGGAGCCAATGATCTGCCTAATTAATGTCAGTTAACAGCTAATGCACTGAGCAACAGTGTGTTTTACAACAAGATGCTTGTATTATTTCTTCCTTCAAGACCCTCAGGAAGAAAGTAAGTGAGCTTCTTGAACTTCCTGTTTAAATCTGCCTTACCTATCAAGCCTGCCGGTTATCAATTACGTAACCAGGAATTCACCCTTATTGAATCTTTTACTCAATTGCAACTACCAGTACCAAACAGTAAAATATGTAATTTTGTAGATAAGTACAGTATTTGAGTAAAAGTACTCAACTACTGTAGATAGATACATTGCACAAAGGAAAAAAAGAGGCAACATTGTCACTCACATTCTGTTGTGATAGTCTATTTTGGGAGTATAGACCCCAGGAAGAACAGTTGTTGCCAAGGTAACAACATTAGGGGATCTTTTACACACAGCTCCACCTGTGCCTTAGCCTGATTTGCTTTTCTCATTAAAAAGGCTGGACTCAGCCATAAGGCGAGGTCTGCCCTCCAACTGGTGTCTGCATATGGAACTATACATAAGGCCCTGCTAACATGTGTCATCTCAGCGCTCACATATGCTGGAACAATATGCCACTACTCTACCACTGAATTTGCTCGGAAAACGCCCGGGGCCTTCCATGCTCATTGAACGGCAAATTGCATATTTCGCTCGCATATGTTTCCATAAAGCAATCTGTGGTTAATGATAGTTACTGCTTGCCATAGGTTGCGTTACTCAATATGCACTCCTCTCAGTCTGACAGGTGTATGAAAACAGAACATTCACAGTTGCACTATGTGTCAGCAGAGTGCCAGAGCAGATGCTTTCATGTACTTTGGAGGAGCTGTAATGGATTCATTGATACGCTGTACTGTCTGACACCAGTGAGAAAATCAGCGTGTATGAAGTGTTGATTAAACATACATGAAATGGCAGTGCTTTTCAATCTATGGGCTTTTATTTTCCTTGCATTATCAATCATTTTAATTTACATTATTGTCTATAAATGACATACCGTGTCTGACAGCCATAGCGAGTTTTCAGATCCTAAAAGGAATATCCTTTAATGGCTAACCAAGAATCCAAAAACCTTTTATGTATTTACCATAACCCTTAAAACACAATCATATGAGGAAAAGATGAGTGCAAACATCTCACTTTTGTGAGGATTTTGTACATAAGAAATTATTTAATGAATAAAACCATTAATTAGATGCCAAAAATCAAAACAGCCGATTTTTTAGACTAATAGTCCCTAGAAGGTATGTCACAAAATCAGAAATGTAGTAGTCCACATTAATACCATGTTCAATTCCAAGATTTGAAATCCCTGTGTTTTATCTTATAGTTTAGCAGATACAAGAGGCTCTCCCAGTGTGTTTGCATGTGTGTGTGTGTGTGTGTGTGTGCGTGCGTGTGTGTGGTGTGTGTGAGTAGTGACATCACATAATCGTAGTCATGCTTTTATTGTTGTTAATCCCACTGTTCATGAGCCTTTAACATCCTCTTAAGCTCTACATATAGCACGGTTATCGGTGGGACCATTTGTTGTATTTACTGCTATAGAAGAGACATACATCTGTTTACTGCAGATGTGTGTGTTGTACTGTATGTGCGTATGAAGAGCCAGAGAAGTCAACTTTCACATCCACGAGACATATACAAGCTATACTGTGACTGTTTAAGCTGCAGGCTTGTATTATTTATCTGCAGAGTACATGTGCAGGGTTTCAGTTGCTATTGTTATAATTCTCCCTTTAAAACTAAACTCAAATATCCCACCATTGCAACCTCCATGCCCCCAACTGTCCCTATAAAATCAGGGCAGGATCAATGCGTTTCAACCATCGATCAATTGGAATAGATTAGAAAAGTTTGAAAAGATTTATGAACTGTATTTATTTCAAAGTTGGCCAAACTACAAAATGGAAAAGTTGGCTGATGCCTGGTAAACATCAATAACACAGCAGGGTCAGTGTTCACTCTGCCAAATATGTTGTTGGAGAGGTAGGATTATTTTTATATTTCAATTTATTGTATAACTAAATGTGAGTCAGAGCAAATGTGTCTGGAGGGGTATGTCTGACACCTTTTGGAAAATAAGTTTGGAGTGCTAAAGAGTTCTCCTTTGGCCTAAAGCTGTATTCAGCTTTTTTGGATGTCAAGGGACATGGGACCAAACATATCACCTTATTGGTGGAGGTAAACATGCAACACAGCTACTTTGTTAGGTTTCGGCAACAAAACTGCAATGATATGGATTAAAATATGTGATCATGTGCTGCCAATGACTTCATCAATAAATGTTGCCCTGCCACTGTGCTGCTGTGGGAAGCTGTGATAATTAAGCCAATGAAACATGACGCAAACGTATATTTTCCAATTACAACTAAACACCAACAACAACACACAAAACAATAATGTGACCCTAACCCTAATCCATATGGGGGTTTAGGGACTGATGACCAAAAGTTGTTCTCGATGACTTGCTATCTCTGTGTTCAGACCTATCTTGTGATTCCTATAATAATGTGAGCCGAGCATAATTTGTACTATTTCTTTGATCTGTCTCAGTAGTCTTTCATGTCCCCACAAGGCGCAACATGCTTTAGGATAGAAATATTTCACTTCTACACCCAACCGATACAAATTCACACTCATATTCAATTTGCATTGTGTGTACATCCAAACAGACCGATTCTGTTTGCTTGACATTAGTTAAAGTGGCATCAACCAGCCATGATGCACAACGGGAGACTTCTCCAAGAGTTGGGCAGATTTGTTGTGAATTGGCCACTTTCAAATACTGCTTTATCGGCAGAGCACTTAAAAAAGGAACAGGAGAAAAGAGGCTTCCTGGATTTTCTATAAGGCAGCCAATCCCCCGCTGATCAGGCATCAGCGGGATGGGAGCCAAACAGAGAGCGATGGAGGGAACGCTGCAGCCTATGAAGCTGATCAAGACTTTATTTATTCAACTTAAAGTGAATTTTCAGTATGACTGGGCTGCAAACACCTACCTACCTAATCTCAAGGTGTGTGAAAGAAAAACGTGATCCAAATTTAAACAGCGAGCAAATCCTCTCCTTTTTGTTTAAATGGTTACTTTCAATACAGTCGGAATGCATGATCAACAAATGATGGTACAACATGAATAAAAGTGCAAAAAACGAGGGGGCACTCACCCTGTTTTGGCAAAGTTAGTCCAGTAGGTCATGACGACGGCGCTCAGCATCACGTCGTTTTTCGAGAAGTTGCAGTTGAAGAGATCCGTGGGTCCGATCATGGGGATTCCAAACACGTACGGTACCTCGTCACCGTGCGCCGAGTCGGCCCAGCTGGGCTTCATGTCGCTCTGACAGTGGTGGTAGAAAGCGTAGAAGTAGGTGGGCGAGCCGTACTGGGCGTGGAGGTCGGCCGTGGCCACTGCTGGGGCCACCCACTGGTGGTCCGTGAACAGGGCCACCAGGGTCTTGCGCCGGGTCTCCGGGTTCTCCTTGTCCGCCCAGTCCGTGTACATGAACTTGATGGTCTCGCGCAGAGTGTCCTTCCCCTCCGGATAGCCGTAGAGATGGTCAACAAAGTCCGACACGGCAAAGTCAAAATCATTGGCAGACACCCCGTCCTCGCTGTCCACGATACCGTCTACAAACTTAAACCCCTCCCCTTGATTGACCCCTAGCATGATGTCGTAGTTCAGGAACTCCCCTTGCTCCATCAGGATCTGGGGATCATCCGGGATGACGTCGCCATCGATCACAGGCCCGAAGGCGATGTGGTACTTCGCGGGCGTGATGTACTGCTCGATCAGCTCCTTGTAGTTCTTGTTCTGCAGGCACTCCACCAGGTCGATGGTGTCCAGCATGTTGCAGCCCACCTTCTCAGCCAGGGCCCGGGTGTACTTGGCCGGCTGGTAGTTGACCGCCCAGCTGGACAGCGCTGTGCCGCTCTGGATGATAGCTTTCTGGAACAGATCTGAGAGTGGAGCTGGTATTAGTAACACACTCACACATGGACAAAAGCATGGATGTGTATTTTTAAAAGGACGTAAAAGTAGCTAGCAATGGGCAGACATTGTTTTGTTAGCAGTGGTTTTCAAGACTGTGGGCCAAACCAGAATCTAAAAGGGACAAAGTAATGTTTGCAGGTACGTTTTTGAGATATTCAATGTGCCATGGCTGACTTTCTAATTAGTGATGTAGCCTGCAGACTGTGTCAGCAGTGCCCTTTTCCCTGCTGGGTGTCTCAGGCTCCTGCATGTCTCATCTCCCGCCTCGCTGTTTGTTAGTGTGATCGCCCGCCTAGCAACATGACTGCTTCATGCTAAATTAAATGATTATTTATTCATTTCCACATTAATATTATGGCCGATTTAGATCAGGGCATTCCAAATCACTGAGAGAAACAAACAAAGCCTTCTCAAACTCTATCTCTTGTCATTACAGCATAAACTAATCGCAAGACAAATGCAACGATAATTCAGATTATTGAAATGACGTCTTTGTGTCTCTCATGAACAAACAGGAATATAAAAGATGTTCTGTTTTTAGACCTCAGGCCGTTTTCACATCCTGGTTATATTGGAGGCTTCATGGTATGCCAATCAGCAAGTAGGCCACGATACACTAGGAACACTGGAGTTATGTGTATTTTTTTGTTTCAGAGAGTGCTATTAATACTCATGCAAACACACAGTGGTGGTGACTCAACCAGGCCGACTTGAGAGGTATGTTTTGCACACAGCAGACATTTCCCACAAGGCCTGGTTAGCAGTGTGCTTTTACTGCTGCCATTGTTATTCAAATGTGAAGTATCTGTTCAAGTCTGAACGGTAACTTCAAAACTACAGAATGAGTTGCGTTTTTTGTGATATCCGTGTGTTTGCTGATGATGGTACTCTCGTCTTTATGGCAACTTTACAAGAAGCTCCAATCCTCTGAAACTTCTGATGTTTTTCCTCACTTGTTATATCATTTGCACAAAACCATTCATTCATGAGATTGTGGATGGCCATTAATAATACATATAGATGAGGATGTAAATACAGTATGATAATCCAGAATCCATTCCAATTTCTCCTCTAATGCTTTCATACTGAGGCAGAATACACACTCGAATGGACACATACTGGTTGTCTCTGCATGTGTGGATCAAATATGATGTTGTGAATAATCTGAACATTTGCAGAATGGGATATTTGAATAACTGATGCTACTGAAAGTATTCAGTGCACTCTACAAAGTTTGTTTTGCTTGTGGTTATACAGTGTTTAATGAAGCTTCGGGAACTATTTATGCTTTTCATTCAATCTCTCCGTCTTGGCTTCCAATTAAATCAGCTAACCGTGGGCGTTCTTCAGTGAAACCACATTTTGCCTCGAGTTTCGTAATAAAATCATATAGTTGTGTTTCCATGTGAAATCAATATACACGCCTTCGTTACATTCACCTCCACTCCTCCTCCCCTGGTTCCTCGCACCATCAGAAGCTCTACATTTCATCTATCCACACCTTCAGGCATTCCCCTTCATCCCCGCACCACCACCAGTCTCCATCGGGGATATTCCTACTACTCATGTCATCTCCCCTCTTTTTAAAAATGTATGAAGATGGATGGTGCCCAATCCCCCAAAGACTCCGTTGTGCACCATCACAAGACATTTACTCAGTAATGTTTCATTCACTGCCTGTCAACACTGAATGCACCGAGGCGATACTGGGCAAACAAAAATCTGGAAATATGCAGCTAAAAAATCTGAATACAAATCTGCAGTAAATGGTCCCATGATGCTAGAGAACTGACTATGCCCAACAAGTGCTTTAAAGGTCAGTAATTCCCAGTGGTTTGAAAGATAAAAAAAATTGAATATTTAGAATTTGTACATGAATATGTAATAGTGCTGTCAATCGAATGTAATCCTGTTAATTGATTAATCATAATAGGTTTCAAAAAACTGCATTTACTTGTATTTTGGGGGGAAATTAAACCAATGCCATATGAACTCCATTCTTAGGCCTTGCAATGCAAACCAAATAATAAAGCAGTCTCCAGTTATAGTAAGTTCTTTGTTCTTGGTTATAGTTATCTTTTTACAGTAAGACACATCAACAATCCAGACACAATCACTTTCAGGACTTTTGGAGTCACTGGAGTTAGTAACCCTAACCCTATCAATTTGGATTGTAGCCCAAGTCTACTATAGTGTATAAAGAGTTAGGGTTAGGGTTAGGCATACCTCAGTTTTATTTAAGAAGGTAACACAGGGTGAGTGTTCCTTCAAATTAACAAAACCAAGGCACGCTCTGGATATGCCCATGTATCAAAGCATGATGCACATCCACAATGACAACATGATGAAGTTGCCCTTTGTGTGCGAGCGTATCTCTGTGTGGTTCTGCATGCCTGTGAGTTCGTAGACGCACCTTCTGAGTAATGTGAGAGGGTGAGCAGGCTGACGCACGAGGCCCCGGCCCCAGAGCCAAAAATGGTCACTCTCTTCGGATCTCCTTTGAAGGCCTGGATGTTTTCTTTGATCCACCTGAGAGCCTGGATCTGATCCAGCAGGCCGTAGTTGCCTTTGGCCGCCTGGTCTCCTGTGCTTAGGAAACCTGGATTGATGAAAACAGAAAAGGGAAAAGAGATATAAACTTTATAACTGAAAGGTATTTCACATTAATCCAAACTGAGAGCTCATTCCAAAGGAGATTAAACAGGTGCTATCTTCACTTTGGATCACGCACTTCACAAACTTGGTATACCAGATGATAATATGACAGATGGGAATGTGCTTTTCTCACTCTCTGCTTGTATTTGAAATAAAAAAAGATAACAGTTGAAGTTGCAGCCCCCCAACATAATGCAATGGAAAGACAGGGTCCAAAATAACAGTGGAAAACAAGCAAATGTTTAAGAAGATGGTCACCATTTTCTTCTTCTCCATTATTTCATTTATGTAGTATTTTATTTATTCAATTCATGAAGTGCCAAATGTGAGTCTCCAGGCCAGCATCTCTGTAAAATGCGTCCTTCACAGTTAAATTCATGAATTAAAGAAGCGTTCATCTCAGTAAATGAGACTCACCTTCTCATTGTATGAAAATAGCAGGTTGTACTTTGTGTATAATAGCTCTTTTGTTGCATTTGAGTTGTACTTATCTCCTTTAAACAGCTATGTCCATGTGACCAGAAAAACTGTGTGTGTGTGTAGCCAACTCTTTTCAACAGGTAACGCCTGCTTGAGAAGTTAACAAGTACCACAGCTTTATATACAGTATATCTTCTCCTCTATGCGACACAACTCCATTGTAGTTGAAAAGTATTATAAAGTTATCAGGAATCCAGCTACTAGAACTCTAAGGTGGATTCATCCGCCGCTGAAAATAGCCCCCAACAAATGGA
The DNA here is from genome assembly GCF_902827165.1 of Trematomus bernacchii. Lineage (NCBI taxonomy): Eukaryota > Metazoa > Chordata > Actinopteri > Perciformes > Nototheniidae > Trematomus > Trematomus bernacchii. The sequence goes on along the minus strand of NW_022987821.1, from coordinate 3,084,646 downwards.
CCTTAATTGGAGAAATGTTCCTTGATCAGCTGTTTAAGGTAATTACTGAGCCTTCTGCAAATTAAACGTAACAAATGGGCCACAGACAGAATTTAAACACGATCATCTTCAATGCTAAATATGCCAAGACGTAATTATTATATATTGTCTTTGCTCGTGCGTTGGTAATCCGTCTACATTAGGACAATAGAATAATGGGTTAGCACTCGGCCTGTTTGTAAGCCTTTCAGCGTGGAGATCTGCTGCCTTAGGTGCCAACATGCAAATAGTGGACGATGTGCAAGCCTTTGAATTTCATTTCACCCATGGCTCAGGAATCGAAAGGTCCCTTGCAGTCAAGTGCCAGAGCGACCGGCCTGGCAGCGGCTCCGAATCGCACATTTGTTGACAAATTAGCAAACGCGCCCAAACCCATTAAGTGGCTTTCTGAGCACTGCCACTGGGGGGGGGGAGAGTCGGGGCTCCGCCATGCCAGGCCTGTGAGCTCAGCGGCCAAGCCTGACAGAGACAGCCTGTCCCCGCGAGCAGAGCGAGACCCAGGCAGTGTGGATGACAAATGAGTAAGAAGAGGAGGAAGAAGAGAGAGGCAGCCTGTGGCTCTTTGATAGAGAGCCGATCTGGTTTGTCATGGTGAGGTGGAGGGGATGATAGAGAGGAAGGGGTGGAGGAGTACTCGGCCTCTGGCAGCCTCTCACACCCTGTAGGATGACCACAGGCTGCTCTCTCCCCCAGTCATTTCTCTCCCGTTCCCCTTTTTGACTCCTCCTCACCTCAAAGGAGCCGAGCGAAGGAGCATGCCCACCAGGCGCTCCCCAGGATGTGTGCAGATTAGTCAAAGCTTCTTTTCAGAAGCCCCGAAAATAGACTGCATACACAACTAAACCCAGACAGAGATACATTATGAACAACGTCTGAAAAAACGGATCAGAAACCTACCAGACGTAAATAAAAATGGCGTTTATATGATATGATATAAAAAAATACATACCTACTCAGCTAGCAAGTGTACACAGTAATACCATGGATGGCAGCAGTTTATAGTATTTCTATGCTCACTGACAAGCATCACAAATCCTATCAAGCAGCCTCTGATATTAGAAAGTCCTTGTTTAAATCCTGAGAAATGGAGAGAAGGTCATGTATTCCACTCATGATTTTAAAAAGACTGACAGTGATTTAAATGTTAGGAGGTAAAAATATCTCTTGAAATGGAAATATCACCCCCGCTGTGTCTATCAGAGAGTCAACAGTGAAATTAGACCCAGAGGAGAGCTGTCAATATGACACTGAAAACCACTCTGAAGGTACGTGGAACAAACCTTCTGCATGTTTATATGAAGAAACATAAATGGGCACTTGACAAGTGCGGTTAATTGTATGTAATAATAGTACTTGGAGTATGAGGAATAGTTAACTGTCTACATTTAAATGGTCCCATAGTTTCTCAATGATTGGGAATTCCCAATTGGGACAGACTGGCACATTTCAGTTCTTAAAATTGCCAAAAGATTATGCAGTTTGTACCATTTATTCCTCAGCCAAAAAGCATACAATTAGACAAATGTATACTATAGCAGTTTCAAAGCAATTCCTCCTGGAAATCAACAACTGCGTACTATTTCTAATCAAAAACAGTAACAATTACACTGCTAAAAAAGTGGTTCTTAGTTTTTTTTTGCTAGGTTGTAAAGAACTGTATCGTCGGCATACTGATAATGTACCATGCAGTGTAAACATGGAGGGGTTACTCATAGTTTAAGAATGTGCAATATTTCATACTTTGGTGCAATGGTTGTGTTTCATTTCTAAATAGTGGGTTGGTATAAAATGGAAAAGCAGCAATGAATCTAGCCAAATGTGATATATTGAAAAGTCAGTATTCAAACAGAGCACAATTCTACTATCCATGTCATTAAATATGGTTTTTTTGCCATTTTTGGGGACAAGCTATTTCCACCTGACAGCAGGAATGTGCTTGCAGAGCCAAAAAACGAGCACGGACACTTAATCTGCACAAATCATCTCAGCTGGAATTTGAAATGATTTTTCCTGGAAATACCATCAGCGTGTTATCTAAATGCCACAGCATGTTTTCGCAGACAGTTTAACGTTAAAAAGCAGCGGCGTCAGATGCCAGCAGAGCAGCGTGAGTGACACGGAGTGAAATGGCCCCGCGGCTCTGTGGAGGGACGGTGACCCGGCAGAATGCCAGGAGCTCCGGCTTTGAGCACAAAATATTCACGGGCCAGAGAGCCATGAGAGTTATTCATTTCATTAAATGACATCACTCACGCTGGACATAGAGGAACGTCTGTAACAAGATGGATTAGATGGACTTTTCTGGAACAGCCTATGGGCATAAAAGACCAAACCAACACCGGGTGGGTCCACAAACACGTTTATTATTAACGTAGCAGCCAAAACTGTTGCTTTTTTAGTGTCTGAATATGGGAATTCTCTCTATGGGGATTCTTAGATTAAAAACTGAATTCTTCTCATAAATTCTGACTTTAGTCTAATCTTAAATCTTATTTGGCCATATCACAAATATTGTTTGTTTAGTTTTTGCATTCCATATCCCTCAAATATAGCAGCAGGAGAAAGTGGAGGTCCTTTACACAGAGCGATGCCGAGCACTGCCAACATGACAGTAATAGTGCTTAATTGTGCTCCCTGTCCAGAAGATAATCTCTCCTGCAGCTCCCACATGAAATGTTAATTATCAAAGGGAATGATGGGAAGGGAAAGGCTCAGCAAGGTCAGCGCAGCTCCGTGCAGAGTCTGTCGGAGTGAAGTCGCCCACCAGGCCGGCGAGGGGAGGTGGAGAGAAGACGATCAGCTGAGGCTTGTAATTAGGCGGCGGTGTTACAGCCACATGGGGCCCGCCTGGTGTTACACATAACTTGCCCTGACTGAAACAAACACAGCGTGCCTGTCGCAGGGCGGCAGCTGCATCTGAGGGTCACGTCATGTGGCAGATTTTGGATGACAGCCGAGCTATGACTCACTTAGTTATGATAATGACTGAAAAAGACAAATGTGGACGTTCCTCTTCTCTTTTTTCTCTTAAGCTGCAGATTAGCTGCATGGCCAGGCTGCGTCCTGTCTCCCCAGACTACGCAACATTTCTCCAGGGTGACACCAGTGTCATTTATTTCCTATCATCATTAACGCCTGTGGAGAAGAGTAAATGTATTTATCACTAGAGCAGGTTCTCTTTACCTCCCAAAGTCCAAAAAGGCACTCTTAAATCTTGTTCAACAACACGTGCTCTGCAGTGTTGTCCTGCTGTGACTTTATCACGCAGCTAATGAGCAGTTTAATGAGGCTATTTTAACTTTTCACATTACTGTGCACTTTAGGCTGGAGGCAGAGTGAGGCACACACTGATCTCTGCACACTGACTAGAGGCAGAAAGCAAGTCATAAAGAAAGAATACAAGTCCCTGATGTACTACTGCTTATGAAAAATGAAATGTTTTCCTGGGGTTTGCTGACAGATACATATTTTTCTACTACATAGCTTGATAGAATTCAAATACTGTGTGATTTGAAAGTTAGATTTTGACAGCGTAGCAGAAGGGAACGTTGTATCCCTTACTAACCATTTAGACCACAATAGGCCAGATCAGGTGAAGGACTAAAGTCTAAGGGCTTGTTGGAAATTGTTATCGTTCTGGTCCTTGATTTTGATTGGCTTAAAGCTGTTGTAAAACTGTGTAATGCTAATATATATATATATATATATATATATATATATATATATATATATATATATATATATATATATATATATATATATATATATATATATATATATATATATATATATATATATATATATAGTAAACACACACCGGTTGCCACATTACATCAGTATTACTTCTCCTAACAAATACTTTGAAAGTATGTACAAAAAAGACTTGTCTTAATGAACAAAAATACTTTCAAACATCTCAAAAATTGACTATTTTATGTAAATATATCTGCCACAGAACAGCGAAAAAAAGTGTAAAGTAAGGCTCTTTTCCATTGAACATTCCTTTATATTTTAAACAGGACATAGAATAATGAGCTAATTACCTGCTTCAACTACCCAAATGTGTTTTCAAATGATAAATTATATTTTTTCTCTTAATCATACATCGTTATACTATTATTTGGTGACTGTTTCAAAGCAGGATCGTCCTATAGAACCGAGCATGGGTAATTATAACTGTACGTGGGTTAATCTCAACCCACACAACAGCAGAAACAACACAGAGGATGTGACCCGTGTGTTTAATTAGAACTACAGCCATGCTTTGGCTTTCTATGAGCAAAAACAAAAAGGAGTGTGTGTGTCTCTGAGCTGAGTATTAAGAGAACCACACTCTTAAAGGTCACTTCGGCAAGTTTGATAAGCTTATTAAACACACATCTAAGTAGAAACCGAAGCCAAATGATAGCGTTAATACCAGATTGCATGAACTCGATCAAGACATCAGCGACAGTCACACAGATGGCGCTCAGTTTAATCATTTTCGGAGCAGGTAAATAATATAAATCTGATGTCTGGGTTTTCCGCATTTTCCGTGAGAAGCTCTTTGATGAGATGTGACTCCTCTCCCGATAACAAGTCTCCTCCTTGTTTCATTTGACAATGACAGATGTTTGTTCTCGGCTTCAAAGGAAAACAACATTTGCTGATCTGGGACGAGCGAGCTTTGGGAGCAGAAACAAATCCATGTATGTATTCTGTGTGTGTGTGTGTGTGCTGTGTGTGTGACAGGGCTGCGTTTATATATCTCTGGCAGCTACATGCAAGTGTCCGTAGAAACTCAGCAAACGTAGGTTAAAAGTGTGTTGCTTCTATATGAACAGCAGCAGCAGTTGTTAACACCGACTGTCAGTGGCAGCGGTAGGAAAGACAGAGCAGGCGTCTGACAGCTGGAGAAGTGTCGCTGTGATCAAAAGGCAGCGCTGGGTATATGTTGCAGAGAGAGGAGGATGTCGTGAGGATGTCGTGTGTGTGTGTGTGTGTGTGTGTGTGTGTGTGTGTGTGTGTGTGTGTGTGTGTGTGTGTGTGCGTGCGCGCGCAGAGGACTGCCTTAACTGTTTCAACTCAGTCGAGCAGCGATTCAAAAGCTGCTCAAGGTACTGTATACAGGCGCACAGAGACGTTATTATCGGCGTCTGTGCAACCAACAAAATGAAAAAAAGACAGGAAGTGGGCGTGGTTTACACCTGATTTTCTAATATTCAATAGTATTCTCCCTTCAAATTGGTGCAAAATCTAAATTGCGTGTGACTGGTAATGACTGAAATAGTAAGTAAAAACAAGGTTTTTCAACAGTTCCAGGATATAAAAACATACAGCTAAGGTGCAGCTCTGAAAACACAGCACTACATTACCCATAATAAATAGCTTTGGAGTTGTTGGAAAGTGTATGTAATCTGTTGTGGAGATCCTTGGCTAAGACAGTTAGGAAACATCCTGTATCTCAGCACTAAAAAAAGATAGCAATGGACTTGATATTGATCTCTACATAAAACTTGGCAAGATGGCGTATTTCCCAAAATGTCAGTGTTCCCTTCAAATTGAAAGTTGTACCACCGCTGCATTTTTATTGCAGGTGCGAGTATACCGCAGGTCTCTGGAGCGTCACCCTTTGTACACAAGCTAATGCCGTTTGAGGAATAGCGTCTCTGCTCTGTGACATTTGATTTAGTTCAAGAACTGTGTCTGATTGAAGGAAATCAATGTGGCCATCAAGGAAAGAGAAACAGAAAATGTATTCAAACTAAAACTCATCGACCTTAGTGAAATACTTTCTTGGGGAAGACGTAAAGGGAATGTTCCGGAGAGGCATTGTGCCCCTCTCAACTGTGGAGAAGTGCGAATGGTTACACATGCATTCAGCCGGGCTGCTACCCCGGTGATGACCCGGTGTATGTTCATTAAAATCTGCCGAGCTAATTAGAATCTATTTGACATCCTTGGGGAGACATTTGCACAGCATGCAGAAGTGCAGAAACAATTCACGGACACAAGCAGCCGTGCACACTGCAGGCGTCTTGAATGGGAGAAGATGCCGTTACAGCAAGGTATTGTGGGCTATGTAAATAAACCAACTGCTCGACTAGAAACGTCTCATTAGCCAGAGCCGTGCGTGTAGTCAAAGCACTTTGGGCTGTAAGTCCTGCTTTAACAATATAAGTCGTCCTGACAGCCCATATTTATCATTGTTCATTTGTGAGTGCTGACTCACAGAAAGACCCTCCCGATGTAATGTAGACTGGCTTTATTTCCGAGGCTTGTTCCCTCTGATACTCGAGGTAAATGTGGACGGACACAGGTGGTAATGCAGGACAAAGGCTCTTAGCATTAGTGGTGCATATTCCAGAGTTAATCAAATGATCAAAAAGCAGCTGACACACAGGGTTAGCGGCCCTGGGGGAGACGCCCACTCCTGTCTGCCACTTTATATGTATTATATGTTGATTAGGCTCTTTCCCAGTCAATGTTTTGTTGCTCACAATCAGTTTAGTGCTTAAAAAAAGAACATTAGCCTTAAAAAAAACAATGAATTAGGGTGACAACAAGCCACATGTGGGACAATAAGTATGTTTGTGGATGAGAATGTGGGACATGTTACTGTGATGCTGTTTAGATTTCAACATCTAACCCTTAAAAACAAAAAATCCTATTGTAGCTGTTCAATAGGTCTACAGCAGGGGTTGGCAACAGGCGGACCGCGGTCCGGATCCGGACCCAGACGCCGACCTATACGGACCCGGACCTATAATCAATACATTAATAGGGGATTTCAATTTTGACGGGGCGATTCTATTTTAACCGCCGCCGACAGGGGGCGAAAGAGACGAGTGAGCGATACAGGGAGAGAAACACAGAAGAAGAGACGAGAGAGTGGCAGAGAGAAGTGGAGAGGAAAGTGAGTGAAGAGAATAATTAGCGATACAGGGAGAGAAGCGGTGAATGTGAATACATTTTGGAATACTTTTTGGAATTATTGGTGGAAAAGTTTCCTCATAAAATGTAATATTCATTACCAGCAGAACTGTGTGCACACTGCACAGCGCTGCAGCATGTCTGTGAGGCCCCGCCCCCGCACGCAGATCAGAGAGAGAGATCTCTTTTAAAATATATAGAAACGGAGATGGTTCGATACAAATGTGCAAGATAACGTTTATGTAGCATTTCTTTATTGTCGAAATGATGACATTTCATAACGGGATCAAATCAAAGTGAATGGCCTGCTGCTGCTGAATGCATGGGGCAAGTGACTGGAAACAGTTTTAAAAGTTATTACGTCGTTTCAGATAATAAATAATAATGGTAATTCATTCTATTTAGGGGCGCCTTTCAAAGCACCCAAGGACACCTGACAATTCATAACATATTCTAAGGAAAGGTTTAAGAGAGTACAAATAATGCAGTCCGGGTGATGTTTTTTATGTGGGGTGCAGATGAGAGGGAGCTGTCCAGAATGACACCAAGATGTTGTGTTTGAGTTGTGCTCTTGATAAGCCATTAAAACAGTAAAATAAGTGTCTCCTGTTCACCAAAACATACCCATCTGTTATGGAAAAATAAAGTATTCCAAAAGTATTCTAAAAGTAATCTGAATACGTTACTTTTTTAAGACACGTAACTCTAACTGTATTCTGATTACTTTCAGAGCCATGTATTCAGTAACCGATTACATTTACAAAGTAACCCTCCCAACCCTGATTAAAAGTGCCAAAACGCCACTATGAGACAAAACACAAAGTGTTTGACCAAACATTCCCTCTCAAGTCAGAACTGAGGTCACAAACAATAAGCAGTCTCAGAGCCCAATATGATCAGTCCACCAGGATCAAAATTAAAAACTAAATATCGTTCCAGGGCAGGCTAACCGAGGCTAACCAATGAGCACCTGCATGTGTGTATGAGAATGGCCCTGACACCATTTCAGCCCAGATTTAAACTCCTGGCAGGACAAGCTCCAGCTCAATTCTCGCACTGAATACAAAAAAGTGAGTGAGGGACTGCAATATAAGAGGGAAAGAAAGAGAAACTTTAAAACTGTTCAATTGTTATGATGTGTAAAGACTGATATGTTCTATAATCGTCTGAAACTGTTAAGTCATGATGTGAAACGGTTAACAAAGCTATTTTATTTATTTCTCTATTTTATTTTTAAATGCAGCCCGAGAGGAACATTACACATATCCACAGTATTTACTGTATATCTGTATAGTTCAATGTTCATTGACAATAAATATTGTTGTTTTTGAATTGTACTTTCTTTATTTGATTGGCAGTCAGTTGTTGATTAAATGCAGATGTTGATAAAGCTACAGGCTACTTCAATATATATCACACTAATTCATAAAGCAAGTTAGACATTTTGATGTTCCGGACCTTTGCATGGGGAGATTTTCTCTAACTGGACCTCGTTGAATTTTAGTTGAATACCCCTGGTCTACAGTATGTACCCATAGATCACATTTTTCTTTATGAGCCAGGCATTTCTTGTGAGTCTCCCAAAAAACTCTGGCAAATGTCGCCAAAAACTCTCTGGGAATCGATTTCCACCGGCTAGACCCATAAGTCAATTCATTTCCGGTTATTGTTGATTGATTGAAAACTGACACAGCTAATGGCCTCTCTTGCTTCCAAATAGCCATTGGATAAAAACCACGTTTTATTAGTGGGAATGTCGATGAAATGACTGACATCGTCTCGATTTGTGGCACAAAGCAGGACACCTGGTAATGTATATACAGATATATAACACATAAAAAAGGGTTGTATGGATGGAACCATTGTTATCATTGAAGTAACATATCTGTATATCATTGTTATAGGAACATGCCTATACAGTTACAGTAAAACAGTAAAGACTATTCAAATGAACACATAGTTATTTTAGGTGCACATGGCAGCAGGAAGCAGGAGTGTCACCATGGGAACAGTTGGTGACACCCTGTTCAAATCGTGTTGGTTGAACACTCATCAGTATGCGCCGTTGAGCGACAGCAGGGACGGGGTATGAATTCCACACTTCAGCGTCAGTGCTAACGAGCACAAACCCAGACAAAATACCTTGAGAATCGAGCCGCTCACTCGGCGGTGTGATGGAGGGATCCCGGGGCGTGTGACTGAGTGTTTTGTCACTTCATAAATGTCAGCGTCAAACTCAGACCATGTGTCATTCCGAGTCAGGGCCACTTCCTCTTTGCTCGTTTCCATAACTTCTATCCGTGACGGCGGGCCTGGGGGAGGCTGCTACACCCCCATCATTAAAGAATCATCACTGCTGGGCCAGGCCCCGATATAGAATCACTGACAAAGCTCCTGATAAACGAGTCAAATGGGTGTCTGCCTGGTACAGGGGGGAGAGGGCCAACAGGGAGAGTTCCCCACCAAATACTCTCTGCCTTTGCCTCCTATAAAAAAACTCCCCCACCCGTCAGGCGCCTGAGTTGAGTGGGGATGTCAGCCTCCTCTTAGGTTTCCAAATTGCTCCCGAAAACCAGCCAGCCGAGGCAGATCTGCATCGGGCAGAGGACGGAATGAGGGCACACGGAGAGAAATACGTTTCCCAAATGCAACAAGCAGACGTTCCCTCTGCGTGACGGCCCCACTGGAAGCAGCTCTCTAAACAGGGTGAAGGAGTCACTTAGTCATCCCGCCGGATAAAAGCCCACCTTCGGGATACTCGTGCAAGGACGAGGACGCGATATCCAATTATTAGATTTTTACCGCACCAAAGTACAGAATGAATAATGTGGCCTCTTTGATGAGGATGCTCATGGTTTAGGGCGAAAAAAGCTAGACTTCCAACCAAAGTCAGAACTGCCCTCGCATCCTCAGAGGTGGGAAGTACATGTACTCGAGTACTTTATATTTACAGTACAGTTTTGGGCTATTACATCATATGTCAGTAGGGGCTTGGACTGGGAGCCGTAGGGTCGCTGGTTCAAGTCCCCGACCAGACCTAAATATGGAGTGTGGACTTCTACTTGGAGAGGTCCCAGTTCACCTCCTGCCCTGCCGTGGTGCCCTTGAGCAAGGCACCGGACACCCCCCTTCCCCCCCACTCCCATTGCTCCCCGGGCGCTGTACAATAGCTGCCCACTGCTCCTAGTACTAGACTCCTTGTACTAGGATGGGTTAAAAGCAGAGGCCAAATTTCACTGTGTGTGCTGTGTGCTCTGCATGTGTGACCATTAAAGAGGGTTTCATCCCTCCCTATTCTATTCTATTCTATCTCCTATGTTATTCCCACTTCCTTCCTAATCCCCATCTTTCGTCCCCATTGCTTCCTAGTTTTGTTCCCTTTTCTTTCCTTCGACCCTTGCCTTGAGCTTTTAATCTATTTCCCTGTTTCCCTTTTCATCTTCCTTCCTTTCTGTCTCTGCCCTTGCTATTCCTTTCCCTCCTACCTTCCATTTGTCCTTCCTCATTTGCTTTCTTTCTTTGTTTTTGCCATTATTTCTTTCAATATCTCCTTTTTCGTGTACAGAATTTGGCACAGACTGCGAGGCATAAAAGACTGCGAGGCTTTCACTAGTGAAGTATTGTTCCACTGTACTGATACCTACTAAGGATCTGAATATGTCTTGCAGCAGTTTTCTTCATAGACATTGAGGTGTACACTCGCTGTCACGTCCACACTGTACACTTGGGAAATTGGAGATTTGAGGCGGCAGCGACAGTGGTCCGCAGCTTAACAAGCTTTCTGCTCCGACCCCAGCTGTGCCGCCCTCCCCCCCACCCCCTGGTCTCCTCTGCCTGTCTACATATTGCAGGGTGTATGATGTGTGACAGAGCTGTCACAGGTATCAAGTCTGTGTGCGGCAAACCCAGTGAGTGTGGCGAGCGGCGCAGGGTGGACAGGCGGGACGAGGGGAAATAATGGGGGGCTGGAGGAGGGGAGGGGGGATCTCCAGTCGGAGTGACAGCTCGTCCAGGTGGGGGACAGCTGTCTGACAGTGACGGAGTGGGAGTCGCTCAAACACTGCCATCAGCTCCCTGCTATTCTCAGAGTTTCTATAGTGCAGTAACCCGGGGGTGTTAGCAGGTTTGTGCAGTACAAGCAGATCATAAAGTGTGTGTACAGACTGTAGTGCAGCATGTGGAGCTGTGCACACTGGACACACACCACTGCTCAGGCTGGATCTGGGTCACAAGTCATTAAATCCCCTTGTTCATCAGCTGCCCTCGCACACACACACACACACACACACACACACACACACACACACACACACACACACACACACACACACACACACACACACACACACACACACACACACACACACACACACACACACACACACACACACACACACACACACACACACACACACACACACACACACACACACCACACACACACACACACACACACACACACACACACACACACACACACACACACACACACACACACACACACACACACACACACACACACACACACACACACACACTACATTCACCTCACTACATACCATCTGTCCTCCTAAAGCTGGCTATCAAATCCAGCGGGGGGGAGCAGGTCAGCCTCCCAGAGCACGTGAAGCCACCAGCTGACAATAGCCACGTCTCGCTTACATCACACACACCAGGGAGGACGAACACACTGCATTACAAACCTGTGCAGAAACCCTGCAAGCTACAGAGACCCAGACCACCTTTCCCAAAGCCATACACACTGTGAACAAAACACACACAGGGACTCTCAACCCACATCATGGACTCAAAAACATCTTTTTTCCACCAGTATTTTATTTTACTTTATCCTATCATATCATACAACTGCTTTATTTATTTATCAAAAGCACTTTAATTGTCTTTATTCTTGTTTTCGTCTTGCAATGCCTGTCTTTTGTTGCAAATACTTGTGTATATGTGTGTATTGTGTATGTATTTTAAGCACCGCTAGTACCGGCATTCGGAATTTCATTGTATTTTATATATAATGACAATAAAGGCGATTGATTCATAAAAGCTTATATTGCAGAGTGAGAAATACTTTACATTTCCCGGGGGAAATTAAGTTTTGGGACAGTTGTAGAATTAAATTAAATATAACAGATAAATAAAAGTATTATTCAAACATAAGAAGTACAGATGTGCAGTAAAAAGATAAAATAAGAAAATTGAAATAGTCTGGCAACCTTACTAGCCATTGTTGTTAAAGGAACGTATCCGATCTCCTGTTACCTCCTATGCATGTCCAAAAATATTCTTGTTCTTTTTTTGCGCACATCTCATAAAAAATATATGTTAATTAAACAATAATATTCAAAAGGATTCAATAGGACAGAGCAGTTTTTAGTTTTAGCATTTTGGTGTGGAAAGAAAGCTCCTTAAGTATTTTTCTCTGGCCCTAATGACCTTCCATAGAGGATCGCTCCATATTATACCATTCTTGGTCAGGCTGCTGTAGACTGATGGACGTGACCATAAAAAGGAGAAGAAGCAAAGAGACAGAGACAGGGGGAGACGTGCAGAGTAATAATATAAATACTGTCTGGTGTGCAGAGGAACACCAGCAGAGATCAGCGGGGAACAGAAGAAAAACCACGGCGGCTGAGTTTTCAGATCTAACCTCGGCACAGCTGGTGTTTTTCCAGCCGCTATCTTTACTGTCAAACCCGGTCGTAAAATGCTCCAGTTGTTCTGATGTTCATTCTAACTTCAGAAAATCAATCAGGGGAGATGAGAAAACTGACCTCCACCGCTAAACAAAGGGGGAACGGAGCGGCAGCCGACATTCTGTTCAACCGAGCATTAGCACGCGTTTGAACACTTCTGGAGGAGCCAAATCAAATTGCAGCCGTGTCGTGTTGGAGCGCTGATAGCTTTATGTGCGGGACAAGGGGGAGAAATTCTATATAATAAACAATCAATACGCGCGATTACACGTCAAGCTGACTCCTGGGGGCCACTGGTGACGGAGCGTTGTCTTGTTTTGATTTTATCGGGCTGCTTTCCATCACCTCAGTGCCAAGTCTTAGAAGTGGGTCATGTTGCAGAGGCAAACAAAATGACATAAGTAATCAATAGTGAGCAAACAAACAAGCATGTTGAAGCAGCGGCTAATCCTCTTTGTCAAGAGCAGCGGGCTCTTCAGACAGCGGCTCCTATAGGGAGGCTGACAGGGACGTAAACAGCACCCCCCCCCCCACCCCCAAATGTGAAATCAATGCTCTATTATTGAAATGTAATACATGCAGGAATGATTGCCGGCCTTACTTTTAGTCTTTGCCTCCAGAAACCTGCTCCGAGTGATTCACTGCTCCTCAATAATGGATCTTAATTGTCAAAGTGGCGAGCTCTGTTCTGTTTAAAGCACTGAGGTTGTCATAGTTACCATGTGAGAGGGAATAAGTAGCCTTGCTCCAACCGTACATGAGTTGCTGCTTTTGTCATTATCACACGGGACAGCAAAGTCTCCTGTAAAGTTACTGAATAGCCTATCTCATAACACTAACATCCTTTTTCTAACTGGGTTTCTTGTGGCGGAGCTGAGCCTTGACATTCTTGCCTTCAAATCTTTAGAGATTCTCAACCAACACTTGTAAGCAATTCAGTTTTGTTATGTCTATTGATTTCAAAGGCAGTCATTTTGGAGAGTGTCAGATATAGTTGAGGCCACACTAATATTATTAGTATGAAACCATTTTGATGAGTTTCTAGTGATGGATACACAAGCAAAATGTAATTGTTAGGGTAACTATATCATCGAATATGCTTCATGCTCAATAATACACCTTTGACTACTTACAAAAAATAAGTCAATCTGTTTCGAAGACAGGAGAAACTTCTGAAAGTGAACTACAAGTTATAAATGCATCTCATATGAGCCGATCCCCTGCTCTAAGTGACTGATGTCCCATTATATGGTGAAGCCCAGAGGAGCGCACCTGTCACAGCCGGCAGTCCAACGCGCTCAGCTGTGATAATTACAACGGCAGCCAGTAGGACTTTGAGAGGAACGCATATCAATTAGCTTGGTTAAAAAGCTGTAAAGGATAAAGTGAAGTACCCTACGTGCAGACATTTACCAAATGTCAATTCAAAACACCCTCATTTATTGTAGTGTTGGCAATCATGCCTCTGGAAAAGATGCTTGATGTTGTTGTTTTTAAGAAGGGGATTGGTTGGATGGCTTGATGGCATTTCACTTTACTTTATTACACGCCAAACGTCCTTATCTTTTACTACACAAGCACTTTCAGTTTCTGAAACATATCCAAACTCTAAACGTAGGGGTGGAAGATCAGAAAACACTGTTATTGAGGAGTATCATTTATGATGTATGGCATTGCTGCAGGGATGTGTATTATGCCATCCACGTGCACTTGAGAATAGAAACAATAGAAGAACCGCTCCATAGAACCATTACTTTAAGTAAAACTGCAGGTTGTGTTGAAACTGTGGATATTCTGACACTACGTTAGTATTTATTTTTGTCGTAGATAACTATATTAGTCACCTAATTATGCCATTGATTGATTGTGGTCCCATTCTTCAGTATTCGTTGTAACAGCATTTTCACAGAGATAATTGATTCTGTTCTCTAGACTTGCCGCTTTGATCTGTACTTTATTGCTGCTATATACATATTAAGATATAATGTAAAATATGTTGCTTATTACTGCTGGAATATGCACAAAAATGCTGATGCATACAGGTCAAATGTTATGTATTAAAATGTGGCTATTTCAGACTGGAAAACCTGAGTTGTATGCGTGGAGGAGCTCTGATTCATGCAAATTCATTAGGATGTATATGGGTTAATTAGGTAGAGAAGCAGCAGCTGCCACCTCCATGCTGGTGCCTTCAGAACATCAAAGCAGCGTTGGCCCGCTTTGTGGTCGGCCATCTTTCTCTTCTCTTTCTTTGCCCTCGAGTTGTTGAGCGACATCACTCTTTCATCAGTTTTGCATCTGGGGAGCACTCTGCCCCAACGATATCATGCAAATGAGCCTTTTGTGGAGCGCTGTGTGTCGAGGCATCGTGCGTTCTGGTGGTCTGCCCCGCTGCAGTCAGTGCCAGAATACTCCATCATTATGGGAGACTGGATCAAGGGCAGCGTTGCGTTTCCTCTAGAGAATACAAAGTTAACCTTCAATACAGCTCTGCAGTGGCGTCGCCTGGCCTGGGCATCCGGGGCTTTAGCCCCGAATGTTTTTTCTGTAGCCCCGGACAATTCTCCCTCAATAATATAATACATTAACCGTGCTTTACGTGAACCTCATCATGACACAAGAGAGGACGGCAGCACTGTAATTTCCCGTGTTCAGTGAATGCAACAGAGGCATGACACCAGACCAATCAGAGAGTTGCATGGAAATAAACGTGTGTCATTCAAGCTCGGCTCTGTGTGTGTGTGTGGCAATAGCGCATGTGAGAGAGAGAGAGAGAGAGAGGGAGAGGGAGAGACCGGTGTCAGCATGGACCGTGTTGTTAGCATCTGGTTAGCTAGCTGCACTAACGGACATAAGGAGCTGTTTGTTCCACAAGAAGCTGGAGGAGAGTCCTCTCCTCTCAGACTGAGAGACTCAGGTGAGCTAAAGGACTCTCTGAGTGTTTAGATAGTTAACTTTAGTCTAAGTTATCTCAGTGGGTCTCAAACTGTTTGGTCACAAATTATTCAAAAGATTATTTCCGCGGCACACCTTCATATGATCATTATAGTTATTAAAAAAAAGAGAATAAAGGAAAAACAGTTATGAAATACTATATGGCAGTAAAACAAGAATAGAGTTTAAAAGGGGAGTGATTAGTAAAATATCCATAAAGAAAAAGTACATCTGTTTACAGTTCTGCTTCATATGGGTGTTGAGAGAGGTATCCATAGATCTCTTCATTTTGCTCTCAAAGTGCACCAGATTGATGCATTTAACTTCAATATTTAAAAAAAATATATTCCCGGGGGAGCATCCCCCCGGACCCCCACGAGGAGGTGAGCCCCCCACTCATAAAAAATACCACTTTACCCCTGCCTATATGCCGTGAGCTGATTATCGAGCCTTCATTGTAACAGTCGCGGGTGTACTGTGTGTGTGTGGGGAGTGTTGCAGTAAAAAATGCCACTGTAGTGCCGCCGCCACTGTGGGCTAAGCCCCGAATGTTTTCAGGTCCAGGCGGCGCCCCTGCAGCTCTGGCAAGAAAGTTCTTGTTTGTGGGTCTTTTTCTGTTGACTCATGGGGTATCTTCCTTAACTTAACTTGAATGACCGAATCCCCAATGTCCAGCCAATTGGAAAGATCAAATCGGACTCAAGTGTCTTCTTGTAGTATTAACAATTTCGTCCTTTACATCTTGCAGGAAGTACTTGTTAACTACCTTACCTGTGCTAGCCCCTGCAGTGCATGCTTCTAGACTTACTGTACACACAGGTATATTCGCAAAATACTTATATTTCCCTATTAAGAACAAACCCCATACCCATAAGCGACAAATATGTGTGCAGAAAGACTCTGGAGCCCGTCATGTTTTAAACAGTTCCAGCAAATTGCTTCATGTAATTGGCCCCAGATTGTGTGCATTCTGTTTCTGAATCCGTTCAACGCACACTGCTATACCCCCCTTTTAAAGACCCATGGCGCACATCTCGAACAGCTGTCCAAAGATTGTGGGATAAGAACACTCTCACTGCTACCATGAGCAGGTCCAAATGCCTTCTTCTACCCAGGAAACAAAGTCCTAGAATCCCAAATGTCACAAGCCAGCAGCAGTGTTATGTTCACGGATGGACAGATTGCCAATAGAGGTGGGGTAAACAGGCTGGCTACTCGCCCTGTAGAGCATACTGTGCATTATGGGTAATAACCATCAGGAGCACATGGGTGGCTGCTCAAAGAGCCTCAAGACTGGGATAGACGTCTGGTTAACACCCCAAGTTAGGAATGATATCAGGGCAACCTAGGGTTAGGGTTATAGAAGATAATGGAAGCCATTTGGGTTTAGAGAGGATAATGCAATTCCTCCCCTTCATTGGCATATCATTTGTGTCTTTCCAGTATATCATGTCATGTGACTGCAGTGCATTATACTCCATTAAGTCTACCGTGGTGGATGATTGGCATCTCTTCCCCTACAGTGGTTTCTCCCTGTGATCGCTAAATGTCAGTGCCGAGCAGCAGCTTTGTTTCTGACACCAAAACCTGACATTTACTGTTGAGGATTTAGATCTATGAAACATTTTCAGCTATCAAACTCTATGACAGTGTAGAGCACAGCTGTCTCACTTCTGACACCCAATCATCAACAACTGGCAAAGTATCCACAGGAAGACATGGCCAGGAAACCAGAACATGGATGTCACCACAAGTATGTTTCGGTCCCTTGCGTCTGCCATTGTATGCCAAGAATATGCACAGTTCAATGGTTGATTGTATAATCCCTAAACTATGAGACTGAAGACTGAATGCCCATTTTCATCTCTTTTCTTTCCATTCTCCTCATTTCCATACTTCTTAAATTCAAGATATGACAGTCTGCAGATAAGAGAATCTCAGTAATATCCTCTGACGGAAGCTTTTGCCTTTCTGCCAGTGTAAGGAAGCGCTGCCTTTGATGTACTAACTGTCTGCAGGAGCTGAAGAAAGGTATACTGAGCCTTTGTGCACACAACCTGCTCTTCAGCCAGCAAGTGTGATTTTGAAACTTCACATTGACAGTTGTATATTCACCTTTGAGTCGTCTGGAACAAAGCTGTCAAAGCAGTCATCTCTCTTCAATGCTGTTCAGTGTTTCATATTACGGCTGTTACCTCAGTTGTCAGATTCAGGGCCGGGCTCTGTAACATCTTAAACTGTGCAGATGAACGTGCTTTGAAAATAAAATGCTAATGTGACATGTCAGCTGGTATGTCTGAATCCTGGCTGAATGGGGACAAAAAGATAAAAACTGAATAGAAAGGTTGACCACAGGATAAATATATATTTAACGCCAGACGGAGTAAAGTGTTTTTAGAGCCACAAATAGAATAGTGGTTACAAAGTCCTCTAAATGATACGAGAAGTTAAACGTTGTTTGACCCTATAGAACAGGGGTATTCAACATGGTGCCCGCGGGCACTTAGTTCCCCGCAGGGGCAACGTGAGTCGCCCGCGGGGCATGTTCTAAAAATAGCTCGCCAAGCAAATCCAAAATGTAAAAAATACACAAAACAAAAGGAAATGTAATTAAAAGAATCTACCCTATGCATAAACAAAACCTCAATCATAGCGAACTCTATCTACTTACTACAACTCTATATCTATCTTAAACCCCTAGATAGAGTGTGACCGTGATTTTCCTTCTGGCAGAATCTACACAACACATCAGCCCCATTGAACAGCCTAGTCGTGCCAGCCTATACAACACATGAGAGGCAGAGTTTTAGTTTTGTGTGTGTTGCAACTTGCATATATATTTATTGCACTTGACGCACACACACGCATGGCGTAATTTCCACTGGGGACAGGGGGAATCCTGTTTGTGTCCCCCCCACTTTACAAATATGTTTATTATTATTTTTTAACGCAAGCCGTCATCGTCACGGAGGAGCACACAGCCTCTGTGAGCGAGCGAGACAGAGAGCGAGAGCGAGAGAGAGAGAGAGAGCACACCTATTTAATATAAATAAAGTAAGAAATCATTCCAATGTGTACTCTCGGACAGTAAAAAAAACAGTTTAATAGGGGAGTGATTAGTAAAATATGCATAAATAGAAAGAAAGAATGCTAACTAGGTAACATAAGATAAGAATAAACCAGTTTAAATGATTTGTTATTGGTTGTGATAATATTCTAAAGATGTTTGGATTATTGAAAAGTATACAGCTCCCTTTCATCTGAGAGTTGAGAGCTGTATCCATCAATTCATGTTGTGCTCAAAGTGCACCAGATTGATGCATTTAACTTCAACATTAAAAAATAATCTTCCCGGGGTTGCATGCCCCCGGACCCCCCTGGATGTGAGGTCCACCCCCAAAATAAAGCAGGTTAAAATAATTAAATTGCATACATGTTCTTTTAGTAAACACAGAAAACGGGTCCCACAGACCCAAACAGCACACAAAGGTTAAAGGTAAGCATATAATTATGTTAAAATGTGCTAAATATATACACTGCAAAAAACAAAAAAAAGAGGAGTAAAAGTAGCCCCCGACTTGTTTTATTTTTTGAAAGTAGCTCTCATCCTAAAAAGGTTGATGACCCCTGCTCTAGAACTACACACATCGATGCACGTGTGTTCTATGTGGTGTACAGCACATACAATGTAAGTGGCAATTTTCTTCAAAAAAACATATTGACAAAATGACATATGGGCATGCTAATGAAATGTCCCTTTCTATTTGAAGGGAAATGTTGCGAGGGGTCACTTGTACACTCCCAAGAGGCATTGTGGGAAATGGACTGGAGGATACAGCTCTATACACTGCAGAATAACAAATCAACCCCCTGACACACTGCTGTCAGAGATTAAAAGCCGCCGCGACTCTTTGCTGTCATTCTGCTCCACTTAGCCGTCTCTGATTTAGATGTTCCGGAGATATTTTGTTATGTTTTGTTTTGTCAAAGCATCAATTTGAGCTATTTGCGGTTCCCTTTCATTATCCTCTAGACCTGCTGCGCTGCTTTTCAATTGCAGCAGGCAGAAACTGTAATGGCTGAAAGTTAATATGCGGCGGGCAATAATGTTGACTATCATTTGCTTAGAACGGCATTTACTCAAAGGGAAGGGCATACAACTTCTCTGAGATAATGTAAGCGACAGGGTATCAACAAGACCGCTGTGAATCATGTAGATTAACTCAGACGCTGACCGGAACACAGCCATACTTTTTGTCTTTTATCCCACCCGTGTCCATGTGCAGGTTCAAGCCGATGGGGACGTCCATGTCCTCCGAGGGAAAAACCATCTGCCCCTCAAATCCCTGCAGTGCATCTGTTGCATTCTTTAATTCTTTAAAGCTGCTCCAAAAGCTAATAAATGCTCCGGATTAAATTGTTTGCGCAGCCGGTACTCATTCCATAGTGTTTTGAAGCCATATTTTTCCATCCCTCCAATTTGTTTTCACTTGGCAAAGAAAACGTGAATACGCAGACGTTTTAAAGGGACAAGCTTTCCAACAAGTTCTAATAAAAATGGAGGTAAGGGACGTGATAGCTCCACACATTCTGCAGCCAAATTAGGCTTAGTGGCTTTTAACCATGGATGTATTAAGAGAACTGGAACTCTCACTGGAGCATGGAGCCAAAAGTGGAGCAACTGTGGACTCCGAAAGTACCTGTATGTGGACCCATAGAGAGTGCACACTTGAGTTTTACTGAAGCTCCGCCTCTGATCACTCGCTCTCAACTCAGTCAAATGAAAATAACAGTTTGGCCACTTTGGAGTAAGAACCCTGAAACCACACCCAGTTGACAATTGTCCGAAGTGATGATATATCTCAGTACAATCAATGGATTCTAAACAAAAAATTACAATAATGAAATATTAAACACAGGATAAATAAGCATTTAGGCTCCTACATTAACCATGTCCCGACTCCAGCCCCGTACATACTTAACACACAGACGTGAGAATGACCTCATCTCTCTGCAGTCATATTGAACCATTTCTGTAGTCAATGTGAGACGTGCGGTCACATGCAGGCGGAGGAGAGGCTCATTGTGATTGGACGGGGCAGTGGCACACACAGAGCACCATTTGTCGTGTTGTTTTGCCAAAGCGACAGATGACTCCCCTCTCCCTCCTCCCCCATCCTCACTCATCTCGTGTGGCGGCCACGACCAAAAGCATGTTTTGCAGGTTCACGAGCTGCAGCTGCACACTTCTGCCTTCCTGTGTCATGTCAGAAGGCATCACCTCAGAGTCTGACTCACCACGGAGCGGATACGATCGTCGCGAGGCCGCTTTGGCGACGGCACATTTCCCTCCTGCTCTCCACCGCCAGGGGGGAGGAATTTGGGAGTGGTAATAATGACCCCCTCCCAGCCATGACTGTCCTTGCAGAGACGCAGGAGTCATGAAGAAGAAGGAAGAGGAGGCTGCTGGGAAATGAGTGCCTGCCCTCGGGCGACAACAGAGGCCACTAACAGACTAGAATAGAATGATGCAGAATGAAATGAAGGAAACATAAAAGGGCAACAACAACACGGATAATGAAGGGCAGGGGGGATGAATGTGTCACTCCAACGTGCGTAGGGAAAAGGAATTAATAAAGGATGTCAATCACAAGTTTATAATACTAGCGTTTACTTGTATTTTAGTTATATATATATATCAGTTGTGGGAAGGAACTCAGAACGCTAAAAGGCTCAGATTTTTTTCAATTCTTATTACACATACAGTATACCGTATAATTATTGAAGGACTTATAGAAGGTTGTCATCATTCATACTTTCTTGGCTGTGGAGCAAATCTTTTATAATGTGAACCCACAATGAGAAATGGAGGAAAACAACAAGAAACGTTCTTACAATAGTAATCTACTGTTCAGCCGAGGCTAAATTCAAGTGTTTTCTTTGTGCTTTTGTACTCAGAACACATACTTGATCTGAAGGTTAAGACACATGTACTGTTTAAACACACGCACATGTCCATGGATCATTGATGTGTTCACAGAAAGAAGAACTGTGGATGTGTATCCAAACTCTCTTTGAAAGCCAGATGGGTTGCAGAGATTTGTTTGTTCTGGGTTGCAACAAATAGAGGGCAACACCATTATCAGGCACCCATCGTGGGGGGGGGGTTAGAAGGAGGGAAAATAGAGAGTACCATCTGACAGATCGGGGCGCAGCATAATGAAGCTCACCGTCACTCTGGCTCATGTGACAGCTTCCTGGAGCCAGATGGCACTCAGTATAATCCGAGGCCTCATCCTGGTTCCTCTAATGCTGGAACCAAAATCTGTACGCACTGATGCCCCGCCGCATGGTGGAGGCTGCAACCAGTGGGCCGGTCTGCTCAAAGAGGGGGGATCGTATTGGCTCTGTGGATTTCCACGCCACTGCCTCTGTGTCTTACGTCGGCCTTGAAAGGTCATGCTAATGTTTGTGCCCTGGGATTTGCGCGCTCCTATACACACTGGCAGGGAGGCACCTCTGGTGATGGATCTGTGTGCACGGACAATATTTTCTTAGTTGTGGAGAGAAAAGCAAACACCGTGAGAGAGCACCTTGGCCAGCAGCAGCCTCCTCGTGTCCTAGAAGGAAGGATCAGCATGGTTTCAAAATCCAGCTAAAGGTGCTGCGGATCATTGAAATACAAAGAAAACTAGACGTGCCACAGTGAGATGAAGTTACCCTCACTGTTGTCCCCTCTGTGTGTACAGTGGTGCCTTTGAAAGTGAGCTGAGGGAAACAGTGGAAGTGATACAGCCACTGACAGCTGTCCGACAGGGTGTCTGAGGGTACTGTCTGAGGGTGATGAGTGTCTGATGACTTCTCTCACTCCGCTCACACTCCTCTACATGTATCTGCCTGCAGACACACACTCAGGGAGCTGCTTGCCTGCAGAGCTCACAAGATGTCTGCGTCACACTCTCAGACCTCAGCACCTTCCCAACAGACAAAGAACTCAGCAACAGATACAACCTGAGAGGCTCCACAATGCGAGCAGGTAATACATTGGAGTATTTAGTATAAATTATTTAGCTTTTATCCACTCAATAACAAAACAGAATCTAGGGACAGACTCTTCTAGTTGAAAGTAGTGCTTTATGCAGAATGGTACCAAAGGAAGCGACCAGCAGCCGTGAGTCCGGTTCAGTTTGCTCGGCGCTGTGTTGGCTCACAGGCTTAAGTGTTGTCACTTCTCCGCGCACAGATGGCTTCCCTCCAGTGACTGCAACAATTTATTACGAGCACACAGGATGAATCTTCTGTATGTCAATTAGTGGAGATGGAACACTCTTCTTCTGTCACTTTGTTGGGTGGACGGACGCGATTTGACATCAAAATCTGCAGCCTGACAAGATCGCCATTTTTTACGTTGTCACTCCGCTGTTCTCTCTGTTCCTATCTGAGTCCTCATCTGCATTCTTTCTCTCCGTCCCTCTGTCTCCCGCTTCATCTCCTTTCTCCTCTCTGCGGTGCACACTTTTCCAGAACACCTTTCCCCCCCCTGGCTCTCAGGCAACTAAATATAGCCCATGGTGCAGACAGCCTGGCCTTATAACAAATGGTAAGCAGAGCAGAGTGCAGTAAAGGTAGCAGCAATAAGGATGTAGAGTAGCTTCACTTCAACAATGGACCACATCAGGATTGTGACATGTAGGCTGATAAATAACATGTGCTTTATAAGGGTTAATATCCTCAGAAGCAGCACCATTTTTAGACATTAACAACAGGCCTTTTCCATATTGTCTATGGAGTCGTGCTCCAGCAATATGGCAGCAGTGCTTAAATTGAGACAAATGGTAGCATGAGATGTTCCAGCCAATGGTCCAAAAATGGCATCTGTTTATGTTCATGTGGCAAAGCACTTTAGTGGCTGTGAGATTTATGACTCAGAATGGAGTCCTGTGACTTTGTTATAAAAGAACAGAGTTCACAGAGGGACAAGCGGATGAGAACTACTTCAAATCACACCCTCACAGTGCTCTGTCTCCTGTTTCCTTCTGACAATCAATGCACTTTCTCTGACCATCACCTATCCTTTGTTAACTGTAAGCGTTTTGTATGATCACACACATTTTTTCAACATGATATGTAATAGTTTTGGTATTAACTCAGGAAATGCTTGTTTGAGTCATTCTAGATGTAACAATTTGGAGGTTGTAAAAGCTTAATGTTTGGTATCGATATTCAATATGTGATTAAATAATCTGGTCTAACATCTGTGCTGCAAGAGCCTGTTTACATTCCTAGGAGGCCTGTGGGCCTAGAGGATATTTGAGAAAGGTTTCCACATCACACAAAACTATTCATTATACCAGAAGAGAACAGTCAACAAGGCCCAAGCTCATGGCAAACTCCAGGATTGAGAAGGAGTTTTGATGTGTGATAGTGCTCACATGGACTGGAAATCCGTTTTAAGTGTTCTGCATTTTCAGAAACCAGAATAAACTATTTTGTGTATAGTCAATTTATAGAGCCTACACAGGGAATATCAATAGCTAGTTTCTCTAAACAGCATGTCCTGAATATATTCCTGAACAAGATAAGCCTCATGTAAACACACTACAGTTCTAAAAGTGTTTCAAGCAACATTTCAAGCTCTTAGTTGATAATTCACACTGTCTTTACCCTTCATATACAAGCTAGTCTCAAACAGCACAACAAAAGACTTCAATGTACAGCAGGGAGTTCCAATAGACCACCAAAGATGAGACTGTATACATAGTAACACAGGTTTTGTTTTCTGCCTGGTTACACTTAGAATTAGCAAAACATATACTGCCTTAGATTTGTAAATGTCTTCAGCTGGTGGCTCCGCTGTGTCAGGAGATAGCAACGCTCCCAAACTCTTTCCTTCAAAATGTGAGATGTTATCCGCCTCCTTCCCGACTCTGTCTCGGGCAACAGACATTCAGAACCCAAACCTTCATGTAAAAGGCAAGATAAAGTGTCCCTGTGTGAGCCAGAAAGCACTTTCATCTTACAGAGGGAGCTAAATAAGATGCACAGCGCTGCGCCGCAGATACCGGCTCCATCGCTACAGATCCATTTTCCCAGCGTGGAATTTGCGAGGCTGTTTGATGCTGCACAATGATTAAAGTAATTGGAAAGTCTAAAAGTGTAAGTCTAAACCTAATTTGCATGTGATTAGTTTATGCTTTAGGGGTCATTTGAGGCTACATTTGAATACAAGCATTTGAAATAAAGCGAAGAATGCAGAGAAATACAAAGTATCTCGCAAAATGCCAGGAGCAGCTGATTGGCACCGCGAGAAAGAAAACCCATATAGCTGGAGGCAGAAAACCCAACAACCCACAGACGCAATCAAGAGCAAGAATAGCGTGTGTGTGTGTGTGTGTGTGTGTGTGTGTGTGTGTGTGTGTGTGTGTGTGTGTGTGTGTGTGTGTGTGTGTGTGTGTGTGTGTGTGTGTGTGTGTGTGTGTGTGTGTGTGTGTGTGTGTGTGTGTGTGTGTGTGTGGTGTGTGTGTGTGTTGTGTGTGTGTGTGTGTGTGTGTGTGTGGTGTGTGTGTGTGTGTGTGTGTGTGTGTGTGTGTGTGTGGTGTGTGTGTGTGTGTGTGTGTGTGTGTGTGTGTGTGTGTGTGTGTGTGTGTGTGTGTGTGTGTGTGTGTGTGTGTGTGTGTGTGTGTGTGCGCGCGTGTGCTCCTCCCCCTCGGTGGACTCACCCAGCACTCCCAGCCGGTAGTTGATGGTGATGACGATGACGTTCCCGTAGCTGGCCAGGATGCTGCCGTCAATCATGTTGCCCGTCCCCTCCATGTAGGAGCCCCCGTGGATGTAAACCATGACGGGCTTCAAGCCGTTCTCATCGTGGATATCTGCAAAGACGAGGAGAAAATGAAGAAATATAGGTATCTTTTGTGCTGTGGATGAATAAACGCACAGTAAAGCAGTACAATAGCCTACAATGAAATACATCAACAACAATGACATATCCGCAGATAAACACAATACATACAGGATCCCTAAATACTTTTGTGTGGGAGATTTTTCGTTGTATTTTATATAGACTTAGTCAGCACATCAGCAACAGGCACTGCACTAGTCAATAACTGAAGGCTGGACTACTGTGTATAAGTCTGGCTGATTTATTGGGGATTTTGTCTCGACAATGTTTTGCAACACAGCCATGCATTGAAGCAAAACATCCACAATGGGGAAATGAACAAAGACCCGATGCACAGATACAACAGGGGAACTGAAAGACACACATAGGCGACCATTTAATCCATATGTACAAAGTGGGCATGTGGTGGCTTTTATTAAAAGATCAAATATATCTTCCACGGCTAAAGTGTTTTAAACGAAGCACAGGAGGCATATATTTGCGTAGGAAACATTGACGACGTTAATAATTGATGATGCTATCAACAAGCAAACACAGCCTCAGTGTCTACACGACGAGGAAAATAGCTTGACCTTTCTTAATTTCACAGGGATCATATTTAAGAGGGATAGATGGTGTTGGAGATATTATTTTCTGGCAGATTGATAAGACTTTCTAAGGCTGCTCTCTACTTATTCCTCCCCTCCTGCCTGCTCCATTTGTTCTCGTTGTAATTTGCAGGGAACGCTGCAATTAGGCCAGATGAATACCTTGTTGATGATGCTCTCCAGTTGTGATTAGGCCGGGTGATTAGTACATGTGTAGGTGGTGATTATGCATTAAGAGTGGGTCCTTTGCATGACAGAAGATTGAAGGAGAAGATATAAATCCTGGGGTTGACAATACATCAGCATCAGGAACTCATTTCAGCATCAATTGACATTTATTTGAACTTAAGGAAATCCAAAGTCTCCCTGCTGCTGTCCTCACATGGCCCAGAGTCTCTCATGCACTACAGTAAGCTTGGGTTGCCTGGGAGCAACAGCTGAGAGAAGCCATTATCCCGGCCCTGCCCATCAGGCTGTTGGACGTCCCCTAAATGTCATCCGGGACGAGGGCATCTGCTGACCACCATTGAGAGGGGAGCTGGCCAGCCAGAGCGATATTCAGTTTACTGTCCAGTCTTGTGTTGTAGTGGGATATTTCCATGTGATAGTATGTATTATGAATATCAAATGTGTTGTAAGTAATGTTTAAAGTAGACAGTGCGTGTAAACCAGGTGGAAACATTTAATTGAAATTAAGTCACACGTTGACAACATTTGAAAACATGCCCTTTTGCAATTATTCCCTCCCAATTTCATGTAGGGTAAGGCGATTGGATAACCCTAACCAATGAGCTTGGGGAATGATCGACAATCTCTAACCCTGCCAGTATTTGACTGGATTTGTCATTATGGTAAACATTAGAACAGGAAGTAGCTTAACCATGCTCAAATCAAGCAAAAAGGGCCCAGTATGAATATATATGAATAACTGCTGTGTAAATGTACAGAATTGAGTGAGCAGTTACAGTGCAGGTAATCCCATCTCTCCTTAATGGCTCTTATTCTTCCTTTATCAGTACCGGCTTTTATTTGTTCATGCTGACCTGCAAAACCATGCATCGCAGCCCGCCAGAGGGAAGAAGTCATGAAGTAAAACAGAAAGATTTGACAACCATCTCATGCTTTTCTGATCTGCATGGGTATATGGGTCTTCCTGTTACTAAAACTCAATAGATTTCCGGTGGTCATTTCTATGAGTTGTGCTCCACGTAGGCCAGGTGCACTGCAGGATGTTGGTTAAGTATCATTGCTGCTTTCATACTGTACATTCAGAGGGCCAGGGAGGCGAAGGGCGGGAGGAGTGTATCATTCTCCTCCTCCACAAAAGAAAACAGTGAGGCAAGGAGTGGAAAACAACCCACAGTGACAGGTTATTAATCTCCGCTGTTCTCTGAGTGGGTTGCTAATCCTTCAACCAAGCAGGAGGGGGGGGGTGGCGGGTGTAAGGAAGAGCTGGGGTCTGCGTCCTGGACTGACCCGGACACATTGACGCTGGTTAAACACCAGCCAGCTGATTACAGAGGCCGGACGCCCAGCTGGTTCTTGTTTGTCATTCAGCTCAACATTACCCTGTTGGAGCAGAGTGGGCGGGCGGGAACAACCTTGAAGAGGCACATAAAACAAGCGCGCCGCCATTAAGTTGTCATAGTCTCTAACTGATACGCATCTGATCGCCGCAGGCCTCTGTGGGCGCAGACACAACTATTGCGCCGGCTCTCCATCAAGCAAACAGGCAAATAGACTGTTACTACCCGTCTCTTTGGGAGGGAGGGGGGGGGGGGGGGCACTTTGAGCAAACGGAGAGTTGGCCTCCAGATTTAGAGCCGCGTGTTGTCGCTGGGGAAGGAGAGGCTGGCCTTGGGGCACTGTGTCCAGATCCTGTCAGTGTGGAGTGCACTTAGAACTAAAGAAACCAAACTGCTTTAAGTAACCCCCCCCCTCTCTCACTATCCAAGGGTCTACGGGGCTGTGACTGTGCAGCGAGTCGGCCCGGGACATTCATCACTGCCACCCGGGCCGGGGGGATAAAATATTCCTCCACTGGCTGCACACATTACTCATCTTTATATGGGCAGGGGGGAAGGTGTTTGCGGCGGAGCTTGTTCCAGGGGGTCTATCTGCATTTTCCATCGCTTCCGACTGTAAGCCAGACGAATACAAATGGCAGTTAACACGGGCGATGTAAAATGTGTCCCCTGTCGCCTCACCGCCATCAGCTCCGTCTGTCCCCGCCTGCCCTCCACACATCCACCTCTCTGCAGTTCTGCTGAAACGCTGACTACTCTCCACCGTCACAAAATGGCAAAACAAACCTGTGGCCATAGATTAAATAATACACAACCTCCAGTATTGGACGTATCGTCACGTTGCCAAAGTGTGTACACAAGCACAAATATGACACACACCCTGCATATGACTGACATTGATATTTCTTCTGAGACAAACAATGGTATATACATGCATGGGAAGTATAAGAACTCCTGTATAAGAGTTCATTAGCTTTGAAACTTAATTGTGATTCCCTTAGCACTACTTGTTCCAGGGACATAATTGGTTAAATATAGACACAATTCTTGAGACAAAAGCTCGAGTGTGAGGTGGTCTGCAGTGCTGCGGTGTGTGTGTGTGTGTGTGGGGGGGGGGCAGGCACAGGGGATCCTCAGCAGTAATTCATTGCCACTGCAGATGTTCAAACAGTGAGGGAGCATCGATCCTGCGTGCTCTCCTGGAACAAAGTAGTGCCTGAACTTGCTGTTTATTCAGACTTCTCTCTTTTTCCCTGTTGCGGTCTGACAGAAACTGCTTCTTATATTTCTATTACACACAACCTGTGCTCAACACATCTGCCTGAAATTAAATATTGCTTTTCCTTGCTATCCCAACGGGCATATTGGCTTTTTCCGCACCAGCTGTGGGCAGATGCTGCGCTTTTATTCATTTTTAACAACACATCACCGTCTCTTAAAGATCTGGCCCTTCTAATTTCAGGTGCTGTGCTTCATCTGCTGGTGCAAATCAAATATATTATGGTGTTGCCAAACCAGCGTAATTCCATCAGAGGATATTCTAGCTTTTAAATATCCTGCATGCACAAGATGTTTTCAAACCGGACAGAAACTGCAAGACTTCCAACATAGTGGACCGTTTATAAGCTTAAATCAAGATATCTTAGTCGTCGTAATACATCTAGCACAGATTCTTGCTGAGCCTCTTAAAAATTATACGTGTGAGCTGTTTATAAAATATTATTGTTTCAGTAGGAAAGGGTTAAGGGACAAGAGTCAGAAAGTCTTTTAATGAGATTCAATTGTATGGAATAACACCAGACTGATCCTCTATTAGCAACAATTGTCTCTGGAACCGGCCAACAAACCACCAAGGGCCAGATTTATAAAGTGCACTGCGCCTTTCATTCAATTTGTGTTCACATTTGCATGTAATTAGCACCTGATCCTCAGCAGCGGAGGATACATGTGAGATCACTAAGCACAGACATATTAAAGTGGTGCTGCAGAGTCATAAAGCAACACAGCTGAGTAACACACATAAAATCATAATTTATACTGCATTTACCTTGTATCACTGTATCTGTATCTCTCATCTTTGCTTCAAGCATGAAGATAAATTAAATATGAGCCCCCATCGAATCACTCAGAAAGCCAAAAGAAATCCCATTTCCCCCCCTCAATATTTTGATGTA
This sequence comes from Trematomus bernacchii, assembly GCF_902827165.1. Taxonomy (NCBI): domain Eukaryota; kingdom Metazoa; phylum Chordata; class Actinopteri; order Perciformes; family Nototheniidae; genus Trematomus; species Trematomus bernacchii. The sequence goes on along the minus strand of NW_022987821.1, from coordinate 3,054,865 downwards.
GATGTCGAATCAGTGTGCACATGATAATCATAAACCAGTGTGTCGGATATTAATAGAAGCTCGTTTCCTCATAGCCTCGTTTTCCAGATCAGCAACATTATCCATTAATATTTTATACCAATGCTATAAAACCTGCGTTAATGCCGGTTGATCCCAGTGAATATATCGAATGAGCGATCCAGTCTATGTGTCCTTTGCAGGTCATTAACATGCACATGTATATTACAGGAAAGGGAAACCCCAAAGAGCATAGCAGGGCCCCTTTAAAAGCTCTACACTCAGCCCACAGAGCTAGCTGGCTAATGCTAACTGTAGAAGAACACTCGCTGAGGATTGTGTCAAACATCTATGGCCAGAGCAACATCCGTGAACAACTGCCCATGTTACTCCGAAATGTCACCGCTTGCATGTCTCTCCCCGCAAGACAAACGGTGGCCTTTAACTGAAACGTCTCCAGTGTCTTTTCCACCTGCAGTCATCTGCCAGTCCCCACAGGTCAGCCAGCACAGGGAGTGCTTCATCGTGCAGAGGAGCGAGGTGTTCATAGGAGAAAGGAACAAATACAGTATGTGGCGTTTTTCCTTTCGATGGACAAAATCCCACTTGGGTTAGTGCTCATGCTTCACAGAGCAACGCAAGACAAAAGGAAATGTCAAAGTGACTTTTAAAAGTTTATAAAAATATCATGCGGAGCTGAAACGAGATTTGAATTGGGCCCTCTTCCTGTTTAGAGGGGCCCTCTCACCTCCAAAAAGGAAAGAGGTAGTTTCAAAACTGAGTGGTGCACTTACTGTAGAAGCACTTCAGGGTGAGTTAAAAAGAAGAGGGGTCTGCAGGTGCATTTAAAAAGAAAGAGAAGAGAAGCTTTTTTGGACAAAAAAAAACACCAAAAAGTTAAATTCAAAATGGACTCACATGTTGATAATCACACCGAGTGGCCTTTTATTTGAAAAAGAACAACAACAAAAAGGGACATGACTGCATGTCGCTAACCCTAACCCTAACCCAGCACTAATACAAGATTTCTCACAGTGTAGTGTTTCTGTCTTCAAATTCTATGTTGCGTTACCAACGGTGAACTCAAAGACAATGGAACGGTTGTACGGCTTGTTATTCCACCTGCTGCTTCACTGTGATGAAATGAAGCGGACATGATATAAATGAGGCTTTCTGCTACAACAACAAAAAAAGATGGCGCTCATTAGCCATGCCGCCCAACAGTCCTTGAGCTGTACTGGATGTAGCATGGTCGCCCCCGCCCCCCACCTCCATGTGTGCTGCAGCAGTCACTGATCAACAAATGGTGGAGAATGGGTCCCAACAGGCGCATGATGTGGCAGAGTGGTGTGTTTGCACAATATAGCTACTCACTGAGGGCAAGCTGCACAAACAAGGGTTAGTGCCATGTCGGGGTAACTAGGCCGAGCGTGAACATGCACATCTGCTCAGGCTGCACACACACACACACACACACACACACACACGACACACGCAGCAGCCGTGGCTCGTAGTAAATGGTCGTCTACCAATGAGAGGGTCAGTGGGTTCGAGCCATTACATTCCATTTAAAACATTTATTAAAAGCCACTCACAATAACTGTATTCAACCGTATATACACACACACTCAAAAGCAAGGTGAATTAGCTATCAATAAGCCAAACCATGGAATGGAAATGCTAGTGCATTGGCTTCTAATGAGCCCAAACTAGCAGAAATGTTACAAACTAGAATAAATCATTATGGAATATTTCAAATGCTTTAATTAAAAACATTTTTTTTAAAGGATGTGGATTAAAATACACTTTTAAAAGTTTTCTTTTTATGTTAAAATGTAAAAAAAATAATCTGGTAAAAGGTTATTTATCAAACTTTTTATACCTAGAGGAGCATACAGTAATAAATGTGCATTGTATTTAATGATATGTATTTACATTGTAAATGTACCATACATGTGTTGTGGAGTTATGCAAGTTGTCGAATGAATATTATTGTTATATCACTGCAGTTTGCAAAAATATGCAAAAAAGAATAGCTTTCTTCTGCAAGTGATTAGCATTTTAATATCTGTAAAACCTTGAGAAATCCCAGAAAAATAGGCTTTTCCTCACATTACTGCAGGCAGAGTGTGAGTCGTGCTCAGACTCGGGCTGCGGGCTCGCACACATAAAGTGGAAGTGCTGACTTTACACCCTGCGAATTACATAATCACTTGATGTGTTTGGCATCAAGATGCAAGTAAATAAAACCGAGCTGCAGTGGAAAATGTAGTCCTGGAGCCGTTTCCCGCTCTCTGTTTACCTCGGCTTACCTCGTTTTATCTCTGCCCTGTAAAGTGCTGCAAAGAGTGTTTTAATTTAACAGCTCGCTCCGACGCGGCACAGGAAGCTGAAAAATGAATTTTGGTTCTTGGAATAAATCACGGCTGCTGCTGCAACATTAAGCTGTTGGAAGTGAAGGGAAATGCGGTTTTAACACGGCGCTGGTTTTACATTAGAGCCGAGTGTTGAGCAGTAAAACACAGCTAATGTGGGAGTGGCTGACAATTACAAATATACTCCAGGATTTGGTATTGTTCCACACACACACACACACACACAGCACACTCCTCACTGGTGGATTTCTCCTTTCAGCTTCAAATCAGATGACAAAGAATAGGCATCGCTTAATCTGTCATCCCACTTGAGGTGCAGTAAAAACTATAAATCCCTCCCTGATCCTCGGCTGCCAGGATATTTTGACATTACACCGGATTTCTGAAAAGGCCAACTCTGGGATATAAAGATGATGGGCAGCGCGGCGAGCTCTAACTGGGATAGATGTGTCACTCCCACTGAGCTCACATTGCACACACACTTCTTAGAGGCCTTTTCTTCCACGCTGCTTAGAAATAACGGGAAATAATGTACATTATCTGTATCTACAAAGTGCTGTTTGGCCGCGTCACATTTTGTGTTATATATCTGAACTTTGGGTGATTTATACACACAGTCTGGAGCCACTGAGGTGTGCTTCCCTGCATGTCCACCTCACCCCCCTCACACACTTGCCGCCCATTGCTTTCAAGAATCCATTAAACATCGCTCAGAGACACGCTGCTGTCTGGACTAATGTAGTGTTTCACAATCCTGCTCTGATGAAAACCTTTCAAAACCCTGTTGGGTAAATGGAGGAAGTTATAGTGCAGTATATTTGGGAAATTGAGGCATTTTGGACAAAGGCAATAAATCAGACAGGGGCGTATTTTAGATGTGTATTAAATACCTTCTCCCTTATGGCAGGTCCAATCAAAAACATGGTACAATATACTGGCAGACATCTGCAAACAACAAAGGAAGTCAGGTGACATCACATCCAGGGGCTTCAAACTAGGGAATAGTGACCTAGCCATATGGTGAGGACACCTAGACGCTAGGATACATCAACCTCATTGTGAGGAAACAAGTCGGAGCTGAACCACATTGTCCACAAACAATAAGTCCCGGATCTTCAAAGACATCTAGGCAAAAAAGAGTGCCTGCAGGACAGGAAACAGGAAGGGACTCAACAAATTCAGAGAGCGCTTAGTAGCAAGACATTTAGAAAATAGGGAGACCAGAATACAGCAGAACAACTAAGGGAGTGTGGAGTATCACTGTACTCTACCTCCAGTTAATGGAGACCCTAAAGAGACTCTGCCATATTGACCGATCCCAAGAATATGTTAATATTAAAGATTACAAATTGTTTTATTGAAATGCCAATGACACCCTGTTCTCTTGAGGATAGACATGCTACTTTTACCCTTGTTCACAATAAAAGCACTTGCAGTAACCACTCTTATATTGGACAAATCACAGTTTGGACAAGTGGGACAAACCCAAAGCAAAGCAAGTAAATGGCAGGAAGCACCCCTGAACGCACCATGAAGTAAAATAAGGCTGATTTATGACAGTACAGACCCTATTTACTTATTTATAGTTTCAACTACATTGGTCACTGTAGAAGATAAATCAAAACAAAACAAGTACAATTTGTAATGTACATAAAGGAGTGCTGTTTACTGATTAATGCTCTGGCTCGAGTACAATGACTTATTTTTTGGAGGAACTGAATCATTGGAGAAAAGCCACTATGTGCACCGACACAGGATTGTGAGATTATCCCTCTCCTACACTTTTTAATCTACCCCGTACTCCAGAGCTCAGACTAAATTTAGCACGGAGCTGTCAAAGATCTCAGACACACGCCTTAATGTGTCCCACTGTCCTCATACTGTCCTAAAACAGCCCGACACTTCCCCCCCAGGTGATGTTCAACATTGTGCTTTTCACATGACACACATAAAGTCTTGTTCGTGCAACCGCTGCAGGACGTAGGTGGGCAAAGTGCTCCCCACACCCACTCCAAGTCACAAGTACTCTTTGGAACAGGTGAGTGCAGAAAACAAGCCATTACGGAGGAGCCTTCAGCTGATAGCAATACAGGACTAGGCTGTGCTTCTTTTTAGTGCTATCCTTCATCACTCTTGTTTAACAGCACTCTCATCAGTGATAGTACGAAGCAGACCCTGTGTGTCCTCTCCTTCTGACAGCCCAGTGATTACCCCACAGGCTAAATCAGCGACTTATCTGAAGGGCGCCCATGTAGTGCACAGGGAAACAAGTTTAATTTCAGCATTATGTTAATCTCAAAGGGTTATGACTAGGGGTGTCACATTTCTCCAAAAACATGATTCTGATGACTTTTCATTTAAAGGGCACGGTCTGACTCAGCTTACACCTTTTGTGTTTTTAGCACTGGCCATAATTAGACAGTGGAGTGTTGATTCCTGAATATCAGAAACAATTTCCAAGCCCTGAAATATTATCTCTTCAAGAAAAGGGTCTTATTGTATCACTCAATTGGGTCGAACTGTTGTATCGGCTGCACAATCTTTCAACATTTGACACATATTATCTTCAAAGAACAACTTATAATTCTCAAAACAGAAGAATTGCTAATCAAGCATTCTCAGCAACACCACTGTGAATAGTTTCAAATATTTAACTACCAATCAGTGTTAAGAGGCTGTAGCAGAAGGGCCGGAACAACTGGCAGACTGAGGGGCAAAACTGTTGACCCCCCTGGTTCTTGTCAGTGCCCATCTGCTATGGAAAACATAGCAGACTTAGCATTGAATCTCCATATATTTTGCCCCACGAACCAGACAAGGTTTATATGGAACAATCCTGCTCCATGTTTACCAAGAACTACTCAACTCTCAAAAAGTTGCCCGGCAAGAGCAAGTATAGAACACAATAGGAAGCCACACAAAGACATACATGAAGAGGCAACAGATATAAGAAGACTCCGTTGGCTTACCGTCTTCCGTAGGGACGTAGATGTTCATGTAGAGGCAGTCCTCGCTCTGATCCTGCACGTAGGTCACCACTGTATCCAAGTTGGCGGTGAACCACACTGGGAGCATATCATTGAGCAAAAAGCGGTCCTCCAAGAACTGAGGACAAACCGGAGCAAACTGAGTAGCATTCCTGATGCCCGGCCAGGACATTGGCGGCTCGGGCGGCTGGAACCTCCGCTCCCCCGTCGGGGCCAGCGCGTACGGGATCCCCAAATACTGTTCCACTGGTCCCAGGATCTCATTGGGTAATGTAACCTTCACTCCCCGCAATTTCCCGTAATTTGTAGTGACCACGGGGGGCTGCTGGGCCTGAGCGGCGGCCCCACAGATGGACACCAGCCCCACCCACAGCAGGAAGTTGGCCCTGGCCGTGGAGCAACACATCCATGAAGGGCCTCCTGGCGGTGACATGCTCCTGCGGTGCTGAGCCGGAGCCTGGCAGGTCGTGGTTAAAGTCCACCGGAGGGTCCTCGTGCCCCCCCTACCCCTCCACCGAGATGAACTCCTGATGCTCCTCAGGCTGCGAGCTGAGCAAAGGAGCCGCAGCCAATCAAAGCAGCTTCAGAGCTCCCCATCCTGAGAGCCTGCATGGAGACGGGCGGCTGCTGAACGACTCACCTGTCCGGGTCAGGAGAGGGCCTACGACGCTCTGTGGTCACCTTGGCTCCAGCTTGATGGGATATCCTGAAAAACACACAAAGAAAAGATAAAACCTACTGTATATTTTTTATCATGGTTGCCTATTTTTAATTTCCTGTTAATGTCATGATCAGCCACAGAGCTTCTATATTCTCTGTTACCTCTTAGTCTTGTTAAAAGTTTTTTTTTTAATTCATTTTGTCTTGTGAGTTAAATGCCTTAAAAGTTCATTCTATCTTAATTCTCAAAATTAACTTATAAACTGAAAATTCATTTGGTGGGTTTTAGAGAAATTAATTCATAAGTGGAGGCCTGCTGAGGTCTAGACGGGTTGACATAATTTGATGACTGTTATTTATTTTTCTCTCTGTGAGGGAGTTTTGGAAAGCCCCCAGAATTAGAAATCCGCTCTGTGGCCTTTGGCCGTCTCATGGTCTAATGGTGAAAACTAGATGGCAACCCATCCATTAAATCAATTTCCTGAACGAGCTCTGGACTCAGGTCTGGAGACATCCTTCAAATATATATCTTTTTACATTTGAAGTGGTTTGGTTGAAGAAAGTCTCACACCTGACTGCTCCAATCAAAAGATGTTGACTAATTACCCTTTCAGTCAAATAACACAGGATGCCACTCAAAGTCAAATCAATTATTAAATATCATGCTGACCAGCACTGACTCCTTTCTGATATCAAATATATATGAAAAAGCAGCATGAATAAATGAGCGCAATTCTGCTAATAGAGCCAAAGTGCATGCCAATCTTTGCAAAGCAAACTGAACAGTTCTCCAGCTTGGATTAGTAATAGAGAACAGAGAGGATTTAAGTGGTTACTGACTACAGCTGCAGGGATCTGTCATGTAGGCCTGCCTGCCTGCGAACACATTAGCTCGAACAGGAAAATGGCTGTACAGACACCACTGAGAATCCACATTAACACAGGTGGCAGCATGAGATGGAGCCGGTAGAGATTATCACCGAATGAAGCAGAAAAAGGTTTATTATGTGTCAGGGGTGTATTGGAAAGACGCCATCACAGACGGGCACTGATCATCCTGTGCAGGTGCATGGATGCCAGTTAAGTTGATATACACATGATAATAAAACAGAAGGGATATGCACATCTTGTGTTGTATCGCCCCTAAAAGCTTCATTCCCTGTGTGAATGTCTTTCACTTCCCAACACCATTTCAACGTTTGGACATGCGCAGTAGAATCTGCTTTCCAGATCAATCTCTGTCTGTTAACAATAATAAACAAAAACCTCAGAATAGCCCAAAAACATCAATACATAGGCTACACAAAAACGGGATAATTATAAATAATGATGAATACATTCATTGAAATGAAATTCAAAGATTATACTAACTGTCTTGCCAACAATAATGTTGAATTGAATCACCCCTCAGGTTACCTACAATGTTTTTTTGTTAATTGGTTTAACCAAGCCTTTAAAACTAAATAGTTTTGTTTCTCTACCCTAAGGTGAGAGTCAGCAGCTGTGTTGCCATGGTAACAATCAATGAGACCTGCTGACAAGTGGCACCGGCCCAAAAAGTTGTTCTTTCAATACTAACAAGCCCTTAAAAATATTTTTGGAGGAAAGTAGTTTCTTAAATGCATGTCTGCTACTGTTGTTTTCATGTCTCATTTCTGAATATCCCCTGAAAATGTGCTAGTAGCAGTCTTGAGAAGCCGGCTGCACTGTAAATTATACGGAAAGCAGCACAGGGCAACTCTGGGTTATCGCTCTATACACATGGGTGACATCTTATTCACCTTAACAACCATAATAGCATTTTCGATATTTGGCTTTCGCACATATGTTTGACTACCGATGACTCAACTTTCACTGAGACGCCAGAGGCTTTCACTGTTGGGGCAGGTCATCATACAGAAATCCATACTTTAGCTGATGTTTGCCGGGCTGGATTTACACTCGCACAAAGACAGACACATATTTTTCTAAATTTGTAGACCGATACAATGTTGGTTTTACTTTTAGGACTAACAGTAAGACCATATTGGATTGTTTGCAATGGCCTAATCATGACTAACTTGATAAGGTGTTATAAGTGTGAGGGACATTTCCAACATACAGATCATACATGTCCAGATTCTAGGGCTGATGATTTGTAGAATCTGAATCAAACATTGTGTTAGTCCACCACACATTCCATGGACACGCACATTTTAGAGGTTATTCAGGGGGCCAAAGCTACAGTTAATGAACCCTTCTCCAATGGTCTATATTGACATATGGATACAGATTAATTCAAAGCATAACAATGCATTGTTTTTTAAATGTAACAATAGTGCTGGGGTCAACACTGGAGTCACATCTGTAGAGGACCTAGGACTGATCCCTGAGGTTCTCCACCGATGATTTACAGTCCATTGCAGCTAGATTATGCACACAAATAATTAATTAGTTCAATGCAGCATGTAAGCACAGTCCTGTATATACTTAAGACATAAAGGCCTTTTCTTTAATGCCTATAGCATTTCAGTTTACAATGTGCTTTAGTGGTGCACAGGGGACATTAAAAGAAACACTTGACAATCAATTTAATTAGCACAAAGTGATTGCATAGTGGACCTGGAGCCTGTAGAGCCCCTTGAGGGTCAGGGATGAGTTGCCCATGTTGACCAGTGTGTAATCCAGTATCACTTCCAGGAATATAATGATGGAGGAAACACTAAGAGTTAGACTCCTCAATTTTTGATTCTAGAAATACCACTGACATGGGTTTGGAGCTGAAAGCCAAATAATAGGAAAGAAAAAGAGACAAAATAATACATTGCTTGTTTTGGTCTTTTCATGGTATTTGTTTCCAGTAAGAAAATAGTAGAATGATACCATATTTATCCTTCAGATGCACAAAAGACCCCTAGGTTTTCCTAAATTCTATCATCAAACTAAAGGACACTCACAGAGTCCAACTTAGAGTTATTAAGGCCATGGGTTACTGAACACAGGAACCCAAGAATAGAACATAATTGATCTTCATTTTCACCCCTCAGCTTCTCCTCCATGCACCCATTACATTTCACACATTTGCATATTAATAAGGACAATCTTTCTTTAACTCTCTGAGCTCACAAGTGACAAAAAAAGACACACAGTATGTGCTTATGTGTTCATTAAACAACCCCATTTATGGCAACTGTTTTGAAATGAAACTATATTTTCAATTATCCACATATCACTGCATATACGTAGATATCCTAGCAACAGGAGACAAACTGCCTTGAAGAGATCATTTTTGTGGTGTTAGTACAACCACAGGCTGTTCATCCTTGGCTGTTTGCCTCCAAGAGCAGTTACATAATGATGCAATTTGCAACTATATGAGGAATATCAGGATATGTGTTTGCACATGGCAGCACGGGAACTGTAAAAGCAGTGAATGGGGCGACACTTTGCAAAATTGTTGCTCATTGTTCACTGAGGTGACACAGTAGGCTTGTAAATGTTTCTGTGATAAATGGACCCTGTGTACAGTATGTGTAATAACGTGTGGTTTTATGACAACCTGTCCTTCAGAAGGCTCCGGATGCAGAGCGAGCTCTCCTTGGAGGAGGCACACAGGAGATTGCGAACATTGTTCTCACTCTTAATGATTATATGAGATAAATCCTATGAATAGCAATGAAGGCGCTCTCTGTCATTTGCATTTCAATCATTATAAAATGATCCTTTCAGAGGCCCTCTGTCTTCCTGACTATGAAATGTCACAGACCTACACGACCCCATCAGCTTATAATTACTGCATTTACATACTTGATATAAATACAGTACTTTATATACATTTACAGTATGTTGTGACTGTACGATCACGACGGGGGGCAGATTTAATAAGACCTACTGCACATTACTGCCACTTTGTAGAATATACTGTAGATCAGGGCTATTAAATGACACATTCAACCAGACATGTTGAGTAGCCTGTTTAGAACATGTTTTTAGCTGGTGTTGACATCAATTAAACAAATGCAAATTAGTACAGAATAAATGCAAAGATCCTTCACCAAAAACACACTTTCTCCAATATAATATCCATCTCCAACACGCACACACATACAAACTTTTCAGACAGTTCATGCAACTTTACACATATCCATCATCTGCCGCTGTCTTATTGTTGTTGTTGTTGTTGGGGTATAAAACTAACAATCTGTTGATCCTGATCAATCAAGAATCCATAGTCTAAAAATGGCAAAGCCGTCAGCGCCGAAAAAACAACCGCACATCCGCTTTTGTACCTTTTCATCTTAACAACAATGAACGTCTTCAAGGACATACTTTCGGAAAATATATGCCGGAATCCTTGGATGCCTCTCTTTATGATTGCCATTCAGCACAGATACAAATACTTGTCCTTTAGACAAATATCAATAAACATGCATACTTCAGAAACATCAATCTATCCGTCCATTATCTCTAACTGCTCATCGGCTGTGGCTCAGGAGGTAAAGCGGGTCACCCACCAATCAGAATCCAGTCTACTCCAGAGAACATGTGGAAGTGTCCTTGGATAAGATACTGAACCCTGAATTGCTCCCGAAGGCACCGCCATTGTGTTCGAGTGCGAGTGAAAGAGCATTAGATTGAATGATGAGCAGTTTAGAACCTGTATGGTAGCCCTGCCAACTGAGTGTTAACGTGTGTGTGAATGGGTAAATGCTGGCATGTATAATAAAAGCCTTTTCAGGTGCTGGGAGATTGGAGAGCGTTGTATAAATGCATGTTCTTTTATCATTTATATTTGACAAGGTTGCTTCACACGCCAATATACAGCTTGTCTTTGGACAATGGAAGGTGTAGGAAGCGCAATAGACACAGGGTTAAGTTTAGGGTTATGGAATTTAGCATTTTGTGCTTTTCCTTTGGAATTTTCTTCACCAGCTTTATGATGCATCTCACAAATAAATAAGGCATGTATGCTTTCACATTCTTACAAATGGTTACTTGGTTCCAAAAGCCAATAGAATGCATTTCTAACTAAGAAGAAGAAGAAAATGAAGCTATTGTTCCCTTCCCCACCTCGGCAATACCATACTGTAGACATGCCTATGAAGCAATTTGGGGTTAGGTATCTTGCCGAAAGACATGTTAAATGTAGGGGAATGAAGCGCCAACCATCTGATTGGTAGACGCCAATTTACCAAACCCACATCCCTTGAGAAATAAGCGACTTCGTCATGAGCCATTAAAGTGGCAACGGAAGAAAATGACTGCCCAATCATAGTTAAGTGTGTGAATGCTGTGGTTAACACTCCCCACACTGCTTTAGCTAAGTGCTATTCTGTGTAAATGTTATAGTAATGTGACATGCTTGCTTCATGCTTACACTCAAGAGGCCCGATGCTAGCTCTGCTCCTGAGGTTTGACCACACTGCAAAACAGGGAATTGACCACAGGAACGAGAGTGTGATGAACAAAGGCTCTTTAAGTATGCGAAAAAATGTTTGCAAAACCACTTTTTATCCCAACATAGTTTCTTGTTTTAAACCCTGCAGGAAGAGGTGCTGCTTTTAGCATCCAAACAAACATAGGTCTGCAGTGAGGACTCACACTAACAAAGCCCTTAGCTATACTCTCTTCACTGTTCCAAATACAGCATGCATGGTTAAATATTAAAGTCAACAGATCTATTATTCTACATTAGCACAGAGGAATAAATGTGAGTGGGATTGACATACAACCGGACGTCCAGCTGTGCGCTAATTCTCCCTCAGAGCTCCATTAGATCTCACAACACAATAAATTGCTTTAATAGCATTAAATCCATTAGATCCTGCTGCAGCTTCCACAATGCCTGTTGTTTCTATCCGTCAGTCACATGAGCACAGATCACAAAGGCCTGCAGTGGAAATGACAACAATATGGAAGTGATAACAATGGGAAATGATTACTATTTATGATGCAATGAATCTGCAATGTGATGGTTAAGCTCCAGTTTGTCATGTTTACCTTAAATGGTCAGAGAAAATAAAAAAGATTGACGGTAAAACAGTCTAGATTATTCTCTGTCAAACCAATTTCCTGCACTTGTCCCCTGACATGTTCCAGGAATCCTTGATACTATTTGGGAACATGTCGGAGGAGATTAAGGAGTGCTGTTTGCCTTTCAATTTTAAATGACATGACTTTCATCCTGGATGAACTGAGCAGTTTGTTGAGAGTGGACAGAAGCCAAATCCGAGGAAAGGGGAAAATGATTGATTGTGGTACATGAACAAATGTTTCTTACATTAACATGTGAAGCTGGGCTCGCTCAGTCACTGTCAAACTGGTAATTAGCATAATGTTCAAATGTCATTTCGGTGTGAATCGTACACCTGGAAGAGCATCTCTGTTTAAGATGGCGAAGGAATGCAGCATCAGCTTCAGAACGAGTCAAAGATAAACTGCACTGGAGGAAGATGTCACACTTTATAGAAATATATATGCATTAGAGGTGGATTTACGATCACCCCAGCTGGTACAAAAGCAGTGGAAACCTGAGCAAACGGCCGAATTAATCTGTCTAATCTTATATTTTCCACTATGACACTTTTATTCTTCCATCCCCATGGGCTTAAACTCACTGTGGACATGATTTAATCTCAGAGCATGTCCGTGCATGACAACACACACAAGGTCATCCCGTGTGGAGCTGCAGAACATAGACAGAGCCCTGCCGTCTACATGCCACCCAGTGTGAGCACCGGCTGGAAATCACAGCATTAGCAGCAGTGTGGCTGTGAAAAAAAATCATGCATGCCACAAACCTTATTCAACCCCCCCCCCCCCCTTTTTTTTTTTTTCTCGTTTCCCTGAAAAACCCACACTTCCAGATATCTACACCCCCATCTTGTGGCTGCTTGTATAGCGATGCGCGCACAGAGCCTCTGCAGAAAAAGAGTTGGAAACGCAGGTGTGAAACCGGTTTCAATGCTTTACCATGTAAAGGGGCGCTCTTTGTGTCGCCACAACACCACCACCAGCCCCACCAGCTCCACCACCAGCAGCTGCACTGCCTCTCCTGCAGCACAAAGTTAACCGAGCTGTTGCACCCAGTCTGCACTGATTTACACTCTTCATAAAACGCGTCATCAACATTTACAAGTGAAAGTGCGCAAGAATGAGCCTCTGCAGACAAAACAACTCTCCATTATTGCTAATATTTCCTAATAAGTCAGAATACATGACATCCATGTAAGGTGGATATATTCCCTGTGCTCCTTTTTTATGACACTGACGCGCGTCCGGACATGGAAAGGAGGAGCGCCTGAAAACGCACAAAGATCCAGCCAGTGTTTTCCGGCTTGAAGGGGAAAGCTCAGCATCTCAGCCCCCCTTGGCAGCACTCACCTCAGCCCGGGTCTCCACCGGCTCCCCCTCCTCCGTCAGTCCCGACTCGAGTCCAAACACACGGCTAAAAAACCCAGTAAAGTCCAGCCTCCTGCTCCGCAAATCCAAAGTAAGAAGTCCCGACGTGCTGAAGGCAGCGCAGCTATGCCTCCTGCCTGCGCCCGTTATTGTGCGTGCGCGCGCGTGTGTGTGTGTGTGTATGTGCGCGTGTGTGTGAGGAGAGAGGGGGGGGGTAGATGCGGCTTTATCAGCACAGAAGATGTTTCAATGAGTCATTGCAGAGGCTGTGGAAACGCAGCTGAATCTAATTGCTCTCATAGAGCGAGTGTGTTGCGAGGACAAGATTAGTGTTAGAGAAACCAGGTCTCACTCCCCCCTCCTCCCTCTGTCTCTCTCACTCTCTCTCCCCCCTTGCCTGTCTGTTTCTCTCACTCCCCTATCTATTTCTCTTTCTCACTTTTTCCCCTCTTTCTCCATCTCTTTCCTTCTCTCTCTATTTATCGTTCTCTTTCTCTCACCCCCCCCCATCCCCTCCCCTCTCCAGCTTGCCATTGGACTACACCTCCTGAAATGTACTCCGCCTGCAGCCAATAGATTGCCGCATTCTCTCCATCACCTCTAACCAGCCGCGGTGTTGTGGCAGCTCTGGCATGAAGCATGGAGCATGGCAGGGAGAGGGAATGGGGGGTAAAGGGGGGCTGAGTCTCCCTGTTCCTCCCTCTTCCTCCCAGGAGCTCTGAGAGCAACAGCACGCACCCATGAAGATAAACAGAAGAGTTCAGTGTTGGTTAATATGCCATGTGATGGAAGACATGCGGACACAATTGTCTCCAGAGCTTATAAAAGTAACTAAGTGCATTTACTTGAGAACTAAGTACGGTACTTCACATGAGTGTTGCCATTTATATTTCTACTCCATTAATTTTGGAGGTGAATATTGTGCGTTTACTTCAATATGAATTGTGATGCACTGTTACGGATTGACATACCTACTATTAAAAAGTGTCATTAAAGTTAGCACCACCTTTGCAAGATGCAACAAAATGATTAATGATTCATTATAATCCAATATTATAATGTATATTATTCAGAAAAGCCAGTCTCATAACGAGTTTTTGTAAAGGTAGCCTACCTCTTCCACCTCTGGATAAAGGTATCCAAATAGTGTTATTGTTGATCTGTGTTGTCTTAAATGTAGCAAATAATAATAATGATGTGTGAAAATTGCTTACATTTTTATCCAACATTGGTAAATCGCCACAAAACTGGGCTCGGGCATGTGACAAAAAATCAGTTTGTTTAGAACGGTGTGCTTCTGCAGGGTTTCTGTTTAAGACAAAGCATTGTTAGTAAAAACACCAATTACAGACACAGAGCAGGCAGAAAATCTATTGTTTCTTACAGCCGAGTCTCTTACAAACAACACAGAATTAACGTGTCATCTCGGACAGACTTCTGGCACCTTAATAGCGCCTGCTGCTTCCTGCTGTGACCCCGCGTCATTATCTGCACGACCACAAGAGGTCACCTTACAGGAAATAATAATTACAGGTCGCTTTGAACAAACAATCAATACTGCGGTCTTTCTGTAAAGGACAGATGTTGTGATGGTGTATTCACCAATTAAACAACATGGACTATCCTCTGATCATCCTGGGACGTCACAGATTGACACTGAAGTTGCACATTTAACAACTTTAAGACCCTGGTTTAAATAAGGGCTATTCAAGTGATGCTGATTTACTGACGTCAATATCCCGATGTAAGTCAATGGGAAAAATTACAAAAATGATGCCAACATTTGGCCATTACGTACATTTGCTACTCAATCCTGAAGGCTTTGGCTCCAGGACAACGTGATGCTCAACCTTAAAAAAGGGCAAGGCAGCATTTTTTCCACATGCTTAAAGTCTTCGTGATGTTCCCCTACCCCTTTTTTGCTTTTCTTATAGAAGATGTAAATCTTAAGGCGTATGCAATTCACATATTTTTGATCTCAAGAAAGCAACGACCAGCAGATTCACAATCCGCAGAATTCATCCTTTCCCCTCAACAGTCTGCATTTCAATTGAGATAATGATAAAAAGCTGGAAATGGATGCTTCCAAAGTTGAAATGGGATTGCCTGAGATATCAAGGTCATATCGAATCTACACAAATAAAATCATGGATGTTCATTGTGGGGGAAACTTCTGAAGCAATTGGAGTCATGACTCAGAGAGACACGATGGAGAGCTGGAGCTTTGATGGCAAACACTGACGGTTTATTTGGAGCTTCGGCCGGAGAATTCACAAGACATGTCACTGGCCACGGTTTGACCACACGGTTGAGATGCCACAATCAATTCTGAAGAACTCTACCCCAAACCCTTGTATTTAGCTAGTTCAGAGAGAATAATCAACATTGTGCATAACAAGATAGAAGCATAACACCTCTATCAGCTGACGCCAACAGGCAGGAACAGGGAGACAAAACACTGAGAGCACAGCAGCCAAGGTTACAGGTGCGTGTGCTCAGTCAGGACAGTATGAACTGATGGGTCAAAGTTATGGGCCTTGGTAATTATTTCCCCTACATTCCTCATGGTGTGAGTGACGGCGGCCTGCAGCAGGACTGAAGAGGAGAGGAGCCTGAGGACGAGGCAGAGCGCTGCAGCCAGCCTTTGATATGACCATCATTTATTCCCTCTCCCCACATCAGAACCCTCAGCGGTGGGGGGTATCCTCCTCCCTCTGAAGTATCTATCAGCCTCAGTCAGCAGCTCGGCCCACATTGACTCTGTGACTTTCATGAGAGCGATGAGGGGACGTCACTGCTGCCAGGCTGAAGCCAAATCAAATGTTGAGCAGGATTACACATCCACCTGCAACCTGTGGCAGCGCGCCTCTGAACACGACACGTGACCTTTCTCCCCCCGCTGCGGGATGGAACTGCCACGGACGATTTCATCCCCCAAAATACAGCCAGGTTTGAAATCAGAGAAAATTACAATATAAAACCTGATATAAATAAAGTATTCTGGTTTTTACTAGACCATCACTGCCATTTAAACGTCTACACCTGTCAAACACAACTCTTTCAGCGTGTACCTGAGATTTATCTTCTACATTTGAACTCAAACTGATGACATCACTATCAGAATTAGTTAGCATTAGCAATTTACAGACTGCTCAATTAACCGAAAAGTTAACAATGGCTTCTCTCAAAGACCAGTATAGTGATACGGTACTCAAATAGTTACAAAATATCACGTGAATAACTATTGTAGTGCTGTGTTTATAGAAGCCAACACAAACGCGGCTAGTCGAAGTGTATTTTGCCATACTTCGCATTGGGATGCACTTTTGCACTTAAATCAGAATAAGTAGCTACAGAAGCATTTGAGACAGTATATGGAGTGTGTATATCTGGAAGGAGTGTGTGGCCATGTGCACTCCTGCAGAACGATGAGGCTGTCAGACCTGCAGACGTTCAGCAGCTCCACAAGTTGGGGGCAAGAAGTGTGCCGTTTAATGCTTCACAGAGGACAAGACGCCTCTGATGATTTTAGACAAACAGTGGCAGTCACCACATGCAGAGAGACAGATACAGGGGGAGTGGGGGGGGGGGATCAGAGATGGCAAGGACTCCTCTCTTCCTCTGTGTTTAAGCACAGACAATCCCTGTCGCCTCGGGGTAGCACACAGATACTTAAAGGCAGTATAGGGACCGCCGAGACATGACGGTGGAGCTCTTCAGGAGCAGATAGCTCTCTGCTGTTGGCGTCTGAAGACGTGGACAAGTCGGAAAAGATTTTTCTTCCAGTCTTTAACCATGATCTTTAACAGTCTGCTCCACAAAATAAGCATACTCTGCCAGTCAATGCGGGTCACTCATCTGCTGCTTCCCTCAAAATACTCTCTCCAGCCTTCCAATGAGACCATGTTGGACTCTGTAAATTCCACCAATTTACGAGAAAGAAAACTCTGGCCCCATGCAGTTCATTCTGGTTTTATGTGCGGGAATATCTTTCCTCCCCTTGGTAAATTAACATTCTCCGTTAGCCTTACAAGTGACCTCTTGGAGTTGTGTGAGTAATGAATGTTAATCTCTTGGAAGGAAAGTAGTGTGATGTTATAACCTTGTCTAGGTCTGGCATTCGAGTGTAGCTTCCGAGGATTTACGTTCATATTGCATGATTCTGCAGCTCATGATTTTGCTCCGGCGCCAACAGTGCCAGTAAGACAGTCTGTTTATGATGAAAGTAAGGGTAGGCAGGCATCCAGTCATGGTGCAGGTATTGTAGGAATGTAAAGTATTGTAATAGGACTTTATGGTCTTTGCACTATCATTCAAAAGCAACAATGCAATAGGATTGCTCTTCTTCCAACCATGGGTTATTTCAAGTATCTTATTTTGATAACTTTACAAAACCTAGAGAAAAAGAAGGGTCAGATAAAAGAAAATTGCAGTCCTCATTGACCACCACACCAACACTGTATTCTATATCCTTTGTGCCTTCTATATGCATTACATTTGCTGCTGTAACGCCCTACATTTCCAAAATACTGGATACATAAACGTTTTCTGATTTGGAAGGCTTTGACCAATTTCATCATCGCTATATCGGGCAAACATAACTATCATGTATTGTTCTGGCATAATCCTAGAGAGAAGACTTTGAGAACAGGACTTACAATTCTTAAATGTCCGCTGTGGCTCTGATGTCGCCCAGTGCTTGAATTGGGCCAGTATACTCACCGGTGTGTCAAATTATGCACCCCCGTCATGAAATGCCCCCCTTGTCACGGGAACGCGCATTTCTAAATGACACGTTTACACCTTAAAACGATGTTTAAAACGAAAAGTAAACGTTCAGGGTTTTTATTAATGGTAATTTTCAGACTGTGAGTTGTTTAGTGGTAGCTCATATAGTCTTGATTCTTGTGGTTAAACTTTTCGCTCCGTATTTGATGGTAGTGGTGTCGAAATTCATTCGTCACTTCCTTTTCAGTTTTTGTTTTTTTTAATCTTCGTGTTTATTATTGTTACGTCCTGTCTGTATACACAGGCTTTAAAATGTATTGTTTAATTTTACATATGTCATATAATAATCAAAATATATGTTTACAAATGTTACATAGTCTTTGTCAGCATATTTTTGCCACATTATGCACCCCTTGCTATCTTACAAAATAAAAGTGTCACATTCATGAAACTTGCTCCATTCATTGGTACTAGTCCTACAACTATACCCTGAAACATGCTTGAGGGTGGGATTAATAGAAACATCTTTTTGGGTGGGGTGCATTTTATGACAGGCCTGGTTATCACAATATGCCCCCCCTTGCTATCTTACAAAATAAAAGTGTCACATTCATGAAACTTGCTCCATTTATTGGTACTAGTCCTAGTACTCACTAAAAATGAAATACTATATGACAGTAAAACAAGAATAGAGTTTAAAAGGGGAGTGATTTGTAAAACATCCATAAAGAAATAGAAAATCTGTTTACAGTTCTGTTTCATATGGGTGTTGAGAGATGTATCCATAGATCTCTTACTGTTGCTCTCAAAGTGCACCAGATTGATGCATTTAACTTCAATATAAAAAATTGTTGTTAGATCCACTCCCCACTTATAAAAATAGCACTTTACCCCTGCACCCCCTCTAATCTCAGATGCACCCGGAGTCATTTGGTTTAAAGTGAGCATTTCTAAAATACACAGTAAAGAGACAAGCCCACCAGCATTATAGGATACACTATATGACAGCCAAATTCTTGTTTTTGGGCCGTATAAATAAATTCACTTGAAACAGTTGCTGATTTAAAGTACTGGCACCTTTTTTATTCCAATTCAAGCACTGATGTCGCCAGAGTTTTCTCCACTTGGTTATGGAGACTGCAAATGGTAAAATATATTCATGGATGCCTGCTTTACAAACTGGTAGTTTAAAAGTAGCTAAGGCAGGGAGACTCAAACTAAAATGTTTCATTGAGATGCATTACTGGAAAAGTGGAACGCTGGGATTCAATGCTCGCAGCCATTTTGGCAGCTGACTCGACAGAACATCTCAATTTGGTGGAGCCTAGCTGGGGTTGTGTTTGAATCAGCAGGCAGCAACAACCACACAAACATGTAATAGGATGAGACACCTAAACTAGCCTAAAAACATCTGTAAGCTGTATTATCTTCATAGTGTTACACCGATTTTAAAACTGCTTCTAGGTCCTACAGTAGAAGATCTTCAATTAGCAAGAAGTGAATTTATTATAGAAAAGCTTTTTGTGTCTTGAGGATTTGAGATTCAGTAAGTAAGTCAAGCAAACACTTAGCCGAGTGATAATGGTGGTTATGTGCCAGAGCTAGCTTAACTCTTAGTGTAACCCAGTAAGCTTTGAATTAAAATGACAGATTTAAAACAAACTGTCATGGCTTCTTTCCTTTGTTTCCCTTTGCTAAATCTTACATTCATTTGTTTTACTTACAGTTGGGATGACTTGTTTGGCTTCAATTCAGTAGTTACAGATCCTGTCTCCCTCACCTGCCGTGCATCAGCTAATCAATGTGCACACCTGGACCTCGTTAGCCTCATCAGCCCAGAGGCCCTGCTCTTTTTGAGTATACCTTAGAGTTCATCTGCCCTTTCATAGATTTTTTCTGAAGACTCGTGTTAGTTTGCACTTCGATCAGGGTTGGTTCCCCCACAGCTGTTACTGGAGCACTGATCTGATGAGGGGATGAAGGTCAGGTGTTCGCAGGGCTAACAGGGAAAACTTATAAAGCCAGCACAGACAAATATAATTATTTTTTAGCTTTTTGACATTTTCTCTCATGGTTTGCACATGTGGGGAGAGTGACGAACATTTAGTTTTGATAAGGGGATTGGTCATGGGCGTGGCCAATTGAGAATGCCACGCTGATAACCCATTTTGAAAGTCAAACCCCGTTCTTCGAAATTCACGTATTAAAATGTGGATGTAGCATTGTGAGTGCCTCATTTCTGAGTAGTTACAAAAGTCACAATAAGTTTAATATCACATGACTTGAAGTGTTTGAAATAGGATCTTTAAAAAAAGTGGATAAAGGACCTTGGACCCCAGGACACAAAAAGACAATGCAGGAAATCAGGACACAGGCTCGTTAACTGAGGGGCAGAGACGTGTTTCACAATACATTTATTTTTATATAAAATGCAATCAAAAGAAAACTCATGAAATGTTGCTGTAAGGTAAAATCATTGGTTAGAACCAACAATTTAAAATTAGCTTTATTATAGAATGTGTTACAAATATGTAACTAAATGTGACATTAAAAGTCTATAAGAACAGCAACACTAGGGTACAACCAAATAATCACCAGGTGCAGTCACAGCAAACAGGCCCCTCACTCTTGGCCCCCGGTGCTCTTCACCACAACAGTGAGGGTGAATATAAAAACAAACACTTCCACATAGTTAGCAAACCGAACAAAACAGCAGTAAGTGAACCCAAAAGCAATGGTTAAATGAAGGTTAAAAATGGCTCACCATGTGGCAGACAAACAAATCAGGTGCTGCTCTACTCACCACAGGAAGAGGTTTTGGATACTCAGCTTCAGGACAATCTGCAAGGAAGCAACAAGTTAGCATAAACTGATAGATAGCAGAAATGAGACAAATGTATCCTTAATAATAAGTGGTGCAGCCTACCTGCACCACCGACCATGACAGCAGAGCCAAAGGAAGTCACAGAGGGCCACCAGGTGTGCTTTATACTCTGCTCTAATGAGGGGAGTGGTTGGGGGAGGAGTCAGGCCTTGTGGTGCATTCAAGTGCACTACTCACTACAAGTTGATGAACATTTTTACACTCTTGTTCAGAAGTTAAATAATAAAACCAGAGTGTTTGTTTGGTGTTTGGAAAGCCCTTTCTGTGTATTACCCTTGTTTAAATTCCTATTTTTTTTTTCTTTTGTCCCCTCTGTTCTTTGGGATTCGCTGGAGGTATTTCCACTGCCTGTTTTGCATTGATATTTTTACCCTTCCCTCTCCTTGACCTGTCAGTGATCCTTGCCACTCAAACAGAGGAGAGCACCTCGCAGACGTCCCCTGTCACCCGTCAGTCTCATGAATGTGGATTGATGTTGCCCACAGTTACTCTTGACTTTAGACGGCAGAATTTCCCGGGCTATCCGTTGACCATCTGAGATTTGATCCTTATCCTAAACGACAGCTTCCATAGAGAGCTGGCGTACAGACTGATGGGGTGTCATGGATCACAATATGTTCAGGACATCCTAATGTCTAAGGTGAAGAGCATATTTCAGTCGTGCAGACAGATGGTGTTTGTTGGGCATTTAATCAATATATGTCATTAGTTAGGTAAAAGTAATGTATTTGAGTGAGACAGAATGGATTTAGCTTTTCTCATGTTTCAGTTATTGTCCTTTAGCAATCCCTTTTTCTTACTAGCTTTTCTGTCTTAACATATAAGCCTTGTTGTCAGTCATTTCTTTATTTGCCTTCTTTATTTGGCCATTGCATCAGATTCACCTGTCTCTCAGTATGTCAGAAAACACTCTGATTTGAGCAGCTGATGACGAGTTGAGCAGTCATGACGTGCATTATCAAAACATCTCAATCACAACGCTTTATTAATCCACCCAGTTTACTCGTGTAATAAAGTGCAACCCGTCTTTTGCATCATGGTCCACTGATGTGACTTTGAAAACTTCTAACCAAGTCTTAGATGAGCTTTGGAAATCAAATATTGTAGCATTTGGAAACCATTGTTACTGACTGACACATCTAAATGAATTGGTAAAGCCTTTTATCTTAGCAGTGCGTGTGTCAACCTGTTGGGAAAATAAAACGTGGGAAACGATCGCAATAAGAACATACGCAAGTCTCTGTTAGTTAAATGAATATCCAACCCTAACACTAGTTGGTCAAATATTAGCATTGTGAGTTCACCAAGGCCATTCACTCAGCCGACCAGATTTAGCCCATCTATTTACCCGAATATCTGGTTGCTGCGAATGTTCAAAACGTTTTTTCTCCTGCTGTCAGCTCAATGCAACCTTCCTCCACCCAAATCATCTCTGCACTCCATATATCCCATTGTGCATGTCAACAAATAAATTGCAATACACTTCAAGCATCCCTCTCTATTCACAGTGCTTTTATGCAATGCAAAGGACTGAGCCCGCTCTGCTTCTATAAGGCTTTTACTTTATACTATTGACTTTATTCATTTCTTTCACCAAGGACAACACATACAACATTAACATGATGTAGAGTACATGAGTCCGACAAAGCCAAAGGGGTATATCAGCCGCTGTCCCTTTGGAAATGGGATATAAATGAAATCTGGTCCGGCTGCTGTGACACTTTGACACCGACCCTGTTCATAACTCATGTTTTGTATACGTTACAGTAGGACTGGGCAGTCTGTAAAGCTCAGTGAGGATATGGATGGTTTCCTCTTTGTGTTCTGTATTGGCAAGGTAGTGCTATGAATTCCAGCAGCTCGGTTTTTTTCAAGTCAGTAATTGCTAAAGCTCCTTTTCCTCTATTTATTTTTGATTGCCTCCAGCCATGATGTTTCTCAACCTTGTTGCCTGACGCAGTTTTTGCAAATTTTGTGAATTGATGTTTATTCATTTGTGTCGGTACACAAACCTCTGATCCACACATTGAATTAGCCTATTATTTCATAATTGTGTTGTGCTTCTAGGATGTTATGTCAAATGATTTCTTGATGAACTTTACCTCATGCAATTAAAAAAAGGAACCATGTATTTTATAGCTCATATTTTCCAATTGAACCAAAAGAGGTATAAAAACAATTTGACTAACCTCCTACGTTATGCAAAACACAACTGAGAATGTTTTATTTGTATGAAAATGACCTGAGATATAATGAATCTACCCCCAAACAGGAAAAGAAACACCCCATGGCCTTCTGGCTACATTTAAAGATAGTGAATCTCTAATCACTGACCCGAAAGATCTCGTTATAAATTCAATGACATCTCTAGAGAAGAATGTACGAAATTCTAATCAGTTATTTTTGTATTGGGCTTTATCTTCCCTTCAGTTCTTCTGAAGTTTCCTATGAAAAGGCCGTCCTGGATGTTCTTGTTAATCTAAAAGCACATCTGTATTAATACAGGCTTTTCCTACAATCCTACACCGCATAACGCATGTATTTATTTTCATAATAACAGCAACATTATATATGAACGGTATGGATTTCACAAAACAACTCATCATATAATGCTATTTTTCAACGTATTGATTAGACAACAAAAGCCCTAGATGACCATGAATTATAAACTCTTGGTTGGATTTGTCAAAATCAATACAGTTATTCATGAATCTTTACTTGCCAAATTAAACGTACATTGCTCTCAGTATTTTGAATATACACGTGAGACATTGTGTTCACGTCTTCCCATTAAGCAAACATCCTATGTGGGGTCCCACAGGGATCAATGAGTGGCCCTCTTTTTCTCTCTCTTTTTTCACAGTAACAGTAAACAAAAACCTTCATATATATATTTCATATAACATGATACAAATACAAAATCCACTTAAAAACTACATGGTATCTCTGGGCAGTTTATCATCCAGCGAATTGGGGAGCAGCTTTCGGGGAAACACCCTCTCCACATGCCCGCCAGAGACAAATAAAAACCCAATGCCGGGTTGCCCAATGCCCAATGCCCCCCCCCCCCCCCCGACCTTGACCTGTGAGCAGCAGGCAGCCCCGCAGCACTGTGAACCCATTAGTCCTTGGCACAAGCTGCCAATGCCGCAGCTCTCACTGGCTGGTTTGAGACATTTTGTTTAATCACATGAAATCATAAGCAGTATGCATTAGTTTGTGTAATCACGCATGTCCCCGGCTGTGTGAGTCAGCACAGTGAGGAAACAAACGGTGTCAGATGTTTATTAGAGCTGCATTAGAGCTCTATCTGTTGGACGCTAAGTGGCAGGGTGGAAGGCCACAGTCACGCAGCTGCCATGTTGGATTAAGATGGATTATTTGTTTGGCGGGAAACTAATCCTGGGTGATTGCTGACTGGCTCCATTTGTTGTGATTGCTGCTTGTATTAAAACACCTGGCTGCTATCCCTCCTTTAATGTATAACGGTGACTCTATTTTTATTTTCATGGAACTTCATTAGTAGCACCATCCGAGACATTACTCATCCCTTAATTATATATTCATTCAGTCACCAGGGTTATGATTTCTTGGAGAAAATAGAGCAGAATTGTGCTTTGTGCACTACAGTTTCTCAATTGACCCATTCTTGTTACATCTCTGTATAATTAAGTAGACATTGCTTGGCACATAGAGCAAATTGTTTTAGATTTATTTGCAATCTTTTTCTGCATTTCCACCTAAAACATCTTATTTGAGTTAATAACAGTGAAGAGGATCCTCAGGGTGCTTTTAAGGGTTGGGAAGGCAAATTAAGTTATATCTAAGAGAGAGAAAGGCTGCTTCTGAGTGGAACACCGGTTCAGGAACAGTTCAACTTTTATGGAGGTTTGCGCTCTGAGTGCCTTCTCATTAGCATGAGTGATGGAAACTCCTTCTGATTTTAAACTTGGCATGGAATTAATTTCCACTGCTTCTCCATGCAAATACTGTTCTACACCCCCGCATCACTGTGTGGAGAGCTTTTCAGACACTTCTCAAAAAGCAGGAAGGTGGTCTGCTGGAGGGAGACCGTAACCTTAACCTTACACACAACGCAGAGTGTCCCTGCTCGCTATCTCTAGCGAGTTAATAGTAGTAGTTAATACTATTTTATTCTACTGCCTTAGTCTTAAAGATCCTTTATTTCATGCCAGTTGGTTGTGATTAGAGGGAAAATGCAGAGAGTGCACAGCCAATTATGTCTTTGCAATAAATGGCTTTAGTGCACCAGAAAGTGAGCACAGCAGGTGAGCTGAACATAGTTGATTGGAATTGAATTCAACTATTTGTATCTTTATTTCTTCAAGGAAATTGCCACTGTCCTTATAATTAGTATCGCATTTCATAGATCTTTCCAGAAACCCTTGTAGGAAACTGTTTGGAAATAATGGCCAATAAATAAAAAAAGACCTGCTCTGTACATCACACATCCTCGCTGTCACCTGACACTTTGATCTGCGCCTCAGTGGGTTTTTCCTGACTGTTAAATATACAGTGCGCGCTCATGGTTCAAAGCAGTCTGCACTGACCCCATCTCTTCTTATACAAAGAGTGGAGGTGGACTGCTCAGTATTCAGCGAGTTCCGCACAAAGGTTTCCCTCAGCCACAGATCTTTGAGCAGCATCGGTGTGACCTAAATACAAATATTGTTGTGGGAATGTTAACACATGATGCTCCTGGTCTGCTGCTGATGCCATTTAAGTTCAGCAAGCAGGTGTGTGAGTGATAAACTAATCACACACCTGGATAGGGCTGGCATACACAGGTGAAAAGAGTCAAGGGGGGGGCGGATAATTACACTGGCTGGACATTACAGACTTCAGATGTTTTAATTTCTCATGTTCTTTTTGTGATAACAGCTTAATTTATGTGGCTTTGTTAATGTATGCGTTACAAACAAAATGTGTGTTAACCCTGTTGGCAAAAACCTGATTCTGATTTAAACAGAAATCTCATCAATGTGACTAATACTTTGTATATAATTGTTCAAAAGAATGGTTTGCAGGTGAGACAGCGACAGATGTTTAGTTAGCTTATTGTTTATTAAAGATATGAATGAGAGGAGTGCTGGGTATAAGCAGCACTGTAACTAAAGCATGAGATATCCCTGCAGGGTATTTGAGAAAGCTTTACACACTACAGCAACTATCTCTATGGGGACAACACGTGTGTCTGTTTGCATAGGGAAGAAGTCTCTGAGTGTCAACTTGGGATTCTGAGCACATTCAGCGCAAAGTAAAGCATTGTGATGTTAATGCATACAAACTAAGGCACATTGCAGTCGGCTTGCCATTTCCACAGAGAAACTGATGCTTCTGCTCCTTCCTTCTGTTTGCTCTGAGCAGTCTGCGGCTAATTTGTCTGTCGAAGACGATTCCAGAGGGCGTCCGGGGACTGAGATGCATTAACGTCAATTGTTTCATTATCCCGGCCAATCAGACCGCCTCGGTGTCTTCATCTCATTCTCTGCAATATATGCTGAATACAACGGCAGTTTTTTTTATTGTTAACTTCTCATTTTAACTTCATAGTGAAGCAAAGTGTGTGTGCGATACAACAGAATGACAGGAAGAACTTTTACCATAACCACTTTATATTTGACATATAGGCACAACCATATTGGCACTATTTAATCTCGTATTGCACAAATCCCCAAACTTTATAATGTCAAATTATAATGTTTGCTCTTTTGGTTTTTCACTGTACAATCAGTCCAGACAGTGTATACATATTAAAGGGAGACATTTGCTACTATTTTTGGTTAGTTGACAGCAATAATATACATTTGAACCTATTTAAACTTAATATTATTTATTTTAATGTTATTATTACTTTCCCCCAAGATCTCTGGTCCACACTCCAGCATAGTAGGTGGTGGTAATGCACCTTAAACGTTAAGTGCCGCCCGCTATTAAACAAGAAGAAGAAAGCACTACCCAAGCAGTTGGAGATGACCCATGCAATCACTGCCGTACAGTCTGTTTGCTGGAGAGTGACCACATTAAGGCAGGGAGCGAGCACGCGGGGGTTAATGAACCTCTGTGGGGGGGATCGGGATAACCATCCAGCTGCCCTCACATCCCATGTGAGAGGCATGCAGCGGCACCTGGCCCACTTCTCCCCACCGAGAGACCATTTATGGGCCCTCGCAGCGGGGAGAGGACATGCATAAAACAAGGCTTGCGCCCCTGGGGTGAGTGTGTGGACGGGAAGCATGGTGGAGAAAATTCACTGACACAGAAAGCCTCTTATGGAAGCAGAGGGCGAGCAGAGAGGAGAGGCCTGCTGGACACATGGGGGGGGGGGGTGATGGAGGCTTCCCAGTGTGGCATGAAGAGGGGCGCTTAGCGTGATGACAAATGTATTTCTTTACTTCTTTTTAAGAGGAAGTCTACGATAATAACTGAACTTTTGTATTAAATGTAGGGTTCCCTAAGTGCTTACTTATCTCAAATAGTATTATAGTGGTATTAAATACACAATAAAACAATATAGTTTCAGTTACATTTCCTGCGATATTCCCCTGGATTAAAGTTGACTTTGTATTGACGCACAGTAAAGTAATCGTTAGGTAGAATTGAATTGACTTATTGTCATTTATTATCAAAAATATATATTTTAAATTGTGTTGTACATGCTGCAATGACAATAGAGGAATGGTATTATGTTCCATTCTATTCTATCCTATTCTATTTACTTGAGACTGATGGATATATAAAACCCTTTTCTTATACTTGAATCTTGTAATGATTTTTTCTCAATGTACCTTGAATGGAACTCACATTAAATGCATTTCTATGAACTTCAATTGTGTGCATACCAGCGTTGACAACTTCACACCAGGCTTCACACCCCTCCCACAGCTCTTCTTCTTCTTCTGACATTTATTGTTCCCTATAACAATCATTTTCTTATGCCATTCCCCTGTTTACAATCCGTGCTCAGTACACACAGTATATGAAGCCTTTCCCTTCTGCAGTAGTACAGCTTCAGTATAGGATCATGTAACAGCCAAGGGATCAGTCTTATCGGGGAACTGGTTGCAACGTGACTTGTTGACAAATGCCCCCGTCTGCCTCATGGCGATATGACATATAGTTTTATATTTGTCATTAGCCACCCAGGGGATGATGGGGGCTGAATGGACTTCCTGTCAGATCTATTGGACATTTCCTTGGGTTGGTTTGATGAGTTTTTGGATGCGATCAATAGGCTCACCGCCTGCCCTCCATCTGAAATACCTCGCTCTATTCCTACTCATCAAGGTCTGCGAATCCAGAGCAAAGCAATTCATTTGAATAGGTTTTCACTTCCTGTATGATAATGCTGCAGAGGAGGTGGGAATATACAGAGAGCTTTCTTCATTAGGCAGCCGGGGGAATCTTAATCAAAAAGCTATTTGCCCCCTGCTACTGATTTGCATCCCGGGGTTTGGATATTAGTGTGAAAATTCTGTCTGAACTTTGTGTTACAGGTGATGAGAGAAAGTTGAAATCTGTAAACATAGAAATATTCCGTCTCTGAGAGATCTGATATACATGACATTGCTCAAAAAGTATCATCAAATGAAGCAATACTGTGAAATAAGCCTCTCGGTAGTGTCTGCATACAATAACATGAATCAATAATACATTGTCAGATTTAATAAGATTTCATATTCACTCTGCTCTACTTTGACTTGTTCAGGGGACTCATTACACATTAAAACTCCAACTGCTTGTACTATATTCACTTAGGTTCTAAAGATAGTATCTTCCTATTCAAGCAATTCCTAAATGTCTGTGTCCCGATTTTTCTCTTTGAGTATTGGACGCCATCTTTGCCAAAAACAGCTAATTGCAAAAAAGATGCGCCCTGGTAAATGGGCGTCTCCTTCATAAAACAGCTAAATAAAGAGTTATAACCAATGACAATCAATGACTCAAGTTTGATACAATCCAAAATGAAATACTGGAGATACTGATAATGCCATACAGCTAGGGAAACCCAACTTTGCTCTTTCCTTGGACTCAAAGCTGATAGATAGTAGCGATCAGTTGGTGTGCTGCCAAGGAGATTTTCTTCTGTGCTACTTTACTTTACACAGTAATGGCTGCTGCTTTTGATGTTGAATCAAACATGACTGGATGTTTGAATGTTGTCCAAGTCAATCTAAAATAAGTGTCCACGGTTCCTTTTTGTCCAGTGCAGTAACCCTCATTGGACCTCGTTCTGCAAGAGGTAGCAAAGGGAAGTGAAACTTGTTGCAGACACTTTCAATTTTGTTCGAAGGGATTTTTTCACTGGAGAATCGTCCAAGTGCAAATCTTTGTTACAGTCTCTTTCTGACTCAGAAAATATTCTGTTCAACATGCTGTGGCCACAACTCATAGCACCATTTTGTCTACCTTTAAAACATCGGAACAGGAAAAGATGATTGGGCCGAGATATCTGGATTTAAAAGGCAATCCAAGCAGGGACATATTTTGATCTGGTGTGCATTGAGGCTATTTTCAAACCTTCTGAGTAAGCCTGCTAAAATCTCCTCTGCCCTGACGTACAATAAAGTCCTTGGTCAAGGGATGCAGGAAGTAAGGTGTGTTGACCTCACATCTCTGACGGTTCCATTTGACCCATTTACTCCCTTCCATTTCCAAAATACAAACCTCCCATCATGCTTTATCTGGACTCGTCTTCCTTACCTCAAGCTACTTCAGATTGCAACCTCAGCCCAGACCTGGCTTCCCTTTATCGACTTCCTGATTGATTTTCAATCCATTTTACTGATCACTTTAAAAACGTTTGGTTCTAGCCCCAAGCAGATCTTTGCCTCCCTATGAGATGCAGCCTGGGGTTCTCATGGGGGTCTTTCTGATGTCCAGGCTTAAATCTTTATATGACCTTGCTTTTGCCATCAGTGCCCCTCAGCTTGGGAACGACCTGCCTGAGGAGATAAGGCTTGCAGAACCAGTAACCTCTCTTAAATTCTTCCGATTTTATAGACTTGCTTTGTCATATTTGTATTGCTTTTATCATTTTCCTTATTTTATTGACATGTTTTTACTGTGGTTTTTATTTATGGTACTGTTTACCTTGAATCATCATTTGTCTTCTCTTTGCGCCATCTGTCTTGATGTGAAGTCGACCATCGTTTTCTTGCTGTTCAGCCCCATGGTTTGTCTCTCTGTTATATTGCCTCGTATCCTGCTTTTGCTTGGCTTTTTCTGACAAAGCAATTTTGTAAACTCAGTTTTCAAAAGGTGCTATATAAATAAATCGATTATCTTCAGCAGCAAGGACTGTGCTGTGCCAACACTGTTTTCACTGTTACAGTGTCTTTTATAGTGGGCTTTCCAACAGAGCTTCAAAATAACTCATCCTGCAATGACTTTGTGTATATGAAACAAGGTATACAATTGTTTGCATTTGTTAGTACTCCTATAGAAGGATTTGACCTCCGTTTTCTTTGTCTGAATTTTTTACTTGAAATATTTTCAGAACCATGTAGTGCCAAAGCTTCTTTGAGAAAAATAAAGCATGGAAACATGTCACAGTGGAGGCACAACATACAAATATGTATAATTTGTCCTCTTTAAACTTGCTAATAAAGTGTGTATTTGTTAGAACTGCATTAGTATTGCTTATCTTTATAATAAACAGTGGCTATGTGTCTTTACCAGTAGATTTAACTCAAATGTTTTGAGTTTTTCATAATAAAAGTTCAAATGTAGTTTCTAGTCCATTTAAAAAGTGGTCAGACGGGGTCTTAACAATCATTTCCTGACCCTTCTGTGCCAAAAATGTCATTATATATTGAATATATCATTACACTACTGAAATATATTTAATATCCCCCTGCCCGGAAATGATACTTTATTTGAGTACAGAGATGTTTCTGTATAAAGCAGTGTGCAGTGTGACTGTCTGCTTCTCTTGAAATGTAAATCAAGCCATTGACCATGTTTGATTGATCTATCATTCAAGACAGTGGAGAAGGAGGTTAAATTAGGTATTGAACCAGCCCCGGGCTAATATCATCCATCGTTTAACCGGCCTCTGACAGCCAGACAAGACGATAAATGACTATATCATCTGTTTGGAGATGGTCCCCCAACGGCAGAGGGCTATTGATGCAGAGCTAAGTTGCATTACACCAAAATCAGACGGACTTTAATCTATAAGCACTATATGCTTATGTTACAAGATGAAGTTGTGAAACAGATGTGAGGCAGATTGAATGCTACTGAGAGGAGTGGAAAGAGTTAAGGCTCCGTGCTTCACTTCACTTTGTTAGAGATCATTCAGCTGTGATTATTAAGATGACACACTCATGCATGTTCCAGAATTTCAGTACAAAATCATTCATAATCAGATATTATGTATGAGTACGGCTGAGCCTCCCCTCGAGGAGAAACATTTTTATTCACAGCAGTGAAACACAAAATCAATAAACGGTCAATATGTGGCCGTGACATATTCTCATTTAGATTAAAAACATTGAAATAATCAACTCACATTATGAACAGAATGTGACGAGGTTACTGGGTTGACTTCATGTCAAAGACGTCAATGTTTTGTGTTGCTGTCACCTGTCTTGTAACACCACATGAATATTA
The DNA here is from genome assembly GCF_902827165.1 of Trematomus bernacchii. Classification (NCBI taxonomy): domain Eukaryota; kingdom Metazoa; phylum Chordata; class Actinopteri; order Perciformes; family Nototheniidae; genus Trematomus; species Trematomus bernacchii. Next base: position 3,023,216 of record NW_022987821.1, on the reverse strand, counting down.
TAATAAAGTTGTGTCAAATGTGACGGGATTTGCCCATTGACTAGCACACAGATAGTATGCAGAAATACCCCAAATGTAGCAAATGTAATACTTGGGATCAAGAAGTAGCTTCTCGTGACATGAACATCAGACAAATGTAATCTCCTCATTCATCTCAACATGATAGATTTGATAAAAAGGCCGATACAAGCCAATCAATCTTTCTGACTTGAACGTCGTACTGGTCCTGTCCAGGCAGTCCTCAGAACATCAGGGACACTGCTTCTTCATAAATCAAATAACCTTACAAAACGTATCTATTCATATACAGTGTAATTATGCATCATAGCTTCTGCCACAGGTGGTTAATTCTTCAATGTGAATGAAACAGGTTATTATTGTAAAGATATGTCAGCCAAAAGATGAGTAGCTCTCCTGAGACGTGGCAGCAGAAAAAGTGTATTAGCCACACAAACTAAACAGGTTTGAGTTTATTTGTGCAGCGATAAACACAGCATCTGAGTGACAATAAAGAAAATACAGTTGATCAAATGTGATGGTGGAAAAACAAGATAGAGAAAAGATGCAATCGATCATCCGAGCAAGTGGAATTAAAAAAGCAGGAGTTGGCCCACAGAAACATCTTTGGATGAGAATAAGAAAATCAGGATGACAGGCATCGGCTACAGAATCCAAATGACCACACACAATGTGGAGGGTAATAAGATTCTCATAAAATCAACAGCGGAGTAAAAAGATAGTGGATTACATCAGCTCAGTCAGGGTACTGACGGTTGTGTGTGTGTTTCTGTGTGTAAGTGTTTGAATTGTTACTTTTGACTATAACAGAGTCCAACAAAACCTAGCCTCCTAAACATACCTGTGAATAGATGTACTAGATTCTTACTTTTAACACTCATCTATGTGTTTCCAATTTGGCACCTGCCTATAGTATTCAGTATATGCTCAGCTGCACTTCTATATATATATATTACCAGTTGGTAGCATTCCATATATTTAGAGTTCAATTGAATATTATATTTATAGTGTTCACTTTTTAGTATTAATCAAATAAAATCCTAATTCCAAACACATTTTAAACACTTTGCAAGGTTGTAATGCATACATTTTTTAAGGCTGGCACGGTGTTTGGTAAAATGTCATGTCAGACTTTAGAATGCAATGGAGGCAGCTTATGTATGTGAGAGCGTGCTCACTGCTCTTAATGCTCTGATTTAGTGTCTTTACAACGACCTGCTTGTGTCATCTGTAAAGCACTTATGGTTGCCTATGGGTATGTAACGTGCTACATTAAATAACCTTGCCTTGCATTTCTCCTGTTGAAACTAAACGGTTTGGATCGCCGCTAGTGGCTATACTTAGAACTTTGAATCTTTATTTGTTAAAGTCCTTTCCTTTGACCTGTTTTACCTTTGTGTCTCCATTGGGTCGACCAATTTGCCAAAGGAGACCCTACCAGGAAACCAAGGTTCCCAGTTAATAAGGACACACAAAGGTCTCCAACACGATAAGGAGATGGTTCCTGGAGAGAAAGAGAATTCTAAGTGTGGGGGATAAAGATGGATGGAAGGAAGGACTGTGAAAATAGTTAGAAAGCATCTTGTTAGCTAACATATCATTGTATGGTGCAGTATAAGCATTTCTCTTCAATCCTTCTAAACCAGGGAACAGACCAACACTAAAGGATGTCAATGTTTTGGCCATATAGTGCAAACTCCTTTTATTGGTCATTGTTTTAGAAATGTTGCTACCTTCCTGTGCATCATATCACTATGTTCAGCTTTTCCCCCCTCAGGAGTTTGCACCTCAGGTATTGCACACTGACTGACAGCCGATCTCGAAGATATGCCGCCTTGGAGCACGGCATAATGGAAAAAAGAAAACGTTGATCTCAAGGACTCGCACTTTAATGTTGTACATGTGTGATGTGGGCTAAAGCGCTCCGATCATCACTGAAGCATCTCAAGGTAATAAAAAGCTCCTGCCTCATCAGTATTTCATCCATAACCAAGTCTGCGAGATGTCACGTCTTCCTCCTCACAGCACTGTTCTCACTACTGGAAACATGCGTGTGTGCAACATTAATAACCTTTTCTGACAGAGCGATAACAGGGAACATTCAAACGATGAAGATTTACATTAAAATATTGCCCTTATGAATGTATATCTGCATTTCACAGCCACACTGGAGACACAGTAGGCATGTTTTGCCGCGGGGCGTGCAGGAAGGTATTAAACGCTGCACGGAATTTTCAAACAAGACTATTTTTAAACTCTCCTGCCAATTCGCAGTCTCTCTGGGTGATTACCACCAGAATAACTATGCTAATTGTTTAATAAACGCACTTTGCTCTTCATCAAAGGAGGGATTTTTGCATATTATTTCCCCGCAAGTTCAAAGCTGTCGTTATGCTGAACAAATGGCCCTGACTGCATGTGGAGGCTGCTTTTAAATGCACCAAAGAGAGCCGGGTTAGAAGACCGCCATGTAATTGCGTAATTAAAGCAAGGTTATCAAAGAGTAAAGCATAGCACTTTTGTTATATATTTGCTATGAAAAAGCTATAGGCTCCTTGCCCCGAGCCTTACAGATCTTAATTGGGCACCAGTGTCAAGTACTTAGGCGCTATCTAATGTGATTTAATTTATTCACTTTCTTCTAGACAGAAAAACCCCTGGCTACACAATGAGAGAATCACTTCTTGTGTGTGTGTCTTTGAACAAGTCCTCCAATTGTCGCCGGCTGATTTCTTAATTCAGAGGGAAGATTCAAGCCAAGGTTGATTGAGTTGGGTCTCTAATCTCTTTCTGCTTTCAGTGTGGGGGGGGGGGGGGGGGGGGGGGGCGCGCGGTTGCTCCTTGAAGTTCAATGAATAGCAGTGTTTCCGTACTGCTGCCTACCTGCCATGTGGCGTCCTCCGGGGGGCCGCGAGGCAGGAGGATTTTTGGCGTGACAGACACGGAGTGGCCTCGGCTAAGGAAGCAGAAACCCTCGGAGGTCTGAGTTGACTGGCAGTTAGTCGACAAGGTCATGATAGCAAAACTGGCTGCATGGCTCAGAGCCACTGCATTAATCCTCTCACTCCGCCTGCCTGCACCCACTTTTGACATTTCCGCCACCCGATTACATCACATCTGGCCCTGAAATGTGAAAGGAAGCACGCATGTTGCTGCATTTGCCCAAAGTGGCAACATGAAGATATAAAATCCTGAAAATACCTAACCCTTAACAAAATGGATAACAAGTCAAAATCCCAACCCCTAGCCTTGACAACAACATTTGAAACACTTCACCCTCCTAAACCCTGACCCCAACATTTAAAATCCCTGACCATTAGCCAAACACTTCACCTTCTGAACCCTAACCTAATCCCAACCCTAGCCTTGACCCCAACATTTTGAATCCTTAACTCTAACACTTAACAAACTGAACCCTGACCACGGTTCAATCCGACATGTAACCCTAACCAGTCCTCCAGAGACCTCTCACTTTATTGATTGGTTATTAGTACCTTTTTGTATGAGTTTATAATCTAGCGCAACCACAAATACATACATTAAGATAGAACATATTATATACAATAAACTGAACCCCAACATTTCAAACCCCTGACACTTCACATACTGAACCCTATCCCTAAACACCTCTACCCTGACCCTAAAGATGTAATTGATTGGTTAATGGTATGTTTTTTTGGTATGGTATCCACAACCTAACCCTAACCACAGTCCAATGCAACATCTAACCCCAAACCCGTCGTCCAGAGACCTCTTACTCCTGTTCAGCTTTAATTGATTGGTTTTTGGTATGTTTACAACCTAGCAGAATAAAAAATACATCTGTTGGGACCTCAGATATTTGCGATACAACCAAGGCTATTGGTATGAGGTCTCAAGACGTAAAGATATTCGTCCTTTGCTGAAATGCATCGTCCCTCATGAGCAATGAATCATCCACCCACTGTGTTATGTCAGATTTTGCAAAGAAATAAAGTAGACATTTCATGAATAGAATCTCTCTCTCCCTCCATTCCTCTCATCCTCCCGCTCCTGTCTTCTCATTTTCCTCAGTGTTTAATGTTTAATTTAAAACTCCGGTGCAGAGCAGAATCAACAACACTGTGGCACACCTGCAGCATGCAAAGCTCCACAGCGCCCCCACATGGCAGTGAAGGGAGGCCCCCTCTCCCATGGCCAGACATGGAGAAAGAGCTCCCTGCTAAGGGGGCGTGAGGCACAGCAGGCGTACTCCAGCCAGAGCCAGAGGGGCTTTGCTATGTTTGGTCAAGAAGCCATTCTGTAAGTTGCCTTTACGTACTCTCCAAAACCCGCCATTCTCCTGTGATAGACAGCTGGCATGTGTACGGATGGAAGGGAATAAAAGGGAGGGGGAGGAAAGTGTCACGGGTATGAGTTTAGATATTTCTGTTGTGCACACAGTGAAGGCTGACGGGCTAGATGGAAGCAAGTATTACTCTTAAACACACATTTAAGAGACGGATCACGTTTTGTTCAGTCGGATAATCGATCATAAATCTATCGGTTAGATTTATGATTCGAAAATTATAAAAGTAGGGTAGACATGTGGAGATTATCCGACTGAACAAAACGTGAACCGTCTCTTAAATGTGTGTCAACCACAGACCTTTCATCGAGCTATTTTCCAAAATCCTATGGAGAAATTGCATTGCTTTTTTGTCGAGGGAACCGGAAGAAGCTTACTTCCGGGTTTTAGGACGCGTCACGGTGGCACTCTATGGGGGCACACTCAGTAATAAGCTTTCTATATATATATATAGATATAGGTGTCACGGCTGGAGGGCAGAGTACATACTGTAAGACCCAAATGCAGAAGACCGTTCTTTGAAATCTAAATCCTTCATCTCTTGAACAAGAACCGTCCAACAACATACAGACTCTGACAAAGACTGAAAGGAAAAACTGAACTTAAATACACACAAGATTAATCACAAGAACAAGACACAGGTGGGGAGGGAAGAGAAACACAGGGGCACCAGGTGAACACAATCAGGTAAGCAAAGACAGATCTTGACATGACAAAATAAAACAGGGAAAACTAATACGGATCATAACAATAGGTTGTTTTAGTCCCGGTGAAACTGCCTCTGTACTGAGCATTACGCAGCTAAAGAGACAGATATGTGCATTAGCCGACTCCAGGTGAATGCTAATGTTGCTCTGAATTCGGTGGATGGATTTGCCATATTTCATTTACAAGATGTAGGGTACGGGTCATTTGCTGCAAGTGTGTAAAAATTGTAGTCTTAAAGTCAGTGAGATACTTACAACATAATCTAATGTTTGATTAATGCATGACATCAAAACATCCTCAGTTGCTTGGATTATTTATTGCTGTACTACAACTCATGCTTGGTGGTTACAGAATAGTTTTAGAGTGGTGTTTTTAATGTGCTGGGCTCCAAAAGACACTGAGGATAGCTGCACTCTCACAATATCAGGAGTGTGGGGACACAAGCCTCAAGATATTGGTATAAACCAAATCTCTGTTCAAAAGGATCAGATTCAAGTGGAGCAAACAAGCTAGTAGAACAGGCATGTGCTCAGTCACATCATTATCCATTTTTAACTGGGTCGGAAATGAATTTCAATGTAGTAATTGTCCAAAGTGAAAACATAAATACTGCACCACGGTTGGAATAATGCAGACTGCATGTTTTCTGTGATGGATTACACAATGCGAGCAAGTTCCAAGCGGCTGCTAATTGATTTTCATTTATTTACAGTGTACTGCTGGCCTTTATCTCAGTGGGACTAACATGGTTAGAATAATAAATGTTCACTATAACAACACACAGTATTGACCCAGGTTCATGAGAAGTGTTTGCATTAGCTGAACGCATGATGGTCACAGTTTATTACCAGAGGCTGGAATTCATTTACACTGGGCAATAAAAGCCATAATATAGCTTAACATAGAGCAGGAGTCCTGGAATCCATTAGGTACAGTTAAACCGATGGGGTGAATAATGAACAAACTGGAGAATGAATGGGAGGTTAAGAAGCACATTTTGTATGGAGTTCAAACCCTATAATACTTCAAAAGAAAGCACAGGATTTTAACTTAAGACCCCTCCACGGGGCGCTTCTGCTTGTGCTTCTTTTTAGGTCTCTTGACTTATAGGCTCGTAGGCAGAAAGAAGAACATTGTTGCATCGTCAACAGGACTTGGTTGAGATCCGTCTAAAAACTCAAAGTAGAACACTTCTTGACTCTGTGGCCTTTTATAGCCTGAGGTAGATTCAACTTCACTTGACTTTGGTTCCTTTTGACTTCAGGAACTATTCTTGGTTTCCGATGTTTTAAAGACGTGCGTTACTGCATATTTGTACGTTTATAACTCAAGCCGACTCAACAGAATTGTGACCTGAGAAACTCCTCTCCGACACCTCTCCAGATGTCAGGCAAGAAGCAGAGGGCTGATTTTAGAAACCCCTTAAAGTCAAGAAAGACATTTTTGACACTTTGTGATCCCCCCACGGTGTAGCTGGGGGCATCAGACGGCAGATTCAGGTCAGGCAGCCTCACACAGAATCGGATACTACCGTAGCACCTCACACACACACACACACACACACACACACACACACACACACACACACACACACATTCACACACACACACACAGGTCTGTATATTTCCTGATACTCATAGTGATGCACTGTCAGGTTCTCATATAGTGCCATTTTAGCTTGAACAACTACTCCTTTCCTCATAGGTCGCTATTCCATAGAGCCATTCAATCAATTAAGTTATCATTGTTTTTAAGAGATAGTGCCCTTTATATGGTTTAAATACAACAAATCATCAGAAAATGACACAATAAAAAATATTAACTATTTGTTATATGACTTAAATTGTCACTATTGCATTTGTACCAAACTAGTGGGCTCAAGTTGAATTATGTAAACGCCTATCTGCTCTGTTACAGAATCGTATCCAGGTTGCTTTGAGAGGCAACGCAACAGGACATTTTCAAAGACTCAGAATTAAACATGATCTCATTCAGAGTGTTCGCGATGCCTTTGACCTTTGTCCTTCAGTCTCATTTTATCTTTGCAAACCGCGGGCCTTCACAATATGTCTTTCACGCCACCCTGAGCTCTCCAACCCTTATCAGTTAGAGCGCAGAATAATGGTGCAAAAAGGCTTTCTGTTTGAGATTGATAAAGGAAAGGAGACGGTTTTTCCCATCAAACACTCACGGCTTATCTAAGACGCTCGTCTCGAGAGGTGGTCGGATAGCGGGGACGGTCTGAAGAGCACGTCTGGCCCCGGAGCTGTTTGACTGTTAAAGGGAGATGCTTTCAGTTTGCCACGGACCCTGCTGGAGGACCGTGCTCTTTCATTAAACATCGGGGGTGAGGCCTCAGACGCTGGCTCTGTAGCAGCGACAGATGGCCAGACAATCACTGGATTTCTGAAACAAGGAGCACTCTGCCACGGAGCCACAGAGTGCCGCTCGTCAGGAGCTCAAATTGCCCTTAAAATGACATGGAAAGACCTTATTGTGTGGAACAAGGGAGCTGGGGCTAAAACACAGCGGGGTAGCTATACTGAGGACAAGTCTCTGAACAGAAATAGATGCTGAACACAGGTAACTGCCAGGTAATCACTACAAAACAACTTAAAGTCCTGCTCTGAAAATCTCACCTATTAGCATTTTCAAAAACACTTTAGAGATAAAACCGAGAAGCAGTAAGAACTGACAGGAAAAGCGTGTTAAAGAAATGGGTTTGAGTGCTTGTTTGAAGGATGATGGGGAGCTATATATAAAGTAGTTAAGCAGTAACATGCTGCTCTGGAGTTGATGCTTGACAAACGTATAACATCATATTTAATTGCAGAGTCTAGACATTTCCTTCAGACTGAGAACTTGATCAGGATCTGAATTATCCTCCTTCACACTCAGCTCAATGAGACTAGAATGTCCTCTATCAGACAATCCACCAATCAAACTGTCCTTATGTCATAAAATGTGTTTCCCTCAGATCCGAAAAACGTTCCCAGCATAGGATATGTGATACTAATATATATTACTGTTGAACAGTGAGACAAAACTTCCAGGACTGTACAAAGGTGCATAATATGAAACTTTAATGAAGCAGTTATTAATACAACGGTGCATAAATCCTCCTGAAGGATGTGTGGGTGGAAATGTTCTGGTACCTTTCCTTCTGGCTCAAGTTGAGTGGAAGAATAATTATCACCCGGTGCAACCTCAATAGAGCCACAGTGTATGCTGCTGCGTAAAAATACGTTTTGCATACTAATAATCTGCTCAAAGTGAGATGACTCACCATACCATGTACACAATTGTGTTCGCATCCTTTATTTGCTCATAAGCAGTAAACACAAGGTACACTGAGGGATAATGGGAATGCAGGATATTTGGCAGGTGTGTCAGAAGAGTTAGTCTAGGCATCCTAAATGTCTGAGAAATGTCATGGCAGACTGATATATTGCTGTTAATTGATATTGCCAGCTCCAATTCTATGGACCTAGGTATGATCACAGGGCTTTTCTGATAGCTAAAGGCGGCTAATGTTCCGTTAGCTACTTGTTAGCAGCCGCCAATATCAAGACAAATCAAGCGTCAGACTTTCACCAGTGGTGTTTTTACTGACGTATTTTGTGTTGTATGTCGTGGGAATCTCCTCAGCTTGTAGTTAACGGAACTTAAACACTTTCAAAAAGCCATTGACTCTCTAGACAAGGGAACAGGAAAGTGCAAATAAAAAGGGTTTAAAACTTATTCTTATACCAGGGAAGAGTATTAAGTAGTGCTTGGGCTGTTCAAAGTAGGCTGAATTGGGTGTGTTGAGATTTTCGAATTGTCAACAATGTAGTCTCCATATTGCTAACCGTTAGAAATGCAGAACATCTCATCTACCATGATAGCAAAAGTACTTCTGGAACCAATGAAACAATGTAACTTTCCAAGTTTTAGAACATTTAGTCATGTGCTTTCTTCTGTTCTGCTTGAAACAGGGTGAAAGTTGTAAGGAAATTGTTGTTTCTGGGCAAACTGAGGCCAATGGATGAGTATATTTGTTTGCAGGCCTCAGGCTCTGTCAGTCTGAATCCTTCAGCTGTCGGACTGCCGCCGCGATGTCTCCATCCTGCTGTGTTTGCTGCTGGAGATCAGGCAAGAAAAGATCAAAATGTTTACTTGGAGATCAAGCTCAGTGTCCAATTCGAGTAAACTCAGCTAGTGTCAGGCCTGTGTACCTTTGGTTGGCACTGAAGCACTGAAATCCTGTCTCGTCCTGCAGTTAAAATACTCCTGATGGAACGTTATGCTGCTTCAATTAGGTTCATTGTATGAATTAGCAGAGAGCAGTTCACCACCCACACAAACAAACAGCAGTTTTCCTGACACTTCCACTTGCTAAAGCTTCAGACTTTAGTACTGGAGCAATTGTATACAAGGCTATATAATCAACATCGTATCTCATTAAGTCTACCCTGTCCTTAAACTCACTAAAGACCTTTAGAGTCTATGTACAACTGCCTCATTGCTTTACATCCAGTCATTCTTTGCACAGTTATGGCAGTCTAATAGGAGCTCAAAGAAAAATCTGTATGTAATCTACATTTGAAGCTAAGGATGCCTTCTAACACTGACTTAGTGTCTCTTAAAGGACAAACTGTACCTTTTAGAAGTGCATGAGTGTTTAAGGTTGTCTAAAGTTGTGTTTCCACCTGCTCTTCTCGATTCAGCACCAGTAGCAGGTGCTTTTCTGTATTTTTCGTATGCCATTGCAGATATTAACCCCTCTGTATACACTCTCTGCAGACCACCGACCAATCGGGTACAACTTGTCCTTATCAAAAATGACAACTAGAGCCATACCATGCATGGAAAACACAGCATAGTAACCCCTTTTCTACATTCACCCACAATCCAATGGAAAAGTCCCATTGGTTTTAGTCCCGGTAGCCATTTCTTTGCTACTTTCCGGGTCGGCCTACAAAAATACCTCATCACTGAGCTGAACACACACCCACACACACATTCCCAGTCTAATTCTACCGTCGGCATCCTCATTCTAACGCTCCTCAGGCTTTCTGTTTATCCCGCAGCTCCGTGCAGTACAGCATGTGTTGCTGCTGGTACACATTTGAATGATACCCTGTCTTACACTCTGCATACACGAGTAGGTCTCAGTGCGGAATAATTAAACACTCCACTGCTTGATTATGAATTGCTAGTTGCGTGCCCCCCCCTCCCTCAGAAAAGCCATGCAAGGATGACAAATGAGTCAGTAATTATCTAATGAAAGCATTCAAGTATTCATAAAGTAACTCACCATTAGCTTTTAATGATGATCCAAATATTATTAAATGAAGATACAGTAATCACTAAAAGCTGTTATTAATGTAATTCACTTTAACTTCCCAGCGTCACACTGAGACACGGCAGAAAACTGCTACAGTTTAATACCTCCTGCTACACACACCACATCCTTTTCATCGCAATATATCATTTAAGATGTCCCCCATTAATGCATAAAGCACAAAAAGGGAATAACTGTTGGAGGAATATCACCTAATCTTATCTTTTTAATAAAGTTTATTGGATGTTCTTTATCATAAATCTACTGCTTTTGTGATTTAAATGTAGATATTCTTTAACTAATATGCCATGAGATAAACAGGGCAACTGTGACCGGTTGCTTGCCAAATAGTGAGCCTACATTTATCTGTACTGCTAAGCCTTATTAGAAATGGTAGTAACTCATTCATAAATGGGAATGTGTTTTAAGCCTCCCTTTTGGCAACTATAAATGTTAGTAACTCGTACATAAATGGTCATAAAGAGATGCCAAGAAACATTAAGATGGAAGGGGGGGGGGAATCAACTCAGTGAACAACAGATACCAAGGATGCTGGCTGATGAAGAAGATGAAGTAAGCTACGTATCCAATATAAGGCTTAGTCATCTTGCCAAATAGTGAGCCTGTGTTGATGTTGGTTTATAAATGGTTCTTAATGATTAATAAAATGTTTACAACCTAATTAATAACTTAATTATAAGCCCTTTATGAATCCTTTATAAGGGTAGTCTTATTGTAAAGTGGTACCGATATATTTCTGAGACTCAAAAGTAACACCGAAAATGAACTTGTATTCATTTAAATGTTAATCAGTGTTTTCTCCTCAAATGGCAATATTGTTAGATCTAATGCATTCTGTGTTGAATTGCTGGCTTTCCAACTTCTTTAAGTGTATGATATACAGACAATGCACATAACATGTAGCTTTATATGCAAATATCCACTTTAAGCAACGTTTTCGAATCGCCAGTTAATTCCCATAATCCCTCCATAACTTCAAGATGAAACATTGCCAGTGTTCCTTCAAAACAAAAAGCTCATTTTCAAGAGCTTGTGACATTTCTGTAATTCATGATAGGAAACAGCGCCGTGTCCATCATTTCAGATTTACACAGCTCTACGTTTCATTCTTACCCTAATCCCCCAATACAGTATATACTCCTACTCCAGTGAAAGCTTAAATGATGCAGGAGTAAAACTTTATTTTAAATTCCCTCTTATATCCCCTTCCTCCTCGAGTACAGAGAGAGGTCATCGAAGGACAGCGAGAATACATTTGAAAGAAGCAGACAGGAATCATTACCGCTGGGCAGATATGGAGGAGGCAGACCATTCTAATATCAAGCCGCTTAAGCCCCCCCAACACTGTCTTCATTCCTCAGTGCCCCCCATCAGCCTCCTGATAACACTGCAGCGGCCAGGAGGCAACATTAAGAGAAGGAGGATGTGTGTGCAGGGCGGGGTCAGGCGGGGTGTTGGGGGGGCACAGCTTGCAAAGGCAAATTACATAGCTGGATGACCATATCACAGAACTGGAGCAGATGGAAGCAGTTAAGGACAGATAATGGTGATGGCAGCTGACTTAAACACCCACAGAGAGGATTACATGACTAATGTTAGGGAAACACTTTGTGCTAAAGCACACATTGTGACTTCAATGGCTAAATGTTTCCATGTACTGTTGCTATCATGGAAGGAGTTCAGTCCCAGGACAGCTGTGGCAGAAGCTACAGACTGACATTAAATTAAAATTCATTTAACGCTGTTCATAATAGAGTTGTGTTTTTTGAGGAAGTTAGCATTGCAAAGAGCTCCCTTGACAAAAAACTAAGGGGATTCCTGCATTGGATTTTGGAATCTTTCAGAAAATACAATCTATGGCCAACAAATGTTTATGACACTAACACATTTTGTAAAGCTAATAAACAAACATGACGGTCACATGACTCCACTTATATATCTCAATCCCATTGTGTGTGTGAAGTGCTAAAGTGCCGGTGTTTACTCCATGTATGTATCTTTCATGTGGAAACTCTGCAGCCTTATGGATAATCTCATTTCTGTCTGCTTTGTCTTCAGTCAGTGTTTCAGGATTGAAATGCATAAGAGGAAAATATTTGTTGGAACTTGCACCAAGCAAAGGAGATCATTTCCCAGAGGATCTGATGAATAAAACATTTCTAACTTTGAGATGAACAAAGTGTCTGTCTTCCCTCTGATCACTGAAGTCATTTTTAATAAACGTGATAGCAGATCATTAGCTGATATCACTGCACATATTCTTTGTGAACATAATGACTTAAAGTCTCACTCATCAAGATAATTCTTCGGGTGAATGACTCCACCAAGCCTTATCTCCCCCCACTGGAATCCTCTTTAAAGCCCCTCTCATTTTCTCTGTGTTTGACGGACAGCTTCGGAGCAGCGCTGATATCATAGTGGAGAGCCAAATAGTTTCTCAGCTTGAGGACACAAGTGCAAATGTTGGCCACCTCTGTTTAAATCAAAAGCATATTTATTCCATTCATGCTGCAGACAGTCTGAAAAAAAAAACAGGCCGATGCATGAATACTAATAGCAGCCGCTCTGCTATGCATCGCTAATGTGGTCAGAAAACTTTCACACTATAAAATCACTGAATGTGCAAATCTGAGTTATGTTTGATTAAAATTAATGTGCTTTTTAAATAGCTCTGTTTTGCAGGCGTGCTGATTTATTTAGACTAGTGGGGGATGAATGGCATACTGAAGGAGAGTTATGTCAGTGTAAAATATTCATTTGTAGGACAGACAGGACATCAAGGCAAGCAGAGCTGCTACACCTCGAGACATATTTCAATAAATAAATCCTGGGCAGTCACAGCGTCCACCCAGGCCTGTGGAGTATTTTAAGTTCATGGCAGTGGCACACGTCTTGAGTTTCCTCTTCTAACCCCGTGACACCTTGAACCCTGTATCCAAGAATAGCCGGCCCTGCACCCATAGGATATTTAAAGGAGGCTTATAATCCTTTGGGTATTTGAAAACAGGATAAAAAAAGCTTTGTTTGAGGTGGCACTAATCAAAATCTCAATTTTATTATTGAGTATAAGCTTAGTAGGAAAGGTGTTCCTAAACTGTTGGAAGGATTCAATCATCTATAAAAAATAAGATGCCAACATTTTGACCCAAAGGTCAAAGGGTCACCTACAGTAGGTATGCATGTTAAACCACATGTCATGACAATTTCATGTTTGGCTGCTACTTGTTATGAAATGTTTTATCAAGCTGATATGCTGGATGGACACATGGACCACATTTGCATTTTTATTTATCAATTTAAACTGACAAGAATATGTGTGAATCCAATTGTTTAACTATTTACTTTGCTTTAATCTAATCATTTTCAAATAAAATGCTTTTTGTGAATTAGTCGATTTAAAAGACATTCATACCCATGTTATTAGCTGTAGTGTTCATTGATTTAGATTCATTTTGGACCTCGGGATGGTTAATCATAGCTTTTTTTTAATGACCACACCCTTCATCGCACATGATTGGTTAAAGTCCCTGTACAGCTTCGTTCTTATTGGTCGAATTTTGTCAACATGCAGCCACTCTGTTCCAGCTGTGTCAAGTTACATATAGTCAAGTTGACAATACAGGAAGTCAGACAGTTTAGCACAAAATACATGTGCAACTTTAAGAAATTACTAGTTCAGTTAATTTTTTAGGGAAACAGTTTTGTTTTATTTTTGTCTAGAACACATTTTTCTCTAAAAGGAAACAATAAATGTCTCTTTGGACCTTAGCCTGACTTAATAAACGTTACCATGCTGATAAATATCCATTATTTTGAAAGTCCGGACCGGAAGTTATGTAGCCACCGACACTGCATCTCTTCCTGGTTGATGTGGACACCGGAGAGCCGCTGGGTGAGGTCTGTTGTTGTGGCAGAGTAAATAATGGAGAAAAACAGGAAAGTTGAGGCGGAAAAGCCACGGGACTTATCGAGTTAGTTCGGTTTTCAAAACATGTGTTATCCCGGACTTTAAGACGTTTATCCCGTAGCTTCCCTCTCATTCCTCCAGTGAGTGTAGCGGTGTTTAGCCCTCTGTTGGCGGTTAGCTGCTGACGCTACATGCCAGTGCACTGCACCTGCCACTAGCTTCTTTGTCTCACTTATGTCGGTTTATTCAGTTTCTTTGTTACCTAAACTTCTAAACAAACAAGTTGGCTATTCATTCTGCTCACGTCTTCAATGTGGAAGTCGTCTCTATCCGACAACAAGCAAGCACCGCCACAGCTAACGATCAACAAAGAAGATGAGGAGACATGAACTCTGAGTGTGTCCCATTGCAAACTTCTCAACCCAAATAGTCAACTCGTCTTGAAAGAAAGAAGAAATGGCGTCCTCCAAAGCAAAGGTGGGAGTCAACAGTGAGACAACCCTACTGAAGGAAAGTAAGAGCAGCAGTTCGGCTGGAGAACCATCCCCAAATAACAGGACATACAGCCTGGATGACCTGGAGACCCTCGCCACAGTGGGTGAGTGACCGCAATGCACTTAGTAACAAATCAATGTATGAGATAATACAGTATTGTGGGTATTAAACCTCCATACTGTAGTAATTAGTATTACAATGGTCCAGTAGATCTGCCACTAATGATAGTGTTTGATGACTGAGTTTATTTGGTTTATGGAAGCATAATCCCAAAAATAGATAAGGATTCCTCTTTAGAATTTCCCTGAGCCTAAGGTGAGATATTTAAATTGTTAAATTTGTCAGAAAACCCTAAAAAGATTCAGAAGAAACAAAAAAATGTGCATGTTTTAATACAATTTATATGAGCAGTGTTAAACATTAAAAAGCAGATAATATGTACAATTGAGAGGCTTGATTAAAAAAAATTGTTTAGCTTGAAACTATATAATAAATCAACCAATGTTTTCGATTTAATTTCCTAGTAATTTGGCAATTATTTCTTATAAATAAACTATATCAAAAATATACTGTGCGATGCTTATAGAACAGTTCAAATGTGTCCTTTTCATCACGTTTCATGGTTAGTTTTCTGTGTTTCATTGAAGCACAGTTCTAGTAGGATTGTTCTGTTAACACGTGAAATGTTGTCTAAGATGCTCCATCAAATCATATATCAGTGATAACCATTTTTCTGTCATGTGATTGGAATCAGATGTGTCCGTGTATCAAGGTTTTCATTACATTGCATTTAGCTGACGCTTTTATCCAAAGCGACTTACAATAAGTGCATTCGACCAAGAAGATACAAACAGAATCATATCAGTACATCAGGTTTCATAGAGCCAAAACATTTCAAGTGCTACTCAACTGGCTTTAGATAAGCCAGTCCTTTGTTAGTATATAAGTACTTTGTTAGTAATTGTATTGCTCGAAGTGGAGTCGAAAGAGATGAGTTTTCAGTCTGCGCCGGAAGATGTGTAAGCTTTCTGCTGTCCTGATATCAATGGGGAGCTCATTCCACCATTTTGGAGCCAGGATAGCAAACCCACGTGTTTCTGCTGATGGGAACTTGGGTCCCCCTCGCAGTGCGGGTGCAGCGAGCCGTTTGGCTGATGCAGAGCGGAGTGCACGTGCTGGGGTGTATGGTTTAACCATGTCCTGGATGTAGGAAGGGCCAGATCCATTCACAGCATGGTACGCAAGTATACTTCAATAACTAGATACAGTGTTAATCCCAATAGCTACAATAACCAGTGACATTTAACAAGACATCCAACCAACCAATCAGCTGGAAGCTTAGTCCACAAGTCCAGCATCTCTAACTGGGTCATACTGATGGTTCATAATCATGTACTGATACAGGTCTTTTGTTGATATTGAGATAAATGTGGCAGCTCCCTTTTTGATATAGTGCTTTCATGATATCATCTGAACTGACATCAGTTGTTTATCAATGTCACCCAGTCACAGCTGACCTACTTTATCTTTTTTTGTACATTTATTTTGTATGAAGCTGCTGAGGTTGGTTTTCAACAAACTAGAGGAATAGATGTATTGTGCTTTCATCAAAATACTTTTCTAAATCAGAGTTTGACGTCGGGTTTCAGAACAGAATCAGCCCAAAGTCATGTTCCATGTGAGAGCGGTATGTTCTCTGGCCAGTTTGTGACGAGGCATTCAGGCAACGACCTGCCCTTCAGGAGTTAGTCAGTACCGCTTGTTAAAGTTAAAAGAATCACACCTACATCCTGGGATTACACAACAGCTTCCACCGGGTCCACCCTTTGCTGACTCAAGGAGTGACTAAAGGAAAAGGAATCAAGACAAAAAGCTTGCACCAATACAGATTTACCTTCAAAATAAATGTATCTATAAAATACCATGAACAATGACACATAAGTCACCAGATTTCACAGCCAGGTTAGCTAGCTCATTTTAAAGGGATCTTAACACAAAGGTACAACTCACAGATTTTACACATATTTATTTAGTACTCCTAAGCCAATCAAATCAGCTGCAGAAAATCTTCGTCTGTCAAATTTAAGAAAAAAGCTATGACGTCATGGTGTAACCCAGGCTCAGAAAGACCTTTAAAGTACAGTTTAAACTGATTTAGAGTTCTTAAAACTGTTGCTGTTCTGATGGAATTTTAATATCTGGACACGTCATCATTATTATTCCTGAAATATTTTCAAACACAGATTTGATTTGAGCTTGTGTGTACGCTCAGTGTGAATTATTTTGGATTCTTGTTTTAATGACTATGTTTTCTTCTCTCAAAAATGTCCGTATATAAAATAGTCAGAGCACTCTTACTTGCCATGTGCATCACTATTTTTGACTTGAATGACATTCCAGCTCAGGTGTCTTGGAAGTTGCTCTAACAGGATACAGCATGTGCCGTTGGATGTTTTCAATGCTTCAGTTGTTTTTGTCCGCTCTGTTATACAAATATTCACAATACAAATGAGCAAACTACACCCATTTCAATGCCAGCTCATACAAATCAAGTGGCCGTCGGCAAAGTAGTGTCCATGAACATTCAAATAGTTAGCTGAAACAATGTTTGAATTCTCGCTATGCAGCACAGCTTTATTTTAAATAGCTTCTTCTAAAATTGCTGTGCATTCATCCAAGCATTTTTATGCAAATCATCCAATTAAACAGGCTAGATGGAAATGACAATATTCAAACTTCCACAATGCAGCAAAGCTTGCAGAACTGAAGTCACTCTGGAGGGAACTTTGGGATTTTTTCATCTCAAAGCTAGTTCAGCAGGTAAAATGCCATGTTTGTCAAGATATTGAAACGAAATGCACATTTGACATGAAGCCTTTCCTGCCATTTTAAAAGGCCAGATGGTGATTGGATTGAGGGATGTCACTGCGTTCCTCTAACCTTTTTCATTACCAGTAGTAGCTTGATTCTGCAGGCAGATTTAACATCCATCGTCAGTTATGATCTCATGCTTGTGGAAGACATGTCGCTCAGTAATATGCATTAAGCCACTGAGCTTACTGCATGTCAGTGAGGTGTGCAGCAGCATCCATCCTGCGCTGTTGGGAGAGAGCTTATGAGCTGCATGCAACAACAAAAAAATCCAATTTGCCAAGCCATTTTGTGTGATGAGAGGGATTTGCTGCCTAAAACAAATCAGCTAAAGCTCTTTACTGGCCATGCTGTTATTTAATTGTCATTGAAATCATGCTGTGGTAGCACTCGGTCAGAGCCAATGAGTTCATCAGCATCTCCAACACGGCATTTAGGGATCCGGTAAAGTGGAATATGTTGCTCATTTAAAGTAGCGTGCGGTGCATTTGTTTCCCTTAGGCCCCGAAACAGAGCAGGTGGAAGAGGAGTGGGGATGACCCAGTTTCATCTGACGGTACATAACTCCCAGAAATCAGCTGGCCTTTTAGAGTCTGATTCCTCCGTCCCTGCTTGGATAGAAAACACCAAAGGAGCAGCCGTATGATTTACAATCGCTGACACGTCATGTTGTTTTTCTCTCTTCTTGAGTATTTGGTCAGACTGTCACACAATGCAGGCCTTGTTCAGCAGGTGAAAGGTTACACCAATGTTGTTGTTGAGACAGGCAGTGGGTGGGGGGGGGATACCTGACAGTCCTCTGGTTACATCATCCAAAGCACTCGCTTCTTCTCCCTATGTTTTACTGTTGTGGAATTTCTTTACGCAATATTGTATGTTTAGGTTGTTCTGAGGAAACAGTTCCGCCTGCTATCAGGGAATTCAAGGGTTCGATTGTCAGGTTGTCACGGGCTGACTACACCCCCCCATACATACACACACTTTTATTTAATTAAAACTGAGGTTACGCATCCAAAACCCACTCTTTTCATTCTTCACACTACCTTTTAGCTCCTAATTTTGGCTTGAAGTGAGAGAAGTTACATAAATCGCCCTAGCATAACAGACCCCAATCTCAGACTGTCAGTAGCCACATTGCATTGTGGGTACTGTAATCCCTAAGGAAGAGGAATGCAATGCATGAAAAAAAGAGTTAACATTTGAAAGATACCAACTTGTTGCAGAGAGATTGCAGATGTGGTGCGATACAGTCAGGTTGTTATGATCATTAATATGGGCATTTAGAAAAAGTAGAAATATTATTGAGACAAGAGAACTGGAAATGCTGCTAGGATGCTAACTAATGTCTGTGTTTTAAGACTTATTCCTGCAACACTCTGGGCTATCTGGCAAAATAAACCAAAAATGACCTCCCTTTTTTCCTGAAATGTAACTTGATATTTATTTGTTGCTTGAAAAGTTTGACATCACGGAGATATGAGGTAATCGCCTGACAGAACGGGGGCGCTGCTGTTTCTTTGTTGCCATGGCAACACCATACCCTGAAACAAAGGTTGATTGTTGAGAGGAGCGAGACAGCCGGCATTTCATTAGGAGGCTGCAGCAGCTTCACGTGTGACTCAGTGTTACATCACACACTGTCATCAGCCACCTATCAGCTTCCCCTCGTCTTCAGCAGGAAAACAAACACACCTTTTCTTACCCCGAGCTGTTTGTACACTCCTGCTGCCCCCTCCCACAGAGAAGGGGATGTTAGCAGCTCCACAGGCCACCTTTTAGTAGACACAAACACAAACACGACATGCCTTTTTAGAAGCATAAATATAAAGTGTTGTTTCTCACTGCACCAGGGTGTCATTTCAGGAGCTGTGATCGTCTTTCATATCAGAATACAGATCAGTCAGAGAGAATATTACTGACATGCCCACAAAGGCCTGTAACTGTCAACACAACTAGTGAAGACAGACAGAGAGAGAATACACTGAGAGTGAACTCTGATGCGGGGCCCTGGAGGCAGACACTGTGCCGTAAGTGTGTGTTTTTACATGCACGGGCAATAACCGCCTGTCATCATTTCATCAGATTGTTGAGCCCGATGTCAATATCGATGTAAGAGCATTCAAGAAGGGAAGCGGATAACATTAAATCAACTGTCAGCCCGTTTCTCGTGAACTGCAATAAGTCGGGAACACCCTGAAGGGAACTCCTTCAAATTTGGCACTGAGGTCTACGGAAGAGGATTAGGGACAAAAGTGATTACATTTTTAGAATCTGACCAAAAGTCTCAGAAAAAGTCAGAATTCTGTCCACAAGGTTTTAAAGACATTGAATTGACTAGATTCTAAGATCTTAAATTGAGTCGTTTGCACAAAAGTTCCCTGATAATGTTTATTTATTTGATTTATTTATAATGTGTACCATTTTAACTTCTGTTCTTGACAACGTTTTTCTCCTGCATTGCAAGGACGGAGCACCCAGACATAATAAATGCATGTAGACTAAATAAATAAGCCTTTATTTGTCATGGTCTAGTTCCCCTGTGTCTTGTGGATCCCTAATCCCCCCCCCTCCTTGTCTCCCCCTCCTCAGGCACCGGGACTTTTGGCCGAGTGTTCCTGGTGAAGGACAAGCAGAGCCGGGCTTTCTTCGCCCTGAAGCAGATGAAGATCCCCGACGTGATCCGGCTGAAGCAGGAGCAGCACGTCCACAACGAGAAGGAGGTGCTGACGGAGGTCAACCACCCCTTCCTCATCCGCCTGTGAGTCTTTTCTGTTAATCAGACTCCATGACGTCCACCATATCTTTGACATTCTGTACTACCAGGGGCGTCGCCTGGACCTGAAAACATTCGGGGCTTCGCCCACAGTGGCGGCGGCACTACAGTGGCATTTTTTACTGCAACACTCCCAACACGCGCACACACACAGTACACCCGCGACTGTTACAATGAAGGCTCGATAATCAGCTCGGCATATAGGCAGGGGTAAAGTGGTATTTTTTATGAGTGGGGGGCGGACCTCACCTCCTCTAGGGGGGTCCGGGGGGATGCTCCCCCGGGAAGACTTTTTTTTTTAAATATTGAAGTTAAATGCATCAATCTGGTGCACTTTGAGAGCAAAATGAAGAGATCTATGGATACCTCTCTCAACACCCATATGAAACAGAACTGTAAACAGATGTACTTTTTCTTTATGGATATTTTATTAATCACTCCCCTTTTAAACACTATTCTTGTTTTACTGCCATATAGTATTTCATAACTGTTTTTCCTTTATTCTCTTATTTTCTTTATAACTATAATGATCATATGAAGGTGTGCCGCGGAAATAATCTTTTGAATAATTTGTGACCAAACCGTTTGAGACCCACTGAGATAACTTAGACTAAAGTTAAGTATCTAAACACTCAGAGAGTCCTTTAGCTCACCTGAGTCTCTCAGTCTGAGAGGAGAGGACTCTCCTCCAGCTTCTTGTGGAACAAACAGCTCCTTATGTCCGTTAGTGCAGCTAGCTAACCAGATGCTAACAACACGTCCCTGCTGGCACCGGGCACCGGTTCCCTCCCTCCCCCCTCTCTCCCTCTCTCTCTCTCTCCCTCTCTCTCTATCACACAAAATGCGCTATTGCCACACACACACACACAGAGCCGAGCTTGAATGACACAAGCACACGTTTATTTCCATGCAACTCTCTGATTGGTCTGGTGTCATGCCTCTGTTGCATTCACTGAACACGGGAAATTACAGTGCTGCCGTCCTCTCTTGTGTCATGATGAGGTTCACGTAAAGCACGGTTAATGTATTATATTATTGAGGGAGAATTGTCCGGGGCTACAGAAAAAACATTCGGGGCTAAAGCCCCGGATGCCCAGGCCAGGCGACGCCACTGTGTACTACCATTATTTATTCATCAGCTAGGCACTTATCTGTTGTGTAAGGATCCCAGTAACATATACAGACAACAGTACAGGGATTTATCAGATAAGTGTTGGAACACAGCACATAGTCAAGGCTTCAGAAAGCAGCAGAAGCAAAAGAAGTGTGGAGATGAAATATCCGCGTAGCAAAGACTCTGTAATCGTCTCTGTGGCCAGCAGCCAGCACTTATGGAAAACACTGGAGCACTCTCCGTCTTCATCAGTGACACTGCTCTCTTGTTTTATTCCTCTCAAGTGCCCCTCCATCTGAGATAGTTGTAGCACACCGCTCCAGAGCCCACTGGGGGATAGCAGAGTGTGAGACGGATGCCGCCGCTTATTTTATCTGATTTCCTCCAATTTCCTCCGCTCGTGAGGGACTACTTTAACAGTTTTACCCTGCAGAAGTCACCACTAAAGAATAAGTGTTTATTAAAGAGACCTCATTGTTCCTCCTCAGCTTCTGGACCCACCACGACGAGCGCTTCCTGTACATGCTGATGGACTTCGTGCCTGGCGGCGAGCTGTTCAGCTTCCTGCGCAGCCGCGGACGCTTCAGCAACGCCACGGGCCTCTTCTACAGCGCCGAGATCGTGTGCGCCATCGAGTACCTCCACTCCAAAGAGATCGTGTACCGGGACCTGAAGCCCGAGAACATCCTGCTGGACAGCGAAGGACACATCCGCCTCACAGACTTCGGATTCGCTAAGAAGCTCTCTGACAGGTGAAAGAAACAACATTAGCATCCATTTAGACCAATACGTTAACATTGAGAGGATAAGGATATAAGCAAGCTAAGATATACATTAAGGAACATAAAAACAGTTAATAAATAGTCAAGATCTTCAAGTGATTCAAAAGATATTGTGTATAATCTGAATTTTTAGGAGCCAATAACTACAACAATGTGTTTATAGGATAGGTAGCAGCAACTAGGAACTATTTTTTTTAAGCATCTACTCATGAGTAATTGTTCGTGGGTTGTGATCTGACCTCAGCTCTTAGTATATTTGTTGAAGTTGATGTACAGAAAGTTAATTAGCAACCGTTTTGATTCAGTGTTTTAATGATTTTGAACAGAGGGGTTGAAAAATGAAGATAAAGGTATCAGCCACTGGTTCTCAAAAAAAAGCATGGAGAAGATTTCTTATAAGCTTACATAAAAAATGCGTCAATATCAAAAATACTTCATGATTCTGTTTACTTATCAATAGTATATTTCTGAATGGCCTTTTTTCATGCAGACGGTAAATGTCTAATCTGGCAAGGGTACAGAATGAGCTAATGGAGTAAAGTCATCCCAGTGCACAGGCATAGACACACACTCTTATGTGTGGATGTGCTGCTGGGTTACAGTGAATGTAATACTGGCATTACATTACATTGCATCTTTTCCTCATACAACCGTTCCGTCTTGCACCCTGCAGTGTGTGTAGCTCCTGCTCTCAGCTCACTGTGTTTGATGCTGCATTGACTGTCAGTAGGAAGTGAAATACAAAGCAGGGAGAGTCTAAGCTCTACTGTACAGTCCCTCTGTGCTGAGCTAGCTACTCCTCCATTCAGCTGTACAGTGAGGATTTGCTGGAAATCCCAGATTAAACTCCGAGTTGAACTTGGAAGAAACCCTTCTAAAGACTCGGTGTTGTCTGGAGGTCATGCATCGGTTGAGGAGTCCGAGACTACCTTAATTCTTTAAAGATTTGAACCTTTTTTTAATGCACAGGAATCTAGTTGATGAAGAGGTCTGAAAAAGAATAGAAACATCCATGACGTGAGATACCCTGAGAAAGGCCTAAAGTCTTTCTTGGATTGTTGCATAGTCTGAAAGCCTTCTGTTGGCAGCGTCTGTTTTCATGCTGATTTGTACAATTGATGGATTGGAGACCGCAACGAGGAGGAGGAGTAGGTTGACAAAAGATATTTTACAGAGAACATTTGGAAAAGGAACGTCATCCAACACGTTTCTGGACCAGTTTCCCTTCTTTTTCCTCTTTGTACTTAATGGGGTTGGGCCATTTTGTAATTAGTTGTAAACCTCTGTTGGGAAATCAAGTGTAGGATAGTAGAGGAATGAGGCTAATGTCCTGTGTGTTCTTATAAAGCTCATATTTTCTTGTGAGATAAAAGGGGGACCCTCCTAACTCCAAGAAACCAAGGCAGTGCTTCTGAAGGACCCCCGAATGATTTCATTTAGTCTGATTTAGAAAGGCCTCCTGTTGACCTGTGACTATTGAAAGCATGCACAGTAGAGGACGCATTATATTTGCACAGGGGAGTTGACCCCGCTGACATGTAAACATCATGGAGTACGATTACATTTTGCGAGAGCAGATGGGGAGTAGAAACCTCTGATGGGCGAGTGACCCACTTCTAGAAATGGAGGGCAGCAGCAGCGTGGAATAAACAGGAAGACTGTCCTTTACCTCCATGTTGAGGAGGGGATGCTGCCACACTGCCCCCTGCTGGCAGACGCCATCACACACCCCCCCCCCGCTTTAATCCCCTGACATCACCAGCCTCCCCAGCCCTCCTCCAGGACCAACATCATTTCCATACAAATTAACGTCGCCGTGGCAACTGGCCCAAAGAGGTCATTAGGCAGGTGATATCGGTGACAGACGATGAAAGGCTGGCGCCGGGCCGAGTGCTCTTCATCAGAGGACGAGGGGCTGTCAGGGAACACTGCGACACGCACACACACACACACACACACACACACACACACACACACACACACACACACACACACACACACACACACCACACAGTCTGCTGCAGAGCTCCTCTTATTGCTCACACACAGCCTTCACTTATTGTCCATGCTTCCATTCTGGCTTTATTCTGGATCCACACACACATGGGTCATACCCTTACAGTAATATAGAGATGATGGATCAGGTGGCATGTGCGGATCACTTTACCCGCAGTGTTCTCTTCCCCATGACCATCTCTATTTACACACTGAGGCTATCAATTACCATTACTTGGCTTTTTATCCAAAGATAATTAAGTATATATGCCTAATACCATTGACATGCCGACAGCAGCAATTTGTTGTGAAGCATTTTTCCCCAAGGACACTCAACTTGGAGACAGCAGGGGCTGGTGATCGAACTGTTAAACACTAATTAGATAGATAGACAGATAGATAGATAGGTAGATAGATAGGTAGATAGATAGGTAGATAGATAGATAGATAGGTAGATAGACAGATAGATAGACAGATAGACAGATAGGTAGATAGATAGGTAGATAGATAGGTAGATAGATAGGTAGATAGATAGATAGATAGGTAGATAGGTAGATAGACAGATAGATAGACAGATAGACAGATAGGTAGGTAGATAGATAGGTAGATAGATAGATAGATAGGTAGATAGGTAGATAGATAGACAGATAGATAGACAGATAGACAGATAGATAGGTAGATAGGTAGACAGATAGATAGACAGATAGACAGATAGACAGGTAGATAGGTAGATAGGTAGATAGACAGGTAGATAGACAGATAGATAGGTAGATAGGTAGATAGGTAGATAGATATATAGACAGATAGACAGGTAGATAGATAGGTAGATAGACAGATAGATAGGTAGATAGGTAGACAGATAGATAGACAGATAGACAGGTAGATAGATAGATAGGTAGATAGACAGATAGATAGGTAGACAGACAGATAGATAGATAGACAGACAGACAGATAGATAGATAGATAGACTGATAGATAGACAGATAAACAGGTAGATAGATAGGTAGATAGATAGATAGATAGACAGACAGATAGATAGATAGATAGATAGATAGATAGACAGACAGATAGATAGATAGATAGACAGATAGATAGACAGATAAACAGGTAGATAGATAGGTAGATAGATAGATAGATAGACAGACAGATAGATAGATAGATAGGTAGATAGATAGATAGATATACAGATAGACAGGTAGATAGATAGGTAGATAGACAGATAGATAGGTAGATAGGTAGATAGACAGATAGGTAGATAGGTAGATAGATAGATAGATAGACAGATAGACAGATATATAGATATATAGATAGATAGGTAGATAGACAGATAGATAGGTAGATAGATAGATAGATAGATAGACAGATAGACAGGTAGATAGATAGGTAGATAGGTAGATAGATAGATAGACAGATAGACAGATAGATAGATAGACAGATAGATAGATAGATAGACAGATAGATAGATAGATAGACAGATAGACAGATAGATAGACAGATAGGTAGATAGACAGATAGGTAGATAGGCAGATAGGTAGATAGATAGATAGGCAGATAGATAGGTAGATAGATAGATAGATAGATAGACAGATAGGTAGATAGATAGATAGGTAGACAGATAGATAGATAGACAGATAGGTAGATAGATAGATAGATAGATAGATAGATAGATAGACAGATAGGTAGATAGACAGATAGATAGATAGACAGATAGATAGATAGATAGATAGATAGATAGATAGACAGATAGATAGATAGATAGATAGATATTTCAAACATTTGATGGTTTTCTCAACTGTGAAATCCTTGTTGTCCTTGTCTGAAGTGAAAAAATGAAACAAATCATTAAGAAAAACAAAAATGGCACCCGACCAAATTCTTAAAAGATCGTTACAATGAAGACAGTTATCCTAATTGAATTGGAGAAGCTGTCCCTTCAGAATGTTTGGTTTGTGCTAATTCATTTATTAACTTCAATTATTCTTCTACAAAGCTCATGTACCTTTCTGTGTGTGTTCAGGACCTGGACTCTGTGTGGGACTCCGGAGTACCTGGCTCCTGAGGTCATCCAGAGCAAAGGTCACGGCCGGGCGGTGGACTGGTGGGCTCTGGGCATTCTCATCTTTGAGATGCTGGCTGGGTGAGTGCTGCACTGTACACACACACACACACACACACGCCACACTGACACCGGGGGGCGCTCTCCTCCATCGGAGCAACAGTAACTCCAACAGAGCAACTAAGTTAGTATCTCTGCTTTATAAAAGTGTTGGTTTGTGTAGAGAGTAACACACACAGGTGAGAAATCACTGAGACACTGAACACTTTGAGCTCGATGATCATCTCTCAAGACGATTGCATAGACACACTTTGTGGACACAATAACATGAACACCTGTACACCAGTGATGCAATCCACCATGACAACCCTGCAACAGAAAGTGAGTGACAGAACAGAGAGGGCTGAGCACATTATTTCAATAATTGTCTCAGTGTGGGGACTGTATTCAGTCTGTGCATATTGGATACTGCAGAGAATGGGAGTCATTGATGTAGATGAAGAACAATGACATTGATTTTCCTTCAAGATTAAAAATGCAAGTGGTCCATTTTCCCTCAAAATGTGGCTGTCTCTGACACAGTTCAGAGCACTAACTCAATCTTATGAAACTTTCTTAAAGGGTTGTTTCACCAAAATGACATTAGGGGAAAAACTGTTCTCTCTACATGGAGATACTTTGGACTTATTTGTCCAGGTGTTGAGCTCATCCGTCTGGCTCATGGCTAACACCATTAGCTCGTGGGGAGCATGCTCTGGTGGCTAATGTTCAGAGTGATGACGTTTAGTAGTCTCAATTAGTCCCAAATAAGTTTAAGACATTCACCAGTGGTGTATTTGCAGACATATTTTCTGTTGTAGAACAAAACAGAGAACAACAAATGAGGGAAGACACGAGGGGACTCTGCTGGGAAGATGCTGAGATGCTAACACATTTTGGGGTTTAGGACTCATTCCTGCAGCACTCTATATGAAAAGCACCGTACAGCTTTACATTCCAAACATGGAGAGTCTTTCTGAAAGCTTCTTTATATCCCGGTAGGAAAAGCTCAGTGGCTTTAGATGTGTGTAAAGAATGTGACCTTCCCCCATCATTGATCAGAGGCAGGACGCTGTCTCTGTACTGTTACATCCCTCAGACAAAGAGCCCTCTTCATCCTGAGGTATTGTGTAGCTGTCCGTCAGAGGTCCTGATCCAAGAATGTAGCGTCTGCTTCTTAAAAAGTTAGCGGTGGTACATCATCCTCCTCTGGGGTGAAGTGCAAGTTGAAAACACATTCAGTAAAGGGTCAGGGCCCCTAGGGGAGGAAGCCACGAGAGAGTAGAAGAAAAAGAATGACTCTTCCCTCCATAATCCTGCCTGCGGGGCCAGATTTCTGCTTTTAATGGAAACCAATCATCCCGTGGCTGACTCCTCTCACTAACAATGTGCCTCCCCCAGGCCGAGCTCTGCTTCAGTTTGGAGGAAAGCCCAGGGTTCACTCGGGGTCGCTTTCATGTTAATTATTGAAATACGTTGCGTCAAAAAGCATTTTAACCGAAATGAATCCCAACTCAATCAAAGCATGTCTATTCCCAGACTTCATTTTCTGGGTTGAGTGCTCCAAAATGAAATTGACCCCCCTCATGTCTCTCACTTCTCCTTGTTCCCCGGTCAGTGCTCAGTTCAGTGGAGCGGCAGCCTGATGATTAGAGATGGAGGAACACTGTCACACTGTCATGGAGCAGGAGGCATTCGGGCTCAGGACAGACGGTTAAACTCTGGGCCTCCTTCCTCTCAACTCTCTGCTATCCTTTAACACCAATCAACCCTCAGACAGAAACAAGAACAAAAGTTTAAACCTTGCATACGTTCCAGGAGACTGCAGTGGCCATTGACTGGTGCAGGAATGAGTCCTAAAACCCCAGAAATGAGTCAGCATTTGAGCTCTTCTGGTTCCCTAGTCTCGAAGTCAATGTGTTTTTGGTTATACGCCTGAAATAAGGTCTGTTAAAATGTTCACGTTTTGTTCTACAACATAAATTACGTCAGTAAATAACCCACCAGTAAACGTCTGAAGCTTATATATGTCTTCAAAACATGGGATGCTAACAAGTGGCTTAATGCGTCTGCTAAACATCATGCCGCACATTAGCCGCCTTTAGCTTAGCGGTTGTGACGTGATATAGTTCCTATAGCCTAACGTTAGCTTTCTGATTCTTGAGATTGCATTTACCCTTCAGAAATCACAAAATGGTGTTTTCTGCTAAATCCAATAAAAAAGAAATCCCATAGATAGTTTGTTGAAGGAGTCCTTATGATTCTAACTTCCTGGTCTGTTTACAAGGATACGTCATCCCTGCATCACTCTATTCTGTCCTCATACAAAAGCTGTGGCGAGGAATAATCAATGCACTGATCATTTTGTTATTCCTCGACTTATTGTAGAATTGAGGCTAAAAATAAAATGTCTTCCTAAGCTGGGTTCCAATGGAAAGCAAACGGGGACATTCAAATAAAAGATAATCCCTTTGGAGAATTAATATGATCTGCGCACTAAGCCTCTTTTCAGTGCATGAATCTTTCTCACAACGCTCTCGTGTGAGTACAAGTCATGCCAAGGTCATTCTCTGTGAGCACTGAGGGACATTACTAAGTAGTCAGGAGATGTAAAATCCTTGAGAGCTTCCTCGGTCACTAATGAAGCCACTGTGTGAGGATTCTAATGGAGTTGTATTTGTTGAAAACTGAATTAACGACCACTGCGCGGCACAAAATCTGCTAGTTTTCAATCGTACACATAATATATATCTGGAAACCCTATAGAGTACTACAAAACTTTCCCTGTTATTATTTAATGTATCGGTCACATGTGACATCATCCACTGCTAACCAATAAATATAAGTCAGGAAACGGTCCCATTTTGCCACAGTGACCTACATTCCCCCCCTCTGACAGCGCTGAGTGGAGCCTGTGGTGAGCAGCCGGCTCCCAGACGCCCCGGCCCACAGTCTCCTGCCTCTGGAGCTTCTCACTGGGCAGGCGGGCGGCGTGTGACAAACCGGTGCGATTATGCGCCTGTCTGCCCCGTGCGTAATACGTTCAGAGGCCCGGCACCATTATGTAATTTGTGGGTAATGACTTGTCCAGGCCGGAGCAGAGGAAGAACAGGAGAGCTGGGAAAGCATTCAGCGGGGTGCAGTGCCTCGAACAAAGACAGCTCTGTCTACTAAGTCTACAAAGTTATCATTGCCCCCCAACACTCTAAATGTTCACCTCCCCACGTGTTCAGAGTGATCCAGGTGGGGGGGGGGGGGGGGACTGAGGTCTTACCGGGCTCCTTGCATCATGATGTTTGCTGCAGCTCACATGTGTTTCTCTCCTCAGGTACCCGCCATTCTTTGATGTCAATCCGTTCGGAATCTACCAGAAGATCCTGGCCGGGAAACTGGACTTCCCTCGCCATCTGGAATTCTATGTCAAGTAAGACACCAGGGCAAACATGTGTGGGTGGTTTACATTCATCCAAGGTATAATGTCTATTTTTCATAGCTGGGACGTTGCTGCATCACTTGGTTAGCAACTAGCCTTAGATTATTTGTGGCTATAGAGTAATACAGTTGCTTAGTTTCAAATCAACCAGCTGTTGGCCATTTAGATGTAGAGTGTTTTGACTATGTGATCAACAAGTCTGCTCTCAAGTGTCCCTCTACATGTTTATTTATCAGCTTAGTTTACTGATCAATAGGTCGAGCTTATGGACCACAGAGCAGTGGGTGTGTACACAATGACAGCCCGAAAGCAGGAAGCTGTGTTTTTTCACATTTCAAATAAGTTTGACTAACCTGGAGCTGTGTTTTATTCATAATATGATCTTCTAGTTCCTTTGGCTATTGCCAGATCATTTCCCTTTTTATTTACACAGCCCACTATCACAGAGGATGCAGCAACATGTAGAGAATAACAAAAAGATGAGGGATCTCTCTTCCAGGAAGGACACATATTTCAATGAGATAAAAAGGACTTTATTAAAGAAGTCGTGACTTTTTTTAACTCGAATATGAAACCTCCAAACCCCCTCTGCAAAAACAACATAACCTGAGTTCAGCGTCCTCAGCTGCAGCCGGAGCTCCACTGGGGCTCATTCACACCTCCTGCCTCTGGGAGGATGTTGCAACTCAGGAAATGACTCTTTCTATAGAAGACCTCTGAGGCACCCCCCCCCCATTCCAATGACTATTTATTCATAATACATGAAACGATAGAGGGGTCCATATTCCCTGTGGATGTGAATCAGCTGATGGAGCTTCAGGTGGAGCTGCACTCACTAACGCCCCCCCCCTCACCGGCCATTACAGCAGCTGGAGGGGCAGGAATGTGCCATATTACAGACTCGGCGCACTTTGGCCGTGTGTGTGTGTGCGTGCGTGAGTGAGTGAGTGAGTGTGTGTGTGCACTCCATTAGCCCTGACACAGTGGCCCATGTCACCCCCCCGGCAGAGCTCATTGACCTCCATGTTAAAGGGGTGCTGCAGCACTTACACCCTTTCTTACCAAAGCACCGGGAAAACCAAACCAACACGAGCACAGAACTAAAACTGAACTAATTTCAGTGGAAAATGACCCCATCAACTTTCAGTATAGACCTCCCAAAATCATTAGAATAGGGGGGCTCGTGCATCATTGACCCTCTATAGGAAGACTATCATTGCCTGCCACAGGTTGTTGGTTTAAACGCTGCTGCAGAGCGCTGTGTCCGCAGGGTTAAAGACTTGTTATGGAGACGTTGTGTTGACCTGACCTCCACCCTGCACCACCTCAGTGACCTCCATGGCTCTATTTTTACTCACTTTTGCCCGAGCAGAATGTGTCAGAAGGCGCTTTAATGATAAATGCTAAGAGCTACTGTCACAGTGCTTTGAGCACGACATCACACCCACTTTGAAAGAGCCTAAGGGTGTGAAGCTCACTTGTATATTAAAGAGCTTTGTTACACTTTGATGAATAATACAGTCTTTAGAGTATAATTATACCAAGAAAGAACGTCATATATTTGAATGTACTTCCAGGCGGTAATTAAATGTTGCAGGAAAGGAGAAATACTGTTCTACATTAAAATGAATACATATATATGCTCTGAAACTCAAGCAACTGTGGAACAAGCAGCCTGTTATCACTTTATTTTATTTATCAGACACAGAGCAACACAATCATCCTATTAGATCATCTCTGAGGAGAAGATCTTGGCCCGTATTCAGAAGGGTTCCGAGTACAAAGATGTGACGAAATTCTAAGAAAAATGATGATATCCTCTAAGAATTTCTCCTCGTAGTTAAAACCCCATCCTGGTGTAGACTACACTTCTTCATAAGGCCCCAAAGAGAGCTCCCATGGTGACAAACTATACAAATACTCTTCATGACGCTAAATTACAATGATTCTATGAAACGATACAGATTTGATCTTTGCAGGAACGATGTATCTTAAGTTATATCTTATGCTTTAATGTCTGTTCTCATCATTTCGAAGAATGAAAAGGCACAGTTCCCCAAGACCTGATTAATATATTTCTCCGTGACGTATCACCAGGAAGGATTTAGACAAAAACTGATGAATCTCTGATGCGTCTGTATTTACGAGGCTGTCAGCATCTCGTCAGCTGTGAGGTACGACAGCTTTATCTCCGTTCGTCAGCAGCGCTCGCATTTCATCAGGAAGCCTACACTGCCACTTTAAAGCCCCCTGTGAATCATCTGCAGTCCCCTCACATGAACGTCTGCTTCACCTGCACGGGGGTTTATAGCCCTCAGAAAGTTCCTGTCGGCTCACTTTCTTCAATTAAAATATTGTCAAAGGGCCACAAGTCACTTAGCCTGCCCCCACGTGCCCGTGCTGAGGAGACATTCGTCATTTTGACAGAGCAGGGAGAACACGGTGAGAGTCATTCCTAGTCAGGGAGAGAGGAGGGAGACTTTTCAGCTCCACACTCACTGGCTCTTTCTTTCCCCCCCAGAGACCTCATCAAGAAGTTCCTGGTCATTGACCGAGCCAGACGGCTGGGCAACATGAAGGTGAGTTCCTCTGCAGCTGACATATTTCACAGGAGGGGGGGGGGGGGTGACATCAGCAGGGTGAGGAGACATCAGCAGGGTGAGGAGCAGCACAGGACTGCAGCTCCACATGGTTCACATTAGAGACTGTCCAAAGCCAGCAAATATCGTCCGTCCCTGATAAAAGCTCGTCTTCGGAACCCAGTTTTTAAGCTTTAACCAATCGGAGGGGCAGTTTCAGAGCACACACGCTATTCACTACACAATTCTGAATGTGTGTGTGCAGTCACTTTCAAATCTGTCCTCAGACTCTGAGACACATGCTTCTAAATATACATTCAGTCGACGGTTTATGAGTTACACCTGGCTAACTCATTCAGTCTCATACAATAGTCCATTTTAATCAATGTGAGCAGGCTAAAGAATAACCCAAATATTACAATATTTATATATCATTTTTAAAATATATAAAGAAATATCTCTAAATATTAAAATCGAAGTTTAAATATTAGAGTATTAGATTAATATTAGAACATCTCATATTACCAAACAACCGTAAAAAATTTTTCTAGACTGTTTACCTGTCAATCAAAACGAAGTAAGACTTTACCTTACTTAATCATGTTGTGTGTGTGTGTGTGTTGTGTGTGTGTGGTGTGTGTGTGTGTGTGTGTGTGTGTGTGTGTGGTGTTGTGTGTGTGTGTGTGTGTGTGTGTGTGTGTGTGTGTGTGTGTGTGTTGTGTGTGTGTGTGTGTGTGTGTGTGTGTGTGTGTGTGTGTGTGGTGTGTGTGTGTGTGTGCTGTGTGTGTGTGGTGTGTGTGTGTGTGTGTGTGTGTGTGTGTGTGTGTGTGTGTGTGTGTGTGTGTGTGTGTGTGTGTGTGTGTGTGTGTGTGTGTGGTGTGTGTGTGTGTGTGTGTGTGTGTGTGTGTGTGTGTGTGTGTGTGTGTGTGTGTGTGTGTGTGTGTGTGTGTGTGTGTGTGTGTGTGTGTGTGTGTGTGTGTGTGTGTGTGTGTGTGTGTGTGTGTGTGTGTGGACTGGAGTACTTCAGCGTTTAAGTGAGAGGCGCCGCTCTCAATAAAACAAATACTCTTGTAAGCCTGTGATTAACTCACATAATCCCACACAAGATGGTATTGATTTGTAGCTGCCAATATTCTGCTGAGCATTAACTCCACACTGTCGCAGGCGCCGCTCTGACAGTCATTATCAGAGACTTTAAATAAAGCTTTGAATTTAAATGACGCATTAAAAAAACCTAATTATTTTTGAGATTGTGGAGTCACTAAATATTTGTTTTAATGATTGAAAAAGTACTGCTCACATTCAATCTCTCTGTTTATGTACTTCATGATTGATATAATAATTTAAGGGTGTGTCAGTTTAACCCAAAGAAATATAAATATGGTGTTAAGTGCAGCTGAGGACTTTCTTCAGAAAAATATCATTATTTTGATGATGCACATGAGTACATTGCAAGAAAAAAAATACATATTTATATAAAATAAAATACGTACAGTACTCTCCTACAGCTATTTAATTTGTATTTACAGAACGGAGCGGATGATGTGAAGAAACACCGCTGGTTTAAGACCGTGGACTGGGAGGGAGTTCCTGTGAGGAAACTGAAGGTGAGAGCTCAAATAAGAAGATAATAAAAGTTAAAATATTTATAGAAATATAACAGTTCAAGTAAACGGGCAGAATGCTCATGATTGGACAGAAAAAATCATCTAGACTGTTCCTCTGTGTCCGCAGCCTCCCATCGTTCCCAAAGTGTCCCACGAGGGCGACACCTCCAACTTCGACGAGTACCCGGAGGACGAGTGGAAGAAAGACCCCCCCGTGCCTCAGAAGGACCTGGACGTCTTCAAGAGCTTCTGACCCCTGAGCCTTGCTTAATTTATTGATGGAATATCACTAAGCATACTTAACGTCTTACAGCCGCTATCATGGAGAGAATCCTTATTTATCAAAGGCGGGGGTCCCATTTAACCTGTTATAACAATATGGCCTTCCAACAACCTCCTGATGCTGTGTAGAGATGATTAGCTTTTTATACTTTTATTTATCCGACTTAAGTCGAGCCTTTGCATTTTTTTTATTTCTCTGAGCCTGCTCATATGCAAAAAAAGAACGTGGTTCCTTTAAAACCAAAAGACTGTTACTTTATATGTTAAAAAAGGAGAATTTTCAGGTCTTTTTTTACATGTTTTATATGTTTTTATGATGTCCACGCAGTCATATGTGACTCGGGACTGGTGCTGTCAGCTGGCCAGTAGTCATTCATGTGCTTTAAGACTTCCTCTACTGTATGCGAGTCAGACACTTTATTTGAAGAGGCGCAGCACTTGTAAAAAGGTGCATGATGTCTCGCGTAATGCTCACTTGAATTATGAACGTCACATGAGCGGCCATGTTTTTCCTGCTCTGTTATTTCCCGCTGCAGCTTCAGTCATTAGCACAGCTGTTCCACACATGAACTGCACACTTTCCCATGGCTGTCACGCTCCTTCTCTTCTCTATCAGCATCATCATTATCAATGTTGTCATGCTTTAAACGCCGAGTTAATGCGAGGTGACGGGTGCAAACACAGTACAGTCAGTATTCATCAGCGCTCGTCTTTCGTGTGCAGAAGCAGGACAATACTGTGATTCTGTTCGCTGCCATTAAAATACAAGTGATGATGTGATTTCTGTGCCTCATCCTTCATTATATAATTACATTAAATGTCATTTAGCTGACGTGACTTGCATACATTTCAAAACCATAGACCTATGGGAGAAATTTGGGGTTAAATATATTTCCCAAAATGTTAACTTTCGCAATAAATATCCCAAAACGTGTTAAGGGGTGTGTACACTCTGTCTCTCGGCTGTGACTGAATACACTCTTCATTACTCAGTAAGTTCCTGAGGACGACTCGGCACAGAATGCATGTGAAGTAAATGACGAGTCAGCATTAATGTTAGCCAGCACCTCTTTTTGTCCTATGTAGAGGCTCAGATGGTTGATATTAAGAATTGTGGGTAATAACTGCGCTGACAGCAGCAAGGTGTCTGTGGTTTCTGTCTGGTTAACCGCCTCACCAGGAAACCGCTGACGTGGCGTTTCCCAGCTGTGACCATGTGTTTTCCAACAGAGGTGTGACTGTATCCATCGCTGTTTTCATCTGTATCTCTTTACAGCTAATCACAATTTTAATCCAACGCTTTACACGGATTAGGGTAAACTGCATGAGCTCTAATTTCCTCTGTCTACCTCTGAAATCCAGAGGTAAGATGGTGTAAATGTGCTGAGTTGAACGCAGGGTTTCTGTGTTTACAGTGGAACAGTGAGTCATGTGTCTGGCTGTGAGGGATGACAGACTGATAGTCAGCTAATGAAAGCCTGATGTGCAGGGGGATACTTCCCAGAAGGCCTCTATGACAGGAAATCATCAAAATCAGGAGGTAATAAAAACTCCTCTGCGTCTCAAATCACGTACTTATGTACTTCGATATACTCTTTTGAGGGCACAAGTATGTCCCAAAAGGAAGTATGGCAAAATGCTCTATGATTAACCAGAAAGTGCTCTCATAAAAAGGCAAAAAGTGTCCGCCATCTTGGCCAGGTAAAAGCAGTGAGGCGATCAGCCATGTTTGCAGTTGCTCTGGTTGACACAAATCAAAGTTACAACTGTTTGTTTTACTTTTTAAGTTATAAACCAACCTAATGGTGTCAATGCTCTGTTACAATTAAACGAGTGCATTCAAAAGGTAACCAAGGTAAAAGTACAAAATGATAAGCAGCAAATCATCATTGTTTCGCTCGTTGGCCCACAATCTCTGCTCCCATCACTTGTGTTCCAGCAGGAGCAGGTGGCAGCTGTGCTCACATGTGTAGCACATCTTTTATATCTGGTCTTCATGTGAGAGATTAAGTTTTCAGATTGCTTCCAAGTGATAAATCAAAAATAATCCATTTGAATTCCTCCATGAATCTTAGCTTAGGTTCTTTTGGTCATTTCTCTTCTAGGGCAGCTGTCCCTGAGGTTTCCTTATGTTGATGAATTGTTAATGCTTTCAGTTGATCTTATTTTGAAGAGTATTCTCCCCTTGTGTCCCGTCTGTTTTTACCTTCTGTCTTTGTGTGTTTCTGGACCATTTTCTGTTCAAGCTTCCTGTTGCCTGCAGTCTCCTGCATTTGTGTCCACTAGCTCCACTTCCTGTGACAGAATTGATTCCTCAGATAAACACTCAAGACCAAGTTAGAACACGCTCTGTATAACCTGAGCGTGTCCTGAGGTGTTTGTAGTGTTGTTGCTGTGAAGCCCCACCCAGCCAAACAACAGGGTGTGCTTGTTAGCGCGCCCTGTGATATCGCTCTAATAACAAGTCAGCCCCCAGGTCATGTCGACAAGGCTTACTGGACTTCCTTTCATCAGCGCACGTTGTGAGTTCTCCAACCCCCCCCACCCGGACCCACCTTAGTGTTTGCCCCGCTAAACTAAAGCACTGTCCCCACATCATTAAGGCCAGAACAATATGTCTGAGAAAGACAGAGAACAACTTGATTTCTGGGGACGAAAGTAAAGAAAATGTTGAGTTAAAATAATTGAAACTCAAGAGCATTCAACTGCATTCTAAAGTCTTCATCAGCAGATGGAGTTTGCCCAAAAATAAAAGAGACAATATATTGGTCCAATCTATTCATTTTCCCTAGAGTATCAGTGAAGTTCAGTGGTGGCTTGTGTTGAGTTTTAATACACTAATTCAAACCCAAAGTGCTAAAGCAAGCATGAAGATGTTCCTAGGCCTGAGGAAAGGAGCTTATCTCTTGAAGGATCTCCCTTATCGGCTTTAATGAGAGGGTCCAGGTGTTGAACAAAGGGTGG
Organism: Trematomus bernacchii; assembly: GCF_902827165.1. NCBI lineage: Eukaryota > Metazoa > Chordata > Actinopteri > Perciformes > Nototheniidae > Trematomus > Trematomus bernacchii. Next base: position 2,985,919 of record NW_022987821.1, on the reverse strand, counting down.
CTCACTTTGATTTGAGATGCAGTTAATTGCAGCTGCCGTTCTTTATCCTTGACATCGGAGCCTTTTGATCAGGTAGACTCTTTATTTCAAACCCAGCAGATGAATGTGAAGCACTTGGGAAGTTGCTGATGACTTTATAAATGTCTCTTCCTGTTGTGAGCACTTCAATTCATCTTGAAATTAAACCCAAACCATCTGCATGATAGATACCACTTTCTGGTTGAACCATCCCTTTTAATGTTAGAAATATTGCTTGCCTAGGCTGTTAATCAGAGTCTGAGAAACGTTAGTGAATCAGAGTCTGGTAAGCATGACTCGACACCACTTCATACATCTGGCATCTGAAATGACACAATATTGTTTTTCTAAGTGTTTGACTGAGCACAGACACTTTCCAAAGACTTAACTTTTAGATTTTTCTAATAAGAAAGGTTGGATTTTGCCAAATGCCGAAATGAGCCTTGGGTACACATCACACCGGTGCTCACATCCATCAGCAGAACATCAGCTGGATGTGATGGGGCTTGACTCACACAATGTCTTGCTGTCTCTTCCTCCCAACCAAACATAGGAGCCCATTTTCAAGCTCCATCACCCAGGCTTCCCTCAAATACCTCCCATGTGTTTCAAATCTACTCCCGACTTCTCTTTCCTAGCCTAGAAATGATTGTTTGATGGATATTAGCTTCCCCTCTCCAACTGGATGCTACTCTGTCCATGCTTGTTTGCACATTAAGCCCACTTAGCCTCTTGACCCCTCGACGCGCGGAGTAACGCGGACGCTTTGCTGTCGAGCACAATGTGGGACTCAGCGCTATTGGAGACAAGTTCTTGGCACCGGAGAAAGGAAACATTATACACAGTCTGATGGCTGTGAGACAAGAGAGAGAGACTCAGGGATTCATCATCCTGCAGGCCAGGAACACATCCAAACACTGCTGCCTAGTTCACTTGGCCCACCAAAGGCCAATGAATCACCCCGATTCCTGACGCGGCGCCTAATGTGTCTTCTTTACAAAGTATGGCCGTGTTAGATGGTGTGCATGGCCGTCCTCAAAGAATAGCTGCCACACTTGTCGGGAGTGTTTTCAGATATTTACTAAGGTCCAGGAAAGAAATTAATTCCCCTGCAAATCCCCATCAATCCCTTTATGTATCATGAATAACTCACTGTCCAGACACATCGCCAACGTGTTATAATGGAAATCTGGTTAGCTCACACTCCCCCACCCACGTCTTACTGCTGAGATATGTGCTAAATGATGAATTGCGTGGTCACTCTTTGAAATGTGTTCGGAAATGTAGCATCGTAGCACATGTGGACTGTTTTTTACAGAGGGCAGGCTGCTGATTGATTGCGTAAACCTTAAAACACTTTCAAACTTTGTATAGAAGTATGCCATCTCTTATTTGTGAAGGGCACATTGAATTGGATGTATGAAGACATACTGAGCATGTTCCTCCTCTTCCTCTCCCTGTCTGTCTGCATGTGTTATCGCTCCCTGTGATCCCCATGTGTTTTTGTTTCAGAGATGCATCTGCTGAACTCCCAAAACTCTGAGTCCCATCTGTCGCCTCCTGAGCATCCCTGTTTTGCAATTCACATGTGTGTTCTCTGTATTATTTTATGTTTCACCTGGGAGGAAGAGGAGAGCCTGGAGAAAGATTTGTGTTTGGCTCTATCTGTCTGTCTCAGTTTGTAGAGCGTGAAATGATCATGATATAAAAGGTTAGTTTGTCAATATAGTGAGGTCTTAAATGAGTGTCTGTAAGGTGAAAACAAGTCTCACAAACAATCCTCTTGTAGCTCTTCTGGAAGCTCTTTGATATGAACATCTTGACCACAACACACAAAAAGGCTTGTGTTGTTTTGTCTTCTGGTGGTTGGAACATATGCCTTTTAATCAGTACGGAACAAAGGCTTCCGTTGAGTGTTGTTGTGGTGGACTGACTGCAGGTGGCTCTGGATAAAAGTGTCAGCTAAATAAATTATATGGCTTGGAAAATGGACTGAAGCATCCCTGGGACGGCACAGTGGTTTGTATAAGGCTAATTCTACTAACTATTGCGATGTCCAGATAGGTACAAATATACATTTTAAAGCAAACCAGGTTGTATCATTTAAAAAAGTATATGTTGAAAATGCATTAGCGCATGTCCAACTTTATTTTGCTTGTGAAATGGCGCTAATTCGGGGCTAAAAGTCATTTGCCGGTTCCTAAGTGCTTCCTTCTCTACGTCCGCCCAAAGATCCAGGCATTAGTAAATGATTTGCAGAGTGATACCATGTGTTCTAGGGGATATTTTGCACAGTTATGAATACAGGTGTGTTAGCTTCTAGCTTAAAGTGTGGCTGCTAGCTTCTAGCTTAATGTTGGCTATGACTGCAGAGCCTCCACTGTGCTCGGCAAACTGAGGCCAGCTTGAACATAACTATCCCCTCATTACCCGGAAAGAGCATGATAACACAAACAGGCGGCTATCGTCACATGGATTGTCAGCGGCAGTTGGCCTGAGCGCTCTGTTTCAGTTCACTGGAATTTTACTGGAGTGGATTCCCATCTCTGTCTCTCTTCAGTAATCAAAAGGAAAGCATTGTGTTTATTTTCAGGTCATTTAAGGCCATGGAACATTACAGTAGAATCTGATTTCTGGTCCATACATCCTGTCTTTGATCATGAGGTTATTTCTACTCTAATAAATGGATCTCTATATCCTTCCAGCAGCTGTAAGCAGTTAGGTATGATTCCCCACTCTTTCCCTAAAGTCTCTACAGAGAGGTCATTCTAGCTTTATAGCTTTTAACTTCTAACAGCTTCTCTTTCCCCTCTTTTCGCCCACTTTAGGATCTCATTGGCAGATTTCCTTGTTTTCTTTATACATTCGATCTCTGTTTTTTTAGCCCCTCCAAATGCCTCCATCCTTTGCTAATGACCTCCTGCCGCTCATGCGCTTTTCGGATGAGGGACCTTGGAGTTAGCCTCAGAATGCTGTGTGGACAAATGGCTCCCATCAGCTCTTAGTTTTTCTGGCCAATATTGCTAAACTGACACATCAATGTAAGCTTCCTGTCCACAACAAGTGCTCTTCAGCGAAACACTCCATCATTCTCTGCAGCTATTGAGCTAAACACTGGCTTTCAGGGCGCTCTTCAGCTTTTAATCTGCCAGAAATGTCTCTTGAAACTTTGAGTAGTATGAGCTGTTCTGGATCGCTGTGCATTATTCTATGGAGACCGATCTCACTGCTGATGGAGACAAATGGACCTTGCTCCATTCTCCCTTCCCAGCTGAGGAAACGGAGCGGCTGATTGGCCCAGAGGAGAGGACGCTGGCGAGAAGGAGACACTCAATGGAGAGCAGATTTGCCGAATGAGCAGACGTGCCTTAGAAATAAAACGGTGCTCCGCGGAGATGTCATTATAGACTGCTTTATGTCTTCTGACTCTGTGTGGGACTGATGCATTCAGGTCACAGGGACTTCTCGATGACCCAGGGTTTTAAAAAGCAACGTGGCTGAGATCTTTCAGCAACGAGACAGCTAAACATTACAGAATGCATGCAGGATCCTGTTCAATAACAGGTGGTCTGCTCTCCCACGAAACTGGAGCTTACACATCATTATTCCACTGCATAGCTTTCTCATGATCCAGCTGCCTCCCTCTTCTTTATGCACTGGAAATGCCAGACGAGGGAGTCATTTACAGCTGATGTGTTACTCCCCTGGGAATGGAAATACCTCCCCACATGACTTCACATCTTCCATATTTAGATAGAACCTGTTGATCGCTGTCTTGAATTGTAAAAGTCTTCAGGTAACCAGATAACATGCCCTGCTTGTTTATTTGTTTATGTTAGACTGAGTGTGACTGACACTTCAGGTATGTGGAGCAACAATACAAATTAGGCAATAAAGCACTTCAGGCTGTAATTTACAGTCATTTCACCAAAGCCCAGAGCTGGGAAATCACTAGATATCGTCATTAATTGTGCAATTCCTAAAGTAGTGTTTATCACATTGGCACTTTTTAGTAAACTTAACGTTTGGAAATAAAATGCTCTCATTATGTTGTGTAAGTTTAACGACATGCATCAAGACTCTGAAGCTATTATATTCACTATAAATGGAGAAAACTGAAGAAATAACTAGAGAAAAGACACAAAAAAACATATAAAGGTCACTATAACTAGAGAAAAGTATATATAGTATATCTATCACTAGAGAAAGAGTGAACATTGAAGTGAATATTTAGATTTTAAGTATAGAAAAGATAATATCTACTCAATATAACTTCAGAGAAATGGAGATATTATGCTCACTAATACTCAATTAGTTAGCATTAGGCTAATCATATTCAAGGACTGTAATAATGGAATTTCTAAATGTTATACACAATATTATGCTACAATTTGATATACTGGACAACATACAACAAACAGCAAGCAGAGCACTCAAGCCAAATGGAAAAAAATGCTAATAAAAATATGTACTGAACAAGACACCATTGTATTTATTATCAGGAACTCTTTCAAGAATGCACACAGAGACATACAGCTCAGAGCCATTAAACCAGGTTGATAGGAACGTGTGTTGGTTAATTGAATGAGTCAGCATCCTTGTACAAGCCTGTTGGGATATGCATGTGTGTTTTTAATATGAACCCCTCCACATTCCTGTAATTATTGCTGTGCATGTTTAATGAGAGCGACACCTGGCACAGTGTGACCCGCTGCCCCTGCGTCTCAGGCGACTGCAGCTTTATGGCGGCGGGCAGACACGGTGCTTTTTGTTCTGCCCGGCAGCCAGCCGACGCGACGCATCTGCAGGTCTGAGCACAGCTGCAGCACAGCAGGCAGGGGGAGGCTGTTTATTCTCTGAAGTGATGCTGCAAGCCAGCAGAATACAAAACGCTGAAAGAAGGGGCCTGCCTAGAATTCGGGAACTGACCTAGAAACCTGCGACTGAGCACACACAGTTAAGCCAGCAGCTTCCTCAGGGCTACTGAGGGACATTTGCTGAGCGTATCTAGCCATATTAAAGAATCATTGCCTTTTAATACAACTGTGACATGAGCAGAAATCAGTCACTCCCTTCTTAATGTGTTTATATACTGAAGTTGTGAGGGCGGCTTCGGCTCATGAGATGAGATGATGGTCCAATCAGGGTCCTTGGGCAAGATATAGACCCCAAATTGGTTCCAATGGCTTAGCCAACGGTGTGTTAGAATGATTTTGGCTCATGGTGAGCGGACTGTACTTAATGTTACTCTGATCCGGTTACTTATGTCGTGGCAGATATTTAAGTAAGCTTTCTTAACGCTAATATTATAATAGTCAGATTGCTCTGAAGATGGGAGGGGATATTCTATTAATTTTCACGTTCACACAGTCAGTTGATTTTGGCCGGCCGTCTTTCCTGCAACGGCAGTTTTTCTGTATTTCCTCTATCCTGTAATATGAATTGATCGCTTTAAACTCCGCACACGGAGCTCTGATTGGTCAGCAGGCAGTGCTTTCACTGAGTTGATCTCTTAGCCTGCCACCTAACCTGCTCCGGAGCAGGTTTGCCGCTCAGCATAAGTTACCATGGAAATCTAGCCCGCTAAAAAGAGAACCAGCGTCGTAGGACCGGAAAGCCCGAGATTTCCCTGAAGTTAGCCAGCTAAGCGAAAATCCAGCTTCGTAGTACAGGCCTCAGGTGACACCTCATATGGTAACCTTTGCCACCAATATATGAATCTGTGTGAATGTGTGAATGCTGATTTGTGTTGTAAAAGTGCTTTGGATGGTCGCAACGAGACGAAAAACGCTATATAAATGCAACCATTGTAACTCATGACTTGTTATAAATCACATAGATCAATTAAAAGCCGCTATTACTGTAGATCACTTTATGGGCTGCCAGGTTGTGAAATATCCCTCCAGCAGATGTTCATCCTGCTCAGAATTCTTGTCTTTTCTCACACGGACAAAAATGTTCACGTGAACAAAAGCCATCAAAACAATAATAAAGACACTTTAATCACAGACAATTACACAAATCAAGGTGCCATTTCTGCATTGAAATATACGACTCGGTAGAATGCTTTGATTTTTTTAGCAATATAAACATCTATTATGCAGTGGATATTTGGAAGTATTGGTCCTGTGTGGTTGTGAGGGTGTGCTGTTTGTTTTGTGCCTGCTAGGTGTGTCTGAGAAACAGAGGAACAGACGTTATTCCTGCTCCCTCAGTGTGTGTGTGTGTGTGTGTGTGTGTGTGTGTGTGTGTGTGTGTGTGTGTGTGTGTGTGTGTGTGTGTGTGTGTGTGTGTGTGTGTGTGTGTGTGTGTTGTGTGTGTGTGTGTGTGTGTGGTGTGTGTGGTGTGTGTGTGTGGTGTGTGTGTGTGTGTGTGTGTGGTGTGTGGGTGTGTGTGTGTGTGTGTGTGTGTGTGTGTGTGTGTGTGGTGTGTGTGTGTGTGTGTGTTTATTTACAGCATGTGTGTGTTTTTCTGGAGGTCTGGCTCACTACATCACAGAGCATGGAAACTTCAGTGATTTAGGTCAAGATCAAGAGCATATTGAGTGCGAGAGGCGGTGCAGGAATGGGATTACAGTTCATCAGTGCCACAAAGTGAGGGAGAAGTCCACCAAAAATATCTCTGGGTGCATCAGTTGGCATCTAAATTCACATCAGGAGTCGTATGGGGGTAAAAGCACTGATTTTGGTGGTCAATCAAAGCAGTTCAAAGCCTCTGATTGTAGATAAAATGTCCACTCTGAGTGATTCTGGTCTGGCTGCTTGAACGGAGCTTCTCTCTTTCACCATTCTTGTCTGCCTCTACACTAGAGTGGCATACTTCAGCCTCCCCCTGCTGTCATCTGCCATGGGTCAGGCTCTTACATGAGGTCATAACCGACCCAGCGTGAAGGACACGGGGGGAGAAAATCAGTCAAGGTCGTGTTGTAAAAGCTGACACATGTAAACGTTCCAAAATATGTCCAGAGGTGACGAGGTCATGGAGGATTTTCCACCCGGCAATGAGGTACTTTTCCCTCTGCCTGTAATGACTCTCATATCTCTACCCATTTGCCAATGTCTGCCTCTGTGCTCGAGGCTGAAATAACTTGGGCGTGTGAATAAATCTTGAGGGATTCGGCTTCACCTTGCGCTGCCTCTCTGGGTCTGGAGGGAAGAAGGATGAAGCGCTAATCCCTTTCCCTCCTGCCGCCTCGACAGCCTCCGACACGGCGGCCCGGGATGCGTCTGCAGATGTTGAGGATTTCACTTTCTGACTTTCCAGGCATTAGGCTTCCCTTGGTGTTTACGTAATGTCCAAACTGCATCCAAGCGCTCTCTGGCACAGACTCCGCAGGCTTTTCTCCAAGCAAATTGTCATTCAATGGCAGAAAGTCACCATGAGCACATATGAGAGCCATATGTCTGACTGGGAGAGATTTATAGGGTGTGTAAAGGCAGGAATACTCTTTTCACTTCTCCCTCTTTTATTGCCTTTTTCTCTCCGACAGGCACAGTCAGACATATTTATACACTCAAACTTTCTCAAACTCAGTTTATTTTCAGGTTTGTCACGGTAGCTGACAGCACACAGAGGCTCTCCTCATCCTCAGGCCTTCATATGCCCGTACACTGGACTAATAGGAAGTGTACCATCGACTGCAATCTGTACAACCTCATGTCCAACGCATGTTACTGTTAGCAACAATTCGATTTGCCTCGATATATACTCATCTGCTTTCATATGAGACAAGAAGATCAATATTATTCCTTAGTCAATGTGCATGGTACAGAGCTGCTGCTAGCCTAGCTTAGCATCACAACAATTTACAGTAACATGGACATAAACAATCATACCGTGATATCATTATCAAAGCTACGTTGCTGCTAACTTGTACAATGGTTGTTTCTGATTCTGTAATAACTGAGACGGTGTATCTTAGGAAACAAGTAAACAAACTAAATAGTGAATAATTACCACTTCAATTAGGGAAGTGATTCGTTATTTCCACCTTTAGTTTGTCTTTGCCTTCCCAACTGGTACAAATCACTGCTCGTTAAGGCACAGAAAACTCTCGGTTAGGTTCAAGGAAACAACGTTAAAATGACCACCTTTCATTGCCATGGTTACAAATAGTGACATCGGAAAGGTTATGGAAAGTCAACACCGGAGGGGTTATTGTGATAACGTAATCTGACTCCTAATTCAGTAATTTATTGTATTTGAGTCTATTCTCTTAGTTGATCAAATCAAATCCTTTACTATTCCCTTAAAACGTCATATGATTGCTGAATTAATGCAGTAGGCTAACTATTATAAGAAATGGGGTTTGTAAATAGAAAATCACCGTATATTGTCCACCAATGCATATATGACTGTATGGAGATAATCTGGAATGTATTATGATTGGACTAATACCAATTGAAGATTTGTACCGGTCCTAAAGAGCAGTAACACCAAATTCCTGATTTCATAACTCACAGGTGAGTTTTAAAACATAAGCAGCAAGCGTGGAAGATGATTTGGAATTTAGGCCACTGTCGGGTGCTGTAACAGAATAAGGGAGCGTTCTTTTTCAACTTGGTGAAAAGGCTTGTTTATTCTAATGGGGGATAATTCATCTTGAATTCAACATAAATACAGAGTAATTACTGGAGAATAATAAAGCATGATAAGAGAGACCACATTACAGCCACCACTTCCTCTGTTGATAGAATTTTCCAACTGCAGCGTTTTTCTCTCAGTTTTTATAGATGGGGTCTGAAGCTGTATGCACTTTTAGCCATCGAAGCAAATGCCTGCGGTCCATGAACGTCTCATCACAGGCCGAGCATCATGGAAGGAATCCCTTGTTGTAAAGATGAAACACGGACCAAGACGAATTGTGTTTTATCAGGAAAAACCTCTACTGACATCATGTATGACTTTCAGTTTAATAGATCCGTTCACTGCACAATAACATTTATGATTATGGCAGAAGAAATATCTTTATATTTGATGACTGCACAGCTGTATACCCATGCATCTCTGTGTGATTGACAGCTTGTCAAGGGGGGGGGATAATCATCATGACTTTCTTCTATAATTACACGTCCATTTGCTGCTCTCTCTAATTGCTGTAACACAATTACTCTAGGTTCATAAAAGCTTTTCTGACAGATGTGCCTTTTAGATCCTGCTCTATTAACATAAATTCTGTAAATGATATTAAAATAATATAAAATAAGAATATGATTTACATAAACCACTAGCTCTTTGATTAAATTACTTTATTTTAATTTATATTTATTGTATTTTGTAATGCTGTTTTGGTTATCTATGTCTGATCATGTTAATTTATTGAAACTGCAATCTACTATTTTTCCTTGGAGCACAATTTTCTTTTAGCTGCTAGTTGTAAAGGGTTATAAAAGTCATATTTAATCCTGAAAGCATACATATTGATAATAAATCATGAAGTCACTATCATGCCTTTGGGTTAAACGGAAAGCATGAGCTATGGGCACGACCCTGGCTGTGTGTATGTGTGTGTGTTGGTGTGTTGGTGTGTTGGTGTGTGAGCCTGCCCTCCAGCCCACCTGCCGGCTATCAGCTTCTTGATGTGAGGCCCATTGTTGTCCTGTGTGTTTGTCTGCACGCTTTTTCCAATGGGTGTGTGTCTAGACTGCATGCTGTGCGTGAGTCAGTGTTAATGAAAGGGCTTTGATACCTTTTACCCCCCAGCCTCCTCCCTCTCTACAGGCAGCAGTTTAATGTTGACCGCACAGTTTATGGGCCAATTGTGGCACAGTGCTACAAAAACTCTGATATATGTGTCTGTTTATCTTTCAATAAAGATCATTTATTTGGGGGAATAAATGCATGTAGTGTGGTTTGTGTGCATGTAAATGGTCTGCAAAGGCTAACATCCCTGTGTTCCCTGTTCCTCTCCCACACACTCCCCCCCCCCCCCCCAATATGACTCATTCAATCCCAGCAACACTAGCCAAGCGTTCTTCAGTGTGTTTGTATTTATTACAGTATCATATCCTTCATGGAGACCATCCACTAGACTCTCTCCATCCTCTCGAGGAACTCCTGGCTCCTCCTGTTGCGCCTCCTCAGCGCGCGTGCCGGAGCAGCCTTCACTCTGTCCTCACTGAGGTCCGCAGAGCACGAGGGGCTTTGAGGAGTGACACAAACTTTTCCTTAAGCTTTATATCCAAATCTGTTTTCGGTTTCTGCTCTGCACGGCATTACGCATTTTGCAACACCAACTTTTTGTAGTGCGCTTTCGGGAGTGTAGCCAAATGGAATACCAGGAGTTCCCTCAAGAGAGGATATCACGATTTTAAGGTAAGAGCATTTATATATTTTTGCAGTGATCTGAGCTGAAGTTTTTTAATATTTAGGGAGCACTTAGGCTCAACACACGCTGCAGCGTAGTGCGTTTACCGCAGTTCATCCATGCATGCGGGGACAGAGAGTTACCCACAAAACAAGAGCCAAACTCGGATAAGCGTTCAAGCCCTCTGAGGGATTTCTTCTGACATCTATAATGTTAAGAAATTCAAATTAAAGTTTTATCCTATCAAGACTTTTTTGCTTTATATTTATTGCCTTTCTTTCCTGGAAAAAGTGTTATTCAAACACGATCTCCAATTACATTTAAATGTAAAAAAAACGTTATTCTATATACATTCTTTATTGCCTTTATTTCCTAAAAAAGTGTTAAAAACAGGTGAGACATTTTTGAGAGCAACATTGTTTTGTAGAAGTAATCCTGTACATGGCATCTTAAATAAAGAAATCATGTATTAAAGTTATTGTCTTATATATTCTTAATTGCCCCTCTTTCCATGGTTATTGTCATTATTAATATAAAAATAATAATAGTATAAAATTAGTACTAACTGCATGTGTCATGTTTACCACTGTTATTGTAGTTATCACACAGGCAGCTGCAGTGACTACTCCTCTCTACATGAAGATGGACCCCCCCGCCCTGTGCCTCGTCCACACTGTGCTGCTGATGCTGATGTGGCCCTCTGCGGCCTCAGTGCCCTGCCCCCGGCCCTGCTCCTGCCCCCAGCCCGCTGAGCTCCACTGCACCTTCCGCTCCCTCCTCAGCATCCCAGCAGCTGTGTCCAAACACGTGGAGCGAGTGAACCTGGGGTCAGTGAAGTTTGCATGTTCAGCCTGTCTGTTATTCTGCTATACCATCAGTGACTGGATTACACTCTTAATGAAAGGGGATTTCGTTTCATGGCATGCCAATTCAGGATCATTGTTTCTCATGAATGTTTATAACACCGCCCACTCTGGTTCTGTTGTTTCAGGTTCAACAGCATTAATAAGATTACAGACAAATCGCTGGCTGGTCTGAGGAAGCTGGAGCTCCTGATGGTCCATGGGAACGACATCCACAGTCTGCCCAATGGAGTGTTCAGGGATCTCTCTTCTCTACAGGTACACTGGATGAACACAGGAATGTTGGTAGTAGTAATACTTTAGTAAGACACTGAATCCCAATGAGTCTGGTATGCTCTGTTGATTTTGTCCAAATGATTGTATTTTACAGCTCTGGTGGCCAATAATATCATAGCTAAAGCCACTTTTGGAGTCACCAAATGGCCTTTTTAGGTGTCAACCTGGATACAAACCTCAGAATAACTACGTACAGGAAAATGTGATACTTATACTGCGATCCATCCTTTTGACATGGTTATATTGGCTATGCAAATAATCAAAAATATCTTTCTATATAAATTATTTCCAGGCCCTGGCAGGGTTAAAAAGGGCTCATGATGTCATCATTACTAATCCTGACTATGCTTTTCCTTGTTGGTTTAGATGTTGAAGATGAGCTACAACAAGCTGAAGGATATCAATAGACACACCCTTCATGGTCTGTGGGCTTTAGCCAGATTACACCTGGACCACAACCACCTGGAGTTCATCCACCCGGACGCCTTCCAGGGCCTCACCTCTCTGCGGATGCTGCAGCTGGAAGGCAACAGGATTCAGCAGCTTCACCCAGCAACTTTCTCCACCTTCACTCTGATGGGCCATTTCCACGTCTCCACTCTGAGGCACCTCTATCTGTCTGACAACGGGCTGAGCTCGCTGCCCTCCAGGCTGGTAGCAACCATGCCTCAGCTGGAGAACCTGCATCTCCATGGGAACCCATGGACATGCGACTGCAACATGAGATGGCTCCATGGCTGGGATAAAACCTCACCAGGTTAGACGCAGAATTCCTGCACTACAATTGGTTTTGAAATGCCTTTATTCTTGCGTTTAAAGTCTTGTGAACTGATTGAGAAGATTTTAGAATATTCAAAGATAATTGAAGTCTACTTTGAGGTCTTATTTGACAGCTTGTTTTTTTGTCCTCAGGTGTCTTGAAGTGTAAAAAGGACAAGGCCCTTCCTGGTGGCCAGCTGTGTCCCATGTGCTCTTCTCCCAGGCACCTCGAGAAGAAAGAAATTCAGGCTATGGAGAACCTGGTCTGCAGCAGCCCTGTCATCAGCTCTCCTCATAGGACTTCTACACCCGATGACGTGGAAAGTGAGGTCATGACCACGGAGGATTTCAGGGAACCATTTGGAAACATCTCCCTGGGCCTTTCAGACGAACATGGGAATGGAGTGGACCTGGAGTGCGGGATTAGTGAGCCAGGAGAACTTTCCAAGATCAGCTGGGAGCAGGTCAACCAGGTCCAGCTGGCATCCAACATCTCTTTGTCCGTTGATCTTGAATGTCCGGTGGATAGAGAAAAGTATGAGCAACTGTGGAGGCTGATTGCGTACTACAGCAATGTGCCAGCCCACTTACAAAGGGGGGTTCTGCTAAAAGAAGACCCTCATCCAACCTATGTGTACATGCAGGACTCTGAGAAGGATGCCCAGTACTTCACAGGTGTTAAAGTTAACATGATGGCCCAGCCGGCGTGGCTGATGCAGACATCTGCAAACCTTCAGCTGAACAGACTGCAATCGTCAGCCAAGATGGTAAAACTGATCCTGAGCACGGACTTCTCAGAGACAGTGCAGGCCGAGATGGTGAGGAGACAGAGGAGAACATGGGTCATGATCGAGTCAACAAACACAACCCGAGAAGTGTTGAGTGCTATCCTGGGAAGTCCAAGTGAAATGCACTGTAACGTGCACAGTTCTGGCCAGCAGGTCCTCCACTGGATGCTGCCAGACGGCTCTAAGGTGGAGGCCCCGTACAGCAGCCCAGACAACAGGTTGACTGTGTCCACGGACGGGAGGCTGGTGATTAAAACTGTCAGCCACACAGATGGTGGCATTTATTACTGCATTGCTAAGGTTCATGGAGACCTTGCTGTCATGCCATTCCATCTGACAGTGCAGGAATCCTCAAGCCCTCCACCGGGGGAGGACACCTCAATTTCACCCATCGAGGGATTTGCAGGCAACCCAATTTCCCTGCCTTGCACGGCATCTGGATCCCCTGATGCTGAAGTTAAATGGATTCTACCAAACAACAACATAGTTAGTTTCCAAGCCAACTCCTCTAGGGCTGTGGTGTATTCTAACGGCACTCTACATATCCCACAGACTCAGTTATTGGACAGTGGTTATTATAAATGTGTAGCTATTAATCAACATGGCGTGGACACACTGGCTACAAAACTCACTCTGGTCAGGCGCAAAGGGCTGATAAGGCCTTTGAGGAAGTTTCCAGCAAGACCTCAGTCAGCGTCGGGGCTGAACACTCAGATTAAAGTCCCCACAGAGGAAGCAGAGGAGGCATCAGGGGACATTGAGGTCACTCAGGTGGGGGCTCCAATGACCCCTTTGAGAAGGAGAATTCCTGAAGGTGTGTTCCCTGGCAGGAGGGGGGTCCACCCGTCGAGGAATGTGTGGAGGAGGCCGTCTGTGCTTCGAAAACCAACAGGATCACGTGTTGAAGACAGGAAGAATATAGGTGATAGCAGGCGGAAGGTTAATATTTCAAAGAGTAAAATAGACCCAGAGAAATGGGCGGATATTTTGTCTAAGATTAGGGATAGAAAAGGTCAGAATACTGTGACACCACTTCCAGTTCAGCTTACAACAGAGAGGAAACCGACCGAGCAGACAACACAAACACAAGATGTTACTGAGGGCTCATCAGACGCCATATTTGTGCAGGAACAGGAGGGCCAGGATTACTTAACTACAACACACATTCCAACACAACATACACAAATAAAAACGGATAAACAGAATACACAAGGTCAAAGCACGCATGTGACTTCTAATACCTACACCACGCATAATGCACATAAGACAGCAAACAGTCACAGCATACAATTAACAGCAAAGCCACACACAACGCTCACACACAATGTACAGCACACAATCCAAGATATGAGCTTCACAACTTCAAACGGAGTATTTTTCCTCCCACAGCAGACCACATCTGTTCCCCCACACGCTGTCACTTTCTGGCAGGCTAACACAAACACTGCGAGTAGCAGCCGCACAGAGAACCTTAGCACAAATACAGATGTTAACAGAGTCAAAACAGCTGATGGATCCAAGGCATCAGAGAGGAGAGGGAATATGGATAGACCAAATGTTGTTTCCAGCTCTGATAATGACAGAGAACTCTCTTCAAGGGGAAGGCAAATTATCCCTTCGGTCAACCCAAATGAGTCAGAAACAACCCGAGAGGAATATGGAAAATATTTCAGTGCAACTGCAGCAACATCACAGTTGCATACTCAGCCAAAGGATACAATATTTGCATCTGAAGCAACGCTCCCAACAGTATCCCCAACAACTCTTCTCCTCACAACAGGACGGCGGGGGTCTGAAGGACAATCTCCTCCGCGTCTCCGACAACCATCTTCCAGGAGACGGAATGGGGGTCGTCGGAGAAATCCAAACAAAAGGAAACAAAAGCTGAACAAACCCACCAAGTTTATTGCCAGCACACCTGCAACAGCTCCCCTAGCAACAGTAACGACCACTGCGTCCACACAGCTAAAAATAGAACCATTAGAAGTTACAACAGCCAGTTTCAATACCACTGTTCCATTCAGCAGCAGCCAAGCAGCGTCATCAGGCAGACTGAGTCACGAAGGAGGCAAAGTCTCAGGGCATGACGCTGAGGTAGCCACTAAACTCTCTTCAACGCCAGCTTCTCCCTCCGTGACAAAAGACAGCAATTTACCCATGGCCAAACCACCACTCGAAAGCACTTCAACGGCACCATCATTTCCAACAGTCTCTCCAGGAGTGGGTCACGGAAAGACAAGTTCTCAAACAGCCTTGAGAATCTCAGAGAGTGTGTCTCCTTCAGAGAGCCTGGATATGCTCACATCCCTCACTCAGCAGAGGTTTACACTTAGCCCTGTTCCACCTGTTAAACCCTCAGAGGAGACACAAAGGGTCAGTGTTACGGCAGACCTCGGACTTATGCCAAGCTCTGGGCTTTTTCACACAGTGACGCAAACATATGTCGAGCAGGATAAATCAGACTATCAAAACACACCCACGGAAAAAGGTGAAAATGCGCTTTTGGAAGAGATTCACACGCATGTTCCGCCATCCCCATCCGCCTCAACTGCTTTGTTGATCGAACACGAAATTGAGACAACCTCTGGATACACTCAAACTGGCTTAATGACAAGACTGTTTAGGCTTTTTCAGGGTGCAAAAGAAAAGGTTACTATACATATATCTACAGTAACTGAAATACCCAATCATAGTGAAAGTAAAACCACAATCAGTGAGCCAGTGGTAGATCAAGATCTTAAAGAAAATAATTTTCCTTTACCAAGTACTGTCATACCAAAACCTCCCTCTACTACTTCCTCAAGGCCTGATGCTGGGTTCATGCATGTCACACTACCAAACATGTCTACCGCAGGAGAAATGGATCCTGCTTTGAGGGCCACCATTCAGGAGGCTCCCAGGATAAACCACATTCCAGACAACCAAAGTCAAGACCAACAAGTCACCACTTCAGAGCCCAGGAGAATATCTGAATTCCATCCTGCAACCCAGCCACCTTACCACAAACCGGCTCCATTTGTTAGTGAAAACCCAACTTCCCAGGTCATAACAATGAGCAGTAAAATCAGCCCGAGTGCCACCCCCACCCCAACTGTTGCGATCCAAACTCTTCCATTCACAGAGGGACTTCTAACAAGCCGCCCGGATGTGTCCAGGAATCACCAGCTACCTGGACAAGGATCTACTCTAAGAGGGAAGCCAAAGATAACGAAGAGTGATTTCCAGACTTTCACCGTGGAAGCTGAAACAGATGCTCAGCTCCCCTGTGGGGCTGAGGGTGAGCCGATGCCCTTCCTGTCATGGACTAAGGTTGCCAGTGGTATGTATGACTCATTATAACTCAGTGTGTTATGTACTTCAGTTCAGGCTTGTCACATAAAAAGGATGTAGTTATTATATCAGTGTACATTTTCTTGGATGCTAGTAGGGTTAGGGTTACACTCCAAGAGATGTTTTTAAGTTAGTGAAAAGCACTGAGTAAAATAAATCATTAATATAACGCTATTTTAAATATTCATTAAAATACCAAGTCAAATGTATTGAAAGTGCACAAAAATAATATATTGTACCATGTTTGTTATTGAACAATCCCCCCAAACCTCCTCCACTTCCTTCTGCTGACTTTTTGAATTGCGGAGGTGTATTTGTGATAATCCGAGACAAAATACGTGGACCTTTTAAATGTTATACTATGTGGGAGAAAATCTAATCTAAATATCTCTCTTCTCATCCGTGCAGGGGCGAGTATTGCTAAGAACACCAGGGTCCACAGATTTGAGGTCCATCCAAATGGTACATTAATCATCAGGAACACACAACCCATGGACGGAGGCCAGTACCTCTGCACAGTCCAGAACCAGTACGGCACAGACCAGATGCTGCTCAACATGGTGGTTCTTTCTCGGCACCCGCGGGTCCTGCAGCCCCGGCACAGAGACATCACTGTGCGGCTGGGTGGGAACGTCAATGTGGAGTGTAATGTAGAGGGGCACCCTACGCCTCGAGTCACATGGGTGCTTCCTAACCATGTCCACGTGGCTGCTGCCCCATTCGGTGTTTCCCCTCAGCAGCATGTGGCCGTCTTCAGTAACGGAACCCTAAGGATTCGCCAAGCCACTCTCACAGACAGAGGGATTTATAAGTGCATTGGCAGCAGTGCAGCTGGAGCCGACACAGTCTCAGTCCGCCTCTCTGTCTCAGCGTTGCCACCTGTGATTCAGCAGAAACAACACGAGAACACCACGCTCACAGAGGGCAGCACTGCCTACATCCACTGCACGGCCACAGGTGCCCCTCAGCCTGTTATTCGCTGGACCACACCTGATGGCGTACAGCTCACTGCTTCCCAGTTTGTCACTGCACGCAACCTCCTTGTCTTCCCAAATGGAACCCTGTACATGCGGGGCCTGGGCCCGGGAAACGCTGGGAGATATGAGTGCTCAGCCAGTAACGGTGTGGCATCCAGCACAAGAACAGTAACCCTGAGCATAAAGAGAAATCTGTCCTCTGCAAAGGCCAGCATCACCCTGTCATCACCCCAGAGAACAGATGTGATCTATGGGGGGAGGCTGCTGCTCAACTGTGTGGCAAAAGGAGAGCCAGAGCCCCGGATCATCTGGAGGACCCCCTCTAAGAAGCTGGTGGATGCTCAGTACAGGTAACAAATGCACAAGCTTTTTAATAATTGTACATCAATAAAATGTTTCAAAACTGCATACATTTAACATCCTCTGGATACTATTGTTTCTATTATGTTTGCAGTTTTGACCCCAGGATCAAGGTGTTCCCAAATGGCACGTTGACCATCCACTCTGTGACCGACAAGGACAGCGGGGACTACCTGTGTGTGGCGCGTAACAAGATGGGTGATGACTACGTTCTGCTGCGGGTCGACGTGCTCACCAAGCCGGCCAAGATCGAGCAGAAGCAGCACAGGTCCAGCCAGGAGGTGGTGTACGGTGGGGACCTGAAGGTGGACTGCGTGGCCTCGGGTCTCCCCAACCCCGAGATCAGCTGGGCTCTGCCAGACGGCACCATGGTCAACCCGGTCAAACAGAGAGATAGTGGCAGCAGGGGACGCACTCGCAGGTAGGAGGAGTTTAATCTATTGACTACATTGTTTTAGTTTTGGGACATTGGAAGAAGGATGTAAAAGAAGTTCTGAATTAGTTGTAAATATGGTCGTTTTCTCTTCATACAGTCCAACTAAAATGTTTTCTAAAATGTCATTTTTATTTATAAAGGCCAATATAATAAATCAGAAATGTGCCGCAAGGTGCTATAAAATGTATACAGCAAGCAACACCTACTGTTCCTTGCCCCTAGCTTTATATGAGGACAAACTTCAACAGGGTAAAAATGAAAAGAAGCCTGAGGAAAAGCCAAAAAGGAGGGGTCTGTCGCCTATGCATTAAATGCAAACATGAAGAAAAAGGATCCAGGAGGATGTTCTTCAAGGTGTTGCTAAACAGTAAATGATTTATTCTTGAACTGACCAATCACCATTGGCCAGTGCTGTTCCCAAAAGACTTTTGATGTGTTCATTTGACTTATTGGAAACTATTTCCCGACTGTGCTTCTGTGACAGCTCAACACCTTAAGATTGATGACTCTTCAGACGTCCACAGAAAATTACTTCAAGAACCAATTTTGGCATGTGCTGCTAGAATACAAAAACTCCTTTGTATTTCCACATTATTTATTGTTTCCTTCAATGACGCATGGAACACACTGTAAATACTTCATGTCAATCTTTTCCGGTTGAGCAACCCAACATATTTCTTTCTGACACGTATAACTGAACACAGAAGAAATGGCTTTGGAGGAAAATACAGAACCTACCCTATGGTATTCGAAGAAAGTCACAACCACCTTTCATTTATATGGATTCTTAGGAAAATGAAAACAACAAGCCCCTTTTTTTTACGATTTGTGTAATAATTGCATGTAATAATAATATTGATCACAATCCCAAAAATGGACTGTCAGTCTTCAATGACATTCATCAAATTGTAACAATCCCCCCCCCCCCCCCTTTCCTCTCTGGAATGTAGGTATGTGGTGTTTGACAATGGTACGCTGTTCTTCAACCATGTGGGCATGCCAGAAGAAGGCGATTATACCTGCTACGCCGAGAACCAACTTGGCAAAGACGAGATGAAAGTCCGAGTCAAGGTAAAGGTGGCAAGTTCTCCGCCACAAATCCAAGACAAAGACCAAAAGATCGTCAAGGTTTTCTACGGTGAGACCGTGACGCTGAGATGTCACACCAAAGGGGAACCGAAGCCAGTCATCACATGGATATCCCCTACACATAGATTCATCTCCCCTGTAATAGACAAATATCAGGTCCTGGATGACGGGACATTAGTGGTTCAAAGAGTCCAGCGTTTTGATGGAGGTAACTACACCTGCATGTCCAGAAACAACGCAGGACAAGACAATAAAGTCGTCAGGCTGGACGTTCTAGTGACATCACCAACGATTAATGGCTTAAGAGGAACTGCCAATGACGTCAAGGTGACTGCAGTCCCGGATCAGCAGAAGCTGTTGGACTGTGTGGCAAAGGGGACCCCAACCCCTCGTGTCATGTGGGTTCTACCGGGTAATGTGATCCTTCCTGCTCCATACTACAGCAACAGAATGACAGTTCACCAAAATGGTACCTTGGAAATCCGGTCCGCCAAGAGAACAGACTCTGGGCAGCTGGTTTGTATCGCCCGTAATGAAGGAGGGGAGGTCAGGCTCGTGGTCAACTTGGATGTAAAGGAAGTCATCGAGAGGCCACAATCTAGAGGGTCCAAAACAGATGGCCTGTCGCTGACTGTTGGCAATGCCATGACTTTGAATTGCACCTTTGAGGACTTAAGACTATCTCACACCACATGGATCTTACCGAACGGCACACCTTTATCTATGGGTGCTCGAGTCAACAAGTTTTTCCACCAACCCGACGGCTCTTTAATCATCAGTAACCCATCTGTTTCTGAAACGGGCATGTACCGCTGTATGGGGCGTAATTCTCGAGG
The DNA here is from genome assembly GCF_902827165.1 of Trematomus bernacchii. NCBI lineage: Eukaryota > Metazoa > Chordata > Actinopteri > Perciformes > Nototheniidae > Trematomus > Trematomus bernacchii. The sequence continues at coordinate 2,965,881 of NW_022987821.1, read as the reverse complement.
GCTTGTGGAGCGTACAATAACATTGTCCCCGGGGAGAAAGCCAGAGATCATTAACAGATACAACTCTCCTGTCAGCGTTGTGAATGGGGAAAAACTTCTGCTTCATTGTTTAACCAGTGGCGAACCACTCAGACTTTCTTGGACACTGCCCAGTGCAGTTGTCCTCAACAGGCCGCAAAGAGCCGGACGATATGCAGTCCTGCCAAACGGGACACTTTCCATCCAACAAGTATCAGTCTATGATCGGGGCTCCTACGTTTGCCGAGCTGCGAATGAGTACGGCAGCTCTCAGCTTTCTGTATCAGTGATCATAATCGCATACCCTCCTCGAATTACTAACGGACCGCCCTCTGTGACTTACGCTAAACAGGGAGTTGCTGTCCAGTTGAACTGCGTAGCAACTGGGATACCTAGAGTGGAGGTTGCATGGGAAAACACCTGATAAAAACAACGCTTGGCCGTCAGTGCACAGCCACGCCTTTTTGGAAACAAGTACCTCCATCCACAAGGTTCCCTCATCATCCAGAACCCCACACAGAGAGATGCTGGCGTCTATCGATGCACAGCTAGAAATGCCATTGGCGTAGACTCTAAAGCTACGGTTCTCAATGTGTTCTGATGAACTTCACCAATCATTGTAATCCTTTCTCATACTGTATGCCCAATCAACTGCCTTGTTAAAAGCAGCCTATGTTTTTAACGATCAAAATGTTGGTAAACTGCTGTTGCAAAGATGAAATAATGAATTACTCAAAACGTGCAGCGGTGCTTTAAGTGTGTGCTGTGTCAAAGCCAGAAGTTGATGGTACATAGGACAAATATCCCACATCTGGTTTACCGGTTACTAAATGGGAATCATAGGGTCATTGAACAAAAGAATAACTATTATGGGATAGTGTAATTTTTTACTTCAGGTAATTTTTTACTTCTTTTTTATATAAACTGCTAACAGTGTGGTGCAGTTGCTTTGGACAATGACATATTATGTCATGCTGTAAAGAATTGCATAACTTTTCATTTTCTAACTAGGAAATATTGTTTAACTTAATTACATATATGTATAATGATGCTATAAAGATTTGTTAAGATTTTTATTTTTTACTCCAGTTGGTATCCTGTGCCTTGCATAAACGGTAATCTTCTATTTGTTTCCATACCTGAAATATATTTCAATAAGTGATATTGAAGTTTCCTGCTCTGAGCAGTGTGCACCATCTTTGAATCTGCATCTGAAAAATGCTGATTCAGGTTCTATGTCCTTATTTATATTTGATTTGTCTTTGACAGACTGTGATGCAAAGCCACCTTCCCATATTTTAATAAAACATCTCCACCTGAAACTACTAAACTTTTTTATTGCTGATACAGGGGAAGGAAGATATTGGAAAAATGAAGACTCACCATAATGAAGAATAATGCTTTTAAATGACTTAAATGTGACAAACTTTAGGAAATATACTGACATTTTTGACTGTATACACTTACATTGAATGTTGTTTTTTGTACAGCTGGCCTTAGAAAGCAGAAGACAGAAGGAAATCTGTGAAAATACTCAATTTAGCTTTTTGGCTGAAGGAAGTAGGTCACCATTATTCTTGAGGATTTGAAACTTGCGATCATCGCTCTGGGAGTACAGCCACCGTCTCGTCTTCCAGAAAGAAAAAACCTCTGGAGCCATGAGGAAATCCCTCATTAGTTCAGCAGAAAGAGTCACACTGAGAAACTGCATTTACTCTTGTTGGAGCAGTTAGATTATCTTTTCAATATTAGTATTTTAGCACTTTCTGTCTTTCTGCATTCCCCTACAACTTCTGTTCCGGAGATAAGCAAAAGTACCATGAAGAAAGCCCTGATAAATGCTGAGGAAGGAACAAAATAAAAGGAGTTTTCTTTAGTTTTCTCCTTGCTGATGAGATCCACATTTTCCACTGTGAGAAGTGATTAGTCTGCAGTGATGCATGTTTTTCCCCTGTGGCCGAAGGAGCCTGACAGCGTATCCAGATGGCTCGCAGCGCTCTCCTCTCTTTGTGTTATGAAGCTGTCTGTCTGTGACCCAGAACCTGCTTCATTCACTTTGGAAACGCTCACATGCAGCACCCACCTGTTTCCTTTTACGTGTGTCTGTAGATTACTCTAATTACTGAAAGAGACAGTCATCAGCGTAAAGTCATGCCACGCGCCCGGATGTGTACGCTGTTTATAACCACCGTTACTTTCCTGTATGTATCCGCTCTGACTTAGGGACTTAGTATTCAAAGGATTCAGGCTAGGGGTGGAAGAAGTCACATGTAATACTGAAGTAAACGTAGTAATACCCCACTGTGTTGACGGTTGAAAGTAAAAAACCTGCATTCATTAAAGTAAAGGTACTAGTTTTTGTATTTCAAATATATTTGAATGCTCACTGGCAATTAGTCAGCATAATACATATTGTTAGGATCCAAAGTATTCCCTCCTGTTTTCTCTGTGTTTGTCTGTGTCTCCCTGGCTGGGCGTGGCTGACCTGGGTTCCCCTTCCTGCCTCTACACCAATCAGCTGCTGCTCATTCTTCCTGATTGCCACCTACACTTGAATAGGGCCCGGTCCTCATCTCCGTCTGGACCCTTGACCGTCTTACCCTGCCCTGGTGAGCAACAATGCCCACATTGAACCCTGCTTCTGTATCGTACCTTAGTTTCGGATTCATTTTGGTCACTCTCTGAGAGCTTAACACATATTATATTATTGGATTATAATCATTAAACTGACATCATTTACATTTTGCAGCTAGTAAAAGTGGAGATAACTTCAATGACGTGTTATACTACTCAGTATATTAATCTATAAACATGGATCATAACTCAGAATATAGTATTATCAAGAAATATGGACCTAAAGTAACTAGAAACTAGTGTTTGTAAATAAATGTCGGTGTCTAAATATACTGTGTAATATGCCACTGATTAGTTCTAATGGAGGCATAATTTCTGCTCAAATGCAACAAAAAGAAGGGAAACATCAGTGAGGTAAGGACTGTGATTTATGAATGGCTGCAGATATTCACATGGCTCTGCGGCTGATTGACGAATCAAAGCCGGCACGAGGGAGCTATACAGCAACACCATCAATACACGGGAACATCAAGGCGCCTCGTGTCTGAGCAACAGAGGAGCTGAATTTAAAGCAGTGTCTTCTTTCTGCCGTGCACGAGAACACGCTGTAGACGTGTTGGTGTTGAAAGCGTCTTGAGCTAACACCTCCTCTGCTGTGATGTTGACAACATTTGCATCAAGCTAACTCTGAGTGTGATATATGGCTTGTTTTTGTCACGAGTGCGGGCATAATAAATCGTATGATCATCAGTCTCAGTAAATAAAATGCATAAGTGGAAAAAGCTGTCACATGTGTGGCTCGTTGGTATTGTGGGCTCAGTAAATGGGCCTGTTTTCTACAAATTCATTCAGAATTCTGACTTTTACTATAGCTATTATCCAAGGAGTTGGAATAGTTCCACATCAGCATATTTACATTAATTTGAAATCAAACGAGGTAAAATATTTATTCTTTTACGAGCTCTGGTGTGTTATCCACCAGAGACAAGCTTTAAGAACACAGAGACTTTTGTATTTGTACTTAAGAAAATGTCTCACTAATGCATTGAGAAGCTTGCCATATATTATTATTATCAAATCAGTTCTGCAGAGGAAAATTGGATGAAAATGAATGGATTGTTCACCGCACTAAGAAACAGAAAAATATGTGATTTAAGACTCGGATACATTTCCAAAGATAAGGCTTCACTAAGTAGAGAATTGTCAAAGCTTTTATTTGTTCAGGACCCTTCAATCAGATACATCTCTGTTATATATTTGTAATATGTTACCCGAGGATTACTTGAATTCCACCGCTAATTGCCATGACTTCATATTTTAATCTTTTAGAACTAGCCTACTTGATGCCTAGCTGTATACAATTTTTTTTTAAAGAATGATAGATTCGCGAAGTTATCGGCTAGGCTACTTAGAACAGAAACTTCCCCAAAGATTGTCTCCGGGTCCGGCAGCTGTTATCTTTGGACCTTTGGTTCACTTCTCCCTCGAGGAATTAAGGGTCTAAGTCCACGGGCAGATGTGAACATGTCTGCAGGCCAACATGCGGCTGACGGTTGTTTTTATATTCTTCCTGGGTCAGAAAGGATTCACACAATTGGTATGTAATTGGACCCCAGAAGCAGAAACACCAACTGTAAAAATCTTTTTACAAGCTCTCTGAAAAATGGATCTTGGCGTGTGAAAAGGTAACACGTTGAATGTTCCAGAAGATGCATCTGTCCATTAAATAGAGTTCTTGGGAAACTGGTTTGGTTTGTGGCCCAGTTCCTATCAGCATCCGTCCACTGATCTCCAACCAGCTGCTGAACCCCACCTCGAATCGGAACAGATCTCCTCCACAGCTGACTGTCATTACTTCCCAATTAGCCTGATCGCAGATTGGGGTTCATTAGAATGTGAAGCCAGCGGTTGAACCACTGATCAAATTATCTGAGCATGAATCAACTTAGTCATGCGACGGCTCCCACACATGATGAGCGGAGAGGGCGGTCCGGAGACCCAAAAAACATATGGAGCTGCTTAGAGTCCTCTGACAGCTCACGTTTCTTTCTGGTCCACGCTGTGTGTCTGATGGCTGGAGCCTACACCTGCACACACACACTCATTCCCTCGCGCACACACACACACGCCGCCATCCTGAGTGTTCTCATCAAGCCACAGAGGAGTTCCAGATGGGGGCTTTATCAAGACTATTTGTTCATGTACACACGCTCAGAGCGAATGGAAAATAAAGACTAAACAAGAGAAGGGGGGAAGCTTCGGCAAATAGTGTTCTGGTTATTTGTCTAAGCTCTGTTTCATCCTCCCTGAGATTTGCCTTGATCTGCCCCACTAAGGTGGCATTTCTTGGAAGCACATATGGGTGTCAGTACAAACAGACTGGGTCAGTATAAAGGGGAATTATTTGCGGGGTCAGTGTCGTGTCAGTGCCGATTACGTAAGTGCGGCTGAAGGCTGTCTGAGTTATGTATTTGAAGATTAAATTCAAACTAACAGCAGATTTTCTCTGAAGGCTGACATTACTGTTGATTGATGAGTTCAACTTCAGTGAGGAGTCTCCTAGAAACCATTTAAGCATGTAAACTTTACTGGCAAGAGGTGGGGAAATGAATAACTGGCCATTTTTATTGGCCACACTAGTGGTGGAGCTCTGTGGGTTACAAAGTCCTCTTGTGTTGGTGACTTAAATATCCCAACAACTGTGGTAAAGTTTGAAATATTCCGGAGGAAGCAGCCTGCTAACCTTGGTTCACATTAATGTCCCCTCAAGATGAATGTTATCCTTTTAATGATACCCCAACTTCATCTAGCTCCAACATCACCTCGACAGGTTGACAACCCTCACATTCAAGAATTGTAATTTAACATTCTAGAAGTTTCATTTATAATTCTAGAACTGTAGAGCCTTTGCTATTCGTTAGAGCTAATTACCTAATGTTACCGTGGTAACTGCTGAACTCATCATTAAACCTGCAGAACATCAGGAAGTTAAAACCACTTTTATTGGTGGTCTTCCTGGCAGCATTTCAAGCTCCTAACAAAATATCAACACATTCTTACTTTATAAAGTTTATATGTATAATATGGCAACAAACAGAGCATGCCAACGCACACAAAATACATGGTTATCATTATACCTGAACATCATTAGCATGGGTGAGCCCCAAGCATGGCTTCAGGCTGTACAATATCATTTTCCTCAGCTTGTCATGGTGCATTCAATAATCATTAACATGCCCTCGGTTACTTCTCCTCGGCCTTCAGTAATTCCAAGCGCCGTGCATCATAAGAGCTGCAGAGCAGAGGAGTGGAAATCAAACCTACCCTCGAGCACGGCTAATCATGTCGAATGATCCATTGAATTGTCGATGTAGTTGAGTTTTCAAAGTAATGGTTGATTCTCCCTTAGGGACAAAGTGCTGAGGGAGAGTCAGAGAGGGTTTGTTATAAAGGGTCTGAGAGGACTATAGGTCAAAATGGCCCTTCATGCCTCTAGGTTGTAGAACAGATACATGTTTGTTAGTATTAAAGCTTTGTTTGTACAAGGAGAACCAAATGCTGCAATTGGGGTTAATCATGAGGAAATGCCCCCACATTAAAACATCTTGTTTATTGTTGATCCATAAACAAACTGCAGCTTGACTTCTGAACTGGTTTCAATAGTATTACTGTGATTATATAGAAGCTGTGACAGCCTCTCTGGTTCATCAGTATCAGTGTGCTGCATGTGAGGACACACTTTGTCCTCCCCTGCTTGTAATTAGCAGCAGGAGGCTGACAGGTCATATTTATGCTAATCACACACAACACAAACACAGGAGTGGACTCCAGCTGATCATTACAAGGACACGTCTCACACTCAACCTGAGAGCAAACTACTGGGTACATTTACTCAAGGTACATACTATTATGACAAACTTGAGCATTACCATTTTCATGTATATTGTAGTTTCTTCTGTAGAAGTCAACTTAAGTATTCCCAGCAGCATCTGAAGGGACTCTATTTGCCTTTTCAGAGCTTAATGGATGAGAGTCAAGCTGGGACCAGGTTGCCTTATAGAGCCTTGTCATAGGAGGAAGCGTATGAAAAGGACATGCACCATGATGGGTAAGCATCACACAGCATCTCTTCAGGTCTTCCTGCTCTCCATGGTGGAGCGTTCTGGAAGAAGAGCCACAGTGCCCCCTGTTTGAAGAATACACTCACTGCATGTGACAGTTTTCTGTTTATCTCACTCAAATGACATGAGGAAATTGGGATTTAGTTCCACAAAAACAAAACAAATAATCCCCACTATTGAAAATTGGAACACTCACAATGTGGAGATGTTGGTGTTTTACAACATTTCAAAAATGCTTTATTAGTTAGTCATAAATCAGTCGTGTATTATGAGCACTGGGCCTAGACTAATCGCTGGCTCAGGTGTGTTTGGTTGCAGAGTGGTTCCTGTGTGTGAGCAGTTAGTCCAGGAAGCGGTCGAGCATCTTCTGGATGTTCTTGAAGGCGTCTCGGCCCAGGTAGTCGGCCTGGCCCGCCTCCCACAGCTGGCGGTGCTCCAGCCGCTCGGCCTCCGTCTCCTCGGCCCTCTGACAACATCGGGGAGGGGGGGGGGGGGGCAACAGGGGGGAAACAGGAGGGAAAAGCAGGCACATGTTTAGCTTGATTTCTTTCATGCTCTTCTTTTAAACACTTTAACCTGAGTCCAGTGGTGGAATTTAGCTAAGTACATTTACTCAAATATCATACTTATTTTCACATACTTGTACTTTACTTGTGTATTACCCTTTAATGCTACTTTATGCTACAGTACAGAGGAATATGATATAGTTTTACTCCACTAAATTATCTAGCAGACTTACTTAGATACAAGTGACACACTTTTTACAGTGTATCTACAACAGTAAAATGCTACTTTACGCCACAATATTGCCACCTTAATATTGTAATAAAATATCAGATATGGAGGATTCTTTTTCTGCGGAATTAGTACTATTACATATGATATTGTACTTTTGATGGAGTACTTCTACATATTGGTACTTTAACTTATCCATCTGAATAATTCCCCCACCACTGAACATTACAAAGGCTTTAACCCTGAGCAGTATTTGAAGCAGGTAGTGAAACGTACAGGAAGTTCCTCAATGTCAGAGAGGTCATCGCTGTCCTCAGGCTCCTCTTCCTCTGAAGCCAGGTCCTGGGTCTGGGTCCTTTTGGGGGGGGACTCTTCCTCAGAACCCTGCACACACACACTCCTGTCATTCTTTAGCACAATAATGGCAGCCGAATGAGCTCTCCTCCTGCACTGCGTGATAACACTGTTGATGTATGCTCATGGTCTGCTCAAGCTTATCTTACAAGCTTGTTTAAGCACAATGCATCAAGTGGAAATGAATGAAACCAACGCAGTGAGAAGCTGTGACAGATAACAGACACCGTGTTTCTTTTTCAGCTCAAGTCAGAGGCAGTCGAGCAGAAATGGTAAATGAACAGGAGCTAACACGAGGCCCTTGAGCTGCCTAAATACCCCCATCACAATCACCGTGATGTATTAAAAACACAAGCAGCAATGCTAATGAGGTCATTCATTAAGCTAATGCATGGATTGATTGCAAATATGTCTAATGACTACTTGCTCGGCTGCACAAAATATTTCAAATGAACTCCGAGTTACGTTTTATTTTAATGGAGCTAGCCGTTCACCCCTGCTTCCAGTCTATATGCTAAGCTAGGCTAACTTGCTATAGACCCATCTCTGTATGTGTAGGGCAACAGTGGCCTATTTTCTCATGCAGCAGACTCGGAACAACATGTTTCCAATAATCACATTTTTAGCTCAATTTGTGTCTCCTCCCCCTCCTGAGAAACATCTCTGTCCCTTCACTTAGTTCAGCAACTTAATTCAACAGCTGCTACTAGAACGTCTGATTATAGAAGTGTGTGAGCCATAAAGGTCATGAGGCTAGTCTTTGGTTGTTCTGTTACCTGTTTTATTTTGAAAAGTATTTTCACCTAATGTCTGTTTTTACTTCCTTTCTTTCAGTGTTTTCCCATCAGTTTTGATCGGCTATCCTGGCCTAGTTAGTTAGTTCCTACTGCTTCCCCATCATCGCTGCAACCACCTGACCTCCAGCACACCTGACCTTCATCCCCTCATTAGTCCATCATACATACAGTAAGTCCTGCTATCCTGTTAAGTCCTTGTTTGAACCCTGTATGCGTATGTCTGATTCTTGTATGTCATGAAGTTCTGATACTTATTCGGACTTTGTCCCTATGAGCAACACCTTGTGTTATATCCAGCAGCGACGTTAGACAAAGGTGAACAGAGGCATCAGCTTACTGTCTCTGTGTCAGACGGTAAATCGAACACGTTAAGAAGAGGGGGAAGAGGCGTTGGTAGGGAATCGGAAATGTCCAAGATTTCTTTCACTGGCACCTTGGCTTCTCTCTTTTGGATCTGCAAAACAAGGGGGGGATGTAGAGCAAATTAATCACTTCGAAAGGGAGAGCAAAAAACTGTATATGATATTATACAAATCGAATGATCAGATCAAGATATAAGGCATTTTTCGTGTATCCCCATTTGCAACATCTATTTACACGGATGAATATTTAAGACAAGGAATCAGACATTATATAAGCAGTGACACTTACTGTCTCTGGGCTTACTGTCTCTGGGTCGGATGGTAAACGGAGCTCGTTTTGAAGAGGGGGAAGATTTGCGGGCAGTGAATCTGAAATGTTAGAGTTTTCTTTCACTGGCACCTTGGCTTTTCTCTTTTGGACCTGCAGAACAAGGGAGGATGTTTAGTGATGGAACCAGTCCCTGGGCCGGGCAGCCATATGTGGCGTCTGGCTGCATGTCCACTTTCCTGCCAAACTCTGTGACAAGAGGCGCTTGAGCTGCCTAAATACCTCCCTAACAATCACCATGATGTTTGGAAAAAATCATGCACAGCTATGCTAATGAGGTCATTCATTAAGCTAATTCATGGATTGACTGCAAATATGTCTAATGACCACTTGCTCGGCTTCACAAAATATTGTTGTTACTACTTTGTTTTCTTCTGATGAAGCTAGCAGTTTCCCTATGCATCCAGTCTCTATGCTAAGCTAGGATGCTACTAATTTAGAGCAAATTAATCACTTTGAAAGGGGGACCTGTGTAGGATATGATACAAATCTAATTGTCAGATCAAGAAATAAGGCATTTATCTTGGATTTCCAATTGCTAAATCTACACAGAAGAATATTTAAGACAAGGAATCAGACGTTAATAAGATGTTAATATAACAGTATATAAGCAGTAACACAAAAGTGAAGAGGTGCAGCAGCTTACGGTCTCTGGGTCGGATGGTAAACGGAGCTCGTTTTGAAGAGGGGGAAGATTTGTGGGCAATTTTGAATTTGAAATGTTTGAGGTTTCTTTCCCTGGCACCTTGGCTTTTCGCTTTTGGACCTGCAAAACAAGGGAGGACGTTTAGTGATGGAACCAGTCCCTGGGCCGGGCAGACATATTAGTACAGCGGATAAGCACAACAATTGTGCATTTTATGAGAAAAGCATGACATTTCTAACATAGTTAGTGCATACCATAAGGTTTATTTTCAGATGTGGAGGGAAGTCAGATTTGACCTGTGAGGACCGTGAGAGGTAAAATCCAAGATGGCCGCCAGTCTCTCGGGTCAAATGTTCAAACACGCTTAATTTTGGAACCAAACATTGTAGAAAAACATTTAAGGTGTCATATCCAACTAAATTAGGGATGCCCAATCATTTGGTGATACTTTTGAGATCGCCAGAATTCAATAAAATGCATTTAGGTGAAGGTGAAAAATAAGCTGTCATTTGTTCCCCGCCCAACTCTCTAAGCCTAAGTGCTTGAACTCCGTGACAGGAGGATGAAGTATGTATAAATGGATGGAACTGAGTTTTTTTCTCCATACCATGGAGTCTAAATGGGTAAATCTTTGTATTTGTAATTGTACAGCCATGCAAGGACAAACAAATCCCCTTTGTCCATGTTCTCTCTGCACTCTCTGTCACACACACAACAGACATAACCCTTTCTTTGCATGACCTCTAAGTGTCCATGTGAGCCACTAAAGAATAGAAAAAAAGCTGCGCTACCTTGGGCGTTTTATAGGTGGACAGGCAGGGAATCGAATCCCAACCCTCTGTAAGTGGAAAGAGACAGCGGTGAACCTTATAGTTGAGTGCAGCCTTTTGTTATAACAGCGAGGGTTAAGAGAGCTGTTTGTGCTCTACATGGAACTGTTTTCCAACTCCCTCTTTGGTTTACATTCTTTCAGCATTTTGTCCCCTTCTAAACCTTTCTGTTCCCCATTCTTCTTTCTCCAATAAGAGGTGCATCATTATTTTTCTATTAAATATGACATTGGGGAATAAAACGCTGTTGTTGTTTTGTTGATAGTTCCATCCATTTATACATACTTCATCCTCCTGTCACGGAGTTCAAGCACTTAGACTTAGAGAGTTGGGCAGGGAACAAATATTATGCTCGTCACAATCATGTAAGTATGTATTTGAAGACAAAAAAAAACCCAAAAACAAATGATTTCTTCAGCATGCAGACTGTGCCAAGTAAAGCCATATTCCTCCAGTCTCTGTATTAATGCTAGCGCTGGGTGACCATAAATCCACTGGAATATACTATACCACATCACACACACACACACACACAACACACACACACACACACACACACACACACACACACACACACACACACACACACACACACACACACACACACACACACACACACACACACACACACACACACACACACACACACACACACACACATTTTGCAAATTTCAACTGATTGACAGCTTATTTTTGGTCAATTTCTACCTTTATCTTCACCTAAATGCATTTTCTTGAATTCTGGCGATCTCAAAAGTATCACCAAATGATTGGGCATCCCTAATTTAGTTGGATATGACACCTTAAATGTTTTTCTGCAATGTTTGGTTCCAAAATTAAGCGTGTTTGAACATTTGACCCGAGAGACTGGCGGCCATCTTGGATTTGACCTCTCACGGTCCTCACGGGTCAAATCTGACTTCCCTCCACATCTGAAAATAAACCTTATGGTATGCTCTAACTATGTTAGAAATGTCATGCTTTTCTCATAAAATGCACAATTGTTATAATATGAGAGCTTATCCGCTGTACTATATGATATGTGGTGTCTGGCTGCAGATACCACATAAACGTGTTTGGCCTCAAAATATCGCACCTTTTTCCCTTAAAAATAGCTACTTATGCTGGAAAAAACGAAAACAATAAGCTAATAATTACATATATCAACAAAATATCCATTAGTGACCCATAACAGATGGATTTGCTTACTATCTCTGGGTCAGGCGGTGCATGGAGTCCCTTTTGAAGCGGGGAAAGATGTGCTGCCAGTGGACCAGAGTTGACCAGTTTTCCTTTCACTGGCAACTTGGCCTTTCTCTTTTTCATCTTCAGCACAACTGGCATCTTAGCTTCTTTCTTTTGGGTCTGCAAAACAAGGGAGGGTGTTTAGTGTTTGGAAAACAACCAGTCCCAAGCCAGGCAGCCATGTGTGTGGCATCTGGTTGCTCGGCCATGTCTACGCTCCCGCCAAACTCTGTGGCTGAAGAGGGGGGACTCATCTGAGGGATGTTCTGCTCCAGTGTGTGGAGGGGAAATCTGCAGAGCCTCTGCCAAACATGGACCATGGCTGACTTCCTGCACAACAACCAGGAGTGACACAAGTGGTGGAGAGTAGATTCACTCAAGTACCTGCTGTGGCGTCTCTGCTGCAGATGATTCCGTGTTGCTGCGGTATTCCCTCCACCACAGAGACAAAAACTGCTCCATGTTTGAGTGGCCGCCCTCCCTCTGGCTGCTGCTGCTCCAGGGCTTCACTGATCCTAGGAAGTGCACAATCTTTGCATCGTGGCCAAACCTGCAGGAGCAAACTGTAGCTCAGGATGTTTGTGCACACTGCAGAAGAGTAGATGTAATATAATTGGTGTGTATCGGCATACCATAGAAAGGAGCAGTTACTTTAGTGATTACGGTGTTATTTTAACGGATATAAATGATGGGCTACACTACAGCAATGAGGCCTTTGAAACTTGTGATGGATAAAACAGAGCGAGAACCTGTAATAAGTGAAATGTGTGTAAGGAGAGATTTTGTGTGTGTGTGTGTGTGTGCAGGCTCACTGTTGGAAAGCGGGCAGGTAGCTGTACAGGGAGCTGGCGCTGAGGTTGTAGATGAACGGCAGGTGTTTGCTGATGTCTTCCACCGGCCAGCCGCTGAAGAAAGAATTCAAAAGGCCCTGGTCCCCTCCTGAAGCCAACACATGTCACCAGTATTACAAAAGTAGTCATTGTAGATGGAGTGATATAAAGTTGAATGTGGAACTTTGAGTCTCACTGTGTTATTCTTTATTGTAGGTGATGATAATAATGAGAAAGAAGAGTTGTCATGTGTTACCATCGAAGCTGCCGTGCTGCCGGGCGTGCTCCAGGAGGCTGTGGTGTGTGTGCAGGGACGGTCTGAACACAAACACCCCGGAATTGAAGCAGTCGGGCCAGCCGGGGTCCGGAGCCGCCGACAGCTCGTCTCTGTGGAACAGCTCGTCCACGTTACACAGGACCTGAGAGGGGACCCCGCCCATCAGGTCAGTGTGGGACATGCCATGATATATTGTGACACACAACCTTGAGAAACCTTGCATGTTGCTCCGTGTTTAACATGAGAACATGTTGACACTGAGCACACAGAGGCAGAGGGACATGCTCCTAAAGGGCCACTCACATGCGTGCTGCTATTGATTCCTATAGGAACATGATGAGTGACCCTCAAAGAGACAGACAGGGTGTTTACTGGTGTATAGGGATAGATAACTCCAGATAGTGATAGTACAGTACGGCCAGTGAGCCTGCATGTCCTTATGCTGTACTGCCATTTGTACAACATCTGCATTTGTACAACATCTGCCTTGTTTTTCCCTATGATCATTGACCAAGATCGCTTTTCCATTTTCCCCAAGCTCCTTCATAATAAAAGTTACCCAGCTCTTTTGCCAATGGAATTCTTTTACTGCACTTATTGGACATAATGATGTATTTCACAGTACAATATTACACATATGTTGTGTTTCTGTGTGTGCAGGACTCACCAGTGTGTCGGCATCCAGGAACACACACTTGCTGTACTGGGTCAGAGTCCAGCAGTGGATCTTGGTGAAGGTGATGCCCAGCTCAGGACGTCCCAGCAGGGACAGGTTGAGACGGTCCTCACTGTCCATCACGTCCACGGTGATCACCTCGTCGAAGACACTCTGCAGGGCCAGCCTGGTGACGACATACATGACACGGTAAGTGAGAATTATACAAATGCTATATATTCAGCTTATATGCCAGAGAAATGAAATCATTCACCTTGACTGCTCTGAGACATTGGGTGTTACCATGACGACGATGCTGCGAGTCGTCCCGTGGCGCCGCAAACTTCTGGCCACCACTGTAGCTCCCATGCAGTAGGAGTTTGTGGTTGCCAGGGTGATGAAGGCCTCCCTACCTACAAAATGGTCACGACAAGGTTTAAACAATTTAAATATACACTTAAAGCCTAAGAATGGCTGTAAATAGGTTGCTAAGAGACGTTTTTACCACTTTCCAAAAGAGCAATCGACTTTAAAGGTTGAATCATTTTCCAAAACTACACTTTGAGAATAACAAAATATATATATTTATGATTGTGTGGCTGCATACGTCTTTATTTGACAGTTTTAGTACCCTTACAGTTAAGAATTATTATATTTTGCTCCTAAGAATGACCCTAAAAAAGCAATTTTCACACAAAATGACACTAATGCCTTGTTTTCCATTATGGTTGAACATGAGGCTGGGAGCATGTGGGGTAAGCGTAGTTGTAACTGAGCCATTTTCCTGGCCAGTGGTCAGAGGCAGAAGCTCGTGAGCTTTTGTCTGAAGACATCTCTGGGCTGCGTGTAGAGTTACACGAGAGTCTATTCTGATTCAAATCAAACTGGGTCACCAGAGTGCACTCCGTATAATTCAACAACAGAACAACAAGTGTGCACCACAGCTCAAAATCTCTTTAAATGTGCAGAAAGGGTCAACTAGGACACTAAATCCTCAAGAAAACTCAACAAATAAGCAGTACAATTTCATTTTACACATCACTTAGGTCACAAACGATCACCTACCTGACATTTTCTGTGCCTTAGATCCGCTCACTTTATCCAGAAAATATGAGTTAGCTTCACTTCACTGCAGCAGGCTTCTCATTGGGGGGGTGAGGAACAGTCAGCCGGGGTCCCAGGTGCATCACATCTCTGGAGCTGCTGTGGAACCTTAAATACTTACAGGATGAATGTGACACCGCAGCAGGAAGTGACATCCCATTCTGTATTGGGAGTGAGGAGTGTGTGTGTGTGTGTGTGTGTGTTCATCTGGTCATTCAACTAGTGAATCTTGCCAGGTGTTGTGCAACTGTGTGGACCTTCAGCAGCTGCCCTCTGCTCTGGGTTCACCCTGCTTTACACATTACAGGAAACAGTGAGGGAACATAAAGCACAAAAACATATTCTGTTAAAATACAAATCACAATGTAAAAGAAGTGTAACCTGATTACTTTCTCTTACTTTTATATCAAATATCAATATGCAAAATCAAATGTAATGCAACTAAATTGGTATATAAACCGTTTTTTTAATCAGTAGTCAGTAAATCAACAACACCACTTTATTGAAAAACTCACACACATATCAGACTTAGTATACCCGGATTAGATCTAAGCTTGTAAATGACATGACAAAAACCTCCCAAAAACACTTTAAAGCAGATCATGGTGTAAAAGCTGAAAGCATCATTTATCCACATCCTCCAGTATTTACAGCTCACACTCTCATATTTCAGCATCATAACAACAATCCCCTCAGGCAATCATTCTGATTTATGATACTTTGCAATAAAGGCATGACTCATGGGCGAGTCTGAGGATAAAACCTGATTCTGATTATCATAACTGCGACAAAAAGTGCATCAGCATGAAGTCAAACTGATAAGATAGGCAGCCTGCAAAAAATCATCTGTCTACGATTGACTCCTAAAACATTATTTCTGAAATCAAAGTTTAGTCTTGTTCATGGTTTGTTGTGAAGCTGGGAGCATTAAACCTTATATAGTGGTTATGTTAATGATGTAGCTAGCTGCTAACGATGCTAGCATGGGCTGTAATAGCAAACCATGAGCTAATGATGCTAATTCTCTGTAGCACCTTTCATATTATACATGAGATTCTTTGTCAATATAAGACATAAAGAAAGTCAAACTTCAAGGAATCAAATGACAATCAAACACAACAAACGAAAAGCTTCTACTGTATGTTACATTTACATATGCAATGCAAAAGATTTTAAGCATTTACCACATCACTGTCTACATTTATTAGATCTTAAAATGAAACCCATATCACAATCAGCATTTCATATTAAAAGCTCCTTCCGCTGGATTTGCATCCAGTTACATGATGATAATGTCATACAAGGTAAAACATGCCTGTACCATGCTGTAGATTAATATCTGTACAAAATGAAATAATTATTATATTATTCATTCTAAAGAAAATGCTGTTAAGCTACCATCAATAAGAAACCAAAGCTTTCTGTGATAAACATTTCACAATAAAAGCCTTACTCAAAGAACTAAAGCCCGTATGTTCTTAGTTACTATTATTTTGAAAAAGCCAAATCATTTTTTACGGAAGACTTTGAAACAGAAAGAGACCAAACTAAATACATAAACTCGGGAGGGAGGGGCTCAATTTGAAAATCCCCCGTATTTAGGCAGACTGAGGTGTACATTAAAGGGTCGCTTCACAAAAAACAAAAAGAACAAAGAAATGTTGGAGTGGGGAAATACAACATTGGTAGACACCGCAAAAAGAAACACTTATTTGTTAAAACAGGACAATGATTTCATGTGTTCAGTAGTGACACACAAACTATTATCATCTTAGTGATGACAGCAGTGAACGGAAGAGTGATGAAACATAAGTGCCATATTTATTTTCAAGTTAGATTTAAAGGTGTGTGCGATTTAGTGACATGCAAACTACGGTGGCCTTCAAGGACCAAAAAAACTTGATGAACGCTGTTGAATCATTGCGGGGCGATATGTAGACTCCCTATATGAAGGGCACATTGAAAGCTCATGAAAACATTCTTAGTGATTATAAAACATGTTTGGGAATATTAGTATTTCTGCACCCTAAATCCTACACACTGCTTCCTTAGGTTGTTTAATAAGGCTTAAGAAAGACCCAGAGAAATATGACCGTTGATTGGAGGTTGGTTGAAGGTACGCTTTGTAGAGAAGGCCACTGACTTTTCTTGTGTAGAAATCAGACGCTGTGTCTAGGACGTCCTGAGCAGATTGCTGAAAACTGAAACATTTAAAGGAAGAAAGAGTTAGAGCACTTCCTGCTGTAGGACACTACACTTGTACTTTTACTTATGATACCCTGAGTATGCTTAGCTGCTAATAATGATAAGTATCTTTCCACTTACCTTGAGGATCAGACTGATTACCGTGTTGGCCTTTAGCGCTCTCTGGATCTACACCTAAACACACAACATGTGATCAGTGAGACATGTTGAGATATATTTATGTTGTCTATATGATCAGATGAGTTAGGAGTAACGTAGTGACCTCCTTGTATCTTGAAGCAGAGCTTCTTCTTCTGGTAGGCGAAGTAACTTGTCGCTGCTCCCAACAGAGCCACTCCTATGGCGCTGGCAATCCCTGCAATCTTTCCAGACCCTGCTGCTGCAACACACACACACACACACACACACACACACACACACACACACACACACACACACACACACACACACACACACACACACACACACACACACACACACACACACACACACACACACACACACACACACACACACACACACACAACGTATATATTGTTATGTCTCGTATGTCTCCTAACTAAAGTTGACTTTTCTATTTATGTCAATTCAAGCTAATTTTCTATAGTCTATTCAAATATATATAAAGATAGTGTGTAAAATAATGGTCATTTCTACTGCGATACATTTGGCAAATAAAATTAATTGAGCTTAAAAAATAAAACGCTTTTTTTTTTAAACAAATCACTGAAAAAATTGTACAATTATTATTACTTTGCACAATTAAAAATGTAAATATGCTATGTTTATAGCTCCTTAGTAGTAGGTTTATCTATTATAGTGTTTTCCCACTTATTCTGTATATGTCCATATTGTGTACTCTATAGATAAATATTTCTAAAATCAATTTGGAATCTTTAAAGTTGTTCTAATCTAAAATTGTAATAAGAACAATACAGATGATTGGACATCCTTGTGTCTGATTGGCCCTTCATGCTCAGAACAAACATGTCAATAGTCATGTATTCACTACATCATTATTGACGTTTCTGTCCTGAATGTGATCTTAATTCAGAGTCATTCTAACAGTAACCTGCATCACCTCACTCTTCCACAAGGTGGCAGTCTTTGGACTTTGGATGACAGAACCTACACACACACACACTGGGAAAAAGTTCCCAGAACACTCTGTATGGAATGTTTAAATATAGTCATGTAAAAGAAACATGAACATAAGAAACACACAGGCAGTTGGTATCAACCGGAGGATAATCAGTCAGTGGGAAAACAAACAACGTGAATAAAAAAGAGAAAGAACAGGTCTAGAGAGCTGGATTACAAGAGAAGACACCCAGGCTCCAGGGCAGGGTGGGGCACACACACACACACACACACACACACACACACACTGGCTGCATACATAATAAGCCTGTCTCCACTGACTAGCAGAGTCATGAGGGGAGAGGTGTGTCTTGTGACTCAGTGCTAAAACAGGGCGCTGCATGGACATGAAAAAAGAATCGCAGGATGCCGCCTGCCTGCGGGAGCATGCAGCCAGTGTTCTAAATGTGTGCTTCAGTGGATGATAGAATGGTTTTAAAAGGTTTAAAATGTGCATTGTGCCAGGTACAATGTAATCAGTCAGGTGTACCTTCCGTGGTTCATAAATCAGACGCGTTGTGAAGTCAACTCTGATCAGTCCACATGTTTGTTTTATTCATTATGCATCGTACATCTCATGACTTAACATTGCATTCACAGCAGCAATGCTCCATGAAGACCAAAAGTAAGAAAAACTACAAAGAAGACACCAAAAATAAATACGCTGACGGAAACCGAAAAGTACACAGAGAGCTTCTCATGATCGAAAAAACGCCAGAGGGAAAAAACATCATATGATCCAATTCTTCAAAGTTAATCCAATGACGAGTATGGTGGCCGTTGGAGCAAACGCACGACAATGGCCCAACACACTTTGATAAGAGAAATGCAAATATACTTTTCAAGTTGGTGAGGATGTTTTCGTACAAAAGAGAAGTAAAACCAACTGTACATGTTGGATCTGTCAGCTTTGAATGCTGGCAATGTAAAGTATGTGTGTGCGGTGCGAAGACACACACACATGGAAACTTTACGTAGGACAGCAACGACCTACAAGCTTTAAAACAACATGTATTGTTGTGTAAGAAAAGCTGTGCTGCAGTCTGCACACTAACAACATTATGAGTCATGGCACTGCTGGGTGGAGTGAGAATAAAATGAATGTAGGTCTACACCCACATACAGCAGGGTGTCTGGTAAGTCTGGAATAACAGGGAGAAAGTCAACACTATATTATTTAGTCTTTTAGCGGGGGTTCACCATACACAGATCTCCCAGCTCCAGTTCAGACATGTGCTACGATAACAGAGGTCAAAGGGCACAGGGGGTGTACCCGAGTTAGCTACACAGTTTCAAAATAACCTTCAAGAAAGAATAAAAAATCCCAGTAATCGTCCCGACGTCAGCTTCACAATTCTCTCACATTGAAGCAAACACTATTAAACCTGAGAGCCAATCAGATGTGAGATGCTTCAGGGTATAACTTGCAGCAGATTCATGGCCCTCTCTAACAGAGGGGTGAGGACCTGCTTTAAGTTGGACATCCACATATAGAATTCCTCTGGCATGTTAGCATTTAGCATCTTCAGGATTTGGCCCCACAGAAGGTCTGGATCTGCAACGACACACAATCGTAGCAGTGTTTTAGCCACAGAAACCAGACCGGGGTTCCAAGTATCAAAGATGTCAAATCACCCCCAAACACACCAGTTTGTCCCGGTGAACTGAGGCTGGTTTCAAAGCCAAATTCTAAACGGATTAATCACCACCACAGCAAGTGTTGGATCGGCGACCAAACTGAAGCAGTGAACCCAAGTTCCTCTAAAGACCGTAAACAGGAAATCCCATCAAGACTTAAAGAGCGGACGAAGATTCCCACGCACAAACACAAAGACAGGAAGTAGAGAAGAAGATATGGGTTTACCTTGAGGCTCTTCAGCACCATCTAGGATGAGGACACAAAGAAGATTTAGTATTGTAGCAAACTTATAACAATACTGCAGAATGAAATATATCAGACGTACCGTTAGATTCGTAGCCGGGGTTCGAGCCACCACCTGGATTCAAAAAGAACATTTAGATTTCATTTTTGTATTTAATGATACCTGTTTTATTTTTGAAATGTAATTCCTCCCTGTGTCTTGTCTGGCTTTACTTCCTGCCTGATTGTCTGATTGTGTTCACCTGCTGCCCCTCATGTCCCCCCCAGCTGTGTCTTGTGATTGTGAGTGTGTCTTCTTTGTCAGGTTGTCGTCTCTCCGTCTGGTTTCCATGAGGTCCTGCCTGTATTCCCCTCGTGCTCCCTGGTTTGTACGAGTGTTAAACTGTTCCTTTTTGTTTACCAGCTCTTGTAAAAAAGAACTGACATCTTATTTTTCACTGCTCCTGAGTCCCACTTCCTGCCCAACCCTGATAGTATTATAAGTATTAGTGTCATCACTGGGATTCCCCTTCTACATTTGTTTGACTTTTCTTACTCCAGCTGAGAGGGGGTGTAGGCTGTAGTTGCCTTCGTGTAAACCGTGCAGCAGAATGTGATCTGAAACCAGCCATGTGGCTCCCATTACACTGCAGAGCCTGTGGGTTTTATTCCTCTCTCTTTCTTTCGTAGAAGAACAACTAATGACTTCCATGCTCCAGCTCAACCGCAGTAAAGAAACACAAAACAAAGGCTGTATGACCATTCCTTTACTGAGCTATTTCATTATGGATTCATCTTCTTAAATCATAAACTAGCGTGCTAAAATACGCAGTTTATCACTCAAATGACCTTATAAATGTCAGTCCACCTTAAGCATGCCTAAAGCAGTGTTCTGTATTGTTATTATGTTATTATGTTGCATTGTTGGAGAAGCCTGTGACATAAGATTTTCAACTACATAATTACTCTGTAGCTATGTCAGATTGACAATAAACCCCTTGAACCTTGAACCTTGAACCTTGGTGTCCATTTTGCACGTCAGTGATATTTTAAGTTCAATAAACGCAGATAATATTTGACCGCCAGATCTTCCTCTCTTTTTTTTCAGGTCACATGGACCGGTCGGCACTTATTTTTCCAATGAAACCCGTGAACGACAGAGACTCACAAAGAGAAATTAATACAAGCGATGCTGTAGCAACTGGTAAAAATCACTAACATAACAAGTGAGTCACAGCATGTTAGCCAACATACTCATCCTTACTGTCAACCGTCTTACACTCTCATATGATTTCAGAATACACCCTTTAACTGGTGTGTGTGTGTGTGTGTGTGTGTGTGTGTGTGTGTGTGTGTGTGTGTGTGTGTGTGTGTGTGTGTGTGTGTGTGTGTGTGTGTGTGTGTGTGTGTGTGTGTGTGTGTGTGTGTGTGTGTGTGTGTGTGTGTGTGTGTGTGTGTGTGTGTGTGTGTGTGTGTGTGTGTGTGTGTGTGTGTGTGTGTGTGTGTGTGTGTGTGTGTGTGTGTGTGTGTGTGTGTGTGGTTTGCAGAACTAATGCCCCTAACATGAAAGCACACTATCTCACTTCCCTCAAAACAACGAGAATAGATGAATAAGATGTGGTCAGATTGGAATGTGTCAGCGTTGCCGTGACAGTAAATACATGTTTTGCGGTTCTCTTGAGGCGCTAAGCTTGAATGAGTCAGACACGAAAAAGAAAGGAAGGAAACTACATCAAGATTCAAAACTACAACCAGTGTTCAGAGGCATTTATATGTATATCTAACACAAATATTCATACTATACTGTATTAAGCGTAATTTAACCAATGTGATGTTAGGTCTCACCTCCTCCTGGGCTTTCATCGGGCTTGTAGCCATCACCAGCAGCATCAGCTAAGTCGTTGATATCGAAAGTTCCTCCACCTTTTAGAAAAGTACAATGTAACCATTAAAGTTGACATTTATTAGGATAAACCTGCTGTACTCTGACTCCACATGGGATTAAGATACTAAAGAATATCAGCAGATGTGTCCTTTTTAACATTTAAATTCAGTCTAAAGAAGTAATAAATGATATGTGTGGACTGACTGACCTCCTCCGCTGGGTGGTGGGTTCACTACAGGTTTGTCAGGTTTGGGGTTGGGGTCTGTGGGCACAAATCAATCATTAAGGACATACAGTAAGAAAGCAGGCCAGAAATCAACATGAGTGAGTTTGAGAATATACAGAATTTTGTTCATCGGTGTCATTACACAAAAGGACTGTAGCTACTGTCTATGAAAATGAGTCATATTTGAGTGTCCTTTGTCTAGTTTAAATGGAGAAGTAAACTCATTTTTCCAGCTAGAACTTGTCGATCTGTCAGCTAAAATAACAGTTGATGAAAGGATATAGGATATAGCAGATCTTAACATGGCATTGTTCTCGCGTTGCAGCGTAAAGCTAAGCTAGGCTAAAGTAGCATTTCGTTCTAGCATCCCCGTCTGGCTGCTTAGCTCACATACCAGGACAGCTAGGACACTGGATCAAAAATAGAAAGCGTGCTTTAATGTGATGGAAGTAACACTACCTCAGATCATGAGGGGTGTGGGGTAGAACTTATTTACAACCTGTATAGTAGCATTAGCATCCAGGAGCTATCAAGAGCAAGGCTATCAAGGAAGAGTATGAAATGCCCCTGGCCTTGGAAGTTACGAAGAAGATCACTTGTTTTAATAGCCTCCATGTCATGTGACCCAGTGACTCCAAATACACGCTAGATAGGACAACTCAGTCCAAACTCTATAACTACCATTTCAGCAGCTATTATTGGACCATGACTGCTGGGGAGGGGTCTATCAAACCAATTTAGAATGCTTGTAAATAATAGCAAAGCTTCAGCCATTCATTGAGAACATTTCAAATGTGATATGAGACATTCCCCTCACCTGGACCCAGAGCATCCCCCAGATCAAATCCGTCGCCACCACCTGTAATACACAAACACACAATTAAACACTCTTAAATAACACTTGTTTAATTTACATGTGACTATTTAATGTCATTGTGATTTGATTAGGTTACTTTTTGGCCCTTTTGGCTGTGTTTTGATTGCCAGCCCACAGAGAAACAGGAAGGGAACATGGCTACAAACCAGGAGATCTTAGTGGGAAACCTACCAGCATCTCCTGAGCTCGGTTTCTTGGGCGGCTTAGGGGTCGGTTTGGGCTCATCTGCAGAAAAAACATTTATTTAGACAAGGACAACAAAAGGTCATTTGTAAGCATGCATATATTTAAATCATGTAAAGCTGATACAGAAAGAAGCACAGACTTAGCCTGGTATGAAAGCCCTGACACCACACACAGTGTTCCGTGTATTTACCTGGTGCTAATGCATCGAAAAGGTCGAGCCCACCTGGAGGGACGAGGAGAGGGAAAAAGCATTAAACACGAACTGAACTGCTCCATTAAAAGGAATACTTTTTGTTCAGGATTAGTGAGTTCATCACTTTGCACAGTATTTACACACACACATCTTCATGGCTGCGATATAGGGATGCAACCACACATTAACAATGCAACCCATCAGGTTCAACCACACCGTAAAAATCACTCGTATAAAAAAGAAAGAAATACACCTAGATGTCACGTGTGAGGAATTCTTGTATGTTGGATTCATGGTGTGTACTGCCAAAAAAGGTCACACAACCTCTGGGGCTCATTGGTATCTACAAATGCAGGGGGAAAAGCGACCTGCTCAACCCACACAGCCACATCGTGCGTGTGCGTGTGTGTGACAGACAATCTAGGTCAAGGTTTTAAGCCTTGGTTGATGCAGTGGTGAAGTCATGATGTGTTGTAGATTAGAATACAGTTGTCGGGTCTTGGTAATACAAGGCATTTGGGAAATACCCTTTTACTGCAGTCTGATACTGTGTGTTGGCACTAATTTCATCCTGATTAATGTACAATAACAACTTCTAGAACTGAGCCAAACTCAGTTGAAATAAAATGACATGTTGAGATATTCCTGTGATAGTATGTGTGTGTGCAAGAGAGAATACTGTGATCAGGTTAAATAAAAGGTGGCTTCCCTGATAGGCTTTTTGTCTAATAACACATGGAATAATGTGACAGGTGGAAGGATACATACCACCACTTTTAGGATCCTCTGGGGCCTTCGGTTCCTCTTTGGGTTTCGCAGGTGTAAGTGGTACTAAGAAACACAAATAAAGGAGCAGTTTCTGACAGTTAGCATTTCCAATTTTCTCTGAAATGTCCCCATATGTACCAAAAGTGTCACAGGTTAGTAGGATTAGTGGGCTGTGGTTTGTAAACATTCCATAGATTACTCTTGTTTTTAAAAGAAGCTATGTATGTAATATGTTACCACTGTAAGTAGCTTTCCCCTCTATGCGTGTGCTATCTGGCACTTGGTTGCTACATTGTTAGAGATGCCGACGCCCAAGAACATCCCCAACAATGCAAACTAAGAAAAACCAGGCAGGGGGCAACAGGTTCAGACACCACCGCATGCTTCCAGAGGGACAGAAGTCATGATTCAGAAGGCCAATGTCTATGAGCCTTCAAATTCCACCTAATAGCTTGTGTTACATTCACCTTCCCCAGCAGACAGATGTGTTGGAGGTTAATCATTTTCATGTAAGGGCATGACTGACAATTGAGCAAAATCCATCCCCTTAAGACAACAATGACATTTGAATGAAAGCTCATGATGAAAATGTATTTTGTCAAAAATAAAGTCAAAACTATAAGTGAGGAATAACATTTGACCCCTTAAGAGTGATTCAAATGTGTGGACTATAAGGCTTTCTTTACTGTTTAAAAAATACATTTTATAATAATTTTGTTATGATGATTCTGTTGATGTAAGTGCTTCTTTAGCTACTTTATTAGAGCCATACAGTGCTCTTATATTGGCCTTAATCTCCCATGTTTAGGAATAATAAAAACTCAACTAAATCGTCCCCAACCCAGGATGCATAACTGTTTTACTCATAAAAAGCATGAATATGGTGCCAAATTGCACCACAGAGACGGCCACTCACCTTCGTCGTCACCGAGAGCATCGGAGAGGTCAAATCCTGTGAGGAGGACACCATTAATCAGACATTAATAATCAACACTGATAGAAACATGTTAAAGCTGAGTCATGGTTTGAATCTCTCTCTGTGTCCACAGTGGAAGCACATGTGTTCTGTGGTTGGACGCTTCAGTCAGACAGTGTATTTGCGGGTTTCTATGGCAACTGAGTGATACGCTCTGACAAATGAGTCACTGCTCGGTGAGTTGTTTCCCCACAGAGAAGCAGATGCCTACACTTTGTTGCCCAGGAGGATTTAAAACAGCGTTACAGTGAAACACACACAGGGTAATCTTACAATGAACTTGTGTGAATGTACTTACAAACCATTTGGCTGAAATAACATGTTTGTTTACATACATTCTAAATGAGCAAATCTCTGTATAATCTTATAGAAGTTCTGTCATTTGACACAACCCTCGGATACTTTCTGGTCAATATGTCCCGCCTGTGGGTTAGTAAGGCTTTAACACACAAATTGCAATATTTATTATATATTAATATATTTTTGACAATATATTTTCACATGTGTTTTCCCTGCCTCAATATGAGGGAACAGCAGCTATGGCAGTTTTGAATATTTTTCAATATGGGTGTTAGCTCTCTTTTGGGGCCTTGTGTTTATACTGTTTCAGATGCTATTCCAGAAAAAAATATCTTACTGCAAATTAAACTTGAATAAGTCATTTTGCAGAATGGAAATCTGTGCTAAATATCAAACATCGTCTGTGACTTAGTAACCAAACTGACTTCAAGACAGCATGCCATCTTCCTCTCATGTGCGTGCCTGTGGTTTTCTCTGCCGGCTCTCCTTGGTTTAAACAGGAAGCAGAGACGCGCACCACACAGACAATTCTGTACAAGTATTATATAAAATAAATTCATTGTATTTTTTTTAGCAGGTTATAATTATTTTAATTTCCACATGGAGATGTTTCTGTTTTTTTCTGAATGTTCAGTCTTTTAATATTCTTGTAATCCATCCATGTACAGTTATTATGTCCTACCCAAACTGTCTGTTAGATAATGACCCCATTGAAATGTATGTCCATTTTCTAATCTGTATTTTCAGCTTCTTCACTGTTATGATAACAGCAAATATATAAGTATTGGCGGGTTTTGGCAACATGGGTGGAGTTCACATTCCAGAACCTCCAGAAAGGGGGGTAATTTAATTCATAAATAACATTCTTTAGCATTTAACCCTCAAATACGAGAGTCAGGTTAACATAACATACTATTAAACAGTTCAAATAAACTGAAAATAATAGTGTAAAAAGTGGTCTACTAGTTTTTTCTTGGTGGGGAACATTAAGGGACCTTGACTCATGTCCTCGGTTTTAAAGTCTTTACAAGTTTGCATTATAGAACAACTGAACCTCACCTTCCTGTAGGACTCCTATCATCCTGAAATAACTATCCTAAATGTATCCTCTTTTAAGAGCAACCATTACCTATTTTATATATAATTAACTCAATCTGGGATTCACTTCTTCATTCAGTGTGTCTGAGAGGAATACAGCTGGGTCAGTTATAGTCCTTAATGGATGTTAAATCACAGGACAGGAGTAGATGATATCTTCCTAATCTTCCCAAACCTTTCACAGTTTCCACATGATGGAAAATGGGACAGTTTTCACCACCATCACTAGTAGTAAACTCTGATTATTTTATAGCAAAACATATAAAAGCTTTTCTTTGCAGCCACTATTATGCTGTGTATTATCTGAGTATTTACTATGGACCAAATAAAAAAGGCATTCAGTTTAAGAGACAAGAACACTACCATAAACATAAAGTAGGAATAACACAAGTTGGGATAAAAATAGAAGTAGTGAGTTTACCGTCTTGTGTTAAAGTCCCAGTAACAACAAAAAGAAGGGAGACAATCCTCAAACAGAGCCTCATGGTGACTGTAGCGTTGCTTCCTTCGAGTTTTAATTTAGTTTAGTTTACTTTTAAACGGTCTGCTTCAGCTGGCAGGTATTTGTGGACCCAGCTTTCTTGTGCACAGTGAAAAGCAAAGCAGCTCTGGTGTCCTGTTACACAGTCATGACTCAACTTTGCCTATGAAGGGTGTGGCAGCCCTGCAGAGGGGCGTTTCACGCTTGTATAAAGAATGTTAAATTAACCCGTTAATAACGTATACTATGTCAAATAGTATGCGTGTAGTGAGTCAGATTATATTTTCGACATAATATTCGATTTTTTTCATGATATTTTAAAATGATTGTACTATGATTTGTTCCTGTTTTTCGATTAAATAGTATACTATGACTTATTTGGACATTCATGATTTATTTTACATACTATACTATGATGTTTTAAAAAAAAAAAAATCGACATTGACCTTTCATTACATTGTCCAAATATTAAATATGTTTCGTAATATTTTGTAAGCTTAATTAACTATCATTAATGTTGTAACATGTAGTTTAAATGTCTAATGTCATAAAGTCTAAATGCTAAACGCTAGTTCTGTGACCGGAAGTAGCATGTCTGTAGCGTTTCAAGCAGAGCCGTATAATAGAAGAGTTACGACATCTCCGTTCACTCCAATCTTACTCCAATGGACCAGTTTTTTTACAGCAATGGCGGATCGTGGAGCCGTCAATAGTTCCCCGGAAGTTAGCTTGCCGCTGACTTCCGGGGAACTATTGCGACCAGCAACACAGTAGAGTTGCAGCATAATAGACCGTTCGTGATGGACTTTTAAAGGTAAGAAGACGTTTAAAGATTTATATTGCAGATATTATCAGCACATCTGAGTCAAATGAACATGTGTATTAAAGGATGTTAGTGGATTATCCCTAAATCTACTGATTTAGGGATAATCCACTAACATCCTTTAATAACGTTTACAGATAACAGATTAGGCTAGGATACCGGATAAAGTTAGTAACACACGTTAACCATGAACAGCCTATTAATCCGTTCTCCTAATGTTATTTCATCCAACGTTGTGGAATTAGAGAAAAAGGGCTTCTAAACGTGATTTTTTTGTGGGGTGGAGGAATATAATATTAGTTAAATATAACATTGGGGCACGTGTGATTGTAATGAGTGGAGGTGGAGAAATTACGATTTCCATTTTGGAGTAGGCCTACAAACTAGTATAATAAAGTTAACGTTACACAATAATAAGGAAGAGAGCTATTTGTGTGATACATCGCTATTGATATGAATTTAGAGTGCATATTTGAGACTTCCAAACAGTAAACAAAAACGTAATTTATGGGTGAGTGTTTTTAGTGTATTCTGTTGATTATTACCTGTCTGTATTATGTTGCAGCACAGCTGATTTTGAAATGATGGCAAAGTGAGAGTGAAAACACAAGGTAAATGTAATACTACTGTTGTATATAAGTAAGCATACTAAACATGTATTCTATCACTGTATTATACAAGTAATCTTGTTAGTGTATATTAGTAACCTACTGTATGGCAGGTGGAGGGGCAGTGATGTTACAGGTGGAGGACTTACTGGACATGTATACACTCATTACATACTGTACGTAAAATACGACCAAGAATGTGAGACAACTTTATACAAATTCATATCACATCCATTACTGATGACATTTGTCATACTTTGTTAAACTCACAAATAATAAAGTTCCATAACTTCAGTTGGAAACAAAGACCACACCTTATCTCCCCAAGGCAATTTCCCATCCAATAGGTGTGCTATATAGGTGTGTATAACCCTTTCTCCTGTCTGTTTCTCCCTCTTTCAGCACAAGAACCAGAGGGGGATTCAATAGAGCCTGAATACCTGCACTGAGACCCTCACCCTGCACCCTGAGTCTCAACTCTCAGAGTTTTTCAAGCCTTTCCCTGTTATTTGTATTAAACCAAACATTAAGCTTCCCAATGGTGTGGTCTTCGTTTTGTGAAAAAGTGCAAATGCAGTGTTTGAATATGATTACCTCACATATTTTGTTGCGGCTGTCTGTTTTGATTGTTAAATGGCTCCTGCTGACTTGAGCTAGCCATTTTTTCCTCCTCTCTGTGTCAGTGGGGAAGCCATACATTCTGATTCTTACTCCTTTCTCTGAGAGATTGGAGCATCCCCAGGCAGCACAGCAAACCATGGTGGAGACGATATCCCAGGACAACACGGAGGAAAAGGCACAGACAAACTGCATGACAACAGCAACAGGCTCTTTAACCAAGGCAACAGCCTAACATGTATATGTTAACAAGTAAACTAGCTGTTCACACTATTCCTAATATTATCCATAAATATTAGCAGATTCTATTTATTTTTTAAAACATATTGATGTAAATACATACACATATCGGTATGTTGTATAAATATTGCAAATCAAGACCTTTATTCACTACTTATTACCAAAAATCGTAGTTCTATCTCCGGTAATCATGCATTCATATGTCCCGCCACGAACTTCCGGGGAACTATTGACTCTCCCTGCCTGAACCACGTGACGATCAAGCATTTTGGACTTCCGCTGTCATAACTCTCTCTCTGGGTGTTTCTCAATCGCGAGTAAAGCTGCTTCAGAGCCACTATTTCAAGCATACTACGTCATCGAGTGCCGCCGAAGTACTGTTCCAATCTCCAGCATACTTGGAAATCTACCGAGCCCGGCGTACTCCGTTTGGAGAAATATCGAGGCTGCACATGAGTAGACTCCGCGGTCTTAAAATCCCCACAATGCTTTGCGCACGGACCAATTTCCCCAAATCTGTGGCGGAAGATGTAAGGCGGGGCCTCTCATATGACGCACACCTGCACACTTGCTAGCCTGTTCCACTCTTTGTTTTCCGAATGGCAGGAAGTATTCTTGCCTCACTTCTGAAGCAAGATGCTCGGCAGACATGTGCTACCAAGCAAGCGTACTCGCGATTGAGAAACACCCTCTATATGGCGCTGGTTTCAAGCATCCTTCCGCTTTATGCGTGGACAGGAAGTTGAATGTCAGCATTAGCGGAAACTTAACATTGCAAGTCACTTGAAAGGAGTGTTTGTAAATGTGTTAGTGTAAAGAGACTAGTTGTTTAATATAGCTTTTCCTCTGTTTACTATTATTAAAGTTGAGGAGACATGTTATATTATTATCTGTCTAGATTATTCTTTCTATAAGGTTTGGTAATATGATGTTGTTTATGTATGCAGATCTCCGCCTGTACACACATCTGAACCTGGCTGACAGTGGCAGTGATGATGTTATTGCAATACAATATAAAAATATATTTTCCACATACTATATTATGACTCTTTTTGCCACGGAATCCAGATGTGTTGACTTCAAACCTTTTAAAGTTGTTTTAATGCAATGATATATAAATTCTAACTATAATCCAGTGTCCTGCCAGTGTTTTGTGTTTGTGTGTGCATGTGTGTGTGCGTGTGTGTGTGACTAGTCCAATGAATCAGAATCAGGTTTATTACTAAATTGGTTTACACATACATAAACACTGATTCAATTGTCCAAAAAAAAGGAACTAATATAGGCCTATAAGGATTTGAAAGTGTATATACACACATGCCTACAAGAAATGTATAGCACACACACTATTTGCAGTGTTTTCGAATTTAAAGTAAACTGGCTCTTTCATTAGAATATCTATTTGCAATGGATAGCCCAACGTTGGTATGCACTATGCACAGTCCCCTCTGGGAACAAACTAAACATTATGATGAGAAAAATATTTAAAGAAAACGACCTAGTATATGAAGTTGAAAATATGGGGAAAAAACAATATAGTATTGTATGTAGAAATGTTTCTATATTTTTACATGTCAAAGATTACTATACTATCCATATATAGATTACTATACTTCAGGGTTACAGGCTCTGATAATGTACACATTTCATACATTCATTATTTTTAAATATTTTCTGTTGCTTAAACATGTTTTGTCCATGGAAAAAATGTAAGAAAAGAAACGGCATAGTTGGCTATGTCGAAAATGTGAGATAAACTATTCATTATTAAAAAAATTAGCATTCATATATCGCCTATAAAGAAATGTTTAGAATAAATATAAAGTAAACTAGGTGAGAATAAGACGATTTCCAATGACTGACGACAATTATTTGCCATGGATAGCCGAACTTTAGCAGGCACAATTCAATGTTAACAAACTAAACATGAAGATGGTTTATTCTGCCATGGCCCCCCCACAGGATGGTATGACCTGTAGACGCCCCGCCCCCTGCTGGCCAGAGACGCTACATAGGTAAGGTCAGCTGACTGATACGGATGACGCAATGGAAACAGCTCACAACAACTTCGCCAGCTCACGAGATGCACACGGAAGAGTGACTGGAGGGAATAAACAGCGATAACTAGAGTTTCCTGTGATTTAAAAGGTCAGTCAATGGCCAAACGTCCACACAAACTTAACAAATAAGCAAACCAACACATAAGCGAAACAAATAAGCAAACAAACACATAAGCAAACAAACAAACACGTCCCCGCTGTGTTAGCTTACAGCTATGCTAACGCCGCTACAGTTGCTACAGTCCGGCCAAATAAACAAACCGCTCATTGTCAAATTCACCCGAGTCATGGTCACTTCGAAATAATAAAATACCATGACATTTCATACTTTTTTTTTTAATGGACTGTGATATTTTCGCTACTGTAGTTGTCAGTGGATGAGCACTTCCGGTTTACAGGCTCTGATAATGTACACACATCACTTCATACATGATTCTCTACATTTTCTCTAGCTTAAACATGGTTTTTCGAGGTATTTAATCCATTTGTGTTGTATGTTTAGCAGCAGATATACTCTGTCTGCAGTGGTGTTAGGGTGCAGTTTTAATTCATAGGCACATTGCCTATCTTGTAGCTATGATGTGTGTGTATAGCTCCACCTGGTGGTCACTAACTGCACATGCTATAAGTCTTTTCTGATATTTTCATTCTATAGTCAGTACCTACTATTCTGACTTCCTGGTGTCTTTTTCTTCTTTTCTCCCCACAGGACTGCAAGGACATTCACCTGACATCAATGAAGACGGTGGCTTCTTGTGTTTCTGAAGAACTTACGGTACTAAACTATGACTATTTCTGATATTGTCGACATACTATTTTTTACCATTTTTTGGACATACTATACTATGTCTTTTTTGTTCATTTTTTTGGACATACTATACTTTGTTCATTTTTCGCATTTTTATATATTATATATATTTTCATTCCACTAAACTGACGTCATGGTGTCTTTTTCTTCTTTTCCCGGAACACCGAGTGCAAGTACATCTGACATCAATGAAGACGGTGGCTTCTGGAGTTTCTGAAGAACTTACGGTACTATACTATGACCATTTCTGATATTTTAGACATACTATACTATGTAATTTCTTCTGATATTTTAGACATACTATACTGACTTCATGGTGTCTTTTTCTTCTTTTCTCTCCCCACAGGACTGCGAGGACAATCATCTGACATCAACGAAGACGGTGGCTTCTGGAGTTTCTGAAGAACTTACGGTACTATACTATGACTTTTATGATATTTTAGACATACTATACTATGTCGTTTTTTTCAAAATGTCTTCTGATATTACTATATTATACTTTTTCATTTTTTATTCACATTTTTCACCCTAATATATTAATCGTTTTTTTTCTAAAACTTCTATACTGTGTAGTTTTTACTGACATTTTCAATCTACTATACTGACTTCATGGTGTCTTTTTCTTCTTTTCTCCCCACAGGACTGCAAGGACATTCATCTGACATCAATGAAGACGGTGGCTTCTGGAGTTTCTGAAGAACTTATGGTACTATACTATGACTATTTATGATATTTTCGACATACTGTACCATGTTTTCTTTTTGCATTTTTCCGGCATTGGTTAGGGTTAGGGTTATGACTTGCTATATATTATGACTTTTCGGTCATCGTTATCGACATACTATACTACACCTTGTGTCTACGCACTAAACCGTGCCTTATTTCCACATCAAATACGATGTTTTCTCCGACATTGGTTAGGGTTATGACTTTTTTGTCATTTTTTCAACATGCTATATTATGACTTTTCTGTCATTTTTTACGAAATAAAATACCACACCTGGTATCCACACACTATACCGTGCCTTATCATGGCATAAAATAATTAATTTTTTTTTTTTCAAAAAAAATCGACATACTATGTCGTTTCTAATTTTTTGAAATGTTTAGAAATGCTATATTATTACTTTTCTGTCATCGTTATCGACATACTATACTACGCCTTGTGTCTACGCACTAAACCGTGCCTTATTTCCACATAAAATACGATGTTTTCATGGGTTAGGGTTAGCTATACTGACTTCATGGTGTCTTTTTCTTCTTCTCTTCCCACAGAGAGTGAAGAGAGGACCCCCCCCATCATCGGCTGCCTATGTTGCTGAAAAACTTGTGGACGTTTTCAGCCTTGGGGAAGTATAGCAGACTTAGCAGCCTTTGGGACGTATAGCAGACTTAACAGACTTAGCCAACTTGGGGCGGTGGCTGGGGTGCCGAGCGCCCCCCCCCCCAGCCACATCAGCCCCCCGACTTAGCAGACTTAGCAGGCCTACAGACTTAGCAGACTATCGGCAGTGGCTGCAGGGCCAGTCTCACTGCCAGGAGTGCAGTGAGAGCCGGCAGCCACCTATCGGCCGCTTAGCAGACTTGGGGACGTTTAGCAGACTTAGCAGACTTAGCAGACTTGGGGACATTTAGCAGACTTAGCAGACTTGGGGACATTTAGCAGACTTGGGGAAAAGGCTACACTGCTATGTATGAATAAATATGTATGAATAAATGTGAATAAAAAAAAAGTTTATTAAAATACATTTGTCTCCTTTGTTCATTTCCAGTTCCTAAGATAGTATCCTATTCACTACTCTCTTACTCCCTAACCCTCCTTTCTTCTATTCCCTTAAATAGCATCCTATTAACCAATTAACGTATTCATTACCCCTTTATCCTTATCCTTATCTACTCTCTGCAACGTATAAGGCTCAAACCTGCAACCTCTGGTCTACCAACCACCCTTCTATCTCCTTGAGCTATCAGACCTGATGACAGTTCTCTGCTTTTACTTGTATTTGACTTCTTCATCAAGGGAAAGACACATTCAAACTCTGCATGGCACAAGACTCAAACTCCTGGGATCTTTAAACTCAGTGGACCACCCGAGGTTTGAACTCACGTACTCTGGTCTCCAAGACAGGTTCTTATCACAGTGAGCCATCCGACCTGACACAGTTAGATGTTCCCTGGCCTATCTGTGATTTTCACCTCAGGTTTGGACCTTAAAATACACAGCTCAAGCACCTCTTATTTGACCTGAGACATTATTGTTTCGTAGAGCTTATGTGTTGTTCATTTGGGTTTGTGGACCTGAAAGATGACTGCACCTGAAGAGCCTTGAACCGACAACCTTCAGTCTCACAGGCAGTCTTCTAACGCTCTGAGCCATTTGACCTGACACAGTATGGGAAGGTTTTCAAGTGGTTTTGCCTTTTTATTTGGGATGATGGACTTTAAGAAACAACGCACCTCACAAGGATCGAACTAACAACCAACAGCTTTCTAGGCAATGTTGTATCTCTCTGAGCCATTTGTTCCGGCTCTTCTCCATTTCATTTTCTAATCTAATTCTTCACTTTGGGTGTTGGCTTACAAAAATCACTGCACCTCACGAGGATCGAACTTAAGACTTTAGGGTTGCTGAGCGGTTGTGTATCTCTTTGAGCTATTTGATCTGAGAAGCTTCCTATTGTTTGGGATTTAGGACAAAAAGAAAACGTAAAAAAGTTCAAAGAATATAGTTTCAAAGAATGTATTAAATACATCCATGGAAAACGACTGGAAAACTTAATTAACTATTTGGTGTGTTTGACCTAAAAAAAAGTGTTGAACCTGCTCTGACAGGAGGGAGAGCATGTGCAGTGAGTGACCACCAGGTGGAGCTATACACACACATCATAGTCACAGGAACATTACTGGGATGGTTGTACAGAACAAATCTAATCAAATATTTTGACCTGGGGAATATTTCTTATTATTACATAGCCTGTAAGAGTGATATAATTACTGTGGAATAATATAGTTATTAGTCAACGTCTGTAGGGGTAATTTGAGTGCATTTATATATTCCAACTATTTTTTTTACATACTAATTAACAACTTTTTTTCGTACTAATGTAGTGAGTAGTGCCCCTCAAGGCCTGACTCCTCCCCCAAACACTCCCCTCATTAGAGCAGAGTATAAAAGCCACCTGGGTCCCTTTGTTCTTTCCTTTGGCTCTGCTGTCATGGTTGCTGCCTAACTAAAATATAGGATACTTTTCTCAGTTCTGCTAGTATTTTTATGCTAACTTGCTACATCCTTGCAGATTGTCCTGAAGCTCAGAAGGGTTCCAAAACCTCTTCCTGTGGTGAGTAAGGCAGCACCTGAATTGTTTGTATGCCGCATGGTGAGCCATTTTTAACCCTCATTTAACCATTGCTTTTAGGTTCACCTGCTGCTATTATGTTCTGTTCTCTAGACTTTGTTATTTTTGTTTATGCCGTCAACATATTTTGTTTTACTGTGTTTTGGTTGATTTAGTAGTTTGATTAGTTTTGCATTTGTCTTGCACTTATACTTGACCTGTTTATCATTATTTAACCAACTGGGATCCTTTTTGTTTAACCTTGTTTCAGTTGGTTTTAATCTAGTAAAGCTGAGTGCCGGTCATTGGGGGGTTAGGGGGGGGGCCTAGTCACCCTCACTGTTTGTGGTGAAGAGCACCGGGGGGGGCACGCGTGAGGGACCCGGCTGCTGTGACTGCACCTGGTGAGTATTTGGTTGCACCCTAGTGTCACGTGAAGTAGCCTGCCACCCCATTAACTGGCCTCAGCCCACCTTAGTTTTGATTGGTTGTTCTTATATACACTTTTGGTGTTGCATTTTAGGTAAATATTTTTTAAGATCATTTTAAACTGAATAGTAGTTTTTATAACTCACGATTTTATCTTACAGCAACCTTTCCTGAGTTTCCTTTTCTTTTGATTACATTTTAATAAAAATGACTTTACTTTGAAACCCGTCTCCGCCCTTAGTGTCCTGAATGTGAACGAATGGACTCCATTTAAAAACCAAAATAACAATGATCATGTTTAGATTACTGTAATGATTGGCACACATTGTACTGTTTACTATTGGGCTTAACACAAGTGATTAGACACAGAAGTTCACCATTGATCATCTTTATTGATAGTACTCTCCTCCTTTCATGATGACACGCTGTATTCTATATCTATTTAAAGAAGGGATTTATGATCAGGAAAAAGATGAAGTTCAGGAAGATGTCATCATCCGAGCCAGCCTCCTCATGTCTGAAAAAACACAAGCAAGACTCAATCAGTGAAATAAATCTGCCACTTTGTTTTATTAGATTAAAATATATTTTACTCACAAGTTGTCCTGAATCTCCACACTCAGCTTCTCCCGTAGAAGCGAGATTTGGGGGCAGTGAGCTGCTTCAGCAGGCGCAGCTCGTCGTCCTGATTCTCAATGATCTTCTTCAGCGTTTGGACTAACTCCAGGTTACCTGAGAGAAGGTGAAGAAAGGTGTCATTGATTTGGAAATAACATAGAAGCCAATGAATAAAAGACCGGTAGTATCCAGTGGTGTAACTACGTACTGTAAAATGTTGAGGTAATTGTTTTGCCACTTCGTATATACAAATTTAGCCAACACTTAAAGGGGCCCTATCATGCTTTTTTTGGCCTATCCTGTAGTGCATGTCAATGGTCCGCAAAGACTAGAATCCCTGTGGTCCCTACATACCTCATCTCTGTAAATGAATGATATAAGAATAAAAGCAGACTCACATCCAGCACTGGGTGCAACAGCTGTTGGAACAAGAGCATTGATACAACATTAGTTATCAATAACAACCATAGGGAGGTTATGTCAGAGGTGTTTATCACCAACATCCTTCCAAGTATGTTAAAACAAATCAGATACATGTGTAATGTCAGATTTCAAGAGAGCTTCGATGTCTCTGGAAAACAAATTATTTCATAAAATAACAGCATTAGAGCATATAATGTACAATTACACTGTAGCAGGAGAGAGGTCTGTATTCAACTTTCACCGTGGACTAATAAGACTTTACCTGGACGAAGAGCGTGATCAATATTGAATCCAGAGTCTGAAATGACATGTTAGAATTCAATCAAAATATTACTTTTTTTGTAATTCTAATTTAATACCTAAAGACAGGTAAAGGAAAATAAATGCAAAGGCTTTCTATACAGGGTTTATCCACACCACCTTCATTAAAACACCTACAATGCTGTGTTTCTAGAATGCTTTTCATACCTCACATTAATATCCTTCATGTTTTTCTTTTATCTGTATGTCAAAAATGTAATTTAGGAGGATTAACTCACTTCCTCCAGCAAGTTTGGGATCTGGAGCACAAACAGAACACGTATACAAGTATGAGAAACTGAAATATAATGTCACACTGTATTAGTCAATCAATAACACTTTTTTTTATATAGCTCGGGTGGCCTGTGTGCAGCTCGTTTTTTACAGTATATACTTAAATAAAAGGTTTTTAAAGGTGACGCCAGTGCTGTGTGTTTGGGTGGTTCTGCTGCCCTCTTGTGGACAATAAATGAAGCACTTCCACCAGCTGAATAAAGTCCATTTACTCAAAGCTTAGTTGTAGTTTAAATCAGAAATAATTACCTGGACCGAGAGCATCAGCTAGATCGAACCCTAAAAGGCAGAAACAAAATAAAGATTGAATAACCAGCGTAATGAGGTGGGAATGTGTTCTAGTGAAGAGTTCTCACCAGTGGGTTTAGTAGGTTCCGGTTTGGCTTGTCCCGAGGATCCTGGAAAGTACAGACGTTTTTATTCTTCCCTCTACACATGTGACTTATCTCATTGCTTTGAGGTCACATGAGCAGTGAGACCATCAAACTGCTGATTCATACTAACAATGGCAAACCTTTTTTGATTAAAAAAACATCAAGTCATTCTATTAACTAGAACGACAGTAGTGATGAGGAGAATTCAACTTGATTGAATCTCAAATTCAAACCCAGCGAATCAAAGTGTTTATCAATATTTTGCATTTACTGAAGCAACTCACCTCTGCCGAAAAAACCATCAAATGGGGACCCTGATTGAGAAAGACAGAAGTCATTACAACACAAGATTTAAGGTCCACTCCCTGCTTTAGGTTGCATGGTGTTGTGAAACGGGAGGGATTCAGGGATTTGTGGTTATTTGAAATAAGGGTGTGTATGTTTAGTCTCTCCCCCTCATGATAAAAAGCTTTTATATGTATAACAGAATAAACAGATAAAGGATGAATGGATGGAAAAACTAGAAATATTATAACTGTCAACCATAACCAGTACATCTGGAGAAAATAAGCTTTCTTATTGATGACCTTTATTAACAAACTTCACCCCATCTGACACCCTTTGAATAATCAGTGTGTAGCTGAGCGTTACATATGCTTGATCATTCTGTTACAATAAAAACACAATAACTAATATAATAGCAGAGATTTAGCATTTAAATATACCCTAGGCTGATATGAATGCATGTTAGTTATGCTCCAGCACTTTATGGGTGGTACATGGAACATAGAAAGAAAGCATACATAGTGGAAAAAAACCGTAGAAAATGTATCTAAAGAGGAAAGTAATGCCTTTTAATGACATTTAAAAATACAAAAACGACATTTATGTTGAAGACCCCCAGATGTGAGACCTTACCTCTGGCTGAGACGGTCGCAGAGACCAGCAGCAGGAAAGCGATGCTCAGAACAAACTTCATGGTGACGGTGTTTCCTCGAAGAGATCCAGAGGTGCAGCTGACCTCCACCTTTTAAAGAACACGCCGGGTGGGGCAGGCTGTTACAACAGAGATATTGCGAAAAAATTAACTTGACGAAAACAAAACAAACAGAACAATTAGTGGTGAGCTTGTCTTGTTTTGTAGTATCAACATTACAAGGAGCCTCCCTGTTGGTGTTTTACATCATTTGTTATGGACCATTATATTAGTAACAATTGTGAAATTACCTCTTTCATAATTGTATTCAGGAATGTACATATAACAGGTAACTGATTAGAATCCACAGCCTACCATTAAAGTGTTTATTTACCCAGAAACCATTGCATGAACTATGTGTTGGTCCCATAGGTTGGTCCCAGCTAATGAAAATGCTCCGTGTTGGATCGACTGTTGCTTGGTAGCTGATCCACAAAAACAAAAAAAATACTTTTAAAATTAAGAAAATGTGTAATTGTTCATATTCAACATGTGATTTACACAAAAAGTGTATGTGGGGAACTCTGGATTCATTATTAAAATTAAAAAAATAATAAAT
This sequence comes from Trematomus bernacchii, assembly GCF_902827165.1. Classification (NCBI taxonomy): domain Eukaryota; kingdom Metazoa; phylum Chordata; class Actinopteri; order Perciformes; family Nototheniidae; genus Trematomus; species Trematomus bernacchii. Next base: position 2,926,344 of record NW_022987821.1, on the reverse strand, counting down.
TAATGAAGTATGGGTCATAGCCAGCGTTTCGGATATTTTAATGACTTCCGTTTAGATATTTGATCAAAAACTACATTTATCTTTGAAAACTGTGAAACATATCATGCCAATAAACCCAAAGCCTATACAATGAGATGGTTTTCATCTTAAAGGAGTCATTCATTTGGAAACATCCTAAAGAGTTTCTTGTGTCGATTGAGTACAGTTACAGCCCATAATTTACCCCTACCACTGACTTACTGAAGGTCAGTTCACAGCCAAATCCCCCCCGCTGGGTGTCAAGTGTGACTGCAACATCAACGAATTGAATGCTCCCTTTCAAACAGTTTCAAGCTTATTATAAGGAGACATGGCACCAAATGTCAAATATAGCCTGAATGCACAAAATGACCCCCCTTTGTCGCCATAACAAATCAAATTCATATATCCAGGCCAAAGAAAAATAGCAGTCAACAAGTCTCTAGGGATACAAATATAGGCTACAAATCCTGTGGTTTATGGTATTCAGCTGCACGTCTGTCCATACTGTATGAGCCTTTTTTAATATAAAACAAAGCGCTTTACAACACAGGCCACCATTCATCACTTTAATGGAGTGTCTCCGACTCCCTGCCACCACGTCTAAACCACAACTGCTGGCGGCGATACAATGCAATGCTTTGATAAAAGAAGCAGTAGGATCAAAGGGAAATGCCAAAAACAAGAACTTGTTTTAACAGTAGGGTTGGAAAGTAAAGTAACCAAGTACATTTACTCAAGTACACATTTCAGGTAGCCTACTTGTAATTTACTTGAGAAATGTCTTACTGTGCCACTTCATACTTCTACTCGACTACTATTTAAATTAGTAAATTAGACTGAGACAGAAAACTAATTGGTGGCCATTTTTGCTTTAAGTATGTGTGGGGGAGAAACACATTTCAGAGCATCAGCTTGTCAAATGTAAATATTTGCTGCTTTTACATTTACATATTTTCTGCAATGTGTATTTTTTATCCTAATACTTTCAGCACCATATTAAATGCAGTACTTTTACAGTGTATTATTTGTACTTGTACTTAAAGTAATGGATTTGAATACTTCTCCAGCTTCTGCTCACCAGTTAATCTGCAGTTTTGTGGCTTCTTGAGCATGGTCTTGTGACGCAGTTTATCTGAGGCGGAACCATGGGCAGATAAATCCCGTGCAGGCGCCGAGTCGGACTCATTACCGAGGAGCACCGCTTCCGGACCAGGTGGAGGGATGTGGCTGCTGTCAGTGCTGCTGCCTCTGCTGCGGCTCTATCTGTGCGGAGTTAAAGTCCTCATCTATCAGATGTTCAACAAGTCTTTTACACTACCAGGTCAGGTCAAATTATATATTTAAAATGTCTGCTTCCTGCAAATCTAACGTTATATATTTGTTTTGTATATTTCAGCTAGTTATAGTACGTTCGGTTTCTATTCCGGACTCCGTTACAAATGCGACAATTTACAAATAGATTATCTAATTTAATCTACAAAAAAACATAGTTGATGGATCCTGAGTTATTAAAATGTAATAATGGTGTCTTCTAATGATTTCGGCATCCATCTGAATAAATGACGAGGTGTCGTTCACTTGTTATAACGTTAGTTTATTATAATCTTCTATGAAAACAGTAACAGAAACCATGTGGACCAAATCTGTAAAACGCCACTGCTATAAATGCATGCAGAAGGATCATATTTACGTGTAATATCTAACTATTAGAAATTATAAAGCCAGATTTCCATAATGTTTATTTTTTTACTTTCAAAAGGCACAACAAGCTAATACTAAATTGTTGCTTTTCTTAAAAGAGTTTGGTGAGACTCTATAAATGCATGTCACTGCCATATTGTCTAATACAAGTGCTCTAGTCTAGTTAACATGCTTCCATTCATAATTATGAATCACATATTTTCAGTAAAGATACAAATATCTCATGTCACCCAAAATAGGTTGGTCCATTCTACATAAATGTCTGATGTGTATATTAAAAAAAGCCCAAGTAAGTCTTAAAAATACTATAACAATATGGATAAGGATATTTTCTGATATTGATATAGTGCTCGTATGCAAACACTTCTAAAACTAATGTTTTTACCCATAACATATACTGTATATATCACTATAAAACAAACAACTGACTTTTAACTGAAGTTTATTTCCTAGTGAGTGGATCAAAACACTGAAAACAATTAACACTTTGTTAGCTGCTATCTTGTAGTATTAGACACTCAGTGTGATGTTGTTTTGAGTTCGGAGAGCATGTGATGGAGTAGAGAGGGATCAATACACAGAGAAAAAGGACCATTGTGTCCCCAGACTGTGAAATGGATTGAGAGGAGCTTTACACACTCGTAATCTTACAAAGAATGCCGGCTATTTAAAAGTTATAAAGGGGATTTCCATTCTTGGTGTTTTTATGGAATATCCTGCATCATGACTACTAGATCGTATGTGAATAAATGAAGCAAACATTCCAGTTTTCCTGCCTGGCTCTTCAGGTGCAGCCAAAAGATGGTCATCTTGGCCCAGAAACTGTCTCATCCAACTTTTGTTAAGAAAGCAAATTTGCATATTTATCCAAATGTTGAACTACCCTCTTAAACTGTTTCTGCATGCACTTATTCAAATCCAATTCAATGTCTCATAACTGACTTTCCATAAAGTTATTAAACCTTCTTAAACTCAGTTGCCAGTTTATTATGTACACCAAGCTACGGTCCTGTAATGAATCCTCCTTCCTGATGTCTAATGTGAAGTTTTGAACAATTCCCCAAGTTCTCTGATATTCTGGCTTAATCTGATCTATCACTGTAATCAAGTTTCTTGTGTGCATGTTAACATTTCTGATGGATTACAAAATCCCATTTTAGTCAGCATAGCTTCACAAATAGCTAGAATGTCTAATCAACATCCTCAAATGTCTATTTCACTATTCTTGTTAGGTGCTCAGTAAGTGAAGGCATCCCAGTGGATTGCTAACCAAAGGAACCCATGGAGGGTAAAAGTTCAGGACCTTCATGCTCTGGCCTCAATCTGGTAGCACACCCACGGGCAAAAAGCAAAGTCTGGAAATACTTTGGCTTCGACACAGATGCAGATGGCTGCATTCTGCACTGGAAACGAATATACTGTCGAGTATGTATGAGTCAAATTGCTTACTCTGGAAACACGTCCAATCTTTCGTACCACCTTGAGAAGAACCACCCTGTGGAGTTCAGTGAGTTTGTGAAGAGCAACACGGATCAGATGCGCGAGGCGTTTGCCACAGCATTCTCCAGGATAAAGACCGAGCCTACAGGAACACACGTTCAGCAACCATCCCAGGACACCAACCTAAGGCAGAACTTAAACTATGAAAACAGACGGCATAATGATCTGACAATAGCTGTCATCAACTTCATCTGCGAGGGGTTGTACCCTGTATCTGTAGTGGAAGAGCCTACTTTCAAGACCTTGATGAGCACCGTCGATCCTGGATACTCCCCACCGAGCAAGAGCAACCTGGCACTGAAGATGCTTCCTCAGATGTACTGCCGAACCCGGGACATGGTGTTTAATGAGCTTGCTGGGGTTCTGAATTGTGGGGTCACTACAGACCTCTGGCAAAGCCAAACCCAGAACAGGACATACATTTCCCTCTCAATGCATTCAGTTAATCACAACAGTGCAACTGGTTTCTCCATGACCAACAAGTGCCTTAAAACGTTTGAAGTGCAAGACGACAACACAGCTGAGAACATCACCAGAGCGATGTATGAAACTTTTGTTGAATGGGGGATAACTCATAAAGTCATTGGGGCCACCACAAATGGTTCTGTGGACATAGTGAAAGCATGCTCTCTCCTGGAGCTGTCAGTAGAAATGCCTTGCCTTGGACACACCGTCAATCGCGCCATGAATGAAGCGCTCCAGCTGCCGCGAGTCGACAGCTTTTTGGGAAGTTGCCGCAAACTTGTTGATCACTTTAGAGAACCGACAATCTACCTGCTGAGGGAGAAACAGAAGCAGCATGGCCTCGCTCAGTGCCCACTCATCACAGACAGGGGCAGGTCTTGGTTGGCCACGTTGGCGATGCTACAAAGACTGAAGGAGCAACAGGTGGCTGTAACCGCAACACTGATCGAGGGCTCCAGCAGCCATCATTTCAGCTTCGATGGCCCTGACTGGACCTTTTTAGAGGGCTTGGTTGAAGTGCTCCAGCCTTTTAAAGTAGTGGCAAATATGTTCACTTCCTGCAGGTACCCAACCATTAGCATGGTCAGGCCGGTGCTTCATATGTTGTTGAACACCACCCTTAAGGTCAATGAAGGGGACCTCAAAGAGATCGGCATGGCCAAAGAAGTCATAGCAAAGGTCCTATCAAGCACTTATTCACAAAACACACAACTGTCACAAGAAATCTCAACGTTCCTCAACATCGCTACGTTCCTGGATCCCCGGTACAAAAAGCTTCCTTTCCTGTCCACACAGGAGCGCTCCAAGGTGGAGAGTAACATCATAGAGGAGGCGAAAGCCATCCTCGAGAAGCAGATTGGAGAGCGACCATGCGTTGAAGATTTCTCCGTGGTGTCTGACGAGCCACCGAGCAAAAAGCCTCACAGAGAGTCCGCCGGCAGCGCAACCCAAGAGAACCCTTTGGCCGCCATTTTCTGTCAGTCCGATGCAGACCAGAGCCAGGAGGAGCTGCACGCACAGGTGGTGGAGGAGCTGAGCAACTACAAATCACAGAGAGTCCTGGGTCTGAATGAAGACCCTCTGCTGTGGTGGTCCAGCCATGCTCTCTTGTTCCCCACCCTCCCCAAGGTGCTCCAGAAGTACTGGTGTGTTCCCGCCACCAGTGTGCCATGCCACCGGCTGCTGAGCTCCTCTGGGACTGTTCTGTGTGGGAAGAGGAACCGCATAGCTCCAGCTTTAGTGGATCACCAGGTCTTCCTGTACGAGAACTCGCGGAGCTACTATGAGCCTGAACCTTGTGAGGATGACTTGGACAATGTTTGGGATGGAAACTGTAGTCTCGGTCCGCCGGTGGAATGACTGTTTGCTAAAGAGTGCTGATGACTCCCTGCACACTATTAATATACTGTGGGGAAATGCCTTGTTGCATATCTTTTAAAAGTTTCAGATAAGAAGATTGTTATCACTTCAATGTCTGTGGATGAATCCTAATGGCTTAAGTAATCTGCTTTTCATCTCCTGCTGTCATCAGATCAAAGTTCTCATTTCCCACATTATTTTGTATATTACCAAATACCTAAATTATCTATTAAAATAACTTATTTTGGATTTTACTAAGTCTGTACAGAAAATGTAGTTAACTGAAATAAACAGCAGAAGCAGCTGGGATATCTTGATTATTATGTAATCAATTAGAAATATTAAAAAAAGAATTAGGCTCTTTGACTGAACTTTGTATAATTTGGGGTGGATTTTGTACTGTGTATATAAATATTGCAAACCCTATCAATGGCAGAGTTTTAAAAATGACTTGCTTTGCAGAACACTGGCACTTTTATGATGTGAAGGAAATGTTAAAAAAAGTAAAGATTTTGTTTTCAAAATGTGCCTGACTGGTTGATGTCCATATGTTCCTTTTATTATTGCTTCTCTTTGAATACATTTTGATTGTATAACATATTGTTATAGACTTTCCTATCAAATCATATTGGTCCTGACTCCAGAAAAGCAGGTAAATGCAGGCTTCATAATGCTGTGGTGCTCTCTCCTCCTACAGTCTTACCCAGGCAGGATGGAAGGGTGGCCATTGTGACGGGGGGGACCAGAGGGATGGGTTATGAGACAGCGAGACAGCTGGCCAGCCTTGGCATGCATGTTATCATAGGTATGCTACTGTCCATTCACATGCCTCTAGCCTCATTACATCGACCTGCTACCCCTTCTAATACATGTTAACTACATCTCTTCAGTCCAGCTTCTATTTATACATTTACAATGTTTCAAAGAGTTTGGCCGCAGCCTACCTTGTGTAGTGAAAATCTTTAATAAATAAAGCTTGGATTGCTTAACATAGGGCAGATAATCATGTTCAGGATGTGAGATTAATAGGTAGTACTGTAAACAGATGAGCGTTAGTCATTGTGCATGAGTTCATTTGTGCTGGACACCCACCTTCTGATCTCCATCACCTCCAGCTGGGAACGAGAAGGAGGAGGGGGCCGCCGCCGCTAGGAGGATCAAGGAGGAAGGATGCGAGAGGAAAGGTAACGTCTCTGTCTCCAGTTCTCTGTCCAAAACATCAATGCAGATTACAAAGGTTTAAATAACTGCAGTCTGGATAGTTTCAGTTATGAAAACAGCCATCAAATCCTCACTAATAATATAAAACATTAGGCCCTGTTTGAATATTAATAATGAATATCAGAATCAGAATACCTTTATTAGTCCCACAGAGGGGAAATGTACATTGTATAAACTTTTATAATCCACTAGTAAAGCTTTATATGAGAGAAATATGTTTGTGTTATAGCCAGTATCTAAATAAAGATGTGCAGAGGACATGAGCCCAGGGCAACAGGAGACATGATATCTCGCGTCCTCTTCTTTTTATCCACATGGAGAGATCACTTACCCAGAGAGCAATCCTGAACATAGCTGTAGACACCTTTGTTACTTTAACGTTAGGTTTTAGCACCCATAATCAATCCTGTGTTGTGTGGCTTTGTGTTCACAGCTGAGTTTGTCTACATAGACCTCACCTCGCTGAAGTCGGTGCGGAACTTTGCCCAGGCGTTCAAACAGCGACGCCTCCCACTCCACGTGCTGGTGAACAATGGTAGGGTGCACTGCAGGGGTTAAGGGGGGGGGGGGGCACAGTATCCATTATAAATGATTGGTACTAACCTGTCCTCTGTATGCTGCAGCGGGGACCATGATGGTGCCTGAGAGCAACACGGAGGACGGCTTTGAGTTCCACTTTGAGCTCAACTACCTGGGCCACTTCCTGCTGACCAACCTGCTGCTGGACACCCTGAAGAAGTCGGGGCGGGGGGGCTGCTGCTCCAGGATCATCAACATGTCCTCCGCTACTCATTACGCAGGGGTGATGCACATGGACGACCTAAACAGGAGGTATGACATCAGACTTTTTCAACTCACACCCCAAGCTTTATCTGTTTTTCTCTATTTTAATATGAGATATCAAATATGCCAGAATGATAATTAGTATGTCCCCCCCCCCCCTCAGGATCTGCTACAGCTCCCATGGGGCCTACTCGCAGAGCAAACTGGCCCTGGTCCTCTTCACCTACTACCTGCAGGAGCAGATGATGGCGGGGGGGTTCCCGTTGATCGCCAACGCCGTGGACCCTGGCATGGTGGACACGGCGCTGTACGACAACCTGTGGAGCCTCGCTCAGGCCATGAAGAAACCCGTGGCCAAGATCCTGTTCAGGGTACAGCAAGGAAAACAACACATGATGTTAAGTTTACAATAATACCAGTGTCTCATTTTTCTGATAACGGTTTCCTACCTCAGACTCCGGCAGAGGGAGCGTCCATCTCCGTCTACGCTGCGGCCGCCTCTGAGATGGAGGGGGTGGGGGGGTGTTACCTGTACAACGGGGAGAAGAGGCAGTCCTCCCCCCCGTCCTACGACTCTGAGCTGCAGGCCGAGCTGTGGAAGAAGAGCTGCGAGCTGGTGGGCCTTTAGGAGGTCTGACCCCCCACAGGGAGCTCCACACACACACGTGCCTTTGAAGCTTTCATGGCAGCCAAACTTGAAAAGCACTTTTGTCCCACAGATGCTAATGCTAACTGTAGCACACACTATCTATGTAATGTTAAAGTATGCGCTGATGCTCTGGTAATTTTTTTGTTTAAATAACGTGAAAATTCACTATTACTTTAATGACCTTAAAAATTATCAACTGTTATGTAAATGCAGATAATAATAAGAGGAAGGAGATTGAATGATAGTATTATTATGGTTTATACTGTGGTACGGTTCAATGCTTGAGATGCCAAATGACTAACATTTTACTGTGTATCACCTTTGGAATGTATTTTAATCAAATGTCTAATTTATTGATTATAATGCGCACAAATGGTTTACAATGATCACTGATTTATGCCTTTTTCCACTGGGTTTTATTGTACATATTATACCAACAGATTGTCCAATGTATTACCTCGTTAATAAACATAGAGCCTTGAAGAGTCCCAGCAATCTGAAGTTATTTAAATGTGTGTTATATCAACTATTTTATCCTCTAATTTATTTTGCAGGTTTGATGTTTCGATGCGTGTCCTCTTTTAAAATGCTGCTTTAGACCTCATTCTGTGGCTATTTCTTATGGTTTAACAATCTATCTGAAATGAGTAATACCAAACCTATCCAGCTAGATTTGAGGTTGAAGATATCTTTTGGAGTTTTGGCTAAGCAGTCACTTAGCAGTTGGCCTGCTTGTGAAATAACAGCAAAGAGGATTTGGTGCAGAGACTAATCCTGAGAGCAGACAGAAACATGATGACAGGGAAACCTTTGTGAGCTAAGAGTCGAGCCAGGCTTCTCTCTCTCTCTAGAAACATCTACGAGGAACTGCTCTGCCTCCGGCTGCCTCTGCCAAGAACTTCACTCCAATTATTGCACATTTCCACGACCCCCCCCCAGAGAAAACGTGCCTACATCATTCCTCACAGTCCTGCTCAGATTTCCCTTAAGACAAACGTGGAGTTTTGATGGTGTTAAGTAAAGCTCACTGGGATTTGAGTGCCCAGTGGGAGAGTTTAGGACCCAATTGAAAAGCCTTCATTCAACACAAACTGGCACACAGTGCAGCAGCAGAGATGAGAGGATCCTCCACTGCACTGCCATCTAGTGGCTGAACTGAAAACTGTTGGTTTGCCGTTAACTCACATTCTGGATTTATTCAACAGTGTTATGACAATATTGATCTAACTAAATGTTCTCCAAGTAAACTGTTTCTGCAGCTTTCAAATAAGTTAATTATGAAGCTAGTAAGTGAAGATTTTAGGTGACATTAAAAGTGATCCATATGTTTACATTTGCAACCAAAAAAGAATTAAATCAGACACAGTCCTTTAGAAATTTGCACTGATGTACATGTACAGTATTATTTATTAAATCAGAGTTAAAACATAATTAAAATGACCCCTATTGTACCAGTACAAGTCATTTTGTCATTTAAAAAGTAAAACTTTTGTAACAGATCACAATGTGCAAATTAAATCTAACTGTTTGTATACAAATGTGCAAAGTTGGAATACAAAAAGATTAAAGATGCCATTTTGATTTTGTAAAAAATAAGATAGAGTACCGAGATGATGACAACAAATAATGTGAGGTTAACTGTAGACACACACCGGATTTGTTCATGTATAACTTAAAACAATGAGACTGTGAGCAGCGGCGTACTGAGTCAAATATTCCTAGAGGGTTTAAGTCCGACCAAACAGACCAAATACTGAATATATAGTTATAGCCAGATTTAGCGATCATTGTGGTTTTACAGGAAGCAACATTAATAGCAGTTTAATTGTACAGTTCATTATTTTATCCTGTTTTCCTCCAACACGTTAAAACACTCGCTGTAAACACTGAAAAGGTTGAGAGATTTTAACGTGTGGTTACATAGGCAAACGAGTGGCTAAAATAACAATAAACTCTTAAGTTTAAACACTGACAAATGTAGAAAGCTCCCATCCTCACACACCATCACTGGTGGAGATATTTGTCCGACGACTCCTATGTTGACAACCTGATGCTGCTGTACAAGCTGCTTCGATCCAGTCTGGTTCTATAAACCACCTCATGCTGTACACATGTGTTAAACAACTTGTACCATACTGTACATTCCTGCTCAGTAAACCATTTGTAAACGCCAGTGCTGTGCGGAGGATTATTCCACAGATGGCTTTAATACTTCCAGCAGAGGACTGGAACTTTTTTTACCCTCAAAATGGAGACTAAATGTTGGGAGAGGATATTAACATTACTTTGCCCACAGAGCTGAGGTTTTAAACGTCATTTTGTCCAAATAGTTACAGGCATGCTTTAAAAATCATCCTCAGGACAGATTACAGTATGTTAAGTCAAATGACCTGTGAGCAGTTCGGCCTCTGTAATGATGACGCACACATATTCCTGCAGATAACACACTCACTGAAGGTCAGGAGGCTCTAGTGTCAGCGGTGCAGAGACAGAGCAGCAGGCTGACCTGGAGGCACAAACCATGTACTCTTCAGCATCTGTTCAACCTTCACTGATAAACACTATGTGCATTTAAAGTATGGTGCATCAATACAGGCTACAGTAACTGACAGGAGTGAGTTCTTAGTGAACTGTTGCTGCAAAGAGTAATTCCATCATAAATAAGAGGGGGAAAAGGTACTTCACATCTTATTGATGCAAACTGATCATTTATTAGCCTAGTTTTTTGATTGATTTTTAAGTATTTTGCATTAAAATGATTGCATTTTGATAGTAAATACATATGTATGTATGTAATTATGAGCTTTAAACACCCCAGCTCAAAACGTATGTAGTCTGTTCTGTCTGTTACTGTAAACCACTGTTGTCACTGTGTGCGTTACCTGTCGCTTCTCTGTGCCCCCCCTCTGCCCTGGCTGGATGCTCGTCTCAGCCAAAGAAACTTGTCTTGGGTCTGGACCTAAAGGACCTTCTCCCAGAGTCCTCCATCTCCTCGGGGTCATGGAACGACGTGCTGTGGACGATCTGCGATGCTCTGAAGCGCAGCTTCTGCAGCCTGGGCTTCATCCTGCTGAGTGAAGACTTCCTGCGGACCACCTTCTGTCTGGGTTGACCCTCTCCATCCACACAGTCATCGTCGTGGGGGGTGAGCAGTTTGAGGGGCTTGGACTGGAGAACCTTGGAGAACCTCCAGCGAACTCCATCTCTATTCTCTGCGTTCTTTGACTCAGAATGCTCGTACGCTCCTATGATGTCCCGTATGTCCAGGCTCACGTTGTCAGTGAGGTACTGGCAGGCCTTCTTCCCGCTGTAGTCCCTGATCTCCACGTCTGCACTGTAGGCCCCCACCAGCAGCTTCACCACCTCCATGTGGTTGTGCATGGCAGCGATGTGCAGTGGTGTGTAGCCTGTGTTGGAGCGAATATCAACACTGATGGGAACATGGCGCTGTTTGGCGAAGTTGATGATGAGTGCTATGAGCTCAGGCTTGTCTTGCTTGGCCGCCCAGTGCAGGCAGGTGAACCCGGAGACAAAGTCTTTCTTAAGGACCAGGCTGGGATCCGTGGAGAGGAGCTGGGACAAGCTGGCCCACTCCCCATCTGAAGAACACATCATCCACTCGTGCTCCAGCGGGTCAAGGGTCACTGACGTCCTGCTTTCGTCGTCCATGCCTGAGGAGGCCAGGGAGGCCGAGTCCCCATCACTCCTGGAGGACAGGTAGACAGAGTTTGCGTAACACCATGCTGCGCCTTACCTGGGGGGGAGCTGCTCATCATCACCTGGATGAAGTGTTCCCGGCTGCCTTGGGGGCTGACTTCCCCTTCACTGCCAGACAAACTGTGCGTGTCTGACTGACCTTCATCCTCCTCCTCTTCATCAGACTGCTCCTGCAGGCCCTCCAGGGACAGAGTGTCTCTGAGAGGAGCGGTGTGTACAGGCCCAGGCAGGGTGAACACAGGCCCCTCTGCCGGGAGAGGCGATGCTTCAATCACTGATATCTCAGGGACGTGAGGCGCATTTCTCTCCTGCTCCTTCCTGGACTTCTCTCTTTTGATGCTTCCTCTGTTACCCATCTCACCTGGGCAGTTGTCCACACCTGTACAAACAAACTCTCGACACTTGTTGTTGTCGGCTGTTATGTCCGGGTGAATAGTTTCAGAGGGGAAAACATGCGGAACTCTAACCTGGCTGTCATTTCCGTAACCTGAGCCAGGTGTGTGCAGGGCTGAGTCCGCCGCGTCATGAGCACGAGCCTGCGTGCCGTGTGGTGCACCTGCGGTATAATAACGGTGAACTAGTTCCTCTGGATTTAACGTATGTAGGCCTACCGTCACCGCCTCGTCCTCGGTAACACTCAGCTGCTCCTTCTCCGAACCGAGAAACTTCTTCTTCACGCAGACATATTTAACTCCACTCTCACTTTTCACAAAAGCAATCTTGTCAACGTTGTTTTTAAATGTCTGACGGGCAGCCGCTTTCTTCTCCAGCTCCTCCGGGAATACGGCTTTAAAATGCGCAATCAAATCTGCGTTTTTCACTTTGCCCCCGTTCTGCTTTAGAAAGTTCAGAATTGTCTCTTGAGTGCACTCGGAAGCCATTGTAAACTAACTAAAACACTTTAAATCACGCTAATAACAACATGCTGTGATTGTGTCCCGCACCCGAATGTCCACAGAGTTATCCTCCGGGGCAGAACTGAATAAAGTAGAACCGTTAATGACGACAGGTCATGCATATATAATGGGACAAGTAAGGTGGAGCTTTTCCCTGCGGTCTATTTCTACTGTTCTGGCGTTCTCCGCCTCCTAGCAACCGAGCAGGACTGTACCATTGGCTTTTAGGGAGAGGGGGGTTACTGACAGTACCGTACCATTCATATGTAGTGGTTAAAACGTAATTCGTGTTGCGGTTGCTATACACTTCTAAATATATATTTGTATTATTATGTAGCCTTTCAAAGTTTAATATGTTTGAAATTATATAACAGTAATACAACCTAACGTTATTTGTTTGGTCCCTTTTAAGTGGTTCTGTCGGATTTCCAGCTTTGCACTGTCCCACTGTTTGTTCAAACTTGAACATATCCACCAAAATATCTGGTTATTGACGTTTGAATGAGTAATGAGAGTACTGTTTGTTATCGGAAAACATGAAGTGGTTGCTGCGTTGCACAACAGGACTGAACAAGTGATCTGTTCCTGACTCAGCCAGATCATGTCAGAGCATGTGAAGAATATTACACGCTGGGTAATCCTATGATTATGGGGGAAAAAAATGCTGAATACATCCCAAGGTTTCCACCTCAAATCTGCCCCCCTTGGTTTTAGTCTGCATACCATCAATTGGTTAAACATTTTTTAAATACATGGACATTAGCAGTAAAGAAATAATTTAAAGTACAGCTGCTGGTGGCTTTAAAATAAACAGCTCCTATAGATAATAGTCTTTAAACTGTATACTGAAAGGATAACAGTCAAAGCTCAGTGAACCAACACTTGACTTGCCGAACACAAAAAAATAGCAAAAATACAAGATATATAAATATTTTCTGGACATTGTGATTATGTTTAAATTCAGCATAAAGATGAGCCTTATCTCAGCTTCTGATCCAACAGATATAACACACATAATGTTCCTCTGCTGCAGCCAGAACTCAATTCTTGTAAGAAATCCTAATTAATCAGGATTAACAAGTTCCAAGTGTGTGCAAGAATGTGCTGACGTGCCCAGACACCTTTGCTGCTGCGGTTCAGGGTTAGGGTTAACCTAACCGGTTCAACATTTAGTCTGAAAGAACTATAGTGGGCCTACAGCTCAGGGTAGGTACCTTGTTTTAGAATCACATATGCACACCTCTTGACAAAAAGAGCATGTCAAAACATAGAGCAATGCACAGTGATGGGTCAGCTTGATATCACTTCTGATATAGTTGTACAGGGTGCATATTTTTACTTTAATTTCTATTGTTAATATAAATATATTTATGTATTAGTTCATTGCTTCCTTACTTTAATTTCTTATGTTTATATATAAATGCTTTTATTTGACAGTTCTAGTACTTTTATTATTTAAACTTGCGTAAAAACTCAAATAAATTGAGGGTAACCTATGTCTTTTTTGCATTTATGTATGTAAAATCTACCATGTACAGTATAATAATACATTACATTTATAAAGCGCTTTTCCTGGTGCTCAAAGCGCTTGAAATCAAGTATAATCAGCAATGATCTGCTTTGTACTCCATCTACTGGAGATGTTCCAGGCAACGCATTTCAAAATAGCTTTTTCAAATGTATTGCTGGTGCAGTAGATAAATAAATAATCTATATTTCACTGTCATTTTTTACAAAATATTTAATTAAATTAAAAACAAAAATCACACATCACAAGCATTACGCACAAACCACAGCAGTCAGTCTGTGTGTTTCAGAGACCTCAGAGCTGGAAGGATGTCGTCCAAGTGTCTCACTCCTGAAATACACACACACACAAATGTTAAATTGAAGCTATCACAAGGTTTTTATTTTGATGTATTTATATAAGAAATGAGTGATGATAAGTGGTGGTCAAAGTTGTTTGATGCTTTATTTATTTTCTCTTCGCTGGAATATTTTCTCTGTATTTATGTGGAATACGCGTTGCATTGTGTTATATTACCTAGAGTGTGTAAAATGTCCAGAATGAGGTCATGGAACGCAGGGAAGAACTCTTCATGCTGCTTCACTTTCACGATGATACTGTAAAACAAAAGCATCTTGGGTTACTGTCACCTTGTACACACCTGGCCTTAAAATGCAGCTCATATTCCAAATGTATGAACCTGTCAATGTCAGCGTCTCCTAGGACATCATGGAGTCCGGCTGTGTGCTCAGCGGAGGACACCAGCGAGGCCACGCGGTTTACCACCTCTGCAGGAGGAACCCTGCTGTCTGATAGGGAAAGAAAACACTATTTAACTCCATTGTATCAGAGAGGAATATATGAAGCTTGGATTCCAGCTGAGGCCCACCTAGCTGCAGGACGTCTCGCAGGTTCCTCATGGTGTTGGTGGCCTCTCCCAGCCGACTGTACACCTCGTTCATACGTGGGTACACTCCGCTCAGCGAGCCCACGTCAAACAGCTTCTGGAAGTGAGACACCATGGAGCCCAGGGTGAAGCGGGTGGGGCTCCTGAGCACCTGGCAGGACAAACAGCACCACAAAGACACCCAATGAGAGACAGCTTTATTTTGAGTAGGTAGTATAAAAGTATTGCAGTGTTGTACCTTCTCATCATCCGTCGCAGTGTTTTCCAGCATGGTGTCCACCAGCAGCATCATGTCCTCCATCTTCACCACTTCTGAAGCAGCATGGCCCCCATCAGGGGGCTGCCAGGGCATCAGTCTGACACTCAGTTTATTTAATCCCCTTTGCAGATCCTACCAACAAATGAGAGTCATTTAAAAAGCATTGTAGACATGTGCTTTTTGATAACAGAATAGTGGCTAACACACAGGATTATGCAATGCGGAGGGGTCAAACATCAGGTGAGTCCTACAGTGGTGGGCAGGTGGAGTTTACCTTCAGCAGGTGGAGCTGCTGGGCCCACCCCTCCAGTGTGGGCAGGATGGTGTGAAACTCAACAGAGGACGGTTTGGTTCTGTGCAGGCGTAGAGGCGCGTTGGGATCAGACACTAGCGATTTAATATCGTTTAACAGCTGGTAGTGAGGAAAACAAATCAAAGTTAGTTGTGTTTTGTTAGGAGGAGTGAACAACAGAAAGAAAAAAGGACAACAGTATGCTTACATGGTGATAGTAGGCACTTAAATTGGCCTGGTCATTGATGTTCTCACTGATATCTGAAGGGATGTCTTCTTTAGGAGAACTGAAAAGATGGAATAAATGGATCAAATACTGGATACTGAGGCTTACATAATGGTTTACTGAAGGGGTTCAGTTACAAGAAAGGTGTTGCTACGAAACAGAGATGGATATTGGTTTTTGAAACAGCAAATCGGAGCGGTGCTTTACGGGACTTTCCTTAGAGTTCCTACCTTTGGTTATTGTGTTTGATTGAGCCCTCCAACCGGCGGAGCTTGTGTTTGTAGAACTTCACCTCTTTGAGTGTGGGCCTACACAGAGGAACACAGTCAGTGGGATTACTCATATCAAAGCACTTCTGCTGGAGACTTAATGAACACACACCTTGTATCCAACTCTCTCTTCAGGCGCTCAACCTCCTTCTTTAGCGCTTCTATTTCACGTTGGCTTCCCTTCTGCTGCTCGTGGTATGCCTTGGAAGAAATGCAAGAGCATCAAGTACTGCTTTAAGGGAAAGAATATGAAAAGGAACACACATTTGTCAGGCTACCTTGAGAATAGTTTTGAAAGATGGAGTCACATTGCCGGATGTCTTCTTGATTCCTGTCTGATGAGCCACTTGAGAACTTTGTCCTTTCACAGATCTGGGGGAAAGAACGTTAGTGTGTCTTGTTGTCTATGTACTAAAGTATTTTCTAATAAAAGGGTCAGATTTTTAGGGGGATGTTACCTGAGCTCATCCAGCAGCTGACTCATTTTGGTCTCATAGAAGTCAATCACATCCAACACCCTGCAGAGAGAAGAACCAGGAGCAACTCATCACATCTCATTTCAATGAATTAAAAAAAATGGAAAAGCTATTGTGCGTGTGTCGGGCTCTTACTGCTGGTCTGCGGGGGAATTCTGCTGGCTGACTTTGTTACAGATGTGTTGGAAGGTCTGGCTCTGTCGGGCCGAGCGTCGCTCTTCTTCTTTGACGGTGAAATAGAGTTTCCTCTGAAGGTCGGTTGCTTCCTCCCTCTGCTTAGACAGCTTCTGCTCCAGAACCTGACACAGTTTCTACACAAACATCTCTCTCTCAGACCATGTTTTCTGACTGAAGCTAATAATTGACAATATTCACCATCTATTAGTTTATTTTCATATATGTCTGTTGTGGACCTACCTGCTGCTGCTGCTGAGTGTGGCTGTGCTGCTGGACGGCCTTGCTGAGGCAGCGGTCCTCCAGGTCCTGGACCCTGGTCCTCACCACGTCCAGCAGCCCCTCCAGCTCTGTGGCCCTCTGAGACTGCTGTGCGGCCCCCCTCATGTGCTCCTGAACCCCCTCTCTACACACATACACAAGATTCACTCTAACAATCAAACAAGTGCATTGCTACATACAAAAAAGATGCTGCAAGTACATTAGCTTCAGTGATCAGCGAGCCGATTGGCCGATGTCTGAGGCTGACAAAAAGCATTCTGACAAGGCATACAGTGTATTCATTCAAATGATTGTTTGCCCTGGAGGTGTTGTGGAGAAATAAGAGCAGTGTTCCAGTCAGCTGCTCTCTCTCTGCCCACTGGCCACCTGGCCGTCAGCCCCCCCCCCTCACTGAGTGTTCATACCTGCACTGAGCTGTATCTCTGTCATACTCCTCTGATGAGATGAGATAGCAGGAGGACAGGTGGTCCACACACTGCTTATGCATTATTAAGAAGATACGGACACCATCAGTAACATCTACTGCAGGCATGTACACTGACAGACCCTCAGCTGTTTCAGATCAATCTCATTAATTCCATACATTCCAGGAGGATGATGCTATTTTATATAATGACATTTTCATATTTAACCTTATGCAGCTAATAAACGGATTCCTGTTTGACTACAAATATCTTATTTGATGTCAAACTGGTACTTAAAGTAATGCTTTTCTCTTGGGATAAACCTCTACATTTTCAGGATTAATTGGTTGGTAGTTTGACTAACTTGAGTTCGTTGTTGGACTTGATGAGCTCCTGGATTAGAGCCTGTCTTCTGTCCGAGTCTGTGAGCATCGTCCTGATAGTCATCCTCATCTCATCAGCAGACTTCTTGTCCAGCAGAATCAGATCTAAGACACATGAAGATTCACACAACATATAAATATTGTCTATTCCAAAAGAAAAGGTATCTGCAAATCTCTCTTATAGACAAATTAAATCCAATACATTTATGTAAACTCAGAAATGTTGACAAGAAATGGGAGCTATTGCCTCTTACCAGAAATATTCCTATTCTCTACAGGATCTGCAAAATACACAGGCTTAAAACCGTGATGCTGCAGAAGTTTATTCACCCCATCCCATTCTGCCTGCTCCTCCTGAAACACACACACAACACAATGTACAAACAAACATTACAGAGCAATGTGAAGCTGTTGATGACGTCTGAGCTCTACCTGAAACTGCCTGGAAGTCCACAGATAAACATATGTCTTATTTCTTGTTGGCAGCAAAGTAGCTCTCCTGCTGTCCATGTCTTACACTGCAGAAACAACTCAAAGTGTCTGCAGGTCTTCCAGCTGGAGTGCTGAACTACAGGCAGTAATGAAAGGCGATCCACGCCTCCACACACACGCCTCTTCAGCAGTGGTGGAATGCTATAAAGTACATTTACTCAAGTACTGTACTTTATTATTTGATTTAACCTGAGTATTTTCTATTTATGCACATTTATACCCCTACTCCACTCCACCTTGGAAGCCAATGATGCACTTTTTGACAGCTTTATTTACTTTAAAGATTCACATTATTAGCAAATGCAAAATTAAATCAACTAAGATATAACCATGATATGGTAACCTAAAAATATAGGTTAACATATCCTGCTGTTTTATATTTAATTTGCTCAACCTTTCCCAGTTATGAGAGACATTAATGCATAAATAATTAAGTTATTTAATATGCAATATTCTGAAATGGGCCATTAGGATTCCATTACTTTTGTACTTTTACTTAAGTAAGATTCTGAAAGCAGGAATTCTACTTGTAACATAGTATTTTCATTACTACTTAGATCTGAGTACCTTTCCATGGGTTTAAATCGATAAAAACAAACAGAAATGAAGAACCAGCTGATAGCTTACGTTAATATGCAGTTCCTATACAAAGGTCTAACAATATTAGTACATAATGACCCTTTATTACTTGACTTTTGACGTCCTTTACTAGTTTAGTTAGCTCGGTTAGCTTCTGGCTGTAGCTAACAAGGTACCACTTCATATTAGCGGTGTGTTTGGTCCTGAAAGAGGTCTTTATGAATGAAAATACGACATTAATTATTATTTATTACCATTGTTAGTGTCGCCGTTACCAGCTGCAGAGTTGTCCGATAGTTTTGCACCTTTACACAGTCAATGTTTGTGAACTAATAAGCGTAACTGTTTATGTCAGGCATTTACGTTTTATGTGTGGCTCTTCCGTGATTCAAACAATTGCGCGCTGACGTCATCGTGCTTAACCAATGGGATGTGGCCGTTTAAGTCCTTTACCAATCAGCTTGTGGTACCATAAACTGCCAAAAAGGTTTTACCTGAAAAATAATTACTTAATAAACAGTAAGCCTTCCTCTTTCTAAGGCACTGATAATGTACACAAGTCTTTTATTCAGTATAGCACAAAGATATAATGGTAACCCTGAAATGCTTAGCCATATTGAAAGAAAATCACATTCACTTTGATACCAAGTACATGGTTATTCAATAAAAATGATCTTGTATTCTCAGAATTAATACAGCTGCACTAAACACCAGTTACCACAGGATGGCAGACATGTCTCAGCGCGTCTGCACAATGCAACATCTACAAATATCTCACCAGTATTTAAATCTTACGAGAAATGAACTGCCTTCTCTCTGTATTGTTCAAACAGTTCATCCTCATTAATGTGCAAATATGCAAAATCAATTTAAAGGAGGGAGTGATTCTGATTTGTATCTTAAAGGTTGAGAAACTAAACTAAAATATAATAAAACCATATTCATCACACAGTATGATGACACAATAGTCCATGGACATCAATATTTTTACAATCAGGTAATAAATAATCAAAATAAATGATGTTGTAACACTTTTTTGCAGCTTGGGTTGGAGCCTGGGATGAACTCAGTGGTCCAGGCAGAATGGAGGTGACGTAATCACCCGCCATAAATCATACAGCACAGGTCAATGGGACCCTCGACTCCATCAAGGCCTACATTTCCATTTTAATTTTCTGCTCAGTGGAGTTGATGTATGTGGGGACACAGTGAGTAGCCAGGCTCTCGCTGCTTCTATTCAGGAACAGACGCTGGTGACCTTTCCTCTCTGGATCCGTGAAAACGAGACTCTGGTACATTAGGGCCAGGTACAGTAGGTGCTCCACAGCGAGACCTCACGTCCAGGGAAGACGAATGTCAGACAGCATGTAGGGCGACAATGACAAAAGTGGAAGAAAATCATCTCCGAGTCATAATATTACCATAATATATACTTGGAAATAAGCCAGAAGTGCATTCAAGGAAGCTTCAATATCCCACTTTGGTATTCAGCAGCTGAGAGCATTGCACTGATTTGACTCAAAAAGAAGGTGGTGGGATTCGTTTCTGCTTGTCTGCTGAGTGCTGCGTTACTGTATGTACATTAAGTTCGTGCAGAGGCCCATTAAGTGGCTAATGGGGTTTGATCGCCAGGGAAACGAGCCGCGACAAATGAGAAGATGTCCTAATGGAGGGACCACCCAGCCACAGAGTTTGATGGAGGGGGACGAGACACCCCGGCTCTGCTCCAAATGTGCTTCTTCAGCTTCAAGATGATAGTCTACTGGGGTATTTTTCAGAAAGTAGTGCAAATCTAATCTGCTGAGTTAAACCAATAGTGATTGTATCAACTACCAATGGGCACTTTAAGTCACTTGATTTTAATTTTGGAGAGTAGCTCTTAGCCAGCAGGGCAGATATATCTTGAAAAAACTGGAATCATCACTAGAGCAGAACAGAATTGCTAAGAAATGACTTCCCAAGTATTAAAATGTGTCGAGGACAGGGCTTTTTCTACGTGGCCTGTCAGAGGCTTAGCCAGGGAACGTAATTTGCAGATAAATTGGGGAAGGTGGAGAAGTATGAAGAGCTGTTTTCACTAATCCCACTTCACCTTGAAGCAGCTTCTATTTTCTCTCATTTGCAGCTCAAATCCCACTGCCTGGAAATCATGTTCCGAACTTTGCTCTTGTGTGTGGCCTAAGAGGAATGGAGCCAGAGGTTTTGGCAAAAACACATCCCAAAAAACAGTCAATATAGCAAGGCATGTTTTTGCAGGGGTCTGTTCCCTGGTGCTGCAGAAGACAGGTAATCCACACACAGATTATCTTCCTCTGTCATGTTGCACAGGTGCTGCAGGCTGATAGGACACACTAACAGGCGTCTGTGGAGATGGCGCTCAAAAAAAGCTTAAGATAGACAACGAAACAAGGCAGCAAGATTGAACTAAACGCCATCATTTTGACACCTTGGGACTTGAACTGGAAACCTTTTGGTTCCAAAGCAGCGGCCAATTAAAAGCAGACAACCATCCACATGACTGTAACAGCATTTTATTAAATCTCTAGCTCAGTGACTTGACTCTACATATTTATA
This sequence comes from Trematomus bernacchii, assembly GCF_902827165.1. NCBI lineage: Eukaryota > Metazoa > Chordata > Actinopteri > Perciformes > Nototheniidae > Trematomus > Trematomus bernacchii. The sequence goes on along the minus strand of NW_022987821.1, from coordinate 2,905,208 downwards.
TTCATAGTTCTCATGCTTTACAGGCGGAGCTCATGCATCAGGCCCCACATCTGTTCATGTAAAGTAGTGAGGCTCACCCAGCACCAACATGTGCACCGTTCACTCCAGCTTTACCTCACAGGCAATGGAGAACAAATAACAGTTTCTCCCTTTGGAAACCCCTCTAAAAACCCAGAGGGCCCAATCTGGAGCCAGGAACAGGTCTGCACATGCTCAAAGGTCAGACACATTTTCAGTAATACATAGAAGCAGGAAGATTTAAAAAGAAAACAACTTGTTAAGTATGCCCTGTGTGTGTTTGGAGGAGATTAACAGCAAATAAAAATGACAGAAAAAGTTATTTACAACATTGAAAACACAGTTCTAAATACAAGCTAGATCAGGACATGGAGTAGAGATCATTTGGGTGCTTTCGAGGACACAGGTCTGTTTGGTTTGAAAGAGTTGAACATCACACATCGACACCACATAGAGGCAGATCACAGGAATAAAAAAGTACATCTGAATGAGTGTAAAACAAGAGAGAAAATAAAAAAAGTGTCATCTGCTGACATCTTTGGTGAGCTTTTACTGGTGGTGACAGTGACATCACTCCTGCATCGCTGCATATGGACCATCACTGCTGTTGAGTTTCATTGCATAAGGGTCATGACCCTGATCTAGTGCAACACGACTAGAGAGTTTAATTGGTTTGTCGGATGTGAAAGAGGCTAATCGTACTCAAATGCATCATGACATCACATAGGAACAACTAAACAGTCCAGAAAAAGTTGTGACACCTTTTCAGAGAGCTTAAATGACACATATCTATTCTCAATTTCTACAGAGTGAAGTAATATAAAAATATATGTTATCACTTGTTAATTGATGTTCCTTGACACGTAGCGGCGTCCTGTAGATGCTGTGAAAGCAACACCTATTCATTTATTGTTTATTTATTTGATTGTTCATGTTTGCTCTAGTAGCGTTTAATGTGCTGGGGTACTATTTAAATATTTGTTTTAAACTCGATGGATACCTCGTGTTTTTACTGCAAACCAAATCAAAATAACCTGATATTATTTTGTATTGTGAAAAAAGTGAAGGCATATGACCTTTTTAGCTACCTTGACTTAAAAAACTAATATATTATGATTCCACTTTAATCCATCCTTATAGTGCCGTCACTTTTAAAATGACACTGTGTAACTTTTAAAGGAGAAATAACACAATACTCCTTTTAATACATTACATACAAACATGGTGTTTTCCCCTTGGCTCCCATCAGGTACACCTAGACCAAATGTAGCTGTTGAAAAAGCCTTTAAAACAGGAAGCTGTGTGTTATTTCACAGACACATTCACATGCATGCCTTCCTAATGTTGCAGGATTGTGACTCCACATGTTGGGGATCTGTAGAATCGCATTCTAAAGTCTTTCCTGTCATTCTAGACTTCTGAGAAGAATGGAAATATGCTTGTAAGAACTGCAGCAAAGCAGAAACAACCCTTAGGAGGACCTTTCCAACGTATCACAACACCGACACACGATGACAAACCTTCTACTGAATCAATTTGGTATAATCACACATGCAAAAGAAATACATCCCTATTTTTATACAAACAAGTGCTAAAGAGTTTCCATTCCCAATGTCTGTTTTTACATATTTAAAGTTGCATAAGTTTGTGCTGGCAGAGGGAGGAGCTATAGAGCTTCAGTCCATGACGACGCACACGGAGGATTCCCCGTACAGGAAGTGAAGCAGCAGTCTGTTTCCTGTCTCAAGTGTTGAGAGAGAACAGGTCCTGCTCGATGGGTTTCTTCACCCAGGCGCCCAGGCCCGCCTTGTGGAAGGCTTTGAAGAGCGACTGCTTGGCATCGTGGTACTCCACCGCCGCCTGCTTGGCGTCGCTGTAGCTGACGGGCCGCGGCGCGCTGATCCGCAGCGTGGAGGACAGCTGCATACACACAAAGGACACACGTTAGCTGTGAGAATCATGGAACTACATCAGAATCAGAAACGGATTAAGTTGTCCAGCAGCGAGGGGGGGGGTGGTGTTACCTTGCAGTGCAGGCGCTGCCAGCGTCCGAACAGGGCGTGCTTACAGAGTCTGGAGGGTCTGCTCAGGTCGTCCTTCCCTGTGGTGGCGTTGATCACCTCCAGCCCCGGGTCCCCCACCGTCCAGTTCACGCTGAAGTTCGGAGCTTTCCCCGGCTGACGAGCCTCCGCGTTACTTATACCTGAGGGGGAGAGGGGATGGATTTAACTCACTATTCTTACATCATTTTATACTCCCATTATATATTTCAGAGGCAAATAGGGTCATTTTTACCCCACAGTTAATAGCTCACAAAGGACATTTTGACTTTATTAATAATGTTGAACAGTCCTAATTTAAATTGGTGATTGTCGACTGGTAAACTTAAAATATTCTGAATTTCCTGACTTCCTAACATACTTTACTCTATCTGCCTGAGACCCTCTCCTCTGACCCCCCCCCTGATCTCCCATTAAACCCTCGCTGCTCCTCAGTGAAGGAGCTCCAGATGTGTGCGGACAGATGAGTGGGATCATGGTGGAGTGTGTCTCACCGCTGAGCAGCGGCTTGTTCAGGCTGAACGACGGGGGCAGCTCCTCCATCTCCGTCACCCTCTGGTACATGGCCCTGGAGAGGTGGTCCGCGTGGTACAGGCTGCCCAGGATGATGCTGGAGAAGTAGATGGCGTCCGTGAAGTAGCTCATCAGAGAGCCTTGGAATCCAACCACGTTCCACCTGGAGGGGGACCAAACACCCATTAGTAAGTCCCAAAAGTTTAGGCAAGGCAAGGCACGTTTATTTTTATAGCTTAATAACTGAACGCTGCCTCTACATGTTTAGTTTTGACTCTGGGGACAGAATGTAGACCCGTCCTGGGTGTGATCTAAAGATTACGACATTATCTGATGTCTACATTGCTGTTTCAGGAGCTGTTAACGGCTTGGTTGCGATTCATCAAGTGGTCTAATCAAAGCTCCAGCGGCTTGATGGCCCCCGAGGACCCGAGCTGGAGTGATTGCAGCCTCTCCACACGTGCACATCCTCATCAGATCGTAGTGGTCTGCTCTAAAACACCCTTCAACACCTCAAGAGTGTCTGCAGGGCAGCAAGGTAAAGCTACAGCTGTGTGAGAGGTTATGTTGATTCAACGGCTCAGACTCAAACGGCTTTTTTAGTCCCAGGAACATCGCTACGTAGTGTAGCTGCTGACAGTGTGTGTGAGGGTAGGGATACAACACACACCTGGCGATCTTGTCGCTGCAGGACATGGTGAGCAGCCTCTCCCCCTGCAGGACCCCGTCCCACGTCTGGATGGTGTTGCTGGAGCGCACCGGGATGGTTCCCTCTCCAGACTCGATCTTAGTGCGCAGCTGTCCCCGGGCCTTTCTGTTCGGGTGTCTATCCCCATAATCTGAGGGGGGGGGGGAAGAATACACATTATATCTTTTGGTTAGCAATATATGTTCATGTATCTTCATCATAATTCTTCCTGCGTACCCTCTACTCCGGCCTCGTGCGGGGAGAAGATGCGAGCGTCTCCACACGGGGACGTGCTGATGTACAGGTGGAACTGCACGTTCTCCTTCAGTCTGAAGCCCTGTATGCTGTCACACCGGATGAAGATGGACTTCTGCTGCTCCTCCTCGTGGTTACTGGAGACACGTAGATTAAGGGAGGTTTGACATGCAGGAGACGAAAAGGGATGAATGCACAGCAAAACTGCACAGCTGTTACAATTAAACATTTGGGAATTCTAAAATTAAAGTCAGAATAAATAAAAAAAAGTCAGAATTCTGATTGAAAAAGGGTCGGAATTCTTAGAATACAGCTATAATTCCGACGTTCGTTCTATATTGGCTTCTTTGTTTAAAAAATTCTTCTTCTTACTGTGTTTGCGTATGAACCATTATACACCAAATAATAAACCTGATTCTGATGCACATTAAGCTGCAAGAACTATCTGGATTCTCTGATATGTGACTGACCTGAGGAAGTGCTCCAGCTGCGAGTACAGGAACCTGATGAGCGAGCGGCGAGCCACGATCTCAGCGTGGCAGTCATTGAGAGCCAGCCCTCTGTCGCTCATGTATTCACCGTTGATGCACTTTGTCCCCGTGGAAACGCAGATCACCTGAGCCTCCTTCACATCGGCACCTGTGCGCCAAAGGAAAGAAGTCCTGACATCGTACATAAAACTGCTGAGTCAGGTGTTTTGTGACCCTCCCCAATGAAAATGCAGCTAAAGACAAATAATGCTGCAGCTCCATTGGGTTTGACTGACACAACATAAATCACCTGTTGTCATGACGACCCCTGACAAAACTTTCCGCCGAGCGTGCGGCGACGTGAAGTTGTCCGTCAGTTCGCCGAACTTGTCGACGACCAGGCGGGAGACGGCGTCTGCCAGAACCTGAGCACCAAAACAAATCAAATTATTATACATGAAGCAAAATGATGGAAAATGAAACTTTGAGCAAAAGGTTGAAAATGTGGACTGCGGCTTTTGGGTAATACAAAGACGAAGAGACAACAATGCGATAAGAAGAAAGTGAAAGCTCTTCTTATCTGCCCTGGAGCTATTATTGAATATTTCAATTAGGAATGCTGCACTGGTGTGGATGACAGGCAGGATGTGAGCGGCTTAGAACAGATCCTCTGTTTCACTCACTGCTCTGGAAGTAAAGCGGAGAGACTGCTATAATGAGCAGCAGTGTTTGAATAGCACTCACAGGGTGATGCTAATTAAGATAGCAGCTGTCTTATCAGTGTGCATGGATTACAGCCGGGGATTAGTCTATGTGTAAATAGATTCCCAGTGAATTGGACTTGTCTCTCCTGAAGCCGTCTTCACTCACACTCTGTCAGGTTGGCTACGAACAACTGTCTCGTAAGACGGCAGATCTAACCTGGGAGCTACTGTCAAACCTCGACATGCCTCAAAACGGCTTTATGGTTATTTGCCGTCTGGTAAACCACTAAATATGAGGTTAACTTGCAGAGTTGGCAGACCACATGCAACCTAACACATCTGGATAATGGACACGGTAATAGTGTTGGGAAACCCACATTATCTAACGTTCACTAGTCCCAGTTTGCGGGTTTATTACTCCTAAAAATAAGTAAGGAAAGTAACGGGGCCATTAACCTTGGTCCCTGCTTACCTGAGGCAGGTGCAGCTGCAGCCCCTCTCTGGGTATGGGCTGTCTGGACGGGGCCTGGTCCAGCTGCATGTTGAAAAGAGCGGACAGAGCAGCCTGCGCCGCCCGGGCCTTGGCCAGCTTCTTGTTCCGCCCAGAACCCTGGAAGTTCTGCCCGTCCACCGTCACCGACATGACAAAGTTCTTGGCGTGGCTCTCCCCGCTCTCTGACACAAAGTCGTACTTGAGGCCCGGCCGCAACTCGTTGAGGATCATGACAGGGTTCTTGCCGCTTGTAGGGGACATGAAGGTGGAGGGGGCTGGAGGTAAGGGGGCCTGGATCAGGTTCGGGACGGGGGAGGGAAGCAACGGGTACTCGACTCCCAAAGAGCTGAAAGAACCGTTGCTGTTGGACGTGAGATAAAAGGGGTCATCTGCGGGGGGGGATGTCTCGAAGGCGTTAAAGAGCATGTCTGGGAAGTCGGCCTGGTCCGAGGTGAAGTCCGTGTGGACAGACAGAGTCCGGCCCATGGCCATGTGGGCCTCAGAGGCGTTGGGGAACTGGACGAAGGAGCGCAGGGCTTTCTCTGCTGCGTTCAGCTTGGCTTTCTTCTTGGTGGAACCAGCGCCCTCGAAGAACTGCCCGTTGACCTCCACCGTCATCACGAAGACGGGCGCGTGGACCGGCCCGGTCTGAGAGAGCAGTTTGTACTGCAGCCCCGGCTTGATCTCATTCAGCTGCATCAGGGCGTTCTTAGGCAGAATGGGCCCGGGGATTTTCTTACGCTTCTTGGGCTTGTACTTGGAATGTGCATGCCCATTATTGCCCTCCTCTAAGGGACGTTTCCTCCCACCCCCAGCACTCCCATTGGGGAGTTGAGCAGCCTCAGCCGCAACCCCCTCTTTGGAGAAGAGGTTGTCCAAGTTGCGATTTTCCTTAACATCTGTGCTGCATGAACCTGCGGTGCCCAGAAAGAGTAACTTACAATGCCTTCGTTGCAGGATCTTGTAAATGTAAAATTTAGAGATTCCTTTACCTTTCTTTGCAACTGAACAAGTGATGTGTGTTCCTTAATTATTATTTAAATATAATGTATAGTGGCAGTTTAGCTTTTGGTACAAGTGTATTCTAAACACATTCATATGTCAATGAGGATGTTTCACACAAACATAAGTAATATTTGCAAATGTATACAAAATGACGTAAATCGTCATTTAAAGACTTCCCCTAAAACCTTAATTAGCATGCAGGCTATTTCTATACTCATATTTAGCAAACTAAAGGATACACTATTTACACCAGGAGCTTTGAGAACATATTTCTACATGTCTTTATCTGGACGATGGTGTGTCTTGGGAACACATATCACCCGGCCCTGTTAACAAAGCTGATGGAACTTAATGTAAACTTCCATTTATAACATCCTCCAGCAAAAGCTCGATAGGTTACTCCTTTCGGTGCTCAGGACAGAAAACAATCCTATAAGACGCAGGTTTAGGTTGTGGGGAGAGATGGAGGTGCAAACAAGGGGTGTCAACTTTTCCCAAAATAATGCTGTACTTCAACTGAGCCTGAAGAGAAACACCAGAGAAATGATTAACTTTTAGCATCTAAAACCAGACAAAAACACTTGAGCAGGAGCAGGAAGTGGATTATTTGGATAAAAGACAACAGAAAAGATGCAAAAATACATATTTTTATATAAAAAATGGATCAAATGTCTTATTCTATTTCAGCCCTGGTTTTTGCAGCAGGTTATCAAAATCTTTCATTCACAGTTCCTCTTTCTCTCTTTACAATACTGACTGACTGAACATGGCCAATACACTTCAAAACAATCAACCAAACTACTGTGAAATGTTCACAATGTTCCAGTTTTTAACCAACTGACTTGTTAGCCACATTTAGCATTGTTTTCCATTTGATATGACTTCCTCTTAAACCAAAGAGTGCAGTGCTTGCACAGAGTTTGGCGTTCAGTCACAGCCAGATGCCGACTGCAGGCAGAGTTAATAACAAGTGTGCCGGAGGGGGACGGAGCTGAAACATGAAAAAACACAATAGCAGATAATGCCTTGAGCAACCAGAGGGGGGGGGGGGATGATTATAGGTCTGCTGGGGAACGTACTGTTATTGTTGCTGTGGCTCAAAGACAATCACTGAAGCAGAAACAGACTCTTTATCCATTAAGAAGTGAATTCACCGGGCTGCAAGGTCAATGCTTCCAAATGTGTCTTGGCATGTCCAATTGAGATATCAACACGTTACCTTGCATCTGAAATGTCTTCCACGTGACTTCCTGTTTAGGATTTTAGGCAAGCAGCCCTTGGATAACCTTGAGCAACTCTCCCTACGCTCGGCCATAATCCACATGTTCTCCCCATGCTTTCACTTTGGCTTACATGGAGCAGGGACAGGATTACTGCTGTGCCAACACAAATGAAGAAAGTGTTTAAAGAGGCCTGTCAGTTAGCATCAGCAGCACCGGTCACGATGCTAAACGGGCTATCTGGATCCCAAGCAAACAGACTCCCTTCAGCCTGACAAACAGCCCCTTTCTGAAAACGGTTCGTTGAAGCTTGATCCTATCACTTTTGCAAATAAATAGCCAACTTATCAAACCGTTTCCCTCATTCTATGAACGAGCTTTCAACAGGCACCTGAATGGAGTGAGATGAAAGTAAAGCTGTTTGTTGATTTGCTTTGCCCTGCATTAACTTCACTTGGAATCTGTCTTTTCCATAAAATCCCATCGAGGCTTATCGTGGGTCAGGTGGTGTTAGGGCTGAAATAGACCTACCTTACAGAGCCAGAGAGGGGGCTTTAGGGGGCTTTTTCTGTTTAGACCAAAGGGAAAAGCTGAGAAATGTGCCATCAAAATGGAGTGAAAGCTCACAGTAGATACACCCTGACCCTGGGATTAAGCTCCGACCTCCTCCTGAGCTGGCCAAAAGGAATTGGACGGTACATTTTCAAGGAGAGTCCCACAGCAATGCAATGCACCATGGGTATTTAACTCAGGATGTGTGCTTCCTTTACCTCCATGCATGCATCTCGTACACAACCTGGACAGTATATAATAAAGCATGAATGTACACGTGGATCACTCACTCATGCTTTTGACTTGCCCCCCCTCAGTGGTGGGCAGCCTCTGTTGGATTGGAGCGGTCCGATCTCCCACTCGACCTGAAGGGCACACAGCACATGGTTATCAGTGGTGGAAAGTACACTTTGGAGGTATTTTAAATCAGTAGATCAGTCCTTCCATCATGCTGTAACAGTTAGCGCTGCAGATGTCTATACAAACCTTTAGAATACATGTCACTTTGACACTTCTCCTTTGCTCGTATGTCACACCTCATCACCCAGGTCACCCTCCACCTCCACCTGGCCCTTCCTACTCCTGTCAGACAGGTCCTCGTCTGTCTGCTGATAAGACACCAGGCTGATTATTTCCTGCGTTTTAATCAGGAAACTGTCACTCAGCACGCCATCTGTGCTAACAAACAAACTGAGGCGGGCAGAAACGACGCAATAATTATCTTTGATTAACTAAGATGTGGGCTGTCAGCGTACACAGGGGTCTACTGGACCAACCTCAAAATGGTGTTCACACTTTAAGATTCTTTCATATCAGAAGACCTCATAAATTCACTACTGTATGTGCATAGTCGAGGGAACCCTTGCGATGCTAACTAACGGGTTGTCCTACATTTAAACATCATCACTTCTCCACTCTTTACTCAGCTAGCTCAATTCAAACCAATGAAATCTGCCTTCCTCTGGAAAAGGAACAGAGGCTGTTGGGAAAGGCTTCACACTCGCTGTGTAATCGCTCTCTGTCGACAGATATGTCCTCCTGCCCCGCTGCCACTCAGCTGTTGGCTCCTCACATTAGAAATGACAACGTTATCAGGCTGCTGCCGCTCCATTGTGCGAGACGGCAGCAAGGGGAACACGGCTCAGGTTCTCCAGATAGTGCGGGGAGGAAATGAACTCAGAAGTAAAATGCCAAGAAATGGAGTTAAGCGAGGATTGTCACAGAAATGTAAAAACGTTTGAGTGTTTGTATTATTCAGAAACCCTGTTTACCTCATTATAGGCTCACATAAATCTCACAAACTCTGCTTTATCTCACCCAGACAGTGTTTTATAGGTTTCATATTCAAAAGTTGTATATGTTTCTCCTTTTCCTACAATAAGGGATAAGGATAAGTGGACATCCCCACTGATGATGGGAGAATACTGTTGGATTTCCAGATCATCAGACTTTTATCATACAGTATGAAACACTTTTTGTTGAGCATTTATACAAAGCGCCGTCTCCAAATTGGAAAGCAGATGATATAGCGGAGGATAAACAACGTGCAGAATGGGAAGTGGCACGTATATTAAAGGAACCCGTGGCCTCTCATGCATGGCATAGGGAGAATACGTTTATCAGATAAGCAGGAAAGAATAAATAAATCTATTCTTTACGCTGCGTAGTGCCACACTCCTGCCTCGGATCATGCATCACAGCACTAACAACCACCACACTGATACTGTGTACACTCCAACAACAGCAGTAGAAGAATATGAAATTGAAGTGAAAACCAATCAAGAAGCAACAAAGCAGACATGTTTAGCTCTCTCCTCTGAAGAAACCTAACATTATATATATATCCATGTCCTATGTTTTCCTCTTGTGCAGCCCTAAGGAGACCCCATCAACAAGGAGAGAGAATCTGGACCACGGCCATCAGCGACTGAGCCGACAGTGATAGATGGATTTCAGAGGCTTTTTCTGGTGCTTGAGGCGAGTTACAATCAGAGCCGGGGGGGGGGGGGGAAACAACTGCAAACAGCTGTCAGAGAACTCTTTTAGCGACCTAATGTATACGGATTGATGCTGAGGACAAGCAGACAGCGAAAAGGGAAAAAAACGGTGGCCTGAAACATGTGATGGAACAAAAGGGAAAAAACGTTGTAGTACACAATGCTTTTCTCACACACAAACTCCAGTCTAGCCCCGGGAAATGACATTTTGAGGCGTGCAGAAATTGGAGGTGATGAGATGATGGATGGAGCAGAAACTCCAGGATGTGTCGTGGAGTCACAGCAGAAGGGAACATGAGTATTCCTTTAGTTCAAAACACGTGGGGCTAACATCCGTTAATCAAATCATTGTAAAGTTGACATTTTGACAGACTACTATGCCAAAATTAAGTCATTTTATTTTCACTTTTCACAGGCTTCTGGAGTTGGATTGAAATGTGACATTTACAGCAGATTACAATGAAAATCATAACAGGTCTGCGTGATGTAAAACCACCGTATTCAATCACAGGAAATAAATGAATAAGGCTGGTCTACTCATACATCACTGTTCATTTACGCTACATTTTTTTTAAAAGACCTAGAGGTATTCAACTCTCCACATATCTGTATGTTTGAGAAACGTTGGTACACTGTTTAAACGGCAAAGTTGCTAGAAAATAAACCCCTCACTGCTCCCCAAGGACACTTGCATGCGTCAGCCATCTTTCTATCATTCCCACTGTGAAATCTTTGTGACGGCTTGTATTTGCTGAGTGGTCCTGGCAGTAGCTGCAGGCCCACTGCTGTATCAGTTCCACGCACTAATACCACCAGAGTCCTGACCAGGTATTTGTGCTGCTGACAGCAGACTGTTCACACCACTGTAGCGCTCTCTCACCGGGGGCCAAGGAGAAGAGGTGAAGCAATTAGGAGGATTATCTACTTCCATACTGCAACGGCCAGGCAGGCAGAATGCTGGGATAGCGCATTGTGAATGAAGCCTCGGGGCCAATAACCACAGGAGTCACGTATGAAATAAATGTCAGGGTCATGAGAGGTTAGCTGGAAGTGAGCACCACACTCTTTAAAGATACACAGAGAGCACAGATGTGTGACAGATGAGTCTGTATACTTCGAACACTCCCCTAAACTCCAGGGGAAAAGGAGAAAAGCTGAATGGTACAATGAGAGTCAACAAAGAGACTATCAATGGGGCACATTCCCTGACACTCTTGGCAACAAATCATACAGACACTTGACTGATACCTGGAGAAGCTCCATAGGGTCAGCCGCCACCCCTTCCCTCTCTTTTTTTACTGGAGTTCAACTTCTCTTCGGACAATGGTTCAGATGGGACATTTGGGACTTGCTTGGGGGACTAAGCTCTGAAGCTCAAACCTCTGGAAGACCAGTGACCACCAAGTGACCAGGACCTGGACAAATGAAACACACATTCTCAGTCTTACAACCTGACCGAGGAACATCTGCAGAACAACAACATGCATCCCATCCTTTAGAGGTGAATACAATAGTAAAAAAGATACTATACCCACTACCAGAACGTGTTATGCTACTGCATGTAAGCTGTCTATAACTCCATTGCAGCTGTGAATACAGACATGTAGCACTGAGATATTTCCCTGCATGCCTCAGGGCTCTTTGCTGTCTATTTAGCACAACTGTGCCAGTTTATCCCCCCCCCCCCCCCCGCCCAACCTCACTGCTCGCCTAGCACACACTCGCATTTCCATTTAACGCTTTTATCACAGGTAGCCCTGCCTCCTGGGCCTGAAAATTGTAGCTGGGACACGGAGACATGCACGCTGAGGAGCCAGTGGAGCAACAAGGGTTGGAGCGGGACTACATCTTCCTACTACTCCCATTTGGGGAATGGAAAATAAATGATTTTCTGCCCAATTGAGTGATGGACAACAGTGTTGATTCCCTGGAAGTCCACAATTACATACATACAAATATTTCAACATGTGTAGCAGCCAAAACCTTTCAATAGTTTGAGCTTCGTCATTTTTCCTGACTTTCTTTATTTTTCATAGGGTCTCAGAAGGTCTGCCTGAGAGACTCCAGGCCCCCCCCCCCCCCCCTCACCCTCGCTGACCCTCCTCCCCCCCATTCTCTCTGCATCACTGGCCCCACCGCGCACAACAGATGGCTATCACTGTTCTCTGCACCCCAGTCAAGGCCAGGCCAGCAACCTGCTATCTCCCAGTTGGGGCTCAGGGCTGATGTTGAATTTCACACCCCATGGCATCAGGATTAGCCAGAGCCGGAGCTGATGGACAGGCAGGTGGAGGTGCAGGGTGGATTTATGGATTTATGGACGTAATGTCATTTCGCCCGGGAATGTTCATAGGTTAGTACTTCCACTATTTGGAAGAGAATTACCCAGCTGTGAATGCCAGTATGCAAATCATACCTGTATTTAGTTACAAAGCTGTCAAACAAGGACATGATGGAGAGGAAAAAGCTGTTGCATATCCCTAACCCTACATCACAGTATTCATACAAATTCATCAAAGAAGACACCACTACTGAAAAGCTGTGTTGAAGCTCGCTTGAAGAAACCAGCAGCCTGTGGTCAAGGGTCAAACATCTTCTGGAGGGAAAATGGCTCTGCATATTATCGTTAAGGTTTGGAGGTAAGATTGTGGTGGTGCACCAATTGGAAGGTGGGTGGTTTCAATCCCCTACAGTCAACATGTTCAAGGGTCCTTGTTCAAGATACTGAACCCCAAATTGCTCCAGAAATTGCATTATTTGTGAGGATAAATGGCTGAAGAATCCCAATTATATAAGTTAATAAGTGGAATATTTATATTTTCACCTAAGGACATGCTTATGACGTTTTAGTACTTGTTGCATCATCAAAGAAAGTGTTTTATGGATCTGCTGCTGCCTTTGTATTTCATTATGATGAATCATTTCCTGTTGATCTGGAAAATGTGACACCCGACAGGAACAGTCACCCTGGGCAAACACGGTTCATCTGCCTCTGATTTGATCTGATACGATGGGTGCATTTTAAATACAAATCTTGCTTCAATTAAGAGTCAATATGAAAGACAGGTGTTGCCTCGATGCTTGGGAGCTGCCTCCTGCTCCACCTGTGTGATGGGGGGTGGTGGAGCCTGAGGAGAGGGTGGGTTATCAGCAGAGCTTCAGGGCGGAGGTACGGGGGCTGTATCACAGATCTGAGCTGCGGTTTTGGGCCGACAGACACATCCCTTAGCAGCGTGCCGTCCACGCCTCACAGAGCACATCGGCTTATACCTCGTCTGAAATTCACTTTTGCTCCCAGTAGATTAAACTCACACTTCAGTTCATCTCACAACACCTCGCTTAGCAGGGACACAAAATGATGGGCTGCTCTCTGGCCCCGCATGCAAAGTATGTACATTTCTTTACACATTAATACTGTTTAGCGCACTCTCCATGAATAACACTTAGGACAAATTGAATATTCCCGAGTGGGATAAAAATATGACAAATCTGGGTGTACCTGCTTTTTGAATTAATTTGAGGATTTAGTGCACTTGACTTTAGCAGCCAGTGAAAAATATGAGCAGAGGTTTGCAGTAATGCACAGGATGTAAGAGGGTGCTGCTCTGAGACTTCATACATATGTTCACTTATATTGTCTGAGGGGTAAAGTAAATGCTTCTGCAAAAATAGGAAAATATCTCTCCAGTATTGTAATGAAAGTTAGAGTTTTCACTAGTGTGTGATATAGGTTTCTGTGCATGTAAAAGGTCTGCAAAGGCTACACACCCAGAATAGCTTCCATTGGACTCCTTTGTTTACTCCCCTAACATAACGACATCAGGGGTGTCTATATCAAAAAAAAAGTAATTCTTCATGTTTTAACACATACAACATATATCAAATATCTGTTAATATCAGTGCACGACACTTCATTAACTTCATGAAATAATTGTTCTGATAATAGAAGTAGTAACGTACTAACAAAATTATCAAGACATATATTGATGTGAAGTATGGATTAACAAAATATGAAGTTGCATTCTTCATGCCTCGATGTTATTTTCTCATAGTATACTGTACGTCGTTTATTGGTACATCCAGTTTTCATGTAAATAATGTTGTTTTCTTACTTTGTATCTTCTTTAACTGTGTCTATCTATCATCACAAACACAAAGGCAAATTCCTCATAAGTGTTAACCTATTGGCAATAAACCTGATTCTGATAACATCTAAAAGACTTTTAACGAATGTCATTCACCACAGCATCATTTACACTTCTAACCTATTATATGAAGCTATTTCCAGGATAAAGTTGATGCCTATAGAGGTACAAATAAATGAAAGGATAACCACCAACAAAAGCTCTAACCAGTAGCATAAGATTATTCAAACTTGGTCCACCAAACGGTCCCTCTCTGACCCCCATCCCCCCCCCCCAGAGGTACCTTTGCGCTCGGAGCGTTTCTTCCTCCTCCTCCTGCACCTGCGGTGGCTCAGGCAGCATGGTGCCGCCGTGGGGGGGGGGCCGTCCAGCAGCAGAGCCATGGTGTGTCCCCTCAGCTTCCCTCAGGCTCACTCAGCCCGACGCTCAGCAGACACAACTTTACACTGAGCGGGGGGGGGGGGGGAGGCAGGGGGAGGGGCTGCCGGCACATGGGCTCGCTGCTGTCAGATAAACGGGGAGGGATTTCTGCTCCTCCCCTCCTCTGCCTCTCCGCTCTGTTTTCATCCCCAATCTCAAATCCACACTGAACTTGGCTTTGGAGCGCTCTTCAAAGAATACCAAACAATGCCTTTTGCATTCACTTCATGACACTCGAGTAGCTACAATAAGAGCAGGGAACACTACAACTAAATCCTTTTCAATCACTACTTTGCAACACATTGAGAAGCAAACATGTCAATGTGTTGCTCTCATATCAAACACCAGCCTACGGGAGCAACATGGGGGTGAAGCTTGACCAAGCATACTCTAACATTGGGAAACAGGTGACAGTCTGATTGGTAGAAGCCTATTTAGCCCCTGCCCCGCAGAAACCCCTCTATCAAGAATGGATCAATCCATTAAGTGAAATTAGCCTTGTTTACTCTTTGCTCTGATTTAACGCCCCTCAAATCTGTCTGGTGCGTTTGAGTCTCAGGTCTCTCCTCAGCTGTGACCTGAAGCAGAGCAGCAGGCAACCAATCAGAGCATTAGCAGCTAAAGAGAATAACAACTGGACTTCTATATGAAACATGCTTCTGGTGAAACCTCGGGTGTGCACCAACTAAACAACGCGTCCATGATAGATCATTGGACAGTGGAAGAAAAACATGCATTCATATTTGTTTCTTTGCAATTTCCTTTACATTGTGAATCTGTTTATAATGCAGGAATACAGGGTTTATGAAATATGCATGATCTGTGAAAGGATGACTGACAAAGTACTCATGTTCACTAAAAACTACAGGATGCTATGACAGTAAGAAAGCCAGCACTGCCCCCTGCTGGACTGCAGTTCAAGTGAACCTTAGAAAAAGACACTGGAAAATATCACCGTACTATAACTATAGAGTAATGTCAGAATATGCAGGGTATGTTTGACAACAACCTGATAATGATTTAAATCAAACATCTTATCCTCAATATGATTTAAAATCAAACCTATTATTCTAGTGGATTCCATCCGTTGCAGAACAAACTATCCACACAGGCTTTGAAGGGTACTATAGCCCTTTTGTTTACATTGTGTACAGGTGTGCAGTGTAACCTAAAGCATATATGGAGTTTGGAAACAGCAACTTATTGAAGTCTTAAAATATTCAAATAGCAACATCAAACCTGAAGGGACACATTCATTTGACTCATTTGTGATAAGTACCCTCTGGCCTGTCATATACACAGCGATCAGTCACTTGAATCCAAACTCGATGCCATGAAGTTGAAAAGATGTGTCCTTTTATAGAGTGGTCCAGTGTTGATGTCATTTTGTAGGACCGTAAAGAAGCAAGAATCGCTCCATTTCCCTCGAATAACGCCAATGATACTTAAAAGGTTTTGTAATAAATGCAATCGGCGCTACATCACGGTCACATGACTTCACGTCACCACTTGTCATTAAACCGTTTTGACACACAGAAGCTTCAGACACTTTTTACTGACATATTTTCTGTTATGGAAGATACATGAACATCTCTTCAGCTTGTGCTAACCACAGACCTTATTTCAGGCTTCTAAGCAAAAGATGCATTGTGGGAAATGTAGTATCCAGAGTTTTGGGACCTTGACCTTTTTTATTTCTAAATGTGTACCAAATAAATAAGGGAAACCAACCTGTAAGTGTTCTTCAGTGTTCTTCGCCGCCTGGAAGGATTCACCAATGTGTTGCTCTGAAATGAAAAAAGATCTGATATGAATACAATGATTTCTTATGTATTTTATAAAGAGTGAAATAAAAAGTTGTATCTGCATCAGTGTGCAGGGTGCAGTGACGCAGTGTGGCCTACAGGTGGAGCAGCAGGACTTTACATCCCTTCTCTTCTCTGCATCCAAACCACCGACTGTATATCAGATCTGAGCATTCACAATGGAAGGAATGTTTTGGGAACAATTGGGAAGAGGACATTCCAACATTTCAGCAAACAGTGAAACTCGGTGTGCCTGAGAGGATCCTGCGCTGACAAGCAGAGATAACATCCAGAGATTCAGATCACAAAGGAGCTTTGGGTGTGACGCTCGCAATCCTGCAGGGTGTCACAGCTTCTACAGTCACTTTAATCAAGCTGGAGAAAATACTTTGGGATGTCTGCTGGGGAAAAGTCCTTTTTTTAAATAAATATAACTGTAGAGAAATGAAGATCTGAGAATATAGGAGAGGGTGTTTCTGAAGACACGCCTCCCACGTTTTAACAGTCTGGTTATTGGGAATATAAATGTATTTTTTTCATTAGATGAAAGTCATCTTAGGAAATGTGCTTTAAGTTAAATTATGGAATCAGCTACTAACTCAGTTTAGCACAAAGACTGGACACAGAGAAAAAGCTGCCCCATACAAAACAACATCTGACCTCCAAAGCTCAGTTATTCATATTTTATATATTATATTATATATAATGTATGGAAAAAATAACCACTCAATGTTAGTGCTCAGACTGTGCTTTGCTTATCCATTTCATTACATCTTGCTTTTTTATTTTAATATGAATGTATGTTGTTTGAATGCTTGTATGAAATGTTTGTTTTGATTGTAAACCGTCTCTGAGTATTTAGAAAGGTGCTATACTAATTACATGTATTGTTGTGTGGGTGTATCCAAGAATAATTCAATGAATCCAAAATAAACGTGATGTATTTATGTTAAGATAAGAATGTAAATATAACAGATATAACTACGCGTTATTTCCTCAGATGCAGATTCACAAACTCTACTAAGGCTGCAGAATTAATGGAAATATTATAGAAATCACAATATGAAATAGTGCAATATCCAAATTATGATAAGCGCAGAATTTGGTAAAGGCAAAATATGTGAACATTTTATTTTATATGAATTATCATGGTGCTACAGAGAAGTCCCAGCTTGTCAAGACTAAATAAAATATCCTTGTTTTGTACAGATCCACTTGGAGAAAAACACACCATGATCATGACCAATGTTCATTTGAATAATGTTAAAAAAAAATCCTAAATATTTAAAATTATATCACGATTGCGATATAAGTTTAAATAAATTACAATGTACATTATTGAGCATCATTTCTAGTTCCCTGCCGCCCCCCCCACTCCTTTCCACAATGGTCTTAATAGGTTAAAGTACGTGGTCAAGGCCAGAGCAAACGATCCTGATGTATCCTGGTTCATTAGGTCTTTAAATGCATCATGGATGAAAACTGAGGGGATGGTTCAATAAATCTGAAGAGAAGAAGCAATAGATGGGATGAGGGATCATAGAATGTGGGTGACAGGACTCTCCCTGACATGTACTCCGAGTCAGCGAGGTCTTAACGGCCACGCGGTCAGGGAATCAGAGCTCTGAATGTGATGGGACGCGTGCGGGAGAACGGAGGACCAGCGGCCCGGAGGCTGAAGGATGAACGCTTCTCCCCTTCTTCCAAACCCCACTGCACAGACGCAAGAGAAGCAAACACGGGGGATGTCTGTAACCTACTTTCACGCATTTGCATATTTTTCAGAGAGGGTATAAGACGCAGTTTTATCACGGGGGGTTGGAGGGATGGCGATGGGGGTGGGGCAGTTTAGGGGCCTGACAGGGGGACGTGCTGGTTGGAAAGCCAAAGTCAGCGTTTCAACCCCCTCGAGGTCACCTTGATCAAAAAAAACGGTTTCCAATGGAGCCAAACGTCTATGAAAGAGCCTCTTGATATTACTAATGTATCCATTGATGAATGTATTTAGGAACGCTGTCTTTTCAATGGCCCATACACATTTACAGTGGGGAATATTTCATCACAGATCAGCACATGAAGAGGACAATGCAGTAAATCCCATAATATACGCCGTACTGTGGGGGAGGGGTCCGCCGAGACAGACAGAGTTTCACCCCCCAAAACCTGATCTGTTTTCTTGGATACTCTCAAAAGAGGGGCATTACGTACAAATGACGAATTCGGAGAGGACACACACATCACTGATGAATTAGATCTCTTATTTATTCAAACCTTGCAGTGGATTGCTGCTGCAGTGTGTTAGTGTCACCTCTACAACTTCCTCACCTTCCCATGAGGACACAACATGCTCTTCAACTGAACTTCCTTAAAGAGGCACCAAGTGTGTGAAGTCTGAACAAATACCCATCATCTGTGAAAACACTACTATGGAACATAATCCCTATTCAATGGGCTGTACACCAATCGGTGTTGCTACCAGACTGCTAGCAATTAGCACTGAATATATGTTTTGGTCTAAAAAATAAATAAATGCCTATTACAATTGTCCAATGCAAAGTTACTATATTCATATTGCATGTTTTGGTCGACCTACAGCAAAGACAATTTGTAAAAAATGTTTGTTTTCTGAAGATCTTCCTGTATGAAAAGATAAGAAACATTACATTCTCAAAAGGCTCAGCTTTCATTTTCACCTTGACTCATCTTCATCTTCGTCTTCTCAGAGTTTCCCTCCTCTGAATTGTGCTCCGCTGTCGGCCGTGCTATTTTTATTCAAGGAGAGCTCATCTGATCTGATCTCAGCACTCTTGTAGCTGTTTCTGTGATTCAAGTGTGTGGAAGGTTAAATGATAGCAATTATTTCCCCGGCCCGAGATACTGTCGACCAAAACTACGGGTCAAAGAGCCAACTCACAACCCCAGAGCGTGCAGGCATGATGATGATGATGATGACGATCTTACTATTGTTGGTGCTGAAGGAAATCATGCAGGGTTGTACACTTAGTTTTTCTCCTTTTTTAAGAAGATGTTCTCGATAAATTAACTTTTTTACGTATTTCTTTCTTTCATAATATCTTTTCGTTAACTAAAATATCCACACAATTCCATTTATAATAGAAATAAATGGGAATAAACAAACAAATCCTCACATTTTAGAGGGACAACCATTAAGTGTTTCATTTCAATTAATAGTACATTTATTTTTAATAGGAGCATAAAACATAATATGATATAAGCAGCAGCAGTGAATGTTCAGTATGTAGCAGCTATGAAGGTCATGTTGATATGCATTGATTTCAAATCACTTTTTTATAGTTTGATTCCAATATATTTTAGACACAGTAAATATTTTTGGTTTATATTATATGATATATTTGTAACTCCTCCGTCAGAGCATCTCAATGCGCTAACTCTAACCCCAACCCTTGTTAGAGTTAAATATATGGAACTTTAAATTATTAAAGAATCATTTTGAAATATATTTATAAGACACAATTGTGTAGATGGTGATATTTAATTTGATTGAGTGTGTTATCCTTCAGAATAAAGGTATCATTATCGGGCCCCTCTCGGGTTTTTTCCTCATGTCGGAGCTTTTATCCGCGCAGCCACTCGGCTCGATGAGTCCCCGGAGCGTTGTTGGGTTACGCGGCACCGAGGCCGCTCGATGGCCTGTCTCTTACTGTATTGGAAAATGTCTGTCTTGATGGAAGCGTCCGGGCCGAGGGGACACTTTGCTGACACACAAACTGCACACCCTAACGCTCACACATCACCCGTGTGCCATTTACTCTCCCACTCTCACTGCCATGCTTTATTGACATCCAGATGAAATTGAAAGTATAGGGGGGGGCCCCCAGGGGGACGGGGACGGGGACGGGTCACATTCCTGCGACCTTCAGCATTACAACACATCGATCAGTGACTCACTTTCACTTATACGCAAGAAAAATGAAAAGATAACCGTTGTGGTCACGGCTGTTTCCATGGGGTCTGTCGGTTGTAAAAACACTGTACTCCCTGCTGAGATGTAAAAAAAGCCCGGATGAGTGAAACTAAAGTACCTGCTGTTAGGATAACAGTTTCAAAAAGGATCAAAGAGATTGCAGCAGAAGCACCGATTCACCTACATTACCTTGTTGGGCACAATTTCAATGTTTTTTAAATGGCTATTCCCTATAGTTTTCGAGGAAGCCGCACAATAATCTTTCATTAACCTTGAGATATATTTAGAGCTGTATCTGTATGACGGCTAACACTACCATTGAAGTCGTTAGAAGCTGCTTTTGCTCTGATATTAAAAGGGACACAGCAGGTGGGGATAATAAATACGTAAGGAGAGCAGAGTTTATCACCACTAACTAATGATCTGCTGTTTTGCTTCCAGCGCCACCAGTCCTCACCGCCAGTGAAGAGTTACGATTGGACATGCATCGCAGCAAAAAAAGCCCTCCACTGCTCTCAGCTTCCTCTCCACCCCAAACACGCTTATTAAATTCATCACAAAGTGGAACAGAGATTATCTGTTTGTTCGCTAATGAGGCCCTGACCCCCTGGAACACCTGGTGCACAGGTAAACACTCTCTAATACAACAGTGTAAACACAAAACCCTGCAAAGTGCACGTGTCCTGAACATCTTTGATCTCTTTATGCTAAGCTAACAGCTTTCTGATATTCCTCTTACACACAGGAGCATCATATCCATTCTCATCGGTCACTCTCACATAAGTGATGTATTCAATATGAGCATTATGGCTGCAGAATCAATCAATCAATTAAGCAAAGAAATCTAAGTTAGTTATTCTTTTCCAAATTGTGCGGGGCTTCAAAATGCTACGTGGTTTTTGGGATGACTAGAATGCATTCAACACATATACAACAAGCATCATCCCAGCACTATATTATGGCTAGAGTGAGCTAACTGACTTTAAAATGTATTATATCCCACAATGCAATGCTTTGCGCAAACATCACAGCCATGCTGCTGTCACATTGAAGGCAGTGACTCCTCTCTGCTCCACAAAGTCACCTTGTGTCCCAGCAGCAGCACCCAGGGGTCCAGTCACAGCGCGGCCCCTGCTGGCCCCCCCCGTCTGACGCACTGTCTCTGTGCACACTGCCCCCACCCCCCCTCCTAAAATAAGCATAGAGCATCCTCTGTGATGTGATGCCGGCTGACGTGCTTCTGCAGAGGCGTCATTAGATTTAGAACACTTTTTAGAAGGGATAAATCCGGTTTGGGTGAATCCTCAAACTTGCGCGTCTCACAGAAGACTCCTCACAGCTGCATTGGTCTCGTCACCATTGATCACGCCATAAGGGGAGTCGGTCTGCAGTGGTTGCGTAAGAGCCGAGTCCTGCGTTCACCTCGTGCTCTGCTGACTCTGTGCGTCTTTCTGCTCCCCCTCGGTCACACACAGGACCACGGGCTCAGTGACGGGGGCTCTGACTGACGAGTGGCAGACCACCCAGTGCACACACAGTCCTCTCTAAATACATGAGAGCAGCACAAGATCACATCCTGGGTCAAAAGGATGCTGTGAAGTCCATTATCACAAAGTAATTGACATGTGCTCAACAGTACAGCATCCCTACACACAAATTAGCATCTGACAAACACACTTACGATTTCTAGTCAATTAACTACTTAAAGTTAATTTGTTTTTTTAATAGGTTTTAGTCATTTCCTGCAAGTCAAGTGTTGGAGCTAAAGTCTTTTTTTGATCATTAAATGTCAACGTTCCTAGGGACTGCACTTTGCCTTGGATTCAGATACTTCTGTTGAACTTTGACTTCCTTTTGATCTAATAGTGTGACTGTTGAAACATGGTACTTGCTACCTACTAGCGCTGCCTGTTTTGTATCTTGTTTGGGATTCAAATCCATACAATAGACGTATTTCTAAAGCATATGAACATTATAATTATTGTGGCAATCCCACTGTGGAATGAAGTAGGTTAAGCCTATATATAGAGGGACAGCTCATTGCAGTTATTATAGCAAATCCCCTAAGCTTCCAGCACGTTCATTTTTATTTTGTTGTTCGGGAATCATTAATGATAGGCAATGCTATTTCTACGCTAGTGTTAGCGCCTCAGGTCCACTGCATGTGGTTGCACAGCGTTCTCTTCTCCAACTCCGTATAACATTGGTTGTTATTGCAAAGGACATTTGCGTGAAAGCAAACAGGTTCTTCATGTTCACATCTGAATAATCTCCTAACGAAGAATATCCTCAGCCCAGAACTCAAGCTGAAAAGGGTATCTGTTGCCCTTAACACACACTGATCTGTCCCCCAAAACAACATCATACGTATGTGGATTACACTGAAAGGGTCAGGTGATCCACGCTCTGATTGGTTAGATTGTTTACCAATAAAAACACTTTTTTTAACTGCAGCTTTGCAATTTTAAAGTTGCAGACAGGAAGTGATCCTGCTCAGTCTGTGGAGAAGCTGTTTAATAGCCACAAGGCGCAGACGGATGAGTATGAGTGAACTAATGAATGAATGACGGAATCTAGAAAGCCGTGCAGCATGAGTGAGTGAACCACAAGTCCCAGATCGACTCAAGGATTCGCTCAATAGTTGGTATTGATCGACAATTCCCAGCAGATATATTATGAGAGTTCAATCATGTTGTGCATTGAGGGAATAATAAGGTGCTTTTACACTGGTAGAGCTGGGCCGGCTTTGAGTGATGACATCATCAACACGTCCAATATCTGAACACAGATCATAAACTTTAACACTGCCATTACATGCTGCAGTCACACACACACACACAGTGGCGTGAGTGTGTATCCGCGGTGGATGCATTGAAGAGCAGGTGAGGAGCGATGAATGATTCAGCAGGCCTCTGATAGCCTGACTGCCATTAATGAGGGCCGGCGCTCACTCTGCTTCATCAAAGGGGGGCAACCTATGAAATATTTAAAGGTATGTCGACGGCAGCTCGACACGACAACGCTGACCCCCGTTGAAAATTCAAGTTAGAACGGAGGCAGAAGAAATAGCGCTGACTCGAGGAAGGATTCTGGGAAAACACACATCAGCGTCTCAGAACCTGAGGCAGCAGAACTAGTATCGACACAAACGGGCTGAAGATGGAGGAAAGGAGATTTACAGATAGGGATCAAGACGTTGGTAACACATGTAAGTGGCGACAAAAAGGGAAATATCACTTACTACAATTAAGTACAATTATAAATAAGTGGTGTATTCTTTAAATTAAGTTCCTTTCTTTCTTTCCACTTCCAACCTGTGTTTTTTTTTTTCTTCCCATCCTAGACATATGTTCCGTCCTCCTTAACCGTCAACATGTATTCCTTATTCAGTAATCCATCCATTGATACCATACACACCGTGTGCCTCTCCTCCATCACTGTCCACAGGGGCTTCCATCATCTCCTCACTGCTGCTGATGTATCCAATCACACGGGCTTAACATATTTCCAAACCTCACAGCGCATTCCCGCCTCTGACGGTGTGATTTTAAGCCATCTGCCATCAGCACTCCACACACATCTAATATCAGCACTGACTCAAATACAGCAGGGCTCCATCACTCTGCCTTGTGATGGGTAACATAATGAGTCATGATGAACCAAAACAAACAGCATTCCTCCAGTCACACTAAAACCAGTCAATGATGTTTTAGCATTTTAGACTCTTTGAGCAGGCTGTCAGAAGATAAAAGAGCTTGTACATCCCTAAAGACATTAGTTACACCGCTAAATGCACTTTAATACAGGGGTATCTTCTCTTGCACTTTATATGTCGTTGCTGCTATATTGTATTGTATTACCATGTCATAAATACTTGTGTATGCTGCTCTTGCTCTTTTGGATATCATGTATTTTGTATTTGCTATGTTTGTAAAATGTAATTTTCTTAAATGTTTTATGTGATGGAAATTAGCTCAAAGCTAAATCTGGCACTGTTACGCTTGACACATTTCAATGTTTTAAGTGTTCATTATTGTGCATTGTCCCTGCCAAATAAACGATTAAATGAAATAATGACTGGTGTTGGACATAGGACAAGAGCAGCGGTGTTTCCAAGCCTTCCTGCTTGGAAATCAGAGACTTATTTGTTATTAAGTCATGAGGTGGAGTTGTATTGAATAATTCTCTGCATTTACCAGCTTGTATTAGGCGCTGCTGTGATATTCTATCCAATAAATTAACAAACTGTGTCTCCCAGTGGATGAACAAACATTGGTTAGATCACTTCGTCCACACATCGACTAACTTTATTCCCCGTCCATTTATCTGGGCGATATGGAAAGAATTAAATATCACGATATGTGGATCAAACACCTTGATGTCGATATTGCGACGTATGCATTTATTTAGCATTTTCCAGTCTTTGCAGGGGCTGAAAACGTGTACATTTTGACTGCAGGGGCTAGGGATTAAACCCTCCGATTGGTGGACGAGTCAACGCTCTGCCTCCTAAGGTTTGGTAGCCATACAAAGAGATACTTTATAAATGACTATGACTACTTGGGTATGGAAAAATAACAAAACGTCTATAAAACTTCTGGTAAGTTCAGAAATGATGACTTGTTGTGAAGCAAACCTAGCGAAAGACAACACTTATGCCATGTTACAATATCATCGTCCATCCAAAATCTAAGACCGTATCTACTTCCATATCCCAAGTCTTTGGGTTGTACTAAAATTGGAAACAATCCAGTCAAATCCACACTGCACAAACCGGGCAGATATATTCATGTCTCACAGCGAGATTCAAGAGGACAGAAGAGCACAAATTGATGTGATGATACCAAGAAATGTGTCCACGCTTGACTTCAGGAAACAATCCGTCCACATGGATGTGCCAGCAGGGCGGGGTGAGAGGAGAGGACTGATGTGAGACGGGGGTTAAGCTGGAGGCACAGTAATTGTCTGAAAGAGGATTCGGCAGTCTTCAAAATGTTTCCAAGAGCCCAGACTGCCCCGCTAATCCCTGAGAGAGAAGCTGAGTCGGAGAGAGACTGTCACCAAGTACGTCTGATATGCACAGAAACACATTATATCACTTCCTGGTCCTTTATACAGGCTGGATACTTCAATACTCTAAATGTTGCAGTGGACCAGAGTAGGGGGTTGATAAATACTTTATAAATCATGTGCAGTGTTTACAACTTTCTCAAGACTTAGGGGCTTTATTTCCAACAAGCATAAAGCAAGAATGTATCCACTTATTCAAAATATCAAGAAAAACCTGAGGAATATGTTGAAATATACGATATTGTATTTCTTTACACTTTAAACATTAACATTTAATGACTATATAGCATGTTTTATGGTGATTATATTCTATAACTAAATATCTACCTGAAATAGCCACTTGATAAAGCCTTTTTACTTGAATTTCTCATGTATATATATATATATATATATCATATTTTATCTTTTTATTGCACAATCTAAATTGACAACCCCTCATACAACAGAATGGGAGCATTTTTGCTAAGGATGCCCACTGACTGACTCACTGACTTTGAATACTGCATTCTGTCATACGCCTATTTTACTGCTATTTCTGTGCAGGCAGGCTAAGTGGAAGACAAGAGAGAAAAAGCCCAAGGCAAGTTGAGCCGAGCCATGCAGAGGCCAGAAGTGATCGCAGCGCAAAATGAATCTCCCAATTAGGCGTTGTGTTGTTCCGTTGTCTTCGTACGAGTATTTTAATATGTGTTTCCTAGGAAGTGGATGTTTAGTTGTGAATTTATACATTTAACAACATCATGGTGCTGAAATAATGCTAGTGTGTGTGTGACAATTTACAATTTGCTTCTATGTGCATTAGGCTGTATTTTTAAATGACTGCTTGTTGATTATTTAAGTTATTTTTCAGTATGCCTTATGGGTTAATTTTAATACACACTGGTGACAGGGCCAGCAACAAAGGGCTGCACAGATCACGCTGTGGAAAACATGTTTTGGAAAATATGGGCTGTACTTTTCCTGCAGAAACAGGAAGTGAGGCTCAGAGCTAAAATAACTGCCAATGGGACCGAGGTGTGATTTCAGGTGCGAGACCCTGATCATGCTGTGAGTCCAGCTCGGGATATTTGTTGCATCTGGTTAAATTTGAAATTATTTCAAGAATTAGAAGC
This sequence comes from Trematomus bernacchii, assembly GCF_902827165.1. Taxonomy (NCBI): domain Eukaryota; kingdom Metazoa; phylum Chordata; class Actinopteri; order Perciformes; family Nototheniidae; genus Trematomus; species Trematomus bernacchii. The sequence goes on along the minus strand of NW_022987821.1, from coordinate 2,878,735 downwards.
TTTTATATGATACTTCATGAGAGTCAGGTGGTGAGCCAAAAACTATTTCCTCTGTTTTCTGTGTGCTAATCTCAAGAGCATCACAACCACTTGATTTACACCCTTTTGGTGCAGGCCAGGTTATTGAACACTGTGTCTATAAAGCCTTTATCCTCTATGGTGTATGAGCATCTCTATGAAAGAAGCATTGATGTTCCATGGCTAATTCCTGAACACTCCTCACTGCATTTACTGCTATAAAAAAAGCAATTTTTACTATCCTTTTGATCCAACAAAACCCTATTTACCTAATTGTAATTGTTTTTACTATTAAACTTGTTATATCATTTCATGTATAGGTATTTTGGTGATAAAATAATCCAGATTAAATGTAGATGTTTTCATGGAGGACAGGACATAATGCAGATTGCGCATCTCGGATATTGACATTTGGTTTTATGTGTATTACCATAAACATATTAGATTTTGCTAATCTAGTCAAATAAAAGGATTAATCCACGAATATAACATGATTGAAAATGCTTCTAATATTGCGGATTTTAGTTGGTATTTAAGGAGTCGTGTTTGCTGCGCGTTTGCTCACGTCAAGAGAAAAGCTCGCCAAAGTTAACCGAGGAAACTATTAATTTAAAGGAAAACGTAACAATCAGCCATGTTGCTTTTATATTAATCAATTGTATATCCTATGCTATTCATTCGGACTAACCATTTAATTCGGCGTATGGTTAAAACATATTAAAGCATTATGTCCAATAATACACCAAGATGCCTGTTGAAGCTATCACCTGTTTTAATGCCGCGAAATGCAGCGGACTGCGCTGTAGTAAAACGTTAGCTTGGTAACGAAGTCGGAATTAAACAGGCATTACCACTGCTTTTCACCTCATACACATGCCGTATTATTCAGAGTGCTTCATTTGTCCAAAAAAAGACTGAGTTGTGTTTAATGAGCCATGTACTTAATCGCTTACATGAAGAACATTTAAATGGGCACATTTCCTAATGGAGTTTTGAGTGGGCAAAGACAGTGGTGCAGGTAAAACATGTTATGTATGAAATTGACCCATTAACGGGTACTTACGGTCTGTGTACCGGTGCTGTCAATCAGAGTATCCGACTGAAGGTACCCTCCTGGTGCAGTGATGCTGCGGCTCCGGGCTCCACACACTGCGGGAGAGAGAGGGAGGAATCACCGGGCAGTATGAGCCAGGGACGGGGCTCTCCTGGTGCTCCAAAAGATGCCTGCTCCTATTGGACCGGAGGAAAGAGGTGGGCGCAGGAAAATGAGGCCACATGGGCGCATTACGCACTAGCACACACACTGATTGGACACAAAGCCTGTACAGTGACAGATACACTGTTTTTACTCGCCATGTGTAGCACTGGATTTATACATCAGCACTACTAAAAAGCTCTAGTTAATTTTCTAATGAGAAATATACGAAGGAAATTACTTTATTAGACATTTTTTTAAATCACATCTCTTCCTAAAATATATGTACAGTATGTAAATATTATATGATGATACCACCACCATTTATGTTGCAGTCATATTATTCATATGTAGGTTTTACATCAGACAGAGTTATACAATTATAAATTAAGATAAAAATGATAGAATAAAAAGTATTACATAAATGTAAAGAGCACATGATGAGATATAAGAGAAAGGAGTATGGTTACAGATTAAAATATAGCATCATATATAAATGTTTTGCAGCAGTATGAGGATGCAGGTAATTGCTCTGTACCTGCAGGCTGCAGAGGAAGGGGGGACAGGTGTAGATGTGAGGGTCCATGGGGGGAAATGGAGAAAGTCTGGTGAATGGATGGATGAGGCCTTAGGGAGATGTGGCTGCAGAGGGGGGGGAATCTAAGAAAAAAGGTCAATCACGTCACATTTTTACCACCTCTGCACTGATTTATTAAAGAGGTGATGAAGACTTTCAATGTACTTGTTGGTTATTTTTAACGTGTGCTCGCCTCTTTAATTTAATATGTTGGGGCCTAAAGCCTAAAAAAAATCTAAAACTGTGAAAACCTATAATGCTGTCAGACAATCACCGGGACGCTCTCAGGTTAATCTGAGTGCACGGTGACTCATTAAGTCACACTGTGTTTTAAAGCAGGAGCGAGGAAGCCCTGCAGCAGAGTCTCCTCTGCTTCATCACCTGTGCAGCACTCAGGAGGCAGAGGCAGGATTCTCACTGTCTAAGCATCTGTTGATCTGAGAAAACACAGAGTGGAAATAATGGCAGATGCCAGCAGATATGAATGAGTCATGTAGAGAAATATGTGAGTGAGCTGCAGCTGATCTGGAGTCAGATAACAGTGGACATGTTCAACAAGGAACACACACAAAGGTCCCAACTCTTTACTCGCTCCATTCATAGCTCAGGTAATAAGATACAATTCATTAAAATAACTTGTGTGGCTCATCATATGCATCATTTAAAGTTGTCCTGCAACAGGAACATATTTAGTTCACTGGGACTTCCAAATAAAGGATTGTATAAGAGAAACCTGTAATGTATTCATGCATTACTTAATGAGCTCTCAAATGAATTACGCTTGCTAATTAATTAATGTAACATAATGTTGAATAATAATCTTAACAACTGTACCTATGAAACAGCGGAGGAAGTGTATATATGATAAGATATGTGATAAGAAAATACATTTAGCTGTAAATTAGTTTTTCCCCCCACAACTTTATCTACGAGTCATTTTGCAGATGTAATGATTTCTAACAACAGTTCCTGTAACTCATGCACTCATTTAAAGCCAACATACTGACATTACATATCAATACATGGTAATATGGTTCCCCTGTGCAGATGACATGTGATTTCCACCCATCTTCTTCTCATGTCATCCAACTGTCATAAGACTTTAATCAGTGTTGGATATAGAACTCCATCTAGATATTTTTGCTCAAGTGAAAGTACAAATACTATCGTCTTAAAGTACTCCATTACAAGTAAAAGTCCTGATCCCAAAAATGTTACTTAGTAAAAATAGTACAAACAGTAAAAGAACTCATTCTGCACAATGACCCATTTCACAATAATATGAAGTACACAAGTATTATCAGCTTAATGTACTTCGAGTATCAAAAGTATTCGTTATGTAGAATGGATATTTTTGCAGTATTATATTATTATGCTTATATTTTCTCAGTTTTCTATAAATGTAAGAGCATTTTAGTGTTCAAGGTTCAAGGTACTTTATTGTCAAACTGACATAGCTACAGAGTAATTATGTTGTTGAAAATCTTATGTCACAGGCTTCTCCAACAATGCAACATAATAACAATACTAGTAATAACTAACAATAATAGTGTTGTAGTTGGCGAGCAATTTGGATACTTTAAAAATAAAACATGTGTAAATTAGTACTACAGTATTGCATTATACCACATCAGCTTATATGTGTTTTTAATGTACATAGTGAGTGTTAAAATACAGTGAAAAGTATAATATTTGCCTCTGAAATGTAACGGAGTAGGAGTATAAAGTAAATGGAAATACTCAAGTAAAATTATGTCAAAATAGTACTTGAGTAAATATACTTAGTTACCTTCCACCACTGACTTTAATCCTCTTCTTCCTGTGTGTGTCTGAGGATCAGCCGGTGACGACACACACTGTCAGGTCTCTCTCTATGAAGGAGTTATGACGGCCACATGACACAACATGTCACTCAGAACCTGTGGATGTGTCCGTACCTGTCCGAGAGGGGAGGTCAAACATCTGCAGAGGAATTTATTAAAACAATCTCTGATTACTTTCATTTGACACTGTGCTCGTTCATTATTAATGAGTCCTAATGGCTGCGCGGAGTATTGATCAGACTTTTCTTTGCTCACTTACATATTTTCTAACATGCATGGTGAAGAAGACAAGATAAACTGGAACCCATCACATTTAAGGACTTACAAACGCCTGCTTTATTTACATGTACTCCGGTTACTTCTACTACATTTCAAAGGGAACATTCTACTTTTAATTACACAATATGTATAACAATCACAGTAAAGCACATTTTTTAGGATACTACTTACATACTTCTACATGCAGATATACTGGAGTATCTTTTTGTGAGCCGTTGCTGAAGCTTTTGTCTTCCCCTGCTCTGCTGGTTACGGACTTTCAGCCAAACATATGCAGATTAAAGCTTCGTCCGCTGCTCCTGGTCTAAATAACTTCTCAAGAAAGTGGCAAAATGATATATCATTATTACATGTTATCTATATAGCGCCTTTTAAGTACTAAAAGACACTTTGCAACAACTAGTAAATAAACGGAGGCCATGTTGGCGGAGGATTTGTATTAGGTAATAATCTGTCATTAAAAAACTGTAAGTAACTTAATTGAAAAACTACAACATTACCTTCCAAATGATAGTGGAGTAGAAGCATGTATTAGCATAACATGTATTTACTCAAGTACCTCAGGTGTACTTATTCACAGTACTTGAGTTTCAGCTATTACAAACTTCATCAAACACAATTTGAAAAACATCATGAGAATTGTTTTCATGGCATGGTATCGTATGATTAAGTGAAAAGTCAAATACAGAGGTGTTTTGATTAAATATGAAAGATGGCCCCACATCTCCCAACACGTGGATGTTCTGCACATTTACATAGATCAGTGCAGTTGCTATGGTTATTACTGATGAGTCACTCTGATCTTATAGTCACTATCAGAGTGATGAGTGTGTGGGTGGACAGAAACAAAGCATATGTTTGTAAATGATGCTGGGAGCCAATACAAATGAAGTGTAGCAGAAAACACACAGAGGCTCAGAGTTAACGGTTTATTACTGAAGAGGAGGAGTGAAGTACAAATACTACACTTCGTCTTCACCTCTGTGTGGAGCATGATTCAGTCAGGGAAAGGGGGCGTCTGTAGATGAGTGTCTGTGGAGGAGCTGCTGTTAGCTGGGCCCCTGCTCTTCCTCCTGCCTCATCCTCTTCCTCAGCTGCTCCCCGATATCCGCCAGAGGGTTCATCTTGGCGGAGAGCGTCTTCACTGCGCTGTCGAACCGGCTGCTCTCCGTTTCCCTAAAAAAGACACACACACGTGTTCAGCTGTGTGGAGGAGAGGCCGATACATGTAATATGAATAATATTGATGAGGAAATGCGCTCACAGGAATCGGCGTTTCTGTGACTGTTTCATCTGGCTGAAATCTGTCGGCTCAGGCCTCTTCACCGGCCTGGAGGAAACACACAGAAAACAATTTCAACTCAAGACGTCTAGTGATGGAAATGGAAGAAGTTTAATATTCTTCTAAACGTCACACAGATTGGCACCGGTTACAATGAAATGTAGTCTCTATTTTACCCATCCTAGAATTAGGATCAGTGGGCAGCTACTAAATAGAGCCTGTGAGTCGTGTGGGCACCTCCGCACCATCCACATGGAGGATGTGTGATCACGGCGCTCAACACTCACTGCGTCCTTTAATCTAAATCATGTGTGTTGATTAAACGTCTGGCAGTATCTGCGACTGGTTCTCTTCTCAAGGACAGGGGAAATGTGATAATTACGGAGCACCACGCTGGGTGCCTTCCAGAGAGGTCACCTTGGCACTTACACTTTGTTTTTCCGGCTCTTGCGGCGCGCTGCGGGGGCCGTGGTGGAGGGCCCGATGAGTTCAAAGAGCTCCGGCAGGGCGTCGGCCAGCGGCCTCATGTCCCCCACCACCGGCGTGGCCTGCCGCCGGGCCTCCAACGCCTGCTTCTCCTTCGCCAGTTTGATGGAGCTGATCTCTGAGAGGAGGCAGAGAGGGACATGCTGAGCCACACAATACAACTCACAATACATGGAAATAAGAAAAACATGTTCGAAAAAACGAAAAAGGTCCGTTTCCAATCAGGAGCTTCAAGCCTGAACACTGCTATCAGTCTCTCAGAACGCACTCGGATCAGACTCTGCCCTCCATTATCTGAAAACAGGTCAGATTTCTTTCAAATTTTCTTCTAATTCCTGAAAACTGTCAGCCTTGGGTTTCAGCGGCATCGAGCCTCGCGGCCATTAGCACCTAATTAGACGCCAGAACAGGATACGTGTTGTGTTACTCGGGAATTGATTGGCTCAGCACAAGGTTGGGTTTCAGGCCTGATGGTGATTATGGGACATGGCGGCGCGGTGAGGAATTCAAATCTAAATACAGACTGACCCAAACATGGAGCAAAAAGCCCCAAACTCACTCATCAGGTCACTCATTCTTCAACTGGCCAACAATAGACATCAATGAAATCCTTGATCTGACAATAAAATATCATTGTTAAATATGTGTGTATTCATATTAGTGCCGATAGAAACTCACTGTTCATCCATCGATCCCTCCTCTCCTTCATCTTCTCCTTCTTTGTCTTGAGTTTCTTGTCTTCTTGGCCTGTGAAACACACACACACACACACACACACACACACACACACACACGACAGGTCACACCAAACCCCACTGCATCGGGTAAACCTGATAATTAAATAAATTTATAAATGAGTTAAGGACACATCAAAGGTGAGAGGAATAAAGCCGCCACTCCTCGCCCCCCCCCCCCCTCTCTGAGTGATCTCTTTACACAATCTGGAGTTCGATATATGTATAGATTGATCAATAGCAGTCTATAATATTTGATTATGTCCTATACGTCTCTGAAAGAATGAATACAAATCACCACCGTCTTAATAAAATATATCTGGGTTTTATTGATCAAATATCTGTTTTGGTTGCTTTACTTTTCCTCTTTATTGAATGCCATGTTAAGTAAGTAATGTGATGTGTTGGCTGGCCGTGTTCCTATCCATCGATCGGGGTCAGAGGTCAGAGGCAGCTCACAGGCCGCGTGTCATTTCAATGAGCGGAGCAGGGTGTGATGGGAACGCTCTGCGCTGGACTATCGATCCCATTTAGACCGACTTCAACACCTAGCATCGGTAGAAAACTGCCTTATTTCACCGCGTATAAAATATATATACGGTTTGTTCATTTTTTTCCTAACTGAACTTTTTTTTACTGTTTCTGATGCGGTTTTTATCATTATTATTCCCCCAAAAATGCGTGCTTTCTGTCAATCTGACATCAAATGCGTCTTCAGATTTAGTTTACGCTGGCAAAGGTTGTTGGAAAAAGTAGACCGGTGGGGGACAGGGGGCAAAAACATGGCCGACAGACGCTCACCTATGTCTCCAATAATCAGCTCGACCAAAAGAAGGAATACAGAAGGTTCCTCTGATGAGCTACATTCAGGGTTTGGGTTATGGTACGAATTTTTGGAGGAAATGTTCTCCAGCTGTGTGTTCAGACAGGCCCGCTATCTCCGGAGACCCTGGCAGGCCTTTATCTGCCCCCCCTGTGTTCCTGCTGCTGTTTGCAGTCAGAGAACAGGCAAAGATAGGCATCTGTAGTGCTGACTACAATGTGGGTCGAGGTGGAGAAATCTAATCTCCCGTGAGTGGGTGGGGGTGCTTTACCACCACACCGTTCCCACTGGGAGCATCGTCTTCCCTCTGTTAGATGAAATGGATAGCTGTGATTACCCACACCCACATCCACCCCCCCCCCACCCCCACCCCTGTACTGCCCATACACCCTGCTCACAATACTGGACTGACAGCTCTAAAGGTGGGCAGAGAGGGTGTGTTTAGACACTGAGAAGATGGAAGGTCTTCCAACAATGCAACACACAAAACACTTAACATCATTTCAAATCAAAGTAAAGATAATAATACGACGTGCCATAAGTTGCAGGAAAAATCAATATATATACGTGGAACATAAAAAAGATAAAACAGATTAGATAATAAATACTGTGCAGTAGAATCAAATATGGCGAGGTGTAATAATATATATATATATTTATATGTGAACTATATATAGTGATAATAAGTATTACAGTATTTATTTTTAAATCTTACATTTGTATTATTCTAATTCCTGCACCTTACTTGCACCATTATTTATTTTTTAGGGCACTAATTAATATGACAATAAACCTTTTTATATATTCTCAGTGTCAGAGTGCCCTTAATCTCACTATACTGTAATGAAATGAAATCCAAATTTAAATGAAGAAATCTGATATAAAAAATATATAATTGAATATCACTGTGACTTAAATGCTGTTGGCGCTCTAACGCAGCAGTAATAATCCATCCTGGTGTTTGACAGAGACATATGACTGCAGAGTGCTTCCCAATGAGGCGTGAATGTCATGACTTTTGAGTTTCAGGGAGGCGGGGAGCCATCATACCGCCAGCCAATCACAAGCCTCCTGTCCGCCTATATGTCCTCATGCTCTGATGAACACTGACAATATGACAGCTGGAGCCCATGCATAAACACCAATATAGATATAAAAACTGATAAAACACATCTGAAGGGTTTTCTGTAGCATCTTACTCAAAATGTATATGGTATTCTGTGCATTTCATAGGAGTATAATGTCATTTAATAAGCACTGTAGTAAACATTGCTTCCATTACGGGATAATTGGCCCATCAGCCTTGAACCAAAGAGGGGAAAAACAACAGACGGGTGTTCAAATGAAATGAGGAGAAACATGGGCGTGTTGAAAGGTGGAATGATGATGAACATGGAGGAGAGGAGAAGGAAATGGTCCTGAGAAGCAGGGTAGAGGAGAGTCTTTAGAGAGCTGACCTCAGAATAAAGAGGAGCAGGGGGTCTTCCCTCAGGGGTCCGTTAGTGATACGACACCGCTAATAAGACTGCACACCGAGCGCTTTGTCAGGGGGCTCAGATACACTGATCTTATATTCTAACACCACCTCAGAGAGAAGTGTATGCTTAAGGAATGCACTGTTATGCGCATTTTTATACGCAGGTTTCTATTTGTAATTAGTGCTTTAATGTTCAAAAAGCTTCTCATACTGCCTGTGCTGCAGCACCTCTTTTCACCCTCTGTCTGAAACCAGAGCCCAGTCTGCTCTGATTGGCTAGCTTGTCGGCTCTGTTTTAATGATTGGTTAATGGGTCCAGGCATCAATACATCACGATCTAAGGCTGCAAAATGTATTATAATGTTATCGAAATATGGATTAATAATAATGTGTGAGCAAATAGAATCATTACTATGGAAAATGATGTTCAGTGTGATGCATTCAAGGACTTCCTAATAGTCCATTCTTTGCATTGAACCTGGTCCCATCAATAAAGAGAGACAGCCGCAGCCTCAGTCTTCCACTGATGCAGCTAAACCGTGATTTCATGCATGAGCTAAATTTACACCCTGCTGCTCTATAAATAGCAGCGGGCCCGTTGTCTGCTGAGGCTTCATGCAGCACGGCGTGCGTAGCAACTACGCCCACCTCCATCCTCCCCCCCTCCCTCCGTCAGACTCAGCTCTGCATCCTTTGGATCATCTCCAAACAGGTTTCTGTTGCAGAGCTGGAAGGAGATGATCCAAGTGACACAGAAAATACCTCCCAAAATGTTTTTTCTAGAGTCTGGGCGGTGCTGATGAAGCGGGGGACAATCACAAGCCTGATGCACCATCTAGTGGCCAGAGAATGTAAGCACATCTTCAGAATGTGGTGTGATCACATCAATCAGATTTATTTATCTCACTCCTGAGTCCTGCTACGCTTGGCGAGTAACGGTGACCTGTCACACTCAAGGTTCTTTTTTCTTTTATCCATTCCTTATCTTTTGTAAGTCTTACCTGTCTTGGCAGGTGCTTGAGCTGGTTCTGGTACATGTGGAGCTTCTTCTAGCTTCAGAGTCTGTACCAGGGCCTCTGGAGATATGTGAGTGCCGGAGAAGATCCCAGAGGGGAAGGAGCTCTGTCCCAGGGCCTGTGGAAGTTCACAAAATAAATCAATGAGTATAATTATTATTATGATTATTACTGGCTGCCTCCTTACTTAGACAATTTGAATACTTTAACAGGATTCTGTAAGACACTCTGAGCAATTTTTTTTTTTTTTTTTAATGTGCATGCCTTTATCTTTATCTTTTGTTGTAACAATGTAGTTGTCCCCTCTATGGGACGAATTAAGGAATTCTGATTCTGAGTCATTGAATGCATCATCTCAGCATCATAGTCCTGATTCAAATCCGTACATAGGGGTCTGTTGTTTTCATTACATATTTTGTTTGTTTTTGAATTACATTTGATTGACCTTAATTGTTTTAAAAAGAAGAGCATTTAAAAATAAAGCTAACCGATTAACATAATTGTCCGATAATGGAACCAAGAAATCCATTCATAACAAAGACGTGTTTTTCTCACGGTTTTACTCTTATTTGCTGGGCTAAAACATGTTGACTACATGTATTATTTTACGTATTTGTCGAGTAGTTCTCACAACAGACCTGTCTGGCGTTGTTCTTGTTATTCCCCAGCAGTGGAGTACTTGTTTTGTGTGGCTCCGCAGCAGCAGCAGCGGGTCTCTCTACCGCCAGACTCGGCGGTGATAACACGGACTGTGGGTGCAGCTTCACGGCCTCCTGGTGGAGCTTCTGCCGGACATGTTTGATTTTCCCCACCATGTTAATATATATGTAAACCTGGAGAACTTTACATTAATCTCAGCTGTACACACAATACACTGTGATGCAGCTCCCCGTGTCGACAGCGTGTGACGTCGTCAAGTTAGCAACACTACTACCGGAAGTACATTTCTTTCAACTCATATTAAAAACGCATATGTTATTCTGAGTAATTTACATTTGTGAGAAAATTACTTTGCAATTTACTTTTAAAATACACTACCAATTTAGTGTTGTTATTGGGTTTTGTATTTAAAACACCTGTACATACGTTCATAAGGCATTATTGTCTGAATAAGTTTTATTCTGAAAGTCAAATCCGGAAATGCGTGTTTATTCTCGCGGTAACTTCATTGTTGACATGACAAACGTAACTGGTGTTCCGGTTTAGTCGGTCGACGGAAAACGATGCAGAGCGAAAGTTCCGCATGCTTTTAATTGCTATATGATTCTGCTGTCCTACTGGCAGTAACTTTAATATATAAAGGATAAAATAGTTACATTATTAAATGAAAATCATATTTATTTGCAGGCAGTGACAAATCAATATGACGTCTTTTATAATAAAAAAACAACAACAAGCAAATAAACACTTCAATGAGCATATGAATGTTTCCATGTATACAAAAATAGACATATCAAAAACACATTTACATAAATGGGAAGTATAGATACATATATATACATGCTACAAAGATAACATCAGATTACACAAGACTGCGCATAAGTACATTCAGATTCAGCCTGTCACTATAGCTCGAGATGTATAATGATGTTATAATGTTTATATGAGATACATGAGAGTACACTACTAGATTTTTCAAATAATGCGTGCTATATTGCATATTTAAATACCTAATAATCCAAAGAGGTTACTTGATGTTTGCTCAAAATATTTGTATGTGCTTTTTCAGAGACATCTATTTAATATATATATTTTAGTATCAGCCTATAAGATATTCTTTGTCCCTCCTATAGTTGGAGAAGGTGGTTTTGTTCAATCTTTGCTTACTTGTTTCCTAATATAACGTGTCTAAATCTATAGATTTGACAATTTGGACCTCCATTTCTTTAACAGAATAAGAATGAAAATGTCTTGTTTTTCTCTAACTGTTTGGAAGACAATTGCATTTCAAGCTTTGCATGAGACTGTGAGGTCACACAGAAGTGCTGTTCGTAAGAGAAAATACTGAGAGGAAATATAAATCCTGATCTTAACATATTGGTGGCACATTCTTCTCTATAACACATCAAATCTTTGTGCTACAGACATCGAGCATGATTAGCAAATTCCAAGTGAATCACAGGAAAAAGTGACACAAACTATAGTGAATGAAGCAGAAAAACATATATACATCTGCTGCAGAAGAACCACTAAATATTTGGCGTAGTATTTATTCACATCAAATAATAACTATAATAATATGAAATACTGTCTGAAGAGCTATGGGTGTGTTTTACGGGAAGGAATGACTCTAATAACTAAATAATATGTTATTTTATTACCCTTGCTCTATGAAAGAGAAGAAGGTTTACTCCAGTTCTGTGATCCTGATGTGTACGAATAAGGAGGAGGGGGGAATACTGGTTCCATCTCTGGACAAAAGGTGAATGTGACGATAACCTGGGAACACAAAGAAAAGCCAGAAGATAAAGAGAATAAGCTTTCTTGATATATTGTTATTCGAATGTATTGTTAGTACAAGTACAAAGTCTGCTAGAAGCTGTAGAAGCATCCTTACCTTGCTGCATGCAGATCAGAGGGAGTGTATACTGGCCCACAAAGTCATTTCTGGATGTCTTGTCATAGTCTTCCACTACAAAGCGCACCATGGCCAGCTCAGGAGTGTGGATGGTGAAGCACAGAGTGTCATACCACACAGGATTAAACCCTGCAGAAAAGGAGAAATCCCTTCCATGTCAGCACCCACAGCATTTTAAAGTTACATCCTCTCCATTCATCCATTCATTCATTCATCCATTCATTCATTCCTCTCCTGTACCGTTGTTATCGATGTATCTGGTCTCCTGCTTGGCCTGGTCCATGGGAACACCGTGGATCTCCACTCTGACCAGAGGATCCACGATGGAACCCTCCTTGATGTTGACTTTGGGCAGCTGCTGACCACTGATCACCTTAAACACATCCATACAATGACTTATATAAAGCAATGATTGAAAAACTGCAGGGAAACACCTTTATTTCTTTCCCGATGTTGTGTACCTGTATGGTTAGGACGACAGGCTGGTAGCCTTCCCGTTCGTGAGGTGTCTCAGGGTCAAATTTCTCTGCCTCTCTCATGAATCTGGGCTTCAGGACGTAGCCGCAGCTGTTATTCTGACGAAACAGTCCGTCATTCAAATCCATCCCCTCCCCGGCAGTCTGGAAGTTCAACGCAACTGTATGAAAAGGAAAATACATTCACTTTTCTGGGTAGGATTAAAGTAAGGTGGATCATTTGTGAGCTACAGTTACTTTCCCCATTTAAGTTAAGAAAGGGGGCTTTATGGGTCAACCATTTTTCAGTTGTATTCACCAATTTGGCACCCAACATTCCACATTTCCTGAGGGTTGAAATTGGAGGAGTCAGTTCTGAAGCCGCTGGGATAAACCCTGGTCAGCTGCTGTGAGTTATGGTGCACAAAATCGGCCCCTAAAATGGAGATATCAGAAGATTACAAATATCAAAAATAAATGTCTAAATACAGTATACATCATAGGCCTACATTCCAAGGTGTAAAGCGGAAATAGGCCTGACTCACCAGCCTCTCTCAGGTGTTTCCGGGCCTTGGACTCAGTGAAGGAGGCCACCTCGTAGAACTTGGAGTGGATGCGGGAGTGTTTGAAGTTACTGAAGCGGACACTTTTGCAGTAAACCACACAGTCTGACAGCTCCTTGGAGAGACGCTGCTTTGACTTCTTTAACGATAAGAAGACAGAAAATAAAGAAATAATGAAAGCTCCAAGAAGCTTCTGCAGTTCTGCTGCCTTCGGATGAACCCCGAACCCAATGATCCAAAAGGCATCCTCGTCATTTACATATTAAGAGTCACATCGAGGTCAATTTACTCACAACCATGTAATAGGGTCAACCCTTGAGATGCACCCTGTCATGGATGGAAGCTCATCGAAACCTTGTGACAACCCCCTGTTGAATTGTGCAAGTGATACTCGCCCACGATGCCAGGAGTTAAAGCAGGTGTGCTGCCAGGGGAGCTTCCGTGACTGATCATCAGAGGGGCAGTGGACCCAAACCGCACCATGACAGTGAGAGCACCCCTGCCTGCATGCCTGCCTGCTTCCACATGAAAACTGATCCTGCAGGTTTAGCCCAGACTTCACAGCGTCACCGCTCCACCTTCACCCGTCCACCAGACAGCCTCCCTGCAGACACCTACACCAGCAACAGGGGCCAAAGTCGCCCCGGGCCTCACCTCTGGAGACGGTGCTGACAGGAGTCCCAGTGTGGCGTTTCATGCTTCTCAGATGCTAATAAATAAACATGACTTTAAGTGCCCCATGATTCCTTTGGCCAATTAGTTTGCTAATGATATCTAGGCATTTAACATTATCCTGTAAAGCCTTACACACTTACACTTAGGGACAAAGACCTGTCCTATAGCACGGACCTCATCCAGATTGCTTAAATGTGACATGCCAATGGAGGCAAACACTAAATGACCACTATGGATGCCATCCTGAGTCAATAGCAAAAGGAAGTGACACTTGTAAAGGGATATATGACTTGACATGAATTGGTCCCATATATCTGACATATGATTGACCCAAGTTGACTAAATGTCATTGATTAAAAGTATTTTAGGAACTCTTTAATTTAAATCTCCCAATTAAAGTTGGATTTAAATTCTATCCCTACTTAGAGACTCTATACCTCAGCATTTACCAACACAGGTGATTACTGACTGCGATAAGTGCCATTCAGAGTATCGAATATCCCGTTTTAGAGGAGACTGTACAACCTTCACCTAGTTAGGGACAGACTGGCATGGCACTTTTGTCATTGACCCCCTTTACACCTATACTGTCATGGAGTCACAAACTACTCCATATGAAACTGAACGGATATATGTCTCGACATCGCTGGAAGATGTTTATATCATTTGGTTTAAGTGATTTTGATTAAGTTCAGATGTACATGGCTTGGGTAAAAGACACCAGTGTCACGAGTGGTTGACAGTGTTGAAGCTCTTTCTTTCCTGTCTTGCCTGCCTCTGTCTTCCTCTGCTATCACAGTGTAAACAGATCAGCTTATCTAACACCCAATGTCTGCTCCCTGACCTTAACCTCCTCTATTTTTCATGAGGGACGACAGGAGTTTATGCAATCCTTTTCGCTGGGCGACCAGATTTCTAAAAACGAATGGCTAGGCTTTTGTACCGATAGGCTAAATTGTATGAAGCTGATAAATCCCCAATATTTTTGACATACCTTAACCCTGCGACGGACACTCTCTCTGTGCTGGTTCTCTTCTTCAATGTCAGCCACCTCGTCTTCATCACTGAGCTCTCCAGTCTGAGAGTCTTCCGCCATCTCGTTGAAACTCTCCTCCAGACCACCGATTTTCTTCGCCTTCAGCAGGATCTTCCCCTTCAGATCCTGACAGGAGGTTCAAATAAACCCTGCGGTCAACACTCACGTCCAGTCTAATTTTCAGATAATTCAAAAAGAATGCTTGGATAATAGTTACAAAATGGCTAATGGTCTTTTTGAGGGAGTGGTTCCGAGGGGGAAAGTATTGTGGTAATGAATAATTCAAGGTGCCAGTGTTGCATGTAGACACATCATATTGTATGGCAGGGGTGTCTCTGACAGGCTTTAGGGGGAAAAGTGAAGCTGCCCCGAGCTCCTACCAGGCGGAGTACCCACTGTTAGCACCACACTATGTTTTGCTTGGTGCTAGTCTGCTTTGAATTACTGCCAGGCTGCTTAAATTAACTTTATCTTGTAACTGAAGTTTCACTGGTCAAAATCAATGGCAGCAGCACACAACCATCCAGGAACTGCTTTGCATCGACACTTGATAACTGGAAACTCATTTGAGTAGCACCTTGACACAAATACAGTACAATGGGTCAAGCTGTTGAAATGAACATAAGGATGCTATTTTGGATTAGCTCCGGTATTGAGATAAATAGGTTGAAAGCATTCATTTAGCGCGGTGCGGTGACATGTATCGATGTTTTCACTTTCCATCAATGATAGTGGATCAATATATATAGATTAAGATGGTCACAGAACCAGTGTAGTGCTTTAAAGTCCTACCTGCAAGTTTACTAAAGGACAGAGTGTTTTCTTACACACTAAGTGGGTTGATAAGACACTGCACTGCTCACCTCAGGAGACGGCAGCCTGCTGGGGGCCTTGCCGTCTAGTGTGCTTTTCAGCAGCTTGTCCCCGAAGATGTGGTTGAGGTGTTGGGCCATGACTCTCTGTTGCTCAACACCGCAGTGGTTCTCGATTGACAGGATGACTGGATATTCCGATGCCTGGGTGGCGGAGAGGTGGAGGCAGTGAGTTTGTAATTGAACACTGGAGAGCATTATCATGGGGGAAAGCTAATACGCCCACTGCCATACACCTGTGGGTTATGACTTGCTGGGAGAAAGACAGCAGATGGATGGACAAGGGGTCAACATATTCAGTTGTGGACGGATGCTCATACACAACAGGTTCTGTCGTGCATGTAACCCTGGAAGCACAAGGCTGGCACTGTGTGGCAGATCCCTGGCTAGTTGACTTTATAGGGCTTTCAGATGATGGTATCATTGTTTTCACTCTCATTAATGTACAATGAGAAGCTGAGCGATTTGTTGATACAGCTTATCTTGACAAAGAAAGCATAAAACAATTGCAATTCCAGGGGGTTATAAACTGTGCAACTTAAAAAGAATCATTTGGACCAATGTGTTTATCTCTCCATTCAAACTGTGAGGTAGAAAATTGTGCAATTGAGATTCGTTTAAAGATGAATTCATTTATATTGTGGCGAAAAACAGCTGATGCTACCTTGAAGGCATAGTTGCCGACGGCGGTGACCACATCCTTGAAGAGTATCTTGGAGGTAAACGTGTGTCCATGATAGACGATGGGCTCTCCGTTGGCACCATCCCAGCAGTCCACCTCCACACACCGACAGCCACGACTCAGAGCCCTGAGCAGCAAACAAAACCAAATATTGGTGTTAGTGGGCATTTGCTTTGGTCATTTGCGCAGACATTTCTAGCAGCCTGGTCTCAGTGAACTCATTACCTGATGTATCCCTCCACACTGCTCTGCCCTCGGAGCTGGTCCTCCATCAGGTAGGTGTTGTGCGAGGAGGAGATGAAGTAATGGCACAGCGGCTGGCTCATGTCCTGGAAGATGCCCAGCCACTGTGGGTTGAAGATGGAGCCCTCAACTGAGCCGAGGTACATCAAGAAACCGTCAAACGTCATGGCATTCAGCAGCTTGGCTGGAAACACAGAAACTTAGATATAAAGATGGCTCCCAAAGTGTAAACCAATACCTAGCCACACAGGGTAGGACTTCACAATAATCTCCATTGTCTATGGTCTCATATCATTTACAGTGTGCAACCTTTATTTGTAATATTAAACCTTTATTTAATCCCTTTTTCAAGGGAGACCTGTCCAACAAGCAAGTACAAGAACTGTACCTGTGTCAGAGGGCTCGTAGCGCTCAATGAGCTGCTTGGCGTGCAGCTGGATGTCGCCCCCTTCCAGCTGCTCATCTCTCAGAAAGTCCTCCAAGTCTCTTTTGGATAACTTCTGGCCATCAAAGGAGAACTCCTGGAAAACCCTCAGCACATCGTCTCGCTGGGTCAACATCTTGTAGAAAAGCACAAACTCGTCATCCTCCAGTGTCCCCGTCTGGGACTTATCGGCCGTCTGAGAGAAGAGAGAAAAACTATGGACGGATGCAACAAAAGCCAGGAGGTCTTACGGACCTAACAAACACTCTTTGTCGAATACTTAAATCACATTATGTCCAAAGTTTTCAGCTCAAAAGCTCTTACTGTGAAGAGACGATGAGCATGCTGCTCGTTCATGTCCACATTCATCATCTTCAGTAAATCTTGCACTTCCTTGAAGTTCATCCTGCCATCGTTGTTCTTGTCTGCCTTCTTGAACCAGTCACCAATCCATCTGGGTACACCACTTAAGGAAAGTGTCACATTCAACAGTGGTAGGGAGATCCTCAATAAGGACTGACAAGAGGACTCAGGGACACTCCGCAGTGTATATTTTAAAAGTATTACAGTACAGTACATTGTCGTGACTAGTTTTATCAGTACACAACTATCTGCACTGGATACCAGTGTAGCTAACACTTTGAATGACATTTGATTGAAATCACAGAGTGAAAGATACTGGTCAAGTTTCTCCCGCTCCCCCATGTTCTCAAGGTTCTCAATCAGCTTCCTCATGCCTCTGACCCAGGACTGTGCTTCCTCGGAGGACTCAGCCACCAGGTCCAGGTTGCCCCTGCGCCCGCGGAAGACCAGCGTGAAGCATCGGTCAGCTGGGAACTCATCGGCGATGCTGAGGAGCACCTCTGACTGGTGGCCCTCTCGTATTGCTTCCAAATCGCTCACTGAAACTGGGCACGATGACAATGGTTAGATAAAACTAATCAACTTTTGTGAATGACTCCTTGATATCGAGGTGGTCAGGAAATCACGTGTTCTTACATGTGGAGTGTTTGTTGCCAGCCTTCTTGGACTTGTACCAGATGGTCATGAAGTCGTCCTGCAGTTTGAAGTAGCGCTGCTTCTTCCAGGTACGCGATTTGATTTTCCTCATTATCGTCCCCACCAGCATGGACTGGAGGTTGTCATCCCCCTGGATGCCTAGAAAGAGAAGGTTAGATTTAGTCATTGAAGATGCTCTAATGTATCAAAATCTACTATAAACATCCCCATCGGTGATAAAAGTCTAGGTTGGCCATGTTTTACCAATTAGACATGGAAATCCCATGCAGGAGAAAAGACTTACGGAGGACGCTCCCTGTGGAATCCATTTGTTGTTGTCTCACACTTCTGCCATCTAAAGGAAATATGTCAATGTTATTGTACAGTAAGCCTTTCATGCTTTTACAAAATAGTAACACACATTTTGATGATTAATCATCAGTAATGTCAATTCAATGACAAAGCGATTATAGGCAAGACATAGATCTGCCAGAAAAGTCTAGTAAATACTAAAATGACAAATGTTGCTTGGACAGTTCTATGCAGGTCCACATGCGGTACATCTTTGATCTTCATGAAATGATAAAGCAGGAATATGAGAGCTGTGTATAGAAGGTGGGTGTAGCTGCATTAGATGCACCATCAGCCTCATCATTATCTCCCACTAAGCTGCGCTGAATGTTCTCTCTGCTGTCCTGCACTTTTTGTTCTGTGTGTCGGGGTCACTAAGCCAACTAATCTTCCCAAATCCCTGTCATAGTTTCAGCATTCCCTTCACTTTATGACACGGCTCAAAACATCAGACAGTGTATATCATTTGGGCTGTAAACTATTTCATTTGAGCAAAGACACTATACCTCAGCCTGCAGTAATGCTATATGGTTGGCTAAGATTGTATAATAGTTCAGAAAAACACATCACATAGACAAAGATAAGTCATTTTAGATAGAGAATAGACTCCAGAAAAGAAGTAAGTTGATCCGCCAGCTGCTCTTTCACACCTAAATAGTCTGATTATATAGAAAATACAGTAATAGACACAAATGCTGACGGTATATCATGTAACGGGAAGATCCAATCTGTCTGTTTGCTGTTGTTGGACAACTTGAACATCTGTTATATTATTTAAAAGACATTTTTTTACTGAAACATCCACATCTAATAAAGGTCCAACTATTACTGCATGTACATGGACCCTAACCCATTCCCAAAACACAAGCAATAAGCATGATTGATTAAAGTCTGACCTGTTGCAGGATCATCCCGGAGTCCCGCGCGGGCTGAACAGATCAAACTGCCGTCCCTCTGCATGCCGTGCTGCAACTACTGAAGCGCCTCTGTGAAATTCACACCCCCCCCCCCTCTCCTCCTCCTCCCAAAGAGAGAAGTGCATGTTCAACTAAATTAACGACGAACTATTGTTTAGGCTGTTGAATAATCATTGCATGAGGAAGCCAATCAAACTCATCTTCTGCTACCAGTAGTGGAATGGGACTACAGTATAATACGAATCATTTGAAGGTATTTTATCTCAGTATTTCCATGTTATGCTACTTTATACTTCTACTTCACTACATTTCGGAAGCACTTTTTACTCCACTGCATTTATAGTTACTTTGTTTAAAACATT
This sequence comes from Trematomus bernacchii, assembly GCF_902827165.1. Taxonomy (NCBI): domain Eukaryota; kingdom Metazoa; phylum Chordata; class Actinopteri; order Perciformes; family Nototheniidae; genus Trematomus; species Trematomus bernacchii. The sequence goes on along the minus strand of NW_022987821.1, from coordinate 2,858,868 downwards.
CATTCATCAATAATCATAGTACAGTAATATATACAAGTCACTTTTATTTGTAATATTTAAGCATAATTTGCCGTCAGAACGTTTGTACTTTTACTTAAGTGAGACCTGGAATGCAGGATTGTCCTTGTAACAGAGTAATTGTACACTTCAGTATTGCTATGTTCACTTCAATTAAAGATCTGAGTTATTTTTTCACCATTGCTACTAATTTAGGTTGTGCTATTTGTTGTTAAAGTGTTTAAAGTTATTGTGTATTTTAAGCCTCTACATGGCTAAGTGCCCAAAATCCACAGACAATTCAAGGAAGTAGATAATTTGTCTTCTAATGTGCGCTTTAATCTGAGTTTTTCCAACTCAGTGAAACCTGCTACAGTGAAAAACTGACTCACGTGTCGTTACTTGTTACTAAACCCCGCTCATCAAACTTTGATCAGGACAGTTTATCTGCAGGTCTGAGGACAGTACAGCCAGGAGAGATCCAACGTCAAATGAACGTGCCCCTAAATTCCCTCTGCACCCGTCACTGATGCACCTGAGAGCTCACACACATGCGTTTGTAAGATTTGAATATTAATATCTGTGGTCTTCATCCAGGCCCCATCTCAGGTTCTGAGGCATTAATAATCCACAGCTGCAGATCAGCTTCCAGATCAGATGACACAGACTGAGCCAAGGCTGAAATGGAGGGGCTCCCTCCTCGCAGGAAGGAAAATAAACTACATTACCCAGCAGCAACCTCAGGTGACCTGGAGTGATGATAATCTCAACAAGTTAACACCACTTTTATGATAGCTGAGGTGTAAATAGCTACTGGACTTACGTACTTCTACACTAGATGTACATTATATCCATGGCGAGCTACTCCTTAATATTTCTTTATTCCTCCTAGAGGGAAATGTGAATAATTTATGGACAAATTTGACACATTCTTTGCATAAAAGGTGCAACATAATCCTCCAGATTACCTAAAAACAAAGTGTAATCTCATCAATTACTGCCTTTTAACAGTTTTCTCAAAATATTATATTGCAACACCTGAAATCAGGGTAACATTGTGTACGATAATACTATATTTATCTATTTAATTTTTAAGTGTAACTTGAAAAATGTGCATTGATGTTACTAAGCACAGCTAGTAAATATAGTCATATGAATCAATTGTGCTTTATATCATTTTGTGCTTTTTGTTTGAATGGAGTTCAACATATACAGTGTTTTTATTACATGTACAGCACTTTGGCTCGACCAAAAAACGCTTTTAAATGTGCTTTATAAATAAAACTTGATTTGATTTGACTTATACAAAGTCAGGTTTTCACTGTGTGCAGTCAAATGAAAACGTATACAGTTAATGAATGCAACATTTTATTACAACAAATTGAAAATGTGCACAGAGAAAACTGCTGGTATAAAACAGACTATGTTTCCTCATGATTTGTGTACGGAAATATAAAAAGTGAATGGATTCCTCGTTTAAAAATAGTTTGTCTTTACCTTCACATTCTGCACAAACTGTACCAAAGGAGAAGAAAACAAGTCAAAGTGTGGGGGGGGGACATCTGATGATTCCTTAGGACGTTCCTGAGATGAAAGAGAGACATGGTTAAACATAAGGATACAAATCTGGATTTTTATATATATTTCATATCATATTTATCTTTTCTATATCAGGGTATCCTGAAGTCAAATGTAATACCTTTTAAGACCCTTTCTATATATTTTAGACCTCATCGCCATTTCGAGTTCTAACCGGTTACATTGGCGACACGCTTCACGTCACATTTACTATAACAGTATTGATTGTCCTTCCTCCTTCCAACCATTTGGACGCAAACTTGCATTTCCCCATAACGATGTTGTTTAACAACCGGCGTAAACAGGCCTTCGCGCGCTATCAAGCAGTGAGCGCGCAATGTCCTGTTCAGATGGCGTCAGATCCAACGGGATGCCATAAATAAACTACACAGAATCACACTACACACCTACGCAATGATTACATTCAACTGTAGAATACAACCTCTTTGGACAATTTATATACTTATTGAAAACAAGCTACAAAATGTAATACCTTGGAAAATGCCGTTTAATACTTTTTTAATAGCCTTAATTTTCGCTAAATTGATTTATCAACTTTTAATACTTTTTAAGACCCTGTGGACACCCTGTATATGTACTGTTTAACTTTGACAGTACATGTAATTACTCCAAATGCATGCTCTTGCTGCCCTCATGTGGATGTCCTGATAATTGACTTGCGTGCGTGTGTGTTGTGTTTCCTGTTCACCTGTGTTCTCCTCGCTCTGCACCCGGAGGAGAGAGGCGGTCTGCGGGGGCTCTACCACGTCGCTATCCTGCACACAGTCACTTCACACTTATTGTCTGTTGCAACTCAGTTCTGGTTCCAGTGAAGACTTTCAGGCACAGATTACATCCATTCACAGTCAAATAAAATGTGCTCTGTTTGATATGTCATCGTGTTCAATGTGAGAAGGGAGTAACCTGAAGTATGGGTTCTTGAGGTCCAGTACGTTCCCTGATGTGAAGCCTGACTGGTCCACTGTGGCGCTGATGAGGATGTCATAGCTCTGCCTGAAATGTGGATTATGTTGAGTTATAGTCAAATAAAAGCAAGTTATACAATCTAAACCTCTTGTTCTTTAAAGAACTTCAGAGAAAACATTTGTTAGCACCTGTTGTTAGCAACCAGCAGCACCGTCCCAGACAGAGTTTGTCCCGGCTTGGCGAAGAGCGGCGTCTGCAGCAAACATCTGACCTGAGACCAGCGGGTCAGAGGCTCCGTGGGAGCTGTGGAGAGCCACACTTCTGCCCTACACACACACATTCACAGTAATCTCATTTAGCACGTTGTTAGCAGCTGCTGTTTTATGATACATAGAAACTTCAGACATGAACCAGTAGCGTTTATTTTTGTATTTCTTACTTGGACCCCACATAGGCCACATCGAACCAGAAGGCCAGGCCGTGGATGAGACCCGACTGCAGGAGCGTGAACACAAAAGGAATCTCTATTCTGGAAGAAAATAAGTAATTTTTGAGCCCCATGTTCAGTGAGTAATTCTGCATTTTAAACATGTTTACTAGTTTAAATCATTGGTGGCATTAGTCATACCTAACATTTCACCTATTGCACTGGGAATAAATCCTCTTATATCTGCATTAGAGTCCTATAAATGCTCATATTTTTTAAATGCACTTGTTAAATTACAGCTGTACCACAGAAGTCTTGGTGATAAAACATGTAACCTGTTTAAATCTTCTGCTTTAGCTTCCATGAAGTTGATGCAGTGTTTGACAGACTTGGCCATCAGGACCGGCATATCAAACGTGTCCTGGAAATGACAGTAAATAAAACATATATTAATATAAAATCCATTTAATATACATTTAAAATGAGACTTAATTTTTCTTTTCTACATTTGTTATGACCTCGTGGGAGGCTACTGTGGTGACATGTACAGTTGAGTGGTTTGACTTCACGTACCACTATAGGCTGCCTGAAGAACTCATCCATTGCAGCGCTGTGAAGAGCACTCAGGTTCACTCCATAGAAGCTTCTCTGCTGCCTGAGGACAGAAGAGTGATGTTCACATAACTATCAACTTTCATGGTGGTTCATTTTAGATTTTAGGTCAGATAAAAAAAAAGTGTATAGCCAAAGAATGTTAGTGTTGCAGCTGCTATTTGTCTGAAAACATCATCAAGTATTTCCAAAAGCATCACTGCTAAAGTGGTTTTGCTGAACAACATCAGTTTGTAGTTTACCGTCATTCCTCAAGGCTGACGAAGCCTGACACACACACACACACACACACACACACACACACACACACACACACACACACACACACACACACACACACACACACACACACACACACACACACACACACACACACACACACACACACACACACACACACACACACACACACACACACACACACACACACACACACACACACACAGGACCCATGTAATAACAAGGGCAGCATGTCTATCTGATTTGATACACTGAAGCATCAGTGGTTTAAATGCTTAATCTAAACCTAAAACATTGTCTAACAACATAATGTAAAGAGGTAACAGTGTTTGAGTTGTGACGTCTATTTATTGTGTTGCAGCAGTATCTAATGAAATTAGCATGCTAGCGGACTAGCACCGACATGTCCTGTCTTGTTATACCACTGAGCTAACAGCTAGCTAGCTGACAGCACATCGAATGGAGAATCTCTATGATCCAGTTTCACCAAAATGGAATGATTGCTCATGCACTGCTTCAGCAAAGATAACTTAACGATTCATAAAAGTACAAAATACCCTTACTAATCAGCCTACAAATACCCATATCAGTCAAACCCTTGGTTGGTCTGTAGGAGTCAGGACTGGACTAAACTGAGCGTTTTACACCCGGCAGGAAACATGCCTGACTGAGGTCAAGCAGGGGGAACATGTGTGTGTGTGTGTGTGGGAGACAGAGGGAAAGAAAGGGAGCCTGTGTGTTTGCGTCCTCATGCATGGAGTTATGCTTGTGTGTGTGAGAGAGACCAGAAAGTAGCCCGTGCGTAGTGTTCGAAGTACAGATGCTCGTCACTGAAGGGAGCCAGATGAATATCTCCAGAGGAGGGAAACATCAGACCTGGAGAAAGAGAGAGGTCGGAGAGAGAAAATGAACAATAAAAGTCCAAAGTAAATGTTTGATTACTCAGTAGGCTGGGTCGATATTAAGACATTATTAAACCACTGGATCAGCAGTTTCTGAAGGTTTGCATTGTTCTCTGTTCCTACCATTGGGTTTGAGCCATTTTTTGGCATGCAAGAAGCTCTCCACGAGTCTATCACTGAGCAGCATGTATCCCATTGGCTCAGAGACAAGGACATCTACCAATTCAGGACAGCTGACCTCCTCCACCTTGCCTTCTAGGATCTCGATCCGATCAGACCGACCGTTACTCTGGACCAGGATCTGCACAGAAGACAATTCAACATTACATATCCACAGGACATACTGTTTTTTTCAGAAAGACTTTCAAAATAAGGACTCTAGATGTGTTGAGCAATTTGTGATTACGTGCCGTGTAGCAGGTCAATCTGACTCTGTGCAGATATGATCCCAATATATCGGTTTATGCACCAGCATCTCTCTGCAGTCTTTGGGCCAGATGTTGCCGCAACCCATTAACTCCCCAGAATGCCACGCTCTGCATGCGATGTATGTACTCTGTGTGTGCTCTATCTAGTACATTGCTGTGGTTTCTCTTCAGGCTCCTTCTAGGCCAACAAACACAGCATTTCTCTCCAAACTCCAAAGTTAAGGTTAAGGCTTTATTTCTGCAGTTTTAAAGCCAGTGTACAATAGAGGTGAAAGTATCTGACATTCTAATGACAAAGATGGAGGACCTTTGCGTATTTGGCCATGGGGCTGGATTCAACAGCGTACACCTTGGTGGCCCCTGCCTGGAGAGCAAAGAAAGACAGCATAGCAGAACCACAGCTCACATCCAGAACCACCTACACACAGGAAGAGAGGGAGGAGTGGTTAGGCTAGTGAGCTTTTAATGACAGTATTCAAAAAATATACATACATGTATATTTTTGTATAATGTACTGTAAATAACCTTAAGTTAGAGTACATTTCAATACAATAATACTTGACTACAACACAGTGTTGCTGTACACATCTGATATTAACATAGTGGAAAGCAATGGGCTGTAGTATTAGCAGTCAAATGGATGGACATGTATGTATTGGGAATCCCGTGAACACATGTGTTGTCACCTTGCCTCGGAAGTCACTCTCGTTGAGTAAAATGGCTTTTTGGTAGGTGGTCGTCCTCGGGTAGTCCTGAAGTAGGACCTGCTGTTGGGAGAGACAGCTGTGGAACTAAACAAACACACACACACACACACACACACACACACACACACACACACACACACACACACACACACACACACACACACACACACACACACACACACACACACACACACACACACACACACACACACACACACACACACACACAGTGAACATGTTTAATTAGTAATTAGTTTGTATCTTTTTACCACAAAGTCCAAATAATTGATGGCTTACCTGGTAGTCCTGTGTTAGGGCATCCTCAGTCCTTGTTTCCAGCATCATGGGATGTCTAGGTGTTGGGCCTTCATCCTGGTTGCCTCTCTTTTCTACTTCTGCGCAACCTTTCCTAGTCCCTTCATCATCTCCTGTCCTCAGTAACTGCTGGAAGTTCTTCATGTCTGATAGTCGGAGAGGACAGGAAGTTGTACATGTTTGAACACCTTAACCAAATCCCAGGATGATAGGCAGTATGGATTAAAGCATGCGTTGTACAAACCAGTTGGAGTTTTGAACTGCAGCAGAAGACTCAGCTTGCCTAAGGTGACCAGGAAGGACTGTCCTCCCACCTGGCAGCAGTCCATCTCCTCAGAGACAGTGAACTGGAAGACAGATGCTCTGTTGGCTGGAAAAGACACTTTGAAACCCTCAGATTAATAACACCAAATATAACAAACAAAGATCAACTTGAGGTCATTATGTTGTTGTACTAACACTCCATTTCTGGTTGGGTTCTGGTGTATGTATGTATGTATGTATGTATGTATGTATGTATGTATGTATGTATGTATGTATGTGTGTGTGTGTGTGTGTGTGTGTGTGTGTGTGTGTGTGTGTGTGTGTGTGTGTGTGTGCTCACCGTCCTGCACAGTGAGCTGCTGCTCCTCCCGTCCCGTGGTGAGGAGCAGCGTGAGCTCCTGCTCCGCCCTCTGTCTGCTCACACTGACCTGCTGCTCTCTGCTCACCTCCTCCTGCAGCTACACCTCATTCAGAGCACAACACACTGCGTTAAACCAAACTACACACCGTACAAAACCAAACTACACACCAGATGTAGGGAGATGTCATTTAAGCAGTTTGAATCCACAGCGTATTTCATTCAAATGCATCAGTTCTCCTAGTTGAGAAGAACACATACAGTAAGTGGTAACCTCCACTGTTACCTCCTCATGTGTCTCCATGTGCTCCTCCTCTGCCCTCAGCTCCTCCTGCAGGGAGAAGACTCGGACAGGGAAGGACTCCTCACTCTTCTCCTCCATTCTTCAGTGTGGAGGGAAGCTGCTCTTCAGGAAGAAAGAAGAGAAGAGAGCAGAGGGGTGGAGATGGAGGAAAAGGGGAGGAGAGATCGGGGAAGGATTGGGGAAAAAATGGTTTTCCTGTTTTTTGGAATTCATTTTGGGGTCCACTTCATGGATGTATTATTAGATTCATATTCATTTAAAAACAGTCGGACGCCCCTTTAAATAAAATATAAGTACATCCACTGTATAAACAAAATTGTAGACACTATTTTATGAATGGTGTGTTAAAAGGAGTTGTATAAACAAAGGTTTTGTTGCTGGGATAAAGAACATGATTGTGATGGAAATGAGGTCTTTCAACAGAAACATCGCCTTAGTTTAGTTTGGGATCAGAGCTTTGAAGAAGAAGAATACATGACAATTCATGTTTTTAACTAATTAAAATGTAACTTTATGTCACACATCATGAGGTCAGCTCATATACAGTGACAGAGCTCCCTCTGCTGGATGTGTAGCCTCACTGCAGGAACACAGAGGAGCATCACTTTATTAATATACTCACAAAGCATGTGTGCTGTGTGTAAAAAGAATTGTGAGAAATAATGATAATTATGTTACTACATCGATAAAGTCATTAAATAAAATAAACGTTGCATAATTTATGTTTTGTTAGACTAATAGTGTGTTTAACTCATTTTAAAATATGTTATGTGATAAACATTCTCATACTAAAGGTTGTACCAAAGTAAATCCTGACAACTTCTACGGATAAAAATCACATATTTAGTTATTATTATTATTATTATTTATCAGAGTTCTGAAATATATTATTATTATTATTAATATACACAAAGGCCAATTCCTCAAATGTGAAAACCTACTTGGTAACCTGTTTCTGATTCTAAATACGTAAGTATACCTTATTAGACTATTCATGACACTTTTTAATAACTTGAATTTCAAGAATGTTCACTCTCATGCCGCACCATGTAGACTTTATTGGATTTATTTCATGTTTTGTGACAATAGGAGAGTTTTAAAAGAGGCTGACATGCATACATGGATGTCAGGACCCCTACGGTATTGTAGCCTGAATCATCCCAACTGTCTGAGGTATACCAATCCATGAAGCGGGATACTTTAACACATTCTATTAATACACATGTACTGGAAAATGTCCTTGGTACATATACAGTAGGTTCATCTGAAGTTGAATATTTACAACCTTGCATTTCAGAAAGGGCTTTCATTCTACTCTGAGAGGGCGAGTCTGAACAGGAGGTAAACTTACTAATACTACGTTGTAAAAATACTCTGGTAAGTAAAAGTCCTGTATTGGAGATGTCACTCAAGTAATGGTAAGCAAAATGTAGGTAAATTATTACTCGTAAAAGTACTAAGAAAAATGAATAAAACAATAAAAACTCTTCAAAAATAAATTTGAAAATGACTCAAATGTTTATAAATGCCAATCCATTATATTTGAATGGGCTAATTAATTAATTGTTAGAGAACAAAAACTCTATATCAGAAAAGATACTGTAAGGTACAGTAATACACGCAGCACGCCCTCTTTCCTTATAACGCAAAGTATTTTTGTTTTACTTGGGCAGAAATGGATTTAAGCACACACATAAATACAGGTGACAGACTTCAAAGCTTATTTTAGTGCGTGTATTATTATTATAGTGACAGTGGCTCACCCTATAGACTGTACTTACATAGATTTTGCTGCTGAAGTTCACATGGCTTAAATGACTGCCTTATACAGCACTCTGGCACAGTGTCTTTCTATATTGAATTTCACCTGTTCTTCATTCCTGACAGAGAGGGCTGAGGAGCACACACACACAGGAAGCATTAAGCAGACATCATGCTGTCAACACACACTGATTCTTCACTAAGTCGGCAAAAAATATAAAAGCAAAATGCATCCATCCATGATTGCTAATGCTTATAAAAGTCTAATCTATGTCAGAGAATAAGTAATAAAACAAATTGTGTCTGAATGTACAAAACCAATTTTACCATGATACAGCATATCATTGTTCCTCTGGACAACATCACACATGGTTTGCACACAGGTTCCTTTACAGAAGTCCAGAAATCTGATCCCAAATCAGCCCTGTTTTATCTTGTGTGCAGTACACAGTCACAGTCAACCCCGGATCACGTGGTGAGTCAAGTCAACAAGGCATCTTTTCCTTGGGCACACATCTCAAAAGCCCCCTTGAGTACAAAGGTCCGCTGAGCAGCAAAGGTCCGACTTGATCCATCCTGCTCATCCTTTCAGATTCTCTGCGCTGCTTTCAGGATACACAGAACCACGGCGGTCAGCAGCAACACTGCAGCGATCAGTCCATATCGAACCCACGGGACATTGTCTGGGGCGGCTTGAAGGGGAGAAGGGAGTGATGGATGGAGGGGGCACATTAAAAATGCAACACAGTATACTCTTTGCATAGTGAAATGTCGATGAAGTGAAAACCTACAGTACCTGTGTCGACTGGAACTTGGGCCAAAAAGAATAAATAAAAAAAGGTTAAAATTAGTATTTGTATCTACATCTGTAAACAGTCCCATTAACATGAATCTTGCCGTCAAACCACACCTCGGAAACGTTTTGTGTGATTCTCATGCTAACCTTTGTTTGGGCCTGATGTTTGCGTCTCCTCAATGGCTGCCCTTAGCTGCAACTCTGTCGTGACTTTAAAAACATCAGACAAACATAAAAAGACAGAATAAGAATGATGATAAATTGCCCTAAGGTTAACGTTTAGCATCTTTAAGCTAATTGTTTCGGTTTTATCGACAATTGCGCTGATTATTAAGGTCTAAGTATGTTTCTAAAATATACATAACTAACTGAGAAGGGTTTACCTTCAATTGGCTGTGTAGAATCTTCCAGAAGAACATGTATAGGATCGGTGACAGTCACTTCTTCTGTCGTAGACACTATCGGCCAGTGTGTTGTACTGACCCAGTCCTCTGTCGTTCCTGGGGTCTCATCAGTGGTAACAACAACCCATGGGGTATCTGAAAGATTGGCTGTTACATGGTGCATCATTTTTCTGATAATGACATAGCTGCAGTGAAAAGAATAAGAAAGAATGTTACCAATATCTGTCGTGTTCGTTTCCACTACCGTCAGTGTGATACTCTCTGGTGTCCCTGGCCTTGCATCATCAGTATCGCTGAAAATACCAGAAAAGTGAAAGTTATTTCCATCCTAAAAGACATTTCTAACTTGGAAATGATAGATTTTTTGATTTACGGATCATTTCCTATGCAAAAACCGTAAAAAACAACTGATCAACCACACATTTTGCAGTCCCTGACATCTCCTTAACCTATTCAATATTGTGGTAAATAGATGTAACAGATTTAATTTAGCAGATAAAGCACTCCATACTGTAGATCTTACCTGGTTTTATACAAACACTGGTATTCTCCACTGTCTGTCATCATTGTTGGGCTTATATCAAGTTCAAATGATTCACGAGAGTCGGGAAAAATCCTTCTCCTATAGTCATCCATGGACGTCACAGACTGTAAGTGAAAAGAGATGATACATTATTTTTGCAATAACCCCAAATCCAATGGAATAAGCCCATAAGGAAGGAGAAATAAGTAAGCAATTTACCGTTATAATGACTTGCGTGTTGCAATGGCTTCACATACAAGTCATTTGTCTCAGGTCACCTGGACATCTATGAAAATGTTCATCTAGGCCTAGGGCATGCATTATAGTCCATCGGCAGTGTACAGTACCCCAGGCAGCGACGCTATAGTCATGCCGTTCCAGGTCCACCAGACTAGCATCTTGTTGGGGGACTGCTTTCTGGACCTCGGAATATAGCATGGTAGAGTCGACAAGTTGTCCACTGGCACCGACATGGAGCGCTCAATATGTGGCACTGTGGGAATAGCAGAGAAACAGCAGGTTGTGAAGGAGAACACACATGAAGTCAAGCTTACACATTCTATCTACTGGAAGTGAAGCTGGTCTCCATGACGGTAACCTCTTTCTCCCTCTAACTCACCATTGACTGTGAGCCACACTGTTGAAATGGTTTTCCTTCCTTGCCATATGCACTCGTACATATTTGTGTCACTGAGCAAGGCGTAAGAAAGTACGAGCGACCAGTGTCCTTCCCTGCGGAGCTCCTCTGAGGGCAGGTGGAATCGGCCCTGAAAGGAAGTATGAAATGATACAGGGTTAATAGCTCCACAAAGTTATGGTTGATTTCAGATTCTACTTACTTTAAATCTGTCTGCTTGTATTACCTCCTCTCCCTGCAGAATTGCCACGTCCTCCCCCATCGCCTCCCACCACGGACCCCCCTCCTCCTTCTCCAGGTAGGCTGAGGCGTTACAGGGCAAGGTGACCCACTCCCCGTACTCCACCTGAAGGTGATGCATCTGCGCTATGTGCAGGGCTGGATGGAAGGAAGATTGATAACAGTACCAGAGCGTTACAAGGAAGAAGGGAGAAGAGAGGATGGAAGGAAGGAAGGAAGGAAGGAAGGAAGGGAATTATAAGGAAAAGTTAGATAAGAAAAGAAGACGACATGAGTGACAGGAACACAAAGGGATGGGGATGGAAAGAAAGACAGAGAGGTAAGGATGTACGATGAAAAGGAGAGTGATTTTATTTTTGAAATCTTTGCAACTGAGCTTCTTTTCCTCTCTCTAATCGTTCAGGCTTTAAAATGCCATGTCCAAATGTACCTTACAGGTATATTTAACAATGTGTTTCGTTGACGTGATAAAGACTTACCGTTGCAGAGCCGCCCACACTGAAGATACAGCATCATCACCATCATACACACAGGCAACATCTTGGACAGTGCTGAAACACAAACGCATCATTAAACTCCGAAAGGCAGATTTTAAAACAACAAAATAAACTCGGAAACCAAACACCTTATTTTCTTTTTCAAGCACCTCATAAAGAAGTGTGGCGATTTGTTGCTTTTATGTCAGTTACGCGCTTCAAAACATCTTTCAAATTAAAGGGGACCTATCATGCAAAATGCACTTTTGTACGTCTTTTATACATGAATATGTGTCCCCGGTGTTCCAGGGAACTCACCAAGTGTCAGAAAACACAACCCTCTCTATTTTCCTCCATACCCAAATCTCTAAAAAAGGGGCTGCAACGGATCTGATAAAAACTGATCCAGATTTGAACACTGTCCTGACGTCAGGACGGTGGCGCTACGGCTATTGAGCCAACTCCACCAATCAGGAGGAGACAGCCACGGCCATTGCCGTTCGAAAGCGCTGGAGACGCTGTAGTACATATGCCAGGCCTGTAGATGGTGCTGTTCTCACAGAATCAGCCCTTGCAAAAACAGAGCTAACATTTTTCAAATTGAGCAAAATGAGGCATGGCTAAAATGCATGATCTGTTTGGTATTTTGGAAAAAAAAAAGTATAAATATGCCTTATATAGGTATGGTCCTACACTATATTATTCAAATATAGCATGATAGGTCCACTTTAAGTTAAATAATGTACAATCTTTTGACAATTGTACATTTCTTTGTTGATATAAGTTAAAATTCATTTATAGAGCCCCTTTCTAATTATATGACCATTTAAAGGGGTTTTTGCAATACATGCCAACATTTACCGATTCACACACTGATGACACGGCTGCCATACAAGGTGACACTGCTCATTATATAATCTGACGCTCACACACACTCGCATACGACATGCAGACCAGAGGAGGCAGAGATCGAAGAACTTCTGATTAGTAGACGACCCTCTCTACCTCCTGAGCATGCAACAGCAAAGGTCCTTTTCTTAAAAATAAGTATATTTCCTACTCGTGCAATTTCCTCGGGTCCATTTTTCTAAAAGTTAAACAACATTTGAACTGCTACAAAACTAAAGATTTCAGATTTCCAGATTAGCATGAATTCTATGCATAATGTTTTGAACTATAGGCAGGAAGCTAACATTTGAGACGGATTTTTGTATCATATTGTTGTGCCATAAAAGGAGGAATTGGAACACCGACATAGAGGTAAAACTCAAATGTGCTCTTACCGGAAAATGTTGACGAGATGAAAGAAGATGAGAGATGTGTGTGTGCTCCTCCGACACCCCTGTGTGTGTACGTGTGTTCTCATGTCACAGCTCGGTGTATGTGTGTGTGTTCTCCTGTTACATGACATTCTTTAAATCTCAACGGCAGCATATGCGTCCTTCCAGTGCTGCGTGAAATCTTAAATCTATATGGCAGATGATATGCCATTTACTGTATTTAAACATTTTAAGGTTAACACACAAATAAGATAACATACAAAGTGACAGAAGCAAATAAAGTCAATGCACAAACCCAGAAATAACAGATAGATGAACCCTCATTAGGACCGGTAAGTTGGGTATACTACCACAGAAATATGTACAGAGCGACAGAGGTTATGTGTCATATGCACCTGATCAGTGTTTCTGGAATACGACACACGAGGCCTATGCTTCCACCATATGATGTGAATCCACACTGATGATGCCTTCAGGCTCCATGGGAAACACTTCATACAGAACTATTAAAGATATGTGTTCCTGTTATTGCAGCCTGTCTGAGACATGAGATAATACAAAATATAAATCTTATAATAATTAAACAAATGGACTTGGAAACTCTAGATATATGACTCTGAAATGGACACTATGCACTACATTAATTTACATTCCTCTGTACTTTTGCATATTTTTGCACAATGCAACCAATGTTATAAAATGCAAAGCTCTTCCACTTTAAATTCTGATATACTGCACGTTTTATTTTTCTAAATAATTGTTCCTATTCTTCTGTACTTCCGTCTTTTTATTACTTGGGAACATGAACTATTTTTATTAATGTATTTTCTTTAATTTGTATTGTTATGCTTTTTATGCATCTGCTAATTTCATTGAACAGATGCTCTTTGTTCAGAATATAAACTTTTAGTTTTACATACAGTGTTAGCAAATCACTATAAAGAAGACAAAAAAGAAAATAAACAACTAAAATACAAAATGAAATGAAAACCAAAATCAAAGCAGTAATATATTTCAAGTTAGATTATATCTGATAACAAAGCAATGGCTCATACAGTTCATTTTTGAATCTATAATAGTTACACATTTTATTTATAAAAAAATTGTTCTATATTTGCTACTTTACTTAAACTTAATTCCTCTTACGTGTTTATGTGCGCACCGTTATACAGCAAATTCCTAGTATGTGTAAACCTAAACCTCCGTGTCAGTGTGTCTTAAAAACAGCAGCAGCGCCCTCTGCTGTTTGCTGAGAGACGTGTATGAGTTACTCACCAACAATGAAACATTATTATGAAGCATGCACTAGTATAAAAGCATCAGTATAAATGTATAATTATCATCAGCTGATAGTATTCTGTTTTACCTGGATGATGTGATCACTGTATGTTTTTATTTTATTTTGTTCACACGCATATTATAAATAAACAACACCTCATTTAACCAGTAGTAGCATCTTCTTTGTGTTGTGTCCTGTGTTTACCTGATGATTAGCAACCACTGGCAAACCTCCTCTTCCTGACCTTCTCTATCCTAACTGTCTCCATCGGCTGCTCAAACATGAGGTTCAAAGCTCTGAAGAAATCCAGCAAGTCCAGCTTGAGTTGACACTGATAACATGAAAATGACAGAGAGACATATGAACTTGAAACATTTTTTAATTGTAAATCAATAATGTAAATGAAGATGAATGCAGCTGCCGCTGTAATGCGAGACAGCTTCACAAATCAGCCTGAATAAAGATCCTGGAGAGGAAAATATGACACCAACATTGATTAATAAGTAGCTGTAGCCATTGACAATAACTAAAGATAATGTGATAAATTATACACAATAAAAAAAATACAAACATGACCTACCAGAATGATGCCGCATTCATGTTATGGGGGAATAACCAACATCCACATCCCTGTGAAGGTCTTGTACACACTTTTTTTTAACCTGGCCAGCTTAATCTCACAAACACACAAAATAAGTCATGGTACATTTCAGGTCTTTTTGCAAAACATCACCGAAAAATCTCCCTCCATTGCACTACGATCAAAACATGGTTATACATTTGTTCCTACAGTTCAACACTAATATTTCCTTTAGTTCCATCTTTACTCCTCACAAGCAGTACAGATGACCCGATGGCTAAAGTGAGCAGTGTTTTCCACTAGGAAGTTCATATCTCCCGTCTTTCTCACGGGACGTGAACGCAGCAATGGACACTAAGTTTCCTGTCCGTCTTATGAAATGCTCGTCTACGGGACATGGCGGCACCCTCGGGTCCCGAACCCTTTCTCAAAGCTCAGAGCGTGTTCCGCTCTCCACCGATCGCTTCATGATGAAATGTCTCTTCTCACTGCTCCACTCCGGGCGTGAAGTCGGGGCGCCGTGTCTGGATGATCTTCGGCCGCAGGGGGCGGGGTTTGTCGTCTTGGTCACTGTCGTCGGGGGCGGAGCTGTCGCCTCGCTCGTCATCGCAGACGTGGATGACGACACTGGGGGTGGTGGGGGTGGCGGTGTGGAGCTCGTACTTGTCCCCTGGGAGAAGAAGTACAGGAGTCATTATGCATGTCATCTTTACAAACCTTAGTTGGCCCAATACAGCACCAGGAGGGTTCCCTATATTCATATTACCCAGACAAATAATAAGAAACAGAAAGTATAGCATTACTTATACTACGTAACATTATTATTGATAATTCATTGTTTGTAAACAGCAAAATAACTGAAGTGGAACAAGCTATTGTGATAAGGTAAGTGTGTGACCTGGTCCCAGCTTGGAGATGGCACAAAGCAGGTCGTAGTTGACGACGGGCATGGCATCCTTAGACTGCTCCCAGCCCACCGGGGGGGAGGCGGGGGGCGAGATCAGGAACTGCTTATCCGGCTTGGGGGGCATCAGCCGAGGACTGCCTATGTGGACAGACTGCAGACACAGAGGCTCGATTAAAGATTTAGATGGACGTGTTTGATATTAAATACTGTATAAAAGAGTGGTGGTTGGTTAGATCCCTACAAAAATGTCTAACAAAACCCATGAGGGATTTACTCTGTAGATCAGTGCAAGCGATGCATTTTAAGACTACCTGAGCGAAGTAAAGTCTCATCTCTTTGCCCTTGAAGTCGGTCTTGTGGAGTTGCAGTCTGGCCTCGGCTGCAGCCAGAGCATCGCTGAAGCTGATCCTCACTCTGCGGAAAGATTTGAAGTACTGGAACTGCACCTCCGGCTCGAAGGAACGGAACAAGGCCTCAAAGCTGCCCTGCAGACACAGAGAGGGAGAGAGGGGTGAGAACAGGAAATACACCATCTCACCCACACATTTCCGAAGACACACACACTTCTCCCTCAGAGGCTTGGGAGCTCAGTGTGTTCACAACAAGAGAAAATACTGATCTGTTGCAGAGGCAGCACACAGCATGAACATGTCTGCTAACACTATAAAGAGAATGTTAAGAGGTTAGCATGCTAACAGCTAACCTGTAATGTATTAACTACAGCTGCATACAGGACGAAACAAATTATGAATGGAATTAAATGAGCCGTAGTAGTCGTCAGTTTGAAAATCCGGACAAAAATAGCAATTCCCCGAGTCATCTTTTCCTCCTGCAGTGCATCAGAGGAGCTCTGACCATGCAGTGAGTCATGATCGAGTCAAAGGAGGAAGGAGCTCAGCTCACTCACACACTTTAAACCCAATATGCTTATGTGGTGATAATCTGCAGGGCCCCTAGAAAAGAAAATCAGCAATGCACAATAGAAGTCCAACCCTACAATCTGCCTACCTAATGTATGGACTGGACATATGTGCACACACCATGATAACCACACAAACCGCTTAAATTGAAGTGTTTATTAAAAGAACCCCTAGTTTGGATTTGGTTCCAAAATAACTGGATCCGACATCTCCCATAATGCAACCCAACAGCCTATTTTCATCACCCTTCCCTGCCTGTTTAATGTAATTCATTTGTAATCACTAAGCCAAGGCCAAGATAACACCAGTGACATCACTGTGACATCAGGGTTGTTTTGTGTTTGTAGAAAGCTTTCCCAGAGCCAGATAACACATTTGGCTTTAACAGACAGTGAACTCGTCATGTGTCGAATACCGATGATTCAGAGATCAATCTGAAATGGTAATAAGCTGCAGCCTTGTTCAAGCTTGTTCCCCTTTATAGAGAAAAACAGAATGTTTTCTTGGAATCGTTTGGCATTGAAATAGTTGATTGATATCTAAATGTTCATCTCATTTACACAAAAACACAGTTGCTGAATCAAAGAACCAAGTGTGTCTTTCTCTGGAGCGTTAGCATTAAACCTGCTGCTCTCTGTGGCTAATGCTAATGTTTTTGAGCGTAACCATCTGTAGTATTGCATATATTATCTTTCTGCTTAGGGAAAAAATGCTTTGACTTTTTGGGATTATTTTACACCGATTACAATGTCCTAGGGCTGTTCAAAGCACAGGATGCAGCAACGGTTTCCTCGCAAAATAGATGTGGAGATCGTGGAAGGGGATTGGAATGGCCAAATCGACGTCGCCAATAGCAGGCTCAGTTTAGCCGTGTACATCCAGTAAATATCCAAATACATAGAGTGAGTGCCATTCATTTCAAAGACCGTGGTTTGCAAAGGGAACACCTGATGCGGGCTGCTCTCTTACCTGTGCCTCGGGACGGCTGAACACTTCCTGGTTGCTCACCGAGGCGACCAGGCAGAAGCGGTTACACTTGGTGGTCTTGATGTGCATGATGGGGGACCCAGGGAGGCGGAACCTTCTCCACCTGATACCTGAGGTCAGGGCGCAGCGGGACGCGGACACTATCTTCAGGCGTTGCGAAGGCGGCGGCGGTGCCGATGAAGAGGAAGGGGGAGAACGGAGGAGCGTTGCCTTCCCCAGGGTGGCAGAAGAGAAGGAAGGAATAGATGCTCTGTAAGAGGAAACAGCTGGTCTTCTTCTGTGGTGGTAAAGCACTCGTTTATGTCCTCCCAGTGCACAGTGTTAGAGATGCAGTAGCCTCCTACCCCACATTCCAAGGTTATCTCGTCTGAATCTCCGGAAATACACAATCCAGCATTCCCTTTTCTTCTTCCCGAGTCTTCCTCGATGTGTGTTAGCTCTGCAAAATGAGGAATTTTCCAGAGATTTGGGTGTGGAGAGCCTGTCTCTTCTCAGCTCTCTTTCTCTCCTCTCTGTCTTACTGCTCCACAGCCACTTAAATGAGCTCCAGCCAGGCGATGACGCATTACCCACAATCCCCTCCCTCTCCATGTCCTGGTTCCATTCATTCACTGCAAACCAATCAGCTGTTGTAGAGGGAGGAACCACTTTTTGTTTTTCTCTTCCTATGCCTGTACTGACAGATACTAGCCAATGCTGAATAATCACACAGAAAGAAGGACATTGTGTGTTCACATAGAGATACCGGAAAATAATGACACCACCGCTTAGCAAACTGACGCATTGATCGGCTTTCTGTTGCATTTGAAAATCCTTTGTCGAATGGAAAATGTGTAACAAAGAGCCTTTCAACTCTTAATTTCACACACATACCAAAGACGTATCAGCTGACCTCTGAGAGCACGGAGCAAGACGGAAAGGAAAAGACGTGTCAGCAGAGTTAATATGGATGAAGCTGAGACAGCTGACAGACAGGCAGATAAAGAGTGGAAGGAGACATAAGAAGAATGCAGGATGGAGGGATGAAGGGATGAAAAGCAGGAGGTGGTGCTCATGGAAAGTATGCAGTTTGATAACACGCTTTTATGAGGTATTAATAGCAGAGAGCTTGAAGTGGGGGGGGGAGTGTGTGTGTGTGTGTGTGTGCAGCCGGCAGTTGGAAAAATAAGACCAGGCTGTGCAGACACCAAGGTGTGTGCGTGTGTGTGAGTACTTAAACACAGAAGAGGTTCACACAGCAGAGAAGAAGTGTTGTTATGCTGGATTTAACACAAGAGAACCCCATATTAAATGTAAAGAAGCATAAAAGAAGAATAAAAAAGGAAGCAGCATATTAGAAAAAGACCTAGTAAACACACCATAGCAACACCTTATTTTTTCCTTATTACATTACATTGCATTTAGCTGATGCTTTTATCCAAAGCGACTTACAATAAGTGCATTCGACCAAGAAGATACAAACAGAATCATATCAGTACATCAGGTTTCATAGAGCCAAAACATTTCAAGTGCTACTCAACTAGCTTTAGATAAGCCAGTCCTTTGTTAGTATATAAGTGCTTTGTTAGTCATTCTATCGCTCGAAGTGGAGTCGAAAGAGATGAGTTTTCAGTCTGCGCCGGAAGATGTGGAGGCTTTCTGCTGTCCTGATGTCAATGGGGAGCTCATTCCACCATTTTGGAGCCAGGATAGCAAACCCACGTGTTTTTGCTGATGGGAACTTGGGTCCTCCTCACAGTGCGGGTGCAGCGAGCCGTTTGGCTGATGCAGAGCGGAGTGCACGTGCTGGGGTGTATGGTTTAACCATGTCCTGGATGTAGGAAGGGCCAGATCCATTCACAGCATGGTACGCAAGTACCAGTGTCTTGAAGTGGATTCTAGCAGTCACTGGAAGCCAGTGAAGGGAGCGGAGGAGCGGCGTGGTGTGGGAACATTTTGGAAGGTTGAAGACCAGACGAGCCGCTGCATTCTGGATGAGCTGCAGAGGTCGGATGGCACATGCAGGTAGACCAGCCAGGAGGGAGTTGCAGTAGCCTAGGCGTGAGATGACGAGAGCCTGGGCCAGAACCTGCGTCGCTTTCTGGGTCAGGAGGGGACGTATCCTCCTGATGTTGTAAAGAGTGTATCTGCAGCAGCGGGTTGTAGCAGCGATGTTTGCAGTGAAGGACAGGTTGTTATCTAGGGTCACACCCAGATTCCTTGCAGTCTGAGTCGGGGAAACAAGAGTGGGACAATCTTTTCCCGGAAGGAAAAGCAGTTCAGTCTTGTCAAGGTTGAGTTTGAGGTGGTGAGCAGAGACATCCACTGAGAGATGTCTGCTAGACAAGCAGAGATGCGTGCGACGACCTAGGTCTCTGAGTGGGGAAAGGACAGAATTAATTGGGTGTCGTCAGCGTAGCAGTGGTATGAAAAACCATGCGGGCTAATGACTGATCCGAGCGAGTTTGTGTACAGAGAGAAGAGGAGGGGACCAAGAACAGAGCCTTGAGGGACCTCTGTAGTTAATTGACAAGGGTCGGACTCGGACCCTCTACAAGTTACCCTGTAGGTGCGGTCTTTGAGGTATGAGGTGAGGAGGGAAAGTGCAGAGCCTGAAACTCCAAGTTCTTGGAGAGTGCGAAGGAGGATCTGATGATTCACCGTGTCGAATGCAGCAGACAGGTCCAGAAGGATGATGACAGAGGAGAGGGAGGCTGCTTATAATGCTACAAGGTGACAAAATAATCCCCATTGAAAATATGCTAGTTAGCTTTAGCTGCTATTATATCTTTGGGAAGCCTAGTCCTGCTTGGCTAAATAACGGCGCTAACATTAGCACCGGTTCCATTAAATTACATTACGATTTTCAATACAGTAGAAATTAACAAACTCATCCGATATCCACTAAATTAAGGAGGCTTTATCCAGCATTACAAATGGATATAAGCGATATCAATAAGACTTGAAAGGATGACCTCATACGTGTGTTTGCCACAGATCAGATCATCCAAATATTCAAAAATCAAATGGAAAAATCCAAATGCTTTTTAGTTAAGGTAGCGCTTGCAATGCTAACTTCCAGGTTGGCGTACAAAAAAACATCACCACTCTTTAGCTTTACATATCCCCCAGGTTCCATACTGTGATAACTCAACCAAACCTCACTGAGAACATAGCTTTTAAAAACAGGCCTCAGTATGCTCAGTCCTGTGTTACCCATAGTGCATCTGCAACACCACGGCTGCTGCTCGTAAACCCTTAGCCTAGCATGTCCACATACTGTACATGATGTGTGGCTGGCTGAGTGCAGGTGTTAATGCACGCTGGAATGACTAATAGCACAGCGCCGTGTGTGCAGGATGGAAAATGAAGCGCTGTGCCTCCCGACAGTGAAGCCGGTGCGTTGTGTAAGTGTTGTTTGTTGATGTTAAACATTACCGTGAGTATGTGTGTGTAGGTGCTAATCATCTCCAGACCTCACCCTGCTGCGGCCGCTATCCGAGCGTGTGAGTGTGTGAAGGCTCAGCCCCGCATTTTTTCCATCACTATGTTTTTGTTTCATCCTGCCATTTTTTCCATTCCCTCACTAGAGAGATACACACAGACAGACAGGTGCACACAAGAACAACACACACTGGACGCTGCTAGCCAGCTGCTGCATTTTTATTGCATCTTGATCATCTTTCCTATGCTCAATTGAAAGTTGTATTGTTTCCACTAACAACTGATACCTGAAAGCTGATACAGTGTGTGTTAGAGCCTGACACACACTAGGCCATTTGAGTTTTATAATATCTGATAAGAAGACTTTAATCCCCTTTTAACCAGATTTCACTCTCCTTTCGATCACCCTCAACAATGAGTACATATTGTACTAATTCTGCTCAAAAATCTACTTAAAAAAACCCAAAGCCTATCTTGTTTTGGCAAAGCCCCCTCAGTTTCCATTTCCTTAACCACTCACAGAAACACTCTTTGTGCTTTTAGGTGGATTCCAGTTCCTTCAAGCCAAAGTCCAATGACACATCCCTAATGTTTTCACCTCCAGTTCTACATCAAAACCCACTTTGAGCCCGAGGGGCATCAGGTAACGGAAGCCACACTGCTCTGTTTACATGTGGCTTTAACAAAATTCCATATGTGAACAGGAAAAAAGGGCCTAGAGCATGATGACACATCTGTCCCTTTTCCAGCTCTATCTTAACTTTCAGAATAACAACAGTATATGTCTCAGTCTTCCATTGAGTTACTCTGAGTCATGTCCAACAAAACAAATCGCTCACATTTTCCATCTGGCCTAAAACTTGTGTGTCTGATGCAGTTTCAGATTAGTGTTCGTCCATCAAGTCCAACCTGCTTATCTGCTAGTGTAGGACAAGTGATGCTAATCACTGCGGGGAAATAGGACCACACGTTTTATTATTTGAGTCATTTTGCATACACCACAGCTGAGTGTGTTTAGCTGGAATTACTTTCCAGATCCACATCAGAGTTTTCCTTGACCGAAATCTGTTCTTCAATTCTAGTCTAAGTTTGGCTGATGACAAGAATACACACAAACAAAACAAAAGGTCACACAAGGCTCATCAAATCTGTACGTTATTCCCCATTTACAAAGTTTTGCCTCACTGTCCAAAAGACAAACCAACTAAATATTCAATTAAATTAGAAAACACACCCAACTATTCCTTCCTTCTTGCTTAAAATAAGGTTAATGCACAAAATATGACTTGTTCCTTAACAATGGAGGGCTTATTACACTAACACACACCCTTCCTGGAACATTCTGTCACAGGATACATCAGCTGACCGTGCCCAGTGGAAAGCAGCAGGATCATGGAAGAAAGGGAAGCAGGGAAATACAAATATTTTTCTCAAAGGATGCCCTTTGACCCCTTTTCCATCAGCACTCTCATAGCCCCGTGTGTGTGTGTGTGTGTGTGTGTGTGTGTGTGTGTGTGTGTGTGTGTGTGTGTGTGTGTGTGTGTGTGTGTGTGTGTGTGTGTGTGTGTGTGTGTGTGTGTGTGTGTGTGTGTGTGTGTGTGTGTGTGTGTGTGTGTGTGTGTCAGATACAGTGCTTGTGTGTGAATCAGCAGTTGGTTGTGTTAGTGCTGAGTCTGCTGACAGGCTCCCTCTACAGTAACACCCTGAACATTATAGCTGCTTTTCTTTGGAAATACAGTTAAAGATTGAAGATACAAAGGTAGATTAGTCATATATGTTACTACAGAAGGTACAGTACATGAGATAGTATAGAGGACATGTCTTGAAGAATTTACTGCAGCTATTCCAACGTTAGAAATTGAATAAAATGTGTGATAATTTCATACTTTGAGAGAGCCATTCTGCATAATGGGTACTTTTGATACTTTAAGTACATTTGACTCATTCCTGCACTTCTCTTGGCCTGTTGCAATATGTTATTGAAATAGTACATTTTGATGCCGATACATTTGTACTTTTACTCAAGTAAATTCAGGATGATTACTTGTAACAGAGTACTTTATGTTGCATTGTTGGAGGAGCCTTGGACTTAAGATGTTCCTTGCATAACTACACTGTAGCTACTGTGCATTATGACAATAAATATGAAACAATTTCATATTTACCTTTACTTAACTACAGAGTACTTTATCTACCTCTGCATAAAGCAGGTTGGGCTTACCTTCAGTATGTCTTCTTTGAACAGATCCTCCGGTACTTTGCAGGCGATCAGGGCGTTGGGTAGATCCGTAAACTTGACATCTACCGTCGCCTCTTCACCGGCTGGCCGCTGCATCCTGATTACTGTCCTCTGCACACACAGCACCGAAAGCTTTAAATATAAATAATAAAGACAAGGCTCGGCTAACGCCCACAGGCCGCGTAATAGCTGACGTTGAGGCTAACACAAGGATGCATTTAATGTCATGCGTACTACTAAAGCCGTAGTCGTTATTTCATGTAAATAGTGAGATGTTGAAGCTCACCAGAGCTGCCTTTCTTCCGTGTAACGTTATTAGCTTACACTAAGCTGGCTAGCTGCTTATGCTAACCAGGAAACTACAATAATGCCGCCGAAAAAGCGAAACACACGATATTCCTTGAATATTTTCTCTCACTTAAGTCTAGGTGAAGGTGGTCGTTGGGAAGGTGGTATTGTCTTAGACTAAAACGGCCAAATATTCTCTACTTTTAACTGAAAATAGTCCCCCCGAATCGATTTGTTAGCATCTAGCAAAGGATAAAGGAGATGACGTTATTCTTCTTCTTCTTTCCAGCAAGCTAGGCACAAGTATAGTCCATGTCTGCCCCCTAGCGGTGCAGTAACGTCATTTTAAAAGTGAAATCCCCTGTCACCAATAATGTTCTAGGGATTAAACTAACATTTGAAAAACTTTATCCTCAAAAACTATAACATTACAAATATAAAACAACAAGAAACTACAACACAAGTACATTTTTGCTTAGTTTGTTTTATTTAGTAGTCACTGAAGTTATATTGAAGACAAGCATGTGCAAAACTGTAAGTGAAAACCAAGGGAAAAAAACATACAAATGTTTCCCTTCCACAAATGTTAAAATATAAGGATAATAAAAAAGTAATAGTATGTTATGTTTTGTGCTTCATTCTGGATGGTATGTGAGAAGCAGCACGGTGCCATATTGTGTCACCAATGTAACAATTAAAAATCTTACACGATGACTTTCAAAATAAGTGTAGAAATATAATTAAACACTTTAAATGTTACACAAGGCTGACACTGTATGTGTTTTTTGCATATTAGTGATATTTGTGTGTGTTTGAGGAACTTAACTGCTTGCGCTAGTACCTGAGTGGCAACAGGGTTTAAGCTCCAGGTCATGTGGGGATCAGCCACCACTTAATCCTCTGGTGAGAGGGAGGGAGTGAGAAAGAAAGAGAAAGGGAGGAAGAGAGAGAGGGGTGAGAAAGAGAGCGGTAGATTGCATTAATTGATGTCTAACTGTGCTAAAGACTGCAGAGTACTGCAGAGTACCAAAGCCACAAGGTAAGGGTGAAAGGATTGTACCACGAACCTCGACGCCTGGATAGATTTAATATCTGTGGGATTAAAATATCTAAATCTGGATTTTCTTTCCTTTGCCATGAAGTTTGGAACTTCCCAGTAAGTCTATCGGTCTTTTACGATTGCATGCGGGTTTCCGATCATATCCGGACTACTCAAACCTGGACTCATCCGGAAATAATCCTACAAATTGCAAATTGGGATCCATTTCAGGAAGGTTCTATTTTACAATTTCTTTTTTTCTACTGTCTTTGGACATCACAAACACTGTTGGTTGTTTTTAAATATTTCCTTGAATTCTGGGTTTATTTTCACTATTTTTGGAACCATTTCAAATGGCGTTTTGAGATATTCTGGTATGCACTCTTGGACCTAATCTGAAAACTGGAACCATTCTGCAATCTGAGTCTTCGCACCTCCAAAATCAGTTGGTGATTGTTTCTGTTTTTGGGCCCTAATCAAAACCTTGACATTTTGTAGATCCTTACAACAACCGTGGACACTAAGGCTCCAGTTCGTTCGAAGTAAGTGTCCTATCATTTCTTTAACTTTTCTGATGGCTCAGCCAGGCTCCCTCCCTAACCCAGACTTCTCAAATGGTGTCCATGGTCCACTAGGGATTTGTTCAGACCTGGATACGCAGAGAGGAAGAGAGGATGAGGAGGGAGAAGGGGAAGATGAGGATGTGGAACTAGCCGAGGAAGTCGGGGAGGATGTGGAGGCAGGAGGTGAAAGACAGGAGGAGCATTGGGAAGGAGGCGTGAAAGGAGAGGATGTAGAACACATAATGATACATGAGCTGACAAGTGAGAAAGAGGCTGAAGGCGAGGAAGAGCATGGGTCAGAAGAAACAGAGGCAGGGAATGAAAATCCATGTCACTTTTCAGAAGTGATAGAGGATGAAACAGGCCAAGAGCAGATTATAGACAACAATAAAGAAACAGAAGAAGAAGAAAATGAACAAGAAGCAGTGATAGCAAGTTCAGAAACAAAGGTTAGGGAGGATAACACAGATGACGGATTAGAAGAACACCAGGAAGTATCCACCACCGATGATGCAGAGTATGTTCAGGAGTCAGAAGAGGATGCACAGCTGTGTACTGGTGACACAGACGAAACAGAAGTTGTTATTCTGCCCACTGATGGTGAGGTTACAAAAAGCCTTGAGGATGCAACAGTAGTAATCCCTGTTGCTATGGGGATAGCAGTCAACCATCAAGATGATCTATACCAAACCTCAACTGATGGCAACTATGGCGTACACTTCGATACAGAGGCCATACATGAAGTCAATCAGACCAACCAGTTCGCTAGCGAGGAAGAAGATGACATTCAAAACACTGATGAAAAGGACAACCCAGAATCTAGGAAACAGGAAGTTCAGACCGTACATAAAACTGTCACATGGAAACAGGAGGATTATTTAGAGGAAAAGTTTGATGATGAACAAACCAATGAGATTGAGAAAGATGCAACGTCTACTTCTGATGATGTTCTAGACATACGGGGTGAAGTAGACCAGAAGGAGGACACATCGGACTTTGCATTTGACCTCTCTGAAGAACAGACAGAAGGAGGGGTTGAGGAAAGAACTGTGGTAGGGATCAACGAGAGGGAGGAAGAGGAAAAGCAAGTGCGACAGGTTGGGGTTAATTCTCTAACTGTGATGGATGGGGGAGGACAGAGTGCGGAAGAGGATGGGAAGACAGCTGATAACGCTATTACAGATACAATGGGGGAGGAAGAGCCCAGAGGAGAAGTTAATGTACACGTGCAAGAAGAGAAGGTTGTTGAAGTTGAAATGCAGGAACCAGTTCTTCAGTGTGTTGAGGAGGTTCCTTTAGACATGCAAGAACACGAAGACATGGATCTGGTGGAAGAGGCCTTTGAGCTGGAGGAAGAGGGTGAAGTTGAACCTGATCAGCCAATAGATGAGGTTAAATCAGAAGATACTGAGTCCAGAATCAGAGGTGATATGCAGGAACATCCTTGGCAGCAAGAAAGAGGGGGAGATTTGGAAGAAGAATTGAGAGAACAGCCAAGAGGGCAGGCCCTCGTAGAAGACGAAAAGGGAGCAGGAGCAGAAGTGGAAGCAATGGAGGAAGAGATAGATATGGAACAAGAACCTGTGACTGTTTTGGATGATGATATTGAAGAGATAGAGGACAGTCCAAGGAGAGAAGGTGAAGAAGAAGAAGTGCACGCCACGATTCAAGACCCTTCTGAAGACACCATAGCAGAGACCAAGGATGAAGAGTGTCAAGAACGGCAAGGAGAGAATCTTGAACGTAGTAAGGAGAATGATGAGAAACAGAACAATGAAATAGAAGATGTACAGAAACTAGATGACAGCAGAGAGGTAGAAGGAAAGGAAAAGACACAAGATGAATGTAAAGAGGTAGAGAAGGATGATAAACCACAAGAGGACAACAGAGAGGTAGAGTTGGACATAAATGGAAGAGTTAAAGAACTGAAGCCAGCAATGGAAAATGGGATCTTGTCACCTGAGCTGAAGAATGAAGAATGTGGCATGGCAAAGGTTGCATCACTCAGGAGAAGAGATAACGACTGGATCAAAACAGTTCAACCAGAGGAAAAGAGTGCCCCAGAAAACGAACTGTGGAGGAAAGAACTGAGGCCTGTGAGAAAGGATGTCTGGGAATCTGAGAGTGGAAAAAAAGAATGGTCGAGGAAGGAGACATCAGCAGATCTGAAAAGTCCTCCAAGGAAGGATGACTGGATAAAGGAGCTGAAGTCAGTGATCAAAAATGAATCGTTGCCCAAGAAGGGGAATGAGCAGGTGAAGAAAAAGCGAGTGGTGCTGTTGGAGGATGGACATTCGTACATCCCCCAGCGTGAGGAGATGATCGAGGACACGAGGGAGGAAGTGAAACTGATCTCCCATAGGAGGCCGGAGAGCTCCTTTCCCGCTGGGCACAAGAACAACAAAACACCCCAGGACCAGGACTACGAGATCTCCCTCTATGTTAAGGTAATGTTCCAACACATACTGTACACATCATGTCAATCCAGACGACACCTTCTAAGATGGTTTTGACGGTTCTGGCACCATGAAAATGACCTGTCGCTGTGATATGGTTGCCTTTGGATGCTGTTGTGCTTTTAACATTATTGTGTGTGTGTGTGTGTGTGTGTGCATGCGTATGAGAGAGAAACCCAACTTGATCTGCTTACCTTATCTCATTAAGACATCAGGCATGGTAGCCTACATTGCTACGTGCTACAATGGTAAAGGTCATGGACAAAATAATAGGGACACCACATAATATAATTTAAGAAGTGAATATCCTTGTTAAATGTGTAACCATCACTGATACTGTACTTTTCCTCACACACATGCACACCGTGAGAGGTCAGACATTCCTAACTGAGAAGAAAACAAAAGCGGGCAGCCTTCAGACGACCAGCAGAGAGGTTTAATGGAAGGAAAAATGCACTAATATCTGAGAGCCACTTCACACACACATACACACACATACACACACACACACACATACACACAAAAGCTTGTTCTCTGTGGGAGCTCACAGTCAAACAACGGCTACCTTTGTCAGACACTCTGCTGGCAGCGCACACTTGGGGAGATGGAGTGGAAAGGTTCGCCGGACTCAAAAACACTCATATTCACCCAATCGGCCAACCAGAAGTCTTCACAAGATTGTTCAAATGATTACAATACACAAGACTTACTATTATTTCAACGTGTCATTAAGTACAGTTTATATCTATATGGTGTTGTATACGTTTTAGGTGACTGAATAATAGTGCAGGTAGCATGCTGGGTTAATCTCAGCATTCTCACTGTAAGCTGATTAGCCTGCTGTTTGCTGCTGAGGCTCTGAGCACAGTGGAAACAACACATTCTCAGCTTAAACTAAAAAATGCATGTCTAATATGTTTATTTAGGTAGGAGGACATGGGGTGACTAATAAAGGGTTAGTTTGTTTTGGATATCAGGGCAGAGTCTGTTCCACTCGCTGAGGTGCGCTGATCTGCTGATCCGAGCTGTCTCGTCCACTTACACTCCTTCTTACCCGCTCCCTGTTCACATGTCAATAAGCTCTATTGGACTTTTCATGGACCTACTTTCTGTCCCCTCTCCATTTGGAGTTATTAGTGAGGGGGTGAAGGAGCTTTACTACACCCTGCTGGTTCCTAGGCCCATGCTCACTACTCCATATCTCCCTGGAAGGAGTACAATATATGCAGGTCCCTATACAGGCTGCAGTTTAGCTTGGAAATCATGCTTCAATCACAATGGGTGTGAAACATATCTTTCCATCTCTGCTGCAACACACTGGATACATTGTTTGTGTTTGTGATGGAGCAAAGATTCCACCACCTCCCACTCCTCTAAGGAATAAAGGAATTCTGTGCCTCCTAACTTCACACCAATGTCTTGGTGACTTCTTCCACTAATTGGTGAACACCTGTAGATGGAAAGGTAACCCAATATGGAGTCATGCAGGGAACATGCAAGCACTATCAGGTCACATGTCTCTATTAAGAGACAAAAACCCTTAACTCCTCAACCAATGACTAACTTCCTGTCCCTAGATGGCTTTGGTCCTGTATTGTGACTTTGTGAATGACATTTTACCCACGCAATGGGAGTAAAACACATTGACTTGAGACAGTGTTCAAACAAAGGGGGATTGTGTGTTGAGGAGACACTGACGTACCAGAGAAATCTGAAAAAGAAGCAGTTGAGGGGCGGCCAGGCAGACGCACAGACAACATGGTTGTGTTGGAAGATAACAGGAAAGCTCAACACGGATTTTACTACATTTGTCCTGCTTGTCTTGGTAAAAATATGTATTTTAGAGCAGTGTGAGCTTTCATACAATCCTTCAATTGTTCGCCATGTCCTGGTGTGACATTGCAGTTAAACAATTGGGTTTCCCTACCATTGAGCTGTTTGTAAAGGTAAGTGAAGTCTGCATGCTTCTGAACAGTCAATGTTGATTATCCATACAGTATCTTTACATGGCTGGGTCTCGTTTGGTATCTGTGATTTCCTGAAGCAGATATATGGCTCTTCTCCTGCTAGATCTTTGTTTGTGTAGGCCTACTATGTGTTCCTTTGTGAAGACCTGTAGCCATGATGTTAAATGTATAATATTTGTGTCTTTGTGTAGGCTGGAAGTGATGGGGAGAGCGTTGGTAACTGTCCATTCTCTCAGAGACTCTTTATGATCCTGTGGCTTAAAGGGGTCATCTTCAACGTCACCACTGTTGACCTCAAACGGTAATACATTATAAAACACAATTCTTTATTGGGAGTAAGTGGCCTGAATGTTAGTTTTAAGTCTTGTTGTTGGACCTCTTGTGCACACCACGCACTTATGTCTCTCTGGTATCCATTTTATGTCTGTTGTAGGAAGCCGGCGGACCTTCAGGACCTCGCTCCAGGAACCAACCCTCCCTTTGTCACCTTCAACGGCGAGGTCAAGGTCGATGTCAACAAGATCGAGGAGTTCCTGGAGGAGAAACTGACCCCACCCCGGTACACACAAACACATCTACACAACAATCAAAAGTGTGCAGGGGTATTCAGCTGACTTCTTATCTTGTCTTTTACATCAGCTACCCTCGACTTGCTACCAAACATTCTGAAGCCAACACAGCGGGAATCGATGTGTTCGCCAAATTCTCAGCATACATTAAAAACACGAGGAAAGACACCAACGATGGTAAGAAGGGGAGACAGAATCTGTGTATGTTTCTCAAAAGTGGCCAGAAACCAAGAACAGAGCTAACTGAGAATTCCTTGGTGGACTAAAACACAAGCCAGATACTGTCATATCATATCATAGCAATAATATCCTATGATCTATTTGTCTGCTGTTCTCTCTGTTTGTATCTCTACCTGCAGTCTTAGAGAAAGCCTTGCTGAAGTCCCTCCGGCGTCTTGATGACTTCCTGAGGACTCCTCTGCCTGAGGAGATCGACGCTGACGCCTCAGGAGATGTGCCCGAGTCCTCCAGGAGCTTTCTAGACGGCCCTGAACTCACCCTGGCCGACTGCAACCTGCTGCCTAAACTACACATCCTTAAGGTTCATCCACCTCTATGGTCATATTCCTAGAACCTGGAAATTAGCTTCAGCACATCTGCACCACTCTACTCTAATATTTCGATGCTTCGATGACCAACACGTGTCAACTCACACCTCTTTGCAGGTCGTAGCCAAGAAATACAGAAGCTTTGAGATTCCAGCGGAGATGACGGGCGTGTGGAGGTACTTCAACTGCGCCTACCAGAGGGAGGAGTTCACCAGCACCTGCCCCGCTGAGAGGGAGATCCACTTTGCCTATCTGGATGTTGCTAAGAAAATCAAATGAGATGAAACAGAGAGGAGAGATGTATCATGCCTATCTGTAGTACAAGTAGACTAAATGAAGACCTCCAGGAAATAGACTAGGAAGACCTATACAAAACATAGTCAGTCTTTTTAACGTGTAATGCTCTCCATCAGCTTGGATACCTTGTACCTATATGTGTATGTTGTTTCTACGGAGTGTGTGTGTGTGTGTGTGTGTGTGTGTGTGTGCGTGTGTGTGTGTGTGTTTCTATGTGGGCTCCCACAGGTTGGGTTGCACAGTCATGCTCTTCTTAATGCTTATTATTTGACAATTATTATTATTATTTGATTTTTCAGATGGTGACTAAATAAATAGCAGAATGAACAAACATTACTTCAGTATTACTGCATTAGCAACCACTTCGTAAATGTTAAGTTCATTGTATGTTATCTAACAATCTGGGTTTGGTTAACAACGTGTCTTTTAATTTCAAATCATGTCAACAATTGATGTGATAATATATCTGGAATTTCATTAGCATCAAATTGTGAATGTATTGGATTCTAGGAGCCAGTGAGGCTGAGGGAACCTTCAAGATGTTCCCTATAGTGTTACCAACACTTTAATACACGTATATCAAACCAACCATATTATCAGCCTGCTGTGTTCTGGCCTTATATTCTGTCTGGGGACAAACTTTAATAAACTGATTTTATCACTGTGTGGATTGAATTCTTCATGTTTTGCATCTAAAGAAATGATATCAGGGCATATGCAGTTCAAATTATAATACATAAAGTGACAATCAACAAATATGGCCATTTAAAGTTCTAAATAATTGTAGTGTATATTAAACACATACACACATTTCGACAGTGGAGCATGTGCAGACACACACACACTGATCACCGGGGCGACAGTAACATTGACCTCTGTGGAAACCCTCTGAATGTAATGACCGCAGTTTGCACACAGCAAACACACAACGCTCAATGAGCTTAGTTACATCCAGAGGAGGAATGTCCTGTTCATATCGAGGCATCGTCAAGTTAAGTCACAACACAAATAGTGTTATTACAGCGTGAAACACACAATAATGTCGAGCAAGTTGTGTAAAAACGCACAACCATTTGAACAAAAATAATTCTAAAATGTAATCTTGCCGCTTGGAAATCTCTTTGTTCTTTGGGTGCAATAGTTAAAAAAGATAATAAACAGTCCTAGACTCAGTGTGTGATTTATTACGGCTGCTTATGGACTTGTCTTTATGTAGCTGTCAGCCATTGTCACTACCATGATGCAGCAGGTGACCCCAGAGTGTGAGTATAATGAACAACTAAAGAGAGTGTAGTGGTATAAAAATAAAATATCAATCTTTATTGTCACAGTGGGGTTTTGCCATGCTAGTAACAAACTTTATTTAAAATACGGTGCACACATACAACCACAGCGTGTGTCTGTCTTATAAGGGAACGGAAGGGTTAACGGGGTGTTCATGCGCCCGGCTTCAGGCACACATCGTCGTCTTTCATTGGTCAGTCTTGTTAATTCATGAGTGAATGAAAAGGTCCGATGCAAGGATGGCGCCGCTGTGGGGCTTCCCGGTGTCACGGCAACGGTAGCGTAGCGCTCAGGTCCGAGAAGAGCGAG
Organism: Trematomus bernacchii; assembly: GCF_902827165.1. Classification (NCBI taxonomy): domain Eukaryota; kingdom Metazoa; phylum Chordata; class Actinopteri; order Perciformes; family Nototheniidae; genus Trematomus; species Trematomus bernacchii. Next base: position 2,826,037 of record NW_022987821.1, on the reverse strand, counting down.
AGGAGAGGCAGGAGACCGGTGAAGGGATGCAGGGCGGATGAAGCTTTACATTTAACATCTTACACTTTTTTTGTTATCAATAAAACAACCTGTTTTCACTGGGCCACTTCTGCAGGGTCTGAAAGAATAGGTTTAGGCCTGCTGCCACCTAGCTTAGCATAAAGACTTCTTGCTTTCAACATTTGGCGTTCACTGATACCTTCAGATCTTCCTTAAGCTAGTGGGTTCACATGTCATGATGAAGACTACAATCAGCCTTCTGCATGGAAATGTACATCATCAAACCATCATGGGAGAGTGGAGGCAAGGTCTTCAGGTTTTTGTAACTGCCGTATGATTGTAAATGCAGGGGTTGATGGATGGATGGATGGATGGATGGATGGAGACCATCAGTTCTGGGAGCAGTACTTCCAGAAACACACTGTTGGAGACAAAGAAGAAGAAGATTATCATTCTCCAAGATCTACAAAGTTAAAGGCTAATACTGGTGGGTCATAATAGTTTCAGATGTCCTATTCCGAGAGCTGCTCGCTTCGGATAATGCATTCTCGAGTCTTTTTCATCTTTCTCATCAGACAGTCGGCACTTGATTTCTCTGTGTTGCCACCGTGTAATTCATATGCAGTCTGCCCATAATGCAGACAGCAGAACGGAAAGCGTCCGTCACCTCTTTTGTTGGTCTTCTTGGTCTGCGTTGGGAGGGACTTCTTGAAATTTCGACCAGTCAGACTGGGGATGAGGACATCTGCACTGGCTCTGGACGCAGTGCTGCTGACTGCTGATGGGGCCACTGTGGTGGGCTTCACCCCTCCGTCAGCAGCAGGGTGCTTCAACAGCAGAGAGAAAGGAGAGCAATGATTATTAAAACCAAGAATCACAAACTGCCTTATTCCTTTTGAAATGTAATTGAGAGCAAATATTTCACAGGTACTTACCACTCTATTTTTCCTTCCTGAATTTTTGCCATTTGCTGAAAGGACAAACAAAAACTGCCTTAGTGAAAATGACCCAGATGAAGTGCAGAACAGTGGCTAAATCACTGGTGTATGTGAAGAGACACTAGATAGTCCAAAAGACAAGTATGCATTTATAAAAACAAAACAAATCCAATCAATGAAATTATTAAATGATATAGCTGCATGCAGGGATCCAAGTGTAAAGGATTATTCTGACCAATGGATACTTGTGTATTGAGTATTATACTGTAGGACATTCCATGTGTAAAGGGCACAGAAGCTAAAAGCAGGTTTCCTGAGCTCAGCGCTAACTCAAGAGGGCTTTAAGTGTTAGCCAATCACTAGAGCCAGTACAACAAGGTCCAGAGGTCCAGTTCATTAATGACGTGATATAAGGTGGCATAACTCCAACGATGGCTTTATACAGAAAGAGATGATGATGAGGACAATAAGTATCCCTGAGGCCATGAAGAAATACAGAAAGCATTGGAGGACAGTTCCTGATTTTTAATGGGTTGCTGCACAGCCAGTAATATAGACGAATGTGTCATCTGCATAAAGATGACAGCCACTTTGAGATGGGGAAATATGATTATTATAACTGCTAATTAAGACTGGATACTATATCATTTACATATACTGTAGATGTAGGGATGGAGATTTGTTTTTCCACATGTGGGGTTAGCAAAGAGTGCTCTAAGATCAATTGTTTGAGGTATCATTACCTCTTGGCATGATGGTGATCCTGGAGCTCCGTGTGCTGTTAAACGCCCGGTGCAGCTCCTCCAAGGCTGAGATCATCTTCAGCATCTGGACCCGTTTATCTGGCCCTGCTGTCTCCGGGCTGCTCCTCACCCTCCCCTCCCTGACGCCCGCAGTGATGGTCCTTGTCGTGGTTTTGTCAGTTCTCGTTGTCCCATCCACTCCTGCTGCTTTGGTACTCAGAAGCCAGTGTTTCAGGAACTGGCTAGGATTTGTCTTCTCTGGTACAGCTGACGCATGAGTGAGACTGGGAAGAGGTTTTGCAAAGCCTGGGGAGAAAATCATATATTTTAAATGTTTTCCAAGATCCAAGTAGGGTTTGTATGAAAAGGTTGACTGAGTTCAGGTCTCTGATTTGCTTTAATTCTAAGTCTGCCTTTTTGTAGCATACTACCACAGATCCTGCATACACATGACCCTCAAACAGTCCTTAACACAAACACACACACACATAGCCTATTTTGGTGGGATACCATTGCTTTGCTGGTTGCTAGCAGAGTTGCTACGGGATCTTCAGCTGTGACATAAGAGTTGTATGAATTGTGTAATGACGTAGGAGGTTTCGCAACAATGCAGCTCAGTGTCTTAGTGTTTGGACTAGTGCTGTCAATGGATTTTATTTTTTTAAAGTTAATTACATGATATGCAGATTATTTAATCGCCATCAATTGGATATCCATATTTCTTTTTATATACCGCCAAATAAAGATGTTTCAACCTAAAAGCATCACATATTTGTGTCACACGAGTAAGGCATTGCATCATATTATCAAAAAGAGGGATTAGAAATCAATACATTTTTGTATTTCCAATCATTTGATGGCATGGGCCGCCCCTTGCTATCAGATGATTCCTATATAAACGTGCACATGCACGTCAGCAGGTTGCACTGAACCAATCAAAGCACACCAGTCCTGTTGATTTCTCTTTTTAAGTTATTGATTTGAACCTAAATAAGTATTTTCCAGTCAATTATGTTATGTTTTGACCATCATCTGTTCAGTTTAAACCAAATCTGTTCAAACTACCAAAATCCCTAACCCTAACCCTTTAAGCTGTTCCATCAGCTTCGACAGCTTCCTTACCTCTGTCAGTGGGTGCCGCCTCCACTCCTGTCCCCACACACACCAGCATCATCATGACCACCTTCATCACAGACACAAGTGCTGAGCTGTTAAGCATGGTTACTGAGCACTGAAGGAATGCCTATGTAGCAAGCAACTATAGTCACTATCAGTCAATTGACTTTCTTTTAACTCAGGATTTTGTTCCAAGAAGGTTCTCAAACTGACTTGTTCCTCATTTACTCTTCCGACTTTTTGTTGATGTTGCCGAGGATGTAGACGTCCACTGAGATGATTGGTCTTAGGTTTTGAAAATCAATCAGCTTGTTCTGTTCTGATGCTTTGAGATACTTCGAAATGCCTTGAATTCGGATATACTCAAAAACCTTTTCGGTTGTTCTTAGCTTCTTCCGTTTTTCAACCAGGAGATGGTATTCGTCTAATTTAATTCCAAGTCTTCTCCAAAAACGTTACAATAAAAAATCTTTCTGTTTCAAAATCTGTCTGTTCAATCCACGGATGCACCTCTTGAAGAAGGCTTGTCAACAGTTGGTCGGATCAGTTCCTTTTCGTAATGCACCAACCAATCTGGCCTTTATAAACCTGGGGTTCGCTCCTTAATGACGGATGGCTAAGCGTCAACCAATCACTGGCCTGAAAGCCACCAAACGCCCCGCCTCTTCCTCATTGATGGATCGGTGACATTTGGGTAGTTTGGCGGCGGGCTTTGTGTGTTAGGAGTCAAACCTATCTTTTTGTGAATGTGTTGTGTGTGTGTTTAGGCTTGTATTTAACGTGTGTGTGTTGTGTGTGTGGCCCTGGCTGTATAAGCAGTGATAAGGTAGTTCTTAATATGTTTGCTCAGGGGCCACAGAGAGAGAATGGCCCTCTGACGCATGAGGGCCTGGAGCCACACTGACTACACTCGCACACACACAACTCGCAAATACAACATTCAAACACAGAAAACGACATGGCAAACTCATGTACGCACACACTCTCACACACACAATCCTGGGGTCAGTTTGAACTTGGAAGAAAGGGTGGAAGACACACAAACACACACACACACACACACCGATTGTAAAAGAAGCGTGGGATGCACATCAAAGGGCAAAGAAAGGCTGAGAAGTCGTGTCCAAATGACAAAAGGCTAACCGAGGGTTTTCTCCCTTTTTTGTGGCGACTAATCCCTCAGACAGGAAGTTGACAGAGTGACGGTGAGACGCCACCTTGCCAATAACCACCACAAAGACCCAAAAAAGCCCCAACACACGTTATGGAGGATGAAAGAAGATTAATGAATTTGGGATGTAGGTACAGAGGCCAACATGGTGAACACAGCAGAGAAGAAACGATATAAGGTGTGTGTGTGCGCGTTTGTGTGTCAGTTGCTGGGCGAAAAGAATTCAACTCAAGAACATCCACTCATTACTACTCTGTGTCTGTGTGCCCTGACGCTAATGTGTGTGTGTGTGTGTGTGTGTGTGTGTGTGTGTGTGTGTGTGTGTGTGTGTGTGTGTGTCATGGACATGTGACGGTGAAGTGAAGGACTTTGAGGAAAATAAAGAAGCACTTTCTCTACTTAAAACTCATCCATCTTCTCCCCAGTCTGTGTGTTGCTCTGTTTTTTTACCCACAATGCTTTGTCTTTTTATTTACCTTTCTGAAAATCTGCTGTTTTCTGGGAATTTTGGTGGATTTACTGTCACAGCTTTCCCGGACGTTGTCTGCTTTCATGCTGTTGGCTGACTTTATGTCTCTCCTGGAGCAACAATACAAGCTGCTCAGTTTAGTGTGAGGTCTTATGCCATATAACAATGGCTTCTTAATGTTTCCCGGAGCTGTACATGATATATATCTGAGAGCAGCAGCAGCAGAGGGCAGTGTTCCTTCATATTTAGTGCCATCTGTAATTCCTCCTGGTGAAATACAGCACAGCCCTCTCCTTATTCTTATTTTCAAGCATTGAATTTATATTGCTTACAGTCAATATTGTAAACATCGATCAAATATAAAATATTAAGCAAGCCCTCAAGTATGACATCATGTGGTTTTGAATAAGACACAGCATGTATGTCTTGCTTAGATTCAGACTTGTTATTAATATGTGGAGCATGATATAATTAAGACATTGTTTTAAATCACTCCTGTCTATAATAAACCCTAATAAAGAAAGTGTTTTTTTCACAAACTGAAGAATAATAAATCCAATCCTTTAAACTACAATCTATAAAGCAATGACTGTAAGATAATAAATTATGATCCTAAAAATGGCTAATAACAAAAGATTACAAATTAAAAAAATAAAAATTACGAATAGGAAAACAATTGTTTCTCAAAAGAAAACAATACAAATATTCAGAATATCAATTAATTATGAAGTTAAGATTATAATGACAGCAAAATAAAAAAAATTACAAGCTCAAATGTAGAGATATGATCAAATATAAATAAAGAGATGAACATCCCTTTGGGGCCAAACTATTATCTTATCTTAGGAGGAAAACAAATTATCGACTTTGGACTTTTTTAAGCAAGAAGATTGATTGCATTGATAAGCTGGAAAAAAGAGATGAATAACATATGGGGGTAAAGGTTTTGCATATTTAATGTATAATATAATATAACGTTTTTCATGGCATTTTTTACTACATTTTAATTTGTATGTTGATTTTGGATGTGACATGTCTGTATGAATGTCAGATTGTGCTTTTCGTGTGTTTCTTTTCATTATGATTGAAATTTCAACATCGAATATAGACCAAATCACAACCGTCTTAATTTGATGCCTCCTATAATCTAACAGAGCTGAGAGCGAGTTCAAAAGAGACAGTGGAGAAAAGTGAGAAAAAGAGAGTTAAGGATGGAGTGACGGAGAGGAAGAGGAGAGCACCCTGGGGAGAGTGAGGAGGAAGGTCAGGGACGAGGATGAAGAAGAAAGAAGGGGGGAAAAGAGAAAATGGAGAGGAAGAGTGTGTGTGTTTGTGTGTGTGAGTGTGTATGAGAGAGAGGGAGTGATTTGTTTTCAGTGAAAGGTGAGGCCACTTAGCCGAGGCGTAGAGCTACAGCGGAATCTATTACCATGTGTCAAAGGAAACACGAGAAGGGCACGACCTGTGTGTGTGTGTGTGTGTGTGTGTGTGTGTGTGTGTGTGTGTGTGTGTGTGTCTGTCTGTGCACGTGTGTGTGCATGCCCACTATATACTGTAAGTAAATGAAAGATAACCTATGAGTTACTTATGTTTATGAATGTGTTTTGTGTGTAACCTGTGAGTTGTGTGTGTGTGTGTGTGTGTGTGTGTGTGTGTGTGTGTGTGTGTGTGTGTGTGGGTTCAAGATCAGCTGTTAACTGGGTGATCACAGTCATATTATTACTGATAAACATAATAGAAAAGTGCAACATAGACAAAATATTCTCTAAACTTGCCAGATGTTTTGTCTTGTAGACATGTGTGCCAAATGACCACATCGTAATAGTGACGAAACAACAAAAACATTTACAAAGTCGTAATGTCCGATGTCTGGTAGGAAAGGCACTATGTCAAGTGTTCATGCATTTGCATTACCATTATAAAAGAAACTGGGTACCACAGGAAATGTATTGGATACACTTGAATCTTCTATTAAGAAAGTGTGTGTGTGTGTGTGTGTGTGTGTGTGTGTGTGTGTGTGTGTGTGTGTGTGTGTGTGTGTGTGTGAATCACAATTGAAGAAACACTTGTAGGCCTGTAGATTGGAGTTTATGAGGGAGAGAAAGAACGAGACACTATCGGTATGTGTGTGTAGAAAGAAAGAGAGAGCTCGTCACTCTACACCTCATGGATTCTGTGGCTCACCAGAGGCCAGTGTGGTTCACTTGGGGCTGAAACACTCTAACCACACCGTGTGTGTGTGTGCGTGTGTGCGGGTGTGTGTGTGCCAAAGCCGCAGGCCGCTGGCCATCCTCTGTGTGTGTATAACAATATTTATTTGCGCCTGCACACGTGTTGAGGCTAACGAATCACTCCTTTGGACTTCCCACATATTTGAAACAAAGAAGACACACACACACATACACACACACACACACACAGCTGGATCCTTTCATATAGCTATCATTGACCCGCCATTGTAAAATCATTTTTTTTAAAAAGTGTCACGATTTGGGGTATACCTTGAAGTAAAGGCCGTAGCACCTCAGGACTAAGACTGTGACCAAAAACCCCCGAATGGAGCATGATTCCCAGTTGATTGGACCCTCCTTTCCAGAGTTGTGAAGAGGGTTTTTCTGGGGGTGTATAAGAGCATGTTTGGGGTGATTTTGGTCCATGTTGATTTCAAATTATTTAAGGAAGAAATCATGGGAAAGAGACGTGGTTAAAGTTCAGGCACTAGTTTGGAGATGGTGAGAGTTTGTGGGATTAGCGTCAGGGTTAACCTCATTGTGGCGTTAGAGGGGAAGCCAGGTTTCATTCTTTTTGTACCATGAACGTTATCAATGTCACAATCACAAGTCACAGTTCATATAACAGAATCAGAATCCATCCAGATATTACTTGGCAGTGTCCAGTCCAGTAAACGCCTCCTTTACCGGACTGAGCCGTATACTTGCTAACATTTGATAAGAGAAGCTGTGTCAGCATTTGGTCCCTTGGTCAACACTCCATTGTGTTTGGAACCAAACAAGAACAAGGAGAGGGAGGGAGGAGGTGGAGGAGGAGGCGATGGGTAGATGGATGTGAAAACAAGTGAGCGGACTGACAGTCGGGGCAGCCATTGATCCTCCTCTCCGCTCCCTCCATCCCATCCCGCTCTCCATCGGCAGAAGACAGA